>NC_137223.1:8220000-9420000 GCF_949987685.1 Ammodytes marinus | reverse complement strand
ACGTCACTCTGTTTTGTAAGAGGTCAAGACTGTCCTTGTCGGATTTTATTGATTGTTTATTCCTTTATTATTGATATTACTGATTATTCCTTCTTCAACAAATGTTTTCTTTTGCACACACACACACACACACACACACACACACACACACACACACACACACACACACACACACACACACACACACACACACACACACACATTTGTTTGTTGTCATTTTCCAACATGCCATTACAAAGCATTGGACAGATCCTTACTGCCTTAAAGATAGTGCGTAACTCCTACACAAGCATCTACAAAAGGTAAGCCTTCGGTGATAGCACATGGTTTCTATTCTGCTGAATGTACAGGTTTGTCCTTAGCAGTAGAATCAACAACTGAAATACTGTATTTGTAGGGCTTTTCTTCTGATTTTTCTGAGCTCCTGCACCACTGTCAGGGGGCGACACCAGTTTGAAAAGGCTGCCATACCGAGAAATACAGAGAGAGTTTTGTGGAGATGATAGGTCAACTCAGTTGGCGATAACTCAAATGTAACCGACATTCATTTATATGAGAAGAGTCACGCACTATAGCTTTAAATATTTATATCAGGAGACACTTACGTAATGAATCAGATGTTGAAAAAATTTACAAACTGATGTATTGATGTGCTAATGATAAAGGTTGAATTGCAAAATAGTGTTTGGGAATTAGACTGCATCTTGATATCATCCGAGGGGGAGAGTGAAGCCATGGGTTGTTCAGGATGGATGGATGCAGTTGAGTTGAGTAAGACTCTAAAAGCTATTGCAGAAGGATTAGAGGTGGATTGAAGGTGACTGGGGTAGATCGATCTACCCCCATTCACCTGTAATGACAACTGAAAGGAAAGAGAGAGACAGTTATAAAATCATGTCAGCAACACAATGATGTTCTCACGTGCTGAATATGATAGGTTTAGGCTAAAAGACTGAAAAGCCCACAGTCAGCTGACCTAGGTGACAGCTAGAAACAATTTGGAGTGCATGAATTAGACAGAGTGAGAGAGAGGACTTTTCTAAATAAAGAGTATTCAGTTATCCTCTTTGAACTTTTGCAAAGCTTCATATCTATAAGTCCTAACCGTACCTCCACCAATGCTGCTGCGACTGACGACAACATGTGCACAGCTCCTCACCTGCTCTGGCATTGACTGATAGATTCTGGCCAAACTTAAGTTGCACACTGTGATCCAGGCCAAAAATAGCCCTGGCTTCGATAACCAGTTTAGTCAAGTCATCCGTGACTGAGCCTGCATAAATCCTCCCTCCACAAACTGGAGTGCGGCAGCCCGATCAATATGTCTATTAATCCATGACACTTAGATCAAATATGTAGCCTTTTAAAGACTGCTCTCTGCAAGGTAAAGCCCAAGGAAACAGGCATTTTAAAATCATATCTTTATCAGATAAATGGTATGGTTACTGGCTCAATAAGAAATACACTGTATAGATAACAATAACAAAACCAAAATTAATAATGACTAATAGCAGCCACAATATATTTATTTGAAATGGGAAAGACAGGTTTTATTACATTTATTTGTATGCGTCAACATTACGACAGAAAGACCAGCATTTCTCTTAGCCTTTCTATGGCTCCTTGTCCCAAAACAGCTGGTTTTCAATGAAGATGAAACAGGTCCCAATATATTCAGCAACTATATTGCACTATAGGTCTCAGCAAATGTTACTCAAACAGGAGTAAATAGGGCCTTTGTCTGGGACTATTTTCAGCTGTGGATGAATACGCACGTGGATGAAAGTATTTCAGAAAGATGGTGAATGTGGGATAAACTTAAAATTAACTTCAATGAAGGAACATGATGGAACAGTGTCGCTCATTGGTGACTTTTAATAGTCAGAATACACAGCCAGTACTCGCTATAAGGATCAATTAATTGTTGGCTTTTGTCTTAAAAATAGATGGTAACACTTTACAATAAGGATAAATTGATTAACTGTTAATTAATGCTTAGCTAAAGCTAAATTAGCATTAACTAACCATTAAGTAAGCATTAGTTACTTAGAATACTTTATGCCTAACCAAGCATGAACTAACTGTTAATAATTAGGCATTAACAATAAGCTAACTAACCTATTAGCTAACCATTAATAGCGGTAACTAAGCATAAACTAACAGTGTAATAATGTACCCTTATTGTAAAGTGTTACCAAATAGATTGTTGTCCCACTCATCAAGTTATTGTAGCAATTATCCTCTGCTAACAGTGGTGACAAATGTCTTTAATATGATGCTCTGTTTTTTGTTTTGCATGTGTGATACTTTATCCTCAGGTTGGCTTCCTCTCTGAAATAAAAGGCTTGGTCTCAGCTGTGGGTCTGCAGGGCTGCAGGCTGCTCAGCTCTCTGTGTGTATATCCTTCACCGCGTAATCACAGATGCATCCACATGAGCCTGGGCCACTTCACACAGCCACCCACCCATCAGGCAAAATATTCCGGTGGCAGGTTCTGACCTCCCCCCGGCCATTTGAGCAGGAGAGCAAGGAGTCTCATTACTGCGATTTTTTTCGGGGAGGCTGCAAAGTCTACAGAGAAGTCAGAACTTTGATGTGGTGTGAACCTCGCGGGTGTTCAGGGAGAAAATAACTCCCAAAATAACTTGAGTGAGTATCGTCTGACGGGTCTGAGGTAAAATAAGAAATAACAAGTAGGTTAGATTTAGATGTTATTGTTGTTTTATTTATGCTCTTGCTGTTTTGCAATAGGTATGTGAAAACTAGACGTTATTTTTATTAACCAAACAGAGAGGGAACCTTCACTGTAAATCGTGTGACACTGGAAAATGGCATTCGCTTATTGCCAAAAAAAGTCCTTACAATATGCAATATAATCTCTAAAGCTGCGGTGACTCTTCTCTGAGGCTTTACACAGGTCACGTAGAAAGAGGGCCAGGCCAGCAGACATAATAAGTGTCAGAGTGTATTTGCTCTGCCTCATCCCCTCTCAGAGGAAGCAGTGCTTGGATTTTGATGGCATCCCTCCTTGAAACGTGTCCTCGGTGATAGGCAAAGACACTCGGATAAAGTGGGCGCTCGGGCCCAAAGTTTGGGAGAGGAAAAAATAGATGCACGTCACCAGGCACCAAGTATGACTCTCACTAAGCTGGAGGAAGATGTTGGACCTCGCAGCAAAGTTACAAAACCTTATCTTTACCTTATAAGGCCTTTCCTGCCGGGTTTGTGAAAGATGCATCGATGGTGATTAACTAGTTCGATAGAAAGTAGCCTGGGGGTTCATATCGAGCTTCTCAGTGCATCGTGCTTCTCAGTGCAGCGTGTTTTTAATTTCATGGCTTTGGTGCATCTTTATGCTTTTTGTTAATAACTGAGAGTGGACAGGAAATGAGGTCTGATAATCTCTCTCTCCAGAGATTATGAATGAATGACACGTAGCTGGAAGAAAACCTTAACAGTTAGTCATCGGCACCTCAACCCCATAGGAAGCCTCGCAATAATGAAAAAATAAATCTATTAATTAATTGACTCAGAGGATTTATTTGGTAATGTTTAATTTGAATGTTTGGATGTTCAATCGATGTGACAAGTCACGTACATGCACTGGTACCAGATTTATGATGTCCAACATTTTGCAGGGTTTTTTCCAGTTTTATAAAAATTTAATTCAAATGTGTTTTTGTTTTGGACTGTTGGTCAGATGAAAAAAACAAGCAATTTGAAAGTGTCACCCTGGGCTCTAGTAAATAGATAAATGGATAATGAAAATTGTCATTTGCAACCTTAGAAGAGGAATGCATCTTCCGTTTTACTGATTGCAAAGCCCCCTTGAGGAACATTTGTGTAAATGGAATTGACTGATTTTGAATGATGTTTAAAAGAGTGTTAATGTTTGAAAAGAGGGAGAGAAATAAACAGTATAAAAAGGCAGGTGTTTTTTTTTTACAAAACGAAGTTCATTCTCTCGTGCTATCCTGCAGAATAATTCAGCATCTTTAAACCAGTCACTCTCAATTGATCAGTTTTCTTTCGTGGTCTCATCAGCAAAGTCAAAAGATAAAAAGTCAGAGGTCAAAGAAAAATCCATACCTGCCCTAGAAAGGAGGCACATTGATTCTGAGGCCATCCAGGCGAAAATAACTACACACCTTGAACCAACATGTGCGTAAACACATGTACACACATGCGCACAGCTGGCGTGTCAGCTGTTGCACTCGTTGGCAGGGCTCTCGGTTTATAAGGCTGACTAAACATCACTGAAAGGCACATTACATAATGCCTTGATATGAGGACATCATTTGGGCAGTACTCCCGGACAGTGGAGCAACCCCAGCCAACCCCCCCCCCCCCCCCCCCCAACCCAGTCTGCACCCTGGTCCCCCTCCCTGCCATCCTGGGAGGGGCGGCTTTCGGCTGCCTACGTCTCATTAAACGAGGTTCAACGCAGCCTGCAGCTTCCCACTGACATTCAATTAAAGTCTTTAATTTTCCCATCATTTGCTCAGCCTCGCTCCTGCTCTCACTTGATAATCATACCAAACATCCCTCCAATTAGAGGTGAATCTATTTATCGGCCCTGACACCCCCAGTGAGTGTGATAGACCTGCAATGCTCTTCATGATGAGAGCATGGCAGCCACTGGCCTTTACTGGAATGTAGAGACAGAGGAAGGAGAGCAGTAAGAGATCAATCAATGAATCAATCAAAATGTATTCATTCATTCACCTTTCATAGAAGTCATCACATGTAGTTCCAAGTGGTTTACATTGATCGCAATATAGGAATGAAGCAACAATGGATCATATTGATTTGCAATGCAGGCTAAGCAATACATTATGAATTAAAATGATAAAAGAATAATAAACAGTCAATAAAATAACAATAACAAATGAAGAAAATAAGATAATTATAATTAGATACAAAAATACCAAAAATAATTGAAACTGTTTAAAAATATTAAAACATAATTATAAAATAATAAGACTTGAACTTGTAAAATGTGACAAAAAAAAACAATAAATTGTAGATAAAATGGAGGAAAATAGTGATAAAAGTTAATAAATTGTAAGCAGTATAAAAATGTGTAGTAAATAAATGCTAAATAAAAATAAGATACTACATAATAGCCAGACTAAAAAGATGGGTTTTTAGTTTATGTTTTTTTTAAATTATCGATATTTTCAGCTAACCACTAATGAGGAGATAACCTGATGAGAATGAAGGTTCTAGTTCATTAGTCTCCACCTTTAACCTGTTATGGTTGAGTTGTTCCACTGGGCCACTTGACTCCCGGTCAAACCTGAATTGTGCATGATGACATTAGCTCATTTCAGACTTAATTGCTTTATCTAACTGTTACAAATACTTTACTGTCTAATTGGGAAATTAACTGATTTGTCAAAGTCATACTGTTTAACAATGTAAGTGTCCCAATCCCACACAATCTACCAATACTTAAAAGCATGTTAGCATTCTGAACTTTGCATTGAGCTCAAAGCACCGCTGTGCTAGAGCTAGTATCATGTCGGTCCATCCAAAACACATTTCAGTTGCTGGTTTTCATTTCAGATTGTATCCCACATCTACATCCTCCATATTTTGCCATTATGAAATGGTACAGCTTCAATTGTTACCGTTGCAGACAACAGTGTATACAACAATTCACCAAAAAGTATTGAGTAACATTCACAAACAAAAGAGCGAGTGATTATTTCTCACTTGATAATTCTTCTAAAAAATTGTGAAAAACTGTGAGAAATGCCCCAAGTTGACTTCTGTAAGAGATTTCTTGAATTCTTAATTGAATAGAATTAAATCAACCCCATGATGTTTTCTACTATTGGAAAAAGATGAACGACACCTCTCTATTCGATTCAAGCCATAAAACAAACAAAATTACTCCTGTTAAAAAAAAGTGCCTCACTAATGTTGGGTCAGGACGGGCCAAATTCCCTGGAAAGAAAGAGAGAGATGTGAAATAGGAGGGTAAGTGGGGTTTTCTTTTTAGACACGAGAAAAGTGTCTTTATATACTACTGTTGCTGATTAATATTACATCACCATTCTCCTCTCGGTTGCTCTGAGGACATATTTGTTTTTACCTGCACTTAGAAGATTACATCTACTTTCAGTATAAACCCCTGTCCTGTCGCCCCATGTCTGTCTCTTGTCCTTCCGCCAACAAGTCACCCCTGCTGTCTGCGTGACCACTTCCCAACACTTGTCTCTCTGTATTAATATTTCAGCAGCGATAAGCCACCCTGTCACCAGCTTATCTTCCCAAAGAACCACAATAAACATTGACAGTCTGACCCCTGGTTTAACTCAAAGTTTGAAAGGTCAAGAATTGGGCTCTGAGTTATTGATTTAGCTCAAAATAGGATCAATGGCAAACAAAATACCAGATATAAATGTATGAATCACGAGCAAATGAGAACACCAGGAGCTCCATGTGAAAGGTCGGGGCGAAAAATAAACTCACGTGGGCGATCAATGTGACTCATTATGCAATTACATATAGTTCAGGTTGATTGCAATGCCAATTACAGTAGGAGTGATTACTACTATATTTAGATGTATGGAGTGAATATGTATTTATAAATGCTACAAATATTTGCTAATTATTAGCAATACTTTTTGTAGATGTGTTGTCCATGTGAACAGGTGAATTCAGGCCATTATCCAGTTAATTTGTACTTTTTACCTCACTTAACTGTATGACAGTTGAGGTACATTTGAAGACTCTGCCCTTGATATATTTTCTACATTCCAAAATTATAGTTTAATTTTAAAGAGATGAAAAAGAATTATTGCACAATAGAGTGACAAGCCTTTTACAGAGGTTATATCGACTCTTGCGGATGATAAAGGGAGTACATCTGGGGGTTCTGGAAGCAGTTGGACGTGCCACTGAATGACACATCTGACACCCAGTAATGACACACTTAGCAGCTCCAAGCTTCCCGTGGTCTGGACATGTGGCTGTCAAAATAATTTTCCAAATTCGTATCCAGTTTCTTTGTGTCTGTTATGTCTTGTTATATTATATACCAAATAAATATACGTATATACTGTATGTGTAAACAATAAAAAAAAATTGTATTTGTTTATATTTATTTATTACAGTTTCTATGTAAAATTTTAATATTTTTGATCTCATCTTGAACTTCTGGGGATATCAATACCTACACATATAAATGTATCACCACCATATCCCTGCACTCAGACTGTGCCACAAAGTTAACATTAGTAACTGAGCCGACATTAAAATCTCCAAGGTGAACCAGTAGACAACTTCCACCATCAACTCCAGTTGGATTAAGTCATATTTTCATTTTGTCATTGTTTCCAGTATTGAATGCTGAATTTCAGAAAACACTGTGTTGTCAGCTGCTTCTTGGCAGTGGTCATTTCCACATTTTCCAGACAAATATTTTAGGTTATCTGCCAGTGGTCAGTGTTTCTGTCTATGTCATGCAAAAAAAGAGTGATTCCTTTATTTTTCTAATGCCGGCAAAACCTGCTTTAAATAAAGAAGTGGAAGTGGGTGGTTTGTAAGAGCATTGACGGGCAATAAGCCACACGTCATTGTGGCCAAAGTGACCTCATATTTCATCAAGTTAAATATGGACAATAATGTGCAGTGCAACAACACTTAATCAGATTTGTTCTTCAGTAAAAATGTCAGTGTTCGATACTCACTGTTCTGTTTAGAGCAAGGATTTTTCCGAACTGACCTCTGCCCCCACACACTGCCTGTCAATATTCTTGCATGCTCTTTTTTACCTTTAAGTACCACATGCACCAGTCACAAGGGACTGTGTGTGTGTGAGTCAGTGAGTCACTTCAATTGATTGCACTGCTGTCCTGTTCTCCCAGGTGGCAAACAATGTTCAATGTGTCGCTTTTTATTAAAAGCCTCGCCAAATATTCAGAGGTTGTTTTAAAGAAACATGATTTACTCGCATTAAAAACAAGTCTGTCTTGTTCTGTTTAATGGACAAGATAGTTTGTTTATCACACAGCAGCAGGGCTGGATAGGTATCGAGGTAGAAGAGACGTCAAAGGACCAATAATAAAATCATTATCCTGTATTTTCGTTCAAACATTTGTTTGTATTCCGGGCAGTAAAACCCATCATGTGACCTTTTAAGGCCTTAACTCAGGTTGGGATGCAGTGGAGTGAAGAAGCTGTACAAAGATAAACAACACTGAATGTATAGTGTAATAAGGTAAATAAACAAAGGCTTACGTGTTGCGAGTGATCAGTGCTGGCAGGCTGCATGAGAAAAATGTAACCCTCAAGGCTGAAAATGCTTTGCAGCTGCAGGACACTGACCATAACTCCTCCACATACATTTATGTGTTGAGAGAGACGTGGGCACAGCACTGTCTGTAAGTGTCCCACACTGTCACTGCACTGCACTGCTCTCTGCACCGCATTACATTTCCCAAAATATATATCTTGTTCAGGGATAGAAAGCTGCGGTGACATTCACCTCTCAAGATTTACTTTTATCAAAACGTGTTTATGTAACATACTCGAATCAGCACAATTATGCAAAACACAATGTGAAAGTCCAGCGCTTTTATTGCCAAGTAAGTTTACACATACATACTGTACATACACAGAATTTGCCTTGCTATGATGTTGCATTCAATGTAATATGAATAGAAAATATATAAAGAAAAACTTTAAAATACATGTTCTTTAAAAAAGGAGAGCTGTACTGTATTGTGCAATTGTGCAGGTTTAATATAGACAGTAGTGTAGTGTAATGTGGGAAAGTATATGTGGTATCTATCTATCTATCTATCTATCTATCTATCTATCTATCTATCTATCTATCTATCTATCTATCTATCTATCTATCTATCTATCTATCTATCTATCTATCTATCTATCTATCTATCTATCTATCTATCTATCTATCTATCTATCTATCTATCTATTTATCCATCCCTGTTGACAGGCAGACAGTGACAGATGTGTCTGAGAAGACAGACACTTTCAACAACATGGGCTGAGGCTTGTGTCATGTTGAGGGAATAATTCATGGGAGATTTACAAGCTCCCATACAGTAAATCTCTTGGGGAAAGTCGCGCAACTGTCAGCTGATGAATTCTTTAAACACACCTATACTGCTGCTCTGCCTAGATGTGTCATTCATAACTCACGGGCTCGGTCTGGATTACAGCCAATCCACTTTACCATCAAGTGCTGGCAGGGGCTTTGCATGGTTCTAATTGATTTTAGAGCATCCGAGTCAGACGGTAGAGACTGTTAAAACTGATCAAAACTGCATCGGCTGTCGAGGGGCAATTGTTGCTGATCGGACTGTTCAACTTCATGTATTTGTTGTGGATTGTCTGAATAGACTTATTCTGGATTATATCCCATACATTCATTGAATAAACAACCAGCAACAGACATACAGGGATGTATTGGTTAGGTGAAGATACAAAAAGGCTTACTGGCAATGGGAGGCGGGTCCAGACATTGTAAACAGAGAGAATCCAGCAGAGAACAGGGAACAGTGGCAGTAAAAGGTGAAGAAGGGCAAGTAGGTACACAAAGCAAGGGCACCGAGCCACTTTGACAATCTGGCAGGGAATGAGTGGAAATGGAGCCAGTTATATACTTAAGGGGCTGTTAAGGGAAAGTGGGAAAAAAGCATTCTTGGTGGATGTAAAGCACTCATAGTCTGGGGCATAATATTGGAAGATGTCTAAGGACAAAACAGGAGCCAGGACACTGTCTGAGCTAATGGGCCATTCCCATCAGTAGACCTATTACCGCTGACTATTATTTTAGATGGGTGACGATTGATATCCCACCTCAGGAAAACATTCAATTAAATGTGCAATACATTCATTTGCAACTCATGGGATTTTAAGAGAGGGCATTCTCACCGACAACGGCACTCTGTTTCTTGCTAAGGATTGATAACATATTTTAAGGAAAATCGGCATTACACCCCATAATGACCTGAGAAAAAGGTCAACTTGAAAAACAGGACTCTTCGTACAGCCATACAAGAATCTCAATTTTACAGTAAAGAGTCGGCCACACACAGGACACTTCAATGTTAATGGCCACTGTCCATCAGCACTGCTATTTAATGGCCAGATCTAGACCAAATTTCTTGAAGTGTTAGTGATGCACCTGCTATAACCTACCAGTTACAATTCAGATAAATGCTGAAGGGCAAAGAAGGTACAGTGCAAAGGTATGACAAAACTTTCTACACCAATCGAGCAAGACAAGGGAAATTCCATAAATTTTTAAAAGGGATAGCCGGCGTTGAAGACAAATAGAAACACTACAAGCACAGCAGTTTGAGATACAGTAAAGTACATTTTATAGGTTGACTTGTATGAGATAAATGTGTTGCCATGGTGCAGTAGGAGGTGCTTTAAGGGATGCTGCCTTCAGGTACTGGTCTGTACTGGTCTATCATTTGAACACCACTGCTGTGGCAAATGCATCGTGAAAAGTTAAACCATCAGGTTGAGGTTGCAAAAATTAAGTGTGAAAGAGAGAAGACAGGTTCACTTTTATCAGAGAAGGTAAGCTGAGCCAGAAAGCTGACCAGGGGTCAACATGGTGATTGTCTTTCTTCTGTTGGTGACTGCTCCTCTTCATATTTTGATCTGGTGGGGTCAGAAATGCAATGAGAGGATCCCTGACTTTTTATAGCAAAAACATGCACATACATACTGAATGATATATTCAAACATGAGAATACCAAATGCTTTTTTTAATTACATTTTATTTATTTATTTACATTTCATGAGTTTCAACAACATGCCTTTGGCAATTTTGGCAACGATTCAGCCAGAGCAAGGCTTGCGGCATTGGAAAATATTTATTGGAAAGACTGGAAGACGTGGAAAGGAAACATGTGATGATGATGAGGACAGTAAGTGCTACATGTGTAGGTCACCATCAAAGGTCATGTTGTGAAATCCAGCAGGGCCGGGGACAGCTGTAGGGAGAGACATGCAGTTCACTGAGCAGGAGGACACACACACACACACACACACACACACACACACACACACACACACACACACACACACACACACACACACACACACACAGGCACACACGGGCACACACACAGTGTCCCACAGAATCACTGTAGCACTAGCCACACACAGTCATGCACAGCACGGACACACTTGTAGCTTAAAAATGACAACACAAAATGATGTTTACTTTCATACTCAGTACATGCACACAGTACAAAGAGGAAAGCAAACGTACACATTCACAGGGAGACAGAGATAAAAGCTGGTTGGGAGTTCAAGCCACATGTGATCTTCATTATCACACCACAGGAAACAACTGGATCAGATGGTAAACTGGAATATGCCTGTGTTAAAGCTGTCAGCGACCAGGAGCAGTATTTCTGTTATATTTATAGCACTTCTTTTTGCTCCATGAACATATCTTTAACCCAGGGGAAAGGCAGTTGAATGTAACTCTAATGGGTGGTGCAACACTGCTCTCCTGTGGCTGCTTTTATACTGCAGTTTACTGGATCACTAAAGCACACTACATCAAGTGTGTATGTATGATCTATCTCTTTTACATCAAGTCGATAGTATCCACACTACAGCATCATGTTCTGATTTTTAACAACATGTTAAGTTTGCAAAATGCATTGTTACTGTGTTCCTTTTAGACAATGGGGTAAACGAAAAGTGTACTCTGTCATGGCTCATAGGCCAACTATGGGTAGGTGGAAATGGACTATATATATACAGTATACTCGGAGGCAATTTGGAAAATGGGATCCAAGTGTGCACGTGGGTTGTGGAAGTATATTAATCACAGTAATTATAATTTCATATAAATACACATTGGCAGAACTGCTCAGGAAGCAAGTATAATTTTAGATGGTAGATGTCAAGCGAGTGTTTGGAGCGTGAACATATTTCTTTCAGTAGCTGAAGGTTCAACAGACTATAATACCTCCATATGTGATACTTGCACATGGAGCTCAACAGCAGAGCTTTATTTAACACTGAGAGAGTGCATCATAATGACATATCTATGTGTTTCTGACACAGATGAATATTTATAACTGTCGTCTCTAAGTGTCATCGAGTGCATAGGCTACTGTCACTTTTCAGCACTGTGCTCTCAGTCTTGTTTATCGTGACACACCTTGACAGATTTTAAACGAACACATAGATAGGCTATTATGACGTAAATGACACAGGAAGCTTTGTGGTTATACAACTGAATTGCCAAATATGGGGTGATATGTTATGTGCAAACTAGTTTGGAAGCACCGCAGAGATATCATTACTGGTTTTACATTGTCAGATAACCGAAGTATCAGCGAATAGTATAGAAGCCTTAACTTTCAGAAAATCATGGAATATACTGTAATACAACTATAAATAATTTCTGCCTTATTCTATCATGTATAACGCTCAATATGTGACGTGTACTGGCAAGATATACTAATAACACATTGTATAATCAGCAGAAATACCAAACATTTATTGTGCAAAAACTATGTACCTCATTTAACTTAGATTACCGTTATTGATCTATGCAAATTACAAGGTTACAGTTTATTCGGCCGCACCACTCCAGACAGACCCCTAGGGGGCAGCAGAACCCAGTCACCACTCACAGTACAACTTAATTAAAGTTCCACATTGTTTGACTGTTTGTTCTTTGTCTTGATGAATTACACGCGTTAAACTCCAGAGACACGCTCAAACAAGCCAACACACATCTGGAATGAGTTTGTCCATTTTTGTTGTTCTTTTTATTTTCACCTAAAGCTCCAGTTTCTTTCTGAAGTTTCCAAGTGTGAGAACTTCCTCGTGAACTGACTCCGGGGTAAAATGACTCCTACCAGACTGTTGAGGTAGCCTATGCTCTGCTTATTTCTTGAATCAGCCCCCCCGCTCAAGATCAATCACATGCTGGTAAACTTTGGGAGGACGTCAACAGAACAAGGCGGTGCTTCCAGTGGAGGAGCAGAGGTTCACATCCTATAGCCCGCACCACACATTTCTCCTCACCGGGGGGAAAGCTGCAGTTCAGTCCCTCCTGGAAACATTCCTTCAGGCAGGAGTATTTTTTTAATTCCCCCTCTTTTTCAGCGCTCAGTAGCATGGAGGTAACCAAAGGAGAGGAGCGCTCCGCCGAGCATGCTGCCTCTTTATTTGGGGCACCAGAGGTGGAGAGTCAGAGGAACAACAGTGACCGGGGAAGGAGCAAGAGTAACCGCTATAAAATCATTGCTGGGGTACGTTCACTGCGACTATACCTACTACACTGCCGGTCTCCCTGAGTGAACACTTTACTCTTTAACATGACCAAAACGTTGGTTTTATTTTCCTTTCACAGTCCTGCAGAACAGTAGTGCAGGTCATTTTATGATTTCCAAACTAATTGTTCTCTAGTTTCGAACTGAAACTGATCATGACACACATTTAAATAAGGTTATGAAAACAAGACTAATATTCATGTTAAACACTACATTCTTGAAAGGAGTTATCCAAATCCACCCTTTATCTTTTTAAATGGGCCTGAGGGGCCCCATTTTTTCATTAATCTCAACTGCATAGAAGTTGCACATAGAAAGCTGTATTTCTCCCCATGATGATTTATTTTGTGTCATATTTGAATGATATTGCGTCTGAGAAAGGCGAGGGCTTTCCAAAACTGCACATCAGATGCAGGTGAATGTGTGCCCATGACTAAGTTTAGATGCTGTTGCCATGAATCCTGTGTAATGTGTATCTGCGGAAAAGTCAGTGTACTTGCCAGCCTGGTATAGGAAGAGTGGTTTAGGGGTTGGGGGCTTTTAGAGTCTGGGCCTCAGACCATTATACACTCAACAAAAATATAAACGCAACACTTTTGTTTTTGCTCCCATTTTTCATGAGATGGACTTAAAGATCTAAAATTCATTCCAGATACACAATTGTACCATTTCTCTCAAACATTGTTCACAAATCTGTCTAAATGTGTGATAGTGAGCACTTCTGCTTTGCTGAGATAATCCATCCCACCTCACAGGTGTGCCACATCAAGATGCTGATCTGACATCATGATTAGTGCACAGGTGTGCCTTAGACTGTCCACAATAAAAGGCCACTCTGAAATGTGCATTTTCTTTGCTTTATTGGGGGTCTGGGGACTCAGAACCAGTCAGTATCTGGTGTGACCACGATTTGCCTCATGCAGTGCAACACATCTTCTTCGCATAGAGTTTATCAGATTGTCAATTGTGGCCTGTGGAATGTTGGTCCACTCCTCTTCAATGGCTGTGCGAAGTTGCTGGAGACGGCTTATGGTGGAGAAATGAACATTCAATGCACGAGCAACAGATCTGGTTGACATTCCTGCTGTCAGCATGCCAATTGCACGCTCCCTCAATGCTTGTGACATCTGTGGCATTTTGCTGTGAGACAAAACTGCACATTTCAGGGTGGCCTTTTATTGTGGACAGTCTAAGGTACACCTGTGCACTAATCATGATGTCAGATCAGCATCTTGATGTGGCACACCTGTGAGGTGGGATGGATTATCTCAGCAAAGTAGAAGTGCTCACTATCACACATTTAGACAGATTTGTGAACAATGTTTGAGAGAAATGGTACAATTGTGTATCTGGAATGAATTTTAGATCTTTAAGTCCATCTCATGAAAAATGGGAGCAAAAACATAAGTGTTGCGTTTATATTTTTGTTGAGTGTATCTGTCTATGAATTGGGCCATATGGTCACCTTTATCTCCTGGATATGTCCTGTAAAAGGCTCTATAGCATGTTTATGTGTCTATATGAAATGTGTCCATAAACTCTCTTACATGCTGAGTTAGTTACTGTTAAAGCTGAAAATGGGTGGAGAAAGTGGAAAAAAATGCTAAATGTTCCTTTTTTCCAGTTACTCTAGTTAACTTTAAAATGTCTATTCACTGCATTTCTTTTTGATTTGGGCTTTTTGTCCCAAACAAAACGAAACCTATGGTAAGATGTCATATGGGCCTAACTTTATCGCAAGTCGTTACTCACTCACCAGGAATCAAATACTACCACATGCCTCAGGTCTGCATTTCTACACTGTTTACTCTCTAGCGCAGTTAATCCACGGCTGTCACACGGCCCAGACGGTCAGCGCTGCCAGCGTGAAAGTGGAAACTAAATGTTGACACCCCAGTGCAAAAAGACACAGGCCAGGAGTGTCTCCGCAGGTGGACATGCTGGCGGTGTGTCCGGACCTTTTGAGACCACGGTAGAGTGGAATAAAAAGCTTTCAGATTAATGTCCGGTGCAGTCAGAAAGTCCCAGAACAAGTTGTTTAACAGCCACTGTGTTTGGCTATAGATCCTATTTCAGACATTTAATCTGGAGGTTTTTTTTATGGGTTGCAGCAGGGGAGGGACACAGCAGGGCAAGTGGACTGAGGAGTTGGGTTCAGGAATGAAAACAATAAAACACACAAATTCTCAAGAGCACAAGGTGTTGTCCTCAGATAGCTTTGGTTGTGAGACCAACATCTTGCATCACAAAATATTCACTGTGTGTGTGTGTGTGTGTGTGTGTGTGTGTGTGTGTGTGTGTGTGTGTGTGTGTGTGTGTGTGTGTGTGTGTGTGTGTGTGTGTGTGTGTGTGTGTGTGTGTGTGTGTGTGTGTGTGTGTGTGTGTGTGTGTGTGTGTGTGTGTGTGTGTGTGTGGTCTGTATACTTCTGCTTCTGGAACTCAGTGCTCTGTGACACTTTACTACCACACGATCTTTCGATTTCATGATGAGTATCCGCTCAGACAATAGTGCGACTATTTAGTTTGTGTTCACCCTCACTTCATTCTCATCAAAAAGCAAAAGTGTCCAAAACAACAGCAGCTGTTATTGCTCGCAGCTCCTCTGGGCTTAAGACTAACCTTGCAAGATCTTTGGGGGTTTTACATGAAGCCTAAAACCATAATTGAAAGAACTGCAAAGACTATGTCAGTGATACTGCTCTGATGTAGATGGATTTAGAACTTTTGTTTTGTTTTTTTGTTTAGAGTAGAGTAGATACATAAAATAAATTTAGTTATGAGGCCTACTGTGTACCCACTAATGTAAACCATACACCTAGATCAGGGGTGTCCAAACTACGGCCCGCGGGCCAACTGCGGCCCGCGGCCCGCTTTTTATTGGCCCGCGGCCGATTTTAAAGATATAATGTAATATGGCCCTTTGAAAAAAAAAAAAAAAAAAAAAACACATTTTTTTTTTTTTTTTTTTTTTGCATTTCTTAGTTAACCCACTAGTGCAGGGGTGTCAAACACTGATTGATTGGCCCGTGGCACATTTAAAAAATATAATGTAATATGGCCCTTTTAATTTTTAAATAATTTAAATGCACTCATTATATTACAGAGAAATATGTCCCAAAAAAGAAAAAGAGCTCCAAGCCCATCCCAGGGGACCCTGCATAACATTTTATTTTAAATTAATATTATTATGGAAAATCCATGTGTCCTTCTCCAATAGCTTCTAATTCATCTGACACAGTGTCTCCATTTTTTTCATACAAAATTCTTCAGCCTCTTAATTTCCCTCTCAAAGTGCACCAGATTCATGCATTTCACTTTAAAAACTTAAAAAAATCTCCCGGGGGGGGCATACCCCCGGACCCCCCTTGGAGGGTCGGGATCTCGGCTGGCTACTATTTTCACCCAGCTGGACATTGGACGCAAAAGCAGAAAACACTGGGTGTATCAATGGCATTTAACAAGAGGGGGAATGTATCTGTTTAATGTGCAAGTAAAGTGTTGCCGTGAAGAAGGATTACAATTTATGAAAACACTATGAAACTAAACATCAGAGCAGCTACATGTCCTGATAAATGTGTTATTTTTGCAAAGTGGCCCGGCCCTTCGTAGATTTTTCTGTATGTGGCCCTCAGTGAAAAAAGTTTGGACACCCCTGACCTAGATAATCATCTGACAGTATGATACACAGTATACTGTATACACACCTTTACTAGCAACCTCCAGCTAAATCCACAGGAACTTGCGTTTTCTGTTGCTGTCTGCTTGGTATACTAATTAAAAACACATGTGGGGCAAGGTCGAGACAACAGTATCTGCTGTCCTGTCATGCATCGTTGTGTGATATTGTTGCAACACAGTGTTATTTGACCGACTCACAGAAGGACAATCGCAACATCTTGGGACTTTGGACAAAAAGGGAGAGCTACTTATTTTTCAAACACTACTAATGCCTTTAGGGAAATGTTTTTTAATGGTTTGTTGTGCCAGTTGAGTCTAATTCCGGACTCCACTGTGCAGACAATAGAGACCAAATTGAAGTAAGTAGAGACAGACAAACCTCGTAGGATTCCACCAGACAGTTTACTTTTACAACCCACAAAGACCAAGTCTTTCCCAAGGTGGTTGTTCCAATCCATCTCTCTCTCTCTCTCCCTCTCTCCATCTCTGTCTCTCCACCTATAGATGGAGAAAAATAGGTGCACATACCCAGACACCACACTCACACACACACACACACACACACAAATAGCAGCATATTTTCATAGCCGTCTAGGAACTCTTGTGCATGGGAATCCCACTCAATGGATTTACTTGTGGGTGATGATTTCCTGTTTTTATGTCTGACTTCACACAACTGCATCTTCCATGGTGAATAAATCAAAGACTTAGGCTTAAAAACATCTAATTCAGGGTTGAGTCAGAGGGCTGAGTTTGTCTTAAAAACAAGACAAAAATAGTTCCCTGTGTATATATTATCAACATCCTCCTAGTGTGCTTCTGTTGGATTTAAGTGTTCAGATTGGCTTTACCTTATGTCTCAGTTTGAAAAAGAAAATACTGAACCGAGATAAGTTTGTGTGCATTGGATAAAAGAGTATATTCCCCCCGCTTCCCATTTGACACTAAGGGCAAGACAAAGAAGATAGGTAATATTAAGATGTTATGGCTCCTGTAAGAGATTCCAGAGAAGGTTTGCAACAAAGTAAAGAAATGATGCAACACTATTTGCAGAGTATCTTCATGTTTTTAGAGAGACTCACTCTTAAGTCATCGCTTTCAGAGGCAGATGTCGATGATTATGTGATGAGTAAGCAGTTACAGTTTCAAGATGCTTAATGGGAAAAAAGATAAGAAATCATGGAACTTCATGGACATGCTGTAATTCTGTTTAACCGTGACCGCCTCCTTCTTACAACATTCTCCCCCATAAGTGAGCAGCCATATTTGGGCAGATATGAGCCGAGACACTGATAACAAAGTGTTAAGGTCTTGGTCCTCTTTTCAATTACAGAAACCAACATTAATAAATGGGTCAAAGAATGAAGGAATAAAGTCAAGGTGGTGCTTTGAGCTCCAAGCTAACATAAACATGCTGATGCTTGGAGTGTAATGCTGACCATATTAGTTTAGCTTGTCAGCATTCCAGCATTTATAAATAAACCACCAAGCAGAAAGTACAGCTGTGGATTATGGAGAAACATTTTTTTTGAATTAATTGAAGTTTGGATCAGATGATGGTTCTAATTAGAAACTCCAGAAATCATCTAAGTCATTACATTTATCGTGAGGTAAAAAAACAAAACAGTCGAAATCCAATTTCATGGTAATCTATCAACAGCTTTCGGGTCAATCACTAAAACACACTTGTTAGCTCATAGTGGCACTATAGTAAAGGTCAGTGGATCACCAAAGTTATTACAAATTATCCTTTGAGAACCAAGAGTTTTTTATTAAAAGAATTGAGTCAAAACCAAACATTGAGAAGTGATATGTATTTTGTTAATATAAGTGTTAAATCACTCTATATTCATACATCAATTACTTAAACAGTATGTGCAGTTCATAACACAGTTCTCCCAGTCATTCAGCCTTGCAGTAATTGCCAGATAAAATGTTGAGTATCCCGCTTGTTTTTATCCAATCAGGTGACATAGCCCTATAAAGAGGCGGGTCTCTGTTCCCGTGATCAATGACTCGCTGTTCTCCATCGCAGCACTATTTGACGACAACGGCTGCGTGTTCATGTGGTGATGTTGGTCAGTTGGTAGAGCGGGTCGGCCGATGATCAAAGGGTTGGAGGTTCGATCCCCGCCCTGCCACCTGTGTCATAGTTGTTGTGTCCTTGGGCAAGACACTTCACCCAACTTGCCTCGTGTGAATGTCGATAGTTAGCCTGCTATCGGTGTATGAATAATGAATGTATGTGTGAATGGTAACGTGGGAAAGGGAAACAGGTCTCCCTTGCAAAAGAGTCTTCGGTCTTAATGGGATATACCTGTATAAATAATGGTTAAAAAAAAAAAAAGGAG
Organism: Ammodytes marinus; assembly: GCF_949987685.1. Classification (NCBI taxonomy): domain Eukaryota; kingdom Metazoa; phylum Chordata; class Actinopteri; order Uranoscopiformes; family Ammodytidae; genus Ammodytes; species Ammodytes marinus. The sequence continues at coordinate 9,400,673 of NC_137223.1, read as the reverse complement.
GGTCAGTAGGATGCACACTTTCTGTTTCTGCAGGAGTTGCTTCCCAAAGTGTCCTGATTTACAGCTTCTCTTAAGCAGCCACAAGTCTCTCACAGTCTGTTATTATTATGGTTACAAAGCATGTACTGTAGTTGAGTGTGTCTAGAATGCCAGTAGAATCAGCCAAGGCCACTTTCACCACAATGTCATTCAAAATATCCTGTGGAAAAATGTATTTGTTTTCAGTTTTCATTCCATCAAAGGTAGTAACAAACAGCTGTCAGGTATAATAGTGGTGGTTGTCATATTTTGTAACATCAGCACATTATTTTGAAGACACAGGACCTATTGACTTCTTCTTTTTTTGCCAGAGCAAAGAGTTTGTTTTGTTGTCACCTGTATGTGATGTATGAGCTGCTGTCTTCAGTAACTATAACTAATCATTCTGAAATATTTTCTCTGGATTGTAGGTGCTGCTGCTGTGCTTAGTGGTGGTCATCCTAGCTGTGGTGCTTTCCCAAAAAAAGAGCGATGAAGGTAGGCCCCGTTTCCCATTTCACTGTCTTGATTTTTTATCATGAATATTATTACTTTCATTATAACTACTGTTGTTGGTATTATCTGTAAGATTCCATGGCTAAATGGCACGGCACTTTTCATCAAAAGAGGAAATATACCTCAAGAATACACCAAAACTCCACAGATTTAAAGAAGACCGATAGATTACGGCAGTACTGTATGTTTTACAGTGAGTGTATTAATGTTTTTTTTTCTAAATGTAGTGTTTATTAAAGTCTTAATTAATTAATTTGAAAACCGTCCGAGCCACAACCTTCTGTCGTCAACACAGACAGTCTGAATGAAGACTCTTTAGCTTCGACAAAGAGAGACAAGAGTCAGGAATAAACATCTCAGGTTACATTGTAAATCACTCATTCAACGGAGGCTGGTGAGAGTTGGCTTCAAGTTGTTGGTGTGCAGACTTACAAAAAAAGCCTGCATCCTGCTACATTGAGGCTATACAAACCTGAACCTAATATACGAAGTGAACCTAATATAGACCCTGCTAACTTCCCACTGTAGATTCCTCAGACACTCTAAACTGGCAGCATTTAGAACAGCCTTGATATGAGTGAGGGAGGGGTCAAGTTACCAGCAAGCCGGTAAACTTGAGACACAGGGGTGAATGTTGACCCCTGCATTATACGATTTGTCCACACGGTAACCTATGCTTCTGTCAGGGTGGTGCCATCCAGCTTTTTTTTTTGGCGCACTGTTGCAATACGAGTCGTAAACACACACTTAAGTGAGACAGGAATGTTCATCCGAGGGGTTGGCATGCGTTCTGGAGCTATAGATTCCCTCTGGTGAGACGTGGGCAGTGGCGTCAGTGTGCCTCTTTGTTGCAAACCGCTGTGCCAAAACACCCCTCTCTTCCATTTCGGGGGCCGCGGTGGTGACTCTGTGGGCAACTACTGCCCCTAGCCTGGGCGGGGTGCTCTCTCTCTCTCTCTCTTTTCTGTGGCATTTCCCTTTTTTTCTAATACTTCCTACCCAACTATGAGAGCCATATGGGAAAAATAAAATTCTGACTTTTCCCTCACCCACACACTCCTACTCTGGCGCTATTCATGTCTATGCAGCTTTTGTCGGAGCGTTTACATCTTTCAAACAGTGCTGTTGTTTTCTTGGTGAGGTTTTTAGAAAAAAACACATGAAAGGAAATAAATACAAGCCACCAGGACTGTATATCTTCCAAGAGGCCGACAGCATGTAGTATAAAATGCTGCTGAGAGCGGGGTTTTCTCCTGGATTACAGACCACAGCAACTTGTCTTCTGAGACAGAGCTGCTCTCCGGGACGGGTCCAAACCGCACGGCTGGCCTTGAGATGCAGTGAGGAGGGGCCTTTCTCACCGACATGCTGAGACTCCCTGCTCTGTCAACTGTCCAGTCAGCAGCAGACTTGACGGATGTATTCGAAAAAGGCGGTTGCATCGAAAGGTGAAAGAGTTTGCCAAGGCTCCCTGGTCAGAGTCACCTTGTCCGTGGGAATGTCCTTGTGGAAGACGAATAGTTTGTGTCCAAAGGCTGTGGGAGCTGCCCAGGAGAAAAAAAAATTAGGGCATATATTGTATTTGTTTTGTTGCACTTTTGTTGCTTTACAATAGTCTCCTCCTGGTTGTTAATGTGACCATCCTTCGCTCTATATTTCCTATCCCAAAAATCCTATGTTTTTTTTTCTTTCTTAAAATCACAGTTAAACAAAGTGGTTGTGGCGCCGCAAATACAGCATGATACAAAGCTGAGGAGGACAGAGCTTCAGAAAACTGTTGACATTCACCAACCCCTCCTTCACCTGCGGTGTTAGATTAGAGAGGAAGATAAGGGGTAAATTAATGATTTGGAAATGCAAACAAGTTTTTTTTTCCAGCTGAAACCACACCAAACACACTCCTCTTAACTATGATATTGCTCTTCTAGCTACCCACTAGCTAACAGTCATGTGTGGCTTTATATAATGGCTGGGGTTAGCTAGCCCCCCAAATCACATTTAACGGAATGCATTTTTGTAATCACCCAAAGTTAAGGGTTTCGTCACAAGGACATTCTGTCACGTGTAGCATGAGATAAATGGAATATTGACTTAGGCACAGGATCAGTTCAGTTTCATTTCACTGTGTCTTTAAAGCTACATTGATCAATATGTTTATATTAGGAAAGGATCACATGACTATTAGTTATGTGGCTGGTCAGCATTAATCAGCTTAAGAGACAAATGTGTCCCTCCGGGGGGTTGGTGGAAACCTTAACAGAGATAAAAGGAGTGAATATGAAACAATTGTCAGGATGTCAAATCACTACCTTTGCCAAAGGATTCCCCATGACATACGTATATCCAATTTGTATTTACTGCTTGTTCAAAGAAATAATGAATACAAGTACTTAAAAAGGCTGTGTATGTTGTGGGAGGCTTTAAGGTGCATGTAACTCACTTACATTGTCTCAGATAAAGTAAATTAGTCTGAGGTAGTTATGCTCCTTGTTGTCTAGTGCCTTTGTCCTCAAATGACAGTAGGGGTAAGTAGTTCAATGATCACACCACTTTAAGAAAAGCATATTTTTTTCTTGTTGTGTTGTTTCCAGAAATCCAGATGGTTTCTATTCTATGTGAACACATCCTGCCCAGCATAAAGTCTGGGCTTAAAATATGACGTTTGAGCATATTGTTCATGGAGTCATTGCTGTTATCCATTTGGGGTTCTACGCAACATATCCATGTGGCTCTAAGAGAGGCTTTCTTCTAGCTCCAAGAAACAGTGGAAAGACTTCAGTGGCCAGGAAGCACAGGCAACCTCCAGTCTCTTTCTGTCTTCAGTCTTCTCATGAATATGTGGATTACAAAGTGGCATTTCTGCGCTTTTGCTTCCTCTTGAATGCCACGAAAATGTGACTCAATAATTCCATTCAAGCAAACACAAGACTTTTTGCCTAGTGTCAAGGACAAAATATAGCTTTTCCTCTTTTTGTTTTCGTGATTCTCTTCTTAATTTGTTGTTGCGTTGGAAAAAGGTGACGTCATGTTTTGCTGCTTACCAATCGGAGTTGTTTTTAATCAAAGGGTTGTTGTCAAGGTCTGGGGTTGTTTAATTGAGTTGCCAGAACTCAATTAAATATGATCAAAGCAAAAAACCACTTGCCTGATGACATTACATTACATGAGTATTGAAACATAATACAATAACACATACAGAGTTTTTCCTTAACTTTCAAGAGGAACTAGGCATACTACTTCTAACTAATTGTTATTATTGAATTTTTTAGATGTGATAATACAGACAATTGTTCCAACAAAACGCACATGTAAATAAAGCCTTTTCTGCTTAAGATTAGCTCGTATGCGCCTGCTTGGATTTGAAAGTTCTGTTTAGCTGAATTCTCTCACCTCTTTCTAACCCTAACAAAGTGGAGGACTCAGAGGTCTGTTAGCCTACATGTGTTGACTTCCTTAGACAACCGAGCCGCAGCTTCAGGTACAAAAAGCAGAACATTGGCTAACCGTTGTCCCAGTTTGTAGCTCCTGGTTGGGTTAAGCATTGGCACTAGCATTAGCATAACCTGATGAGAAACTAGCTAGCTACAACACAGGTCAGATATAACAAAGGGGGGCCACCGTAGCTAGCAACATGCCTGTTTACAGAGCCTAGGCTGTGTATTAACACTGGATTTTTTTTATTCTCGAATCGCTGACTACACCTTTTAAGTCATTAATATTTAATATGATAAAGAATATTGAAGAATTGGAACCAAGTTTTTCAGGGGATTCAAAAGTTTTCTCAGCACACTAATGCACTTTATCATCCAAAATGATCAATATAATAACTTTCCTGTTGTTTATTGATATCAGTATTGTGTTACAGCCACATAGGATCAGAAGAACCATATACTGCATGCAACTGGAAACATACCTTTTTTCACTCACCACACGTTCTTCTTTCCCATCAGTGGGCCAGATGTGGCTGCACGCGGCAGATGAGGAACCTCACCAGCTGCACTGTCCCAAAGGGTAATGCAACACTTTGGTTTTGATTTGGGTTGTTTTTGAATAGAAAGTGATACTTCAAATCTCAGCTGGGATTACATCAGCTCTTCTCTCTTGTTTTCGAGGTTGATAATGAAGCTTTTCAGCTGTATCGCCCACAGTTACCCTGTGGCAGTAGTCAATAGGCAGGACACATTAGACTGTGACCATTGTGACACACAGAAAGGCTTTTCTGTCGCTTCAGTTCCGGTTTTTCATGTTATTCTTTTAACAAGTGTCTTAATAAACCAAACACATGGCGTTTGACTATGGTGTTGGCTAATATAAGTGGAAAAGACGAAAATGTGTCTATGGAAACAAGGATAATGACTCCGAGTAATCAGGCGTGTGTGTGTGTGTGTGTGTGTGTGTGTGTGTGTGTGTGTGTGTGTGTGTGTGTGTGTGTGTGTGTGTGTGTGTGTGTGTGTGTGTGTGTGTGTGTGTGTGTGTGTGTGTGTGTGTGTGTGTGTGTGTGTGTGTGTGTGTGTGTGTGTGTGTGTGTGTGTGTGTGTGTGTGTGTGTGTGTGTGTGTGTGTGTGTGTGTGTGTGTGTGTGTGTGTTTTTCTGCTTTGGCTAGGGAGTAACCCCAGACAGGTTCGTTACGACTTTGGAAAAGAAAACTTGCTCCAAATGATCTATTTTTAAGTTTGAAAATATCTTTAAACAAATAAATGTTTTATATAAAAGTCACATCATTCTCTTGGGTTTGTTTATATTGTTTCTGCGGACAAACCACTCTTTTAATATAATGTGTGGTCTGGTCTTTACACGCAAAGAAGCAGATCTTCTGGAAAATGGCTGATGGCAAACTTTTTCTCACATGTTGATTTGCAGGGCTAAAGTAGAAGTACTATGTTAATGAAAAGGAGAAATGGAAAAGCACGGGGGAAAAATGACTGCCGAAAGAAGTTTAATAATCATTTGATGCCACACAATTTTTTTCTACTTTTGACTCATTCAACATTCGATATTGCCAAAGTATGGAGTTTCAGTACACACCCTTATGTAGCTAGCTGCCATCATTTTATTACAGTATAACTAATCATAATGTAGCAATAAACTGTAACATCCGCTGACAATTAATTTAATGTGAAACTGATATTAGAGGGGAATATGCCTCACTTCAAGTTCTGAGAAACGTAGACATCATGTGCGGAACAGAACATTAAAGTCACGTGTCTTCCCATTCTCCTCCTGTGTGTGTGTGTGTGTGTGTGTGTGTGTGTGTGTGGTCAGTCTGTAACGTGCCTATTTTTCCCTCTTTCCTGCTCAAGTCAAAGAGCTGCTTTGTAATCTCTATACACAGACCTTACTGTACAACACTACCGGTGCCAAAGATATCAATGTCTCCCCGCTGAGTGAATATTCCATTTCCTGTTCACGTACCCGGCTCCTTGTCCACTTAAAGCCTCTGTGTCTCCACCCTCACCCAGGTTCACCTCTCCCCATCCCCTCTTCCTGGTGTCCTTGGATGGGTTCAGGGCCCAGTACCTGAAAGATCACGCCAGCCACATTCCGGTCATCAACAAGTTACGTAAGCATTGCATTTCACACAGAGCTATTCAGGTTTTAATATTATTCCTTTATCCATGGTGTGTGGCTGAACTTTTACTGTGTTGCAGGAAAAGCCGGAACAACGACGCCATACATGAGGCCCGTCTATCCCACAAAGACCTTCCCCAACCACTACAGTATTGTGACTGTGAGTCTATTTCTAGGCAGAGGCTTGATTTATTGGACCAGGAAACAGTTGGTTGGATTGTTTGTCTGTGGTGGAATAAGAACACATATTGATTTAAAGTGACAGTAAAGCAATGTAAACATACTCTGCTACAAGTCCTGCATTGAGTTATTTTCAACAAAACAAGTTAAAGTACTGTTATGAGGAAATCAAGCAGAGTGATACGTTTGTAATAGCAAAAGGTTTATTTTCAATCAATAGCAAGAAACTCCGCGGAGTGGTCACTAATCCCAACACATGTAGCGTGCAGCAAAGAGTGACCACGTTCCCTTAAAGTCATGACATATTTAAGGACATCGTAGGAGACAGGTAGACAGGTTCAAATATACATACTTAAGGAAGCTGGGTGGGGGAAGATGACTAAATTGTATTACAAGAGGAGGGGGAGATACTTAAAGAAGCTGGGGAGACAGACAGGCGCCTAACAGTGAGTGACAGGCTGTTTTGCAGACAGTTCTAATATACATGCATTGTTATTGTAAAACATGGGAGGGGTCAGGTTGGTGTGGCCCGTCTGAGTGGTTTGTTGGAAACGCATTTGAGGAATCTTCATTTCAGTTTACAATTAACCAACATGCAATATATTTCATTACACTTATAAGTCTATACAAGATAATAACAATGTTTCCTATTGCATTAATAAGTATTCCAACATTTGAGTCCAGAGATATATCATATGCAAAATCTGCCACTACAGTACACAAAATGGAGAACAATGGCTCCTATAACTGATGGCATTATATTACATTACGTCTTACAATATTAGACCTACAGTATATTTATGGTTTATATTAAGTGTAATTTTTGTTGTTGTATCTGAATGAGGTCGTTAGTTAGCTAGTAGTTAAAACCACTTTATAAAAAGTGACCTAGTTTTTCTTTTGGCCCACATCAGTGGTCAAATTAGATGATACATGAAGAAGAAAAATATCGGCTGAAAAAGTTTACGTTAATTTATTTTTATTTTTTGTATTTTTTGTTGTTGTATTGGGCACATCACAAAGGGTAACAAATTAATCTGACGGGTCGTTAGATAATGAATGGGGCAGGAAAGAGAAAAAAACTAAATCTCTGTGACACGAATGAGTTTAAAAGGAACTACCAACACCATATGAAACATAGCAGGAGTCCCCAGTAAAACACGACTTTGAGTCACGAACCCAAATGAATGATAACCATAGGTGTGATCTTTAACAATGCATTCCATTTCATACGGTTATTTTGATCTTTTAAATGTGCATACTTAACCTGAAAAGTAACTAGTAGCTATATTGTAGATGTCAAATACATGTAGCAGAGTAGAAAGTAGAGCTTCAGATAGTTAGAACTAGTATAAAGTATAAAGCGGCATAAACCAAAATACTCCAGTAAAACACAAATACCTCAAAATGATACTTAAGCGCAGTATTTCTTCCCCTCGAGATTGTCTCTCCACATTAATATAGAGTTAACTGTTGGGGCCTAATGGCTACCGTGCTGGTGGAAAGGCACAGCAGCAGCACTGAGGGGCTTTCACCTCAACCAGATCCTGTAATTACAGCTAAACTGCTGTGGTTAGCAGTAATATTTAGGTTAGAAAGATAAAGAGAGGAGGTAACTTTAAATCCCTGTAGTTACTGTATCAAAGCCGCTCCGCTTAACTGGACCTCCTTTTTTTTCTTTTTCCTGCAGGGTCTGTATCCAGAGTCTCACGGGATTGTGGACAACAAGATGTACGATGTGACCGATAACATTTTCTTCAGCTTGAGATCAGATGAGAAATTCAACCCAATATGGTACCAAGGAGAGCCCGTAAGTCAATCTGTTGTGACCATGGTAACGCATACAAAATACAGCACAAACAAGCTGTGAGCTAATGTACATATATAAAACAGTTTCACAACACCTACCAGGAATTGTTCTGCTTATTGAGCAAGGCCACAGCAATGCAGCGATGATGAATGTTTCCCTAGAGTTTCCTTCACACATCTGAGAAGTCTGAGCCAGACACTATTGTTCTGTGTAACATGTAAAAAGCCAACACGCCCTGATGTTGTAGGGAACTAAAGTCACTTCAATGTAAGTGTAATTTACTGTCTGCAAACGGCACGAGACACTTGTCTATTTGAACTGCCTGGAATGTTCTCTCTATCTCGTTCTCCTCCATAATGAGCTTCTTGCTATAATTATGGACTCAGGCTGGGGCTAGGATGACAAGCTTGTGAGGCCTGCGAGTTGTGCTTGTTTAGACGCTCTGTGGTTTCTTAATTGAGTGGGAAGGCCTCTTAAATCTCATTCCTCAACTGTGTGACAGCCCTCATGCTCCTCTTGAAAAGATACACCATGCTGCGACCATATGTCTATCCAGTAGAGAAGGAGAAATTGATGAGTGACGACCCCCCCCCCCCTCCCCTGTGGAATACATTGTTTTTATGTAATGAACCAATACAACTAAGTGCATCTGCTAAAACGTGCTTTTAAACCTCCTTTGTATAAAGAAAACACTTGTGCATATCAGTCATATAAAGGATCGATTTATCATAAAGACATGCAGTAACAGTTCCATCAGTCATGACTGGGCTGTGTGGGATTGCACTTCAACCTTAATTAATGAATCAATCCTTTCATATTTTCTCTTGCTTTTTCCTTTTTTCCCCATTTCTCCTCATCCTCCTCAGATCTGGCAGACTGCCATACGTAACCAACTAAAAGCAGGAACCTTCTTCTGGCCCGGCTCGGATGTCCCACTCAATGGCTCCTATCCAACCTTCTACAAGCTGTATGACAGGTAAGACTGACGCCACATCAACGTTAAACTCCTATCAGATCATCAAAAGAAAATGGCCTAATACAGGTTGTGTGTTGTTGATAATGTTGGCCTTGCTTTGTGCACAGGTCAATCACATTTGAGGAGAGAGTGTCCACGCTGCTCGAATGGCTCCGTTTAGATGAGGGACAAAGGTATTGCGTCTTCCTCATTATTATAAGAACGATCATCATCAAACAACATTCAGCATGGCACCATTAACTGTTGTCTTTGTGATATTTTCTTTTTTTAGACCTAACTTCTTCACTTTGTACGTGGAAGAACCTGACTCAGCAGGACATCGCCATGGGCCAGCAAGCAACGAGGTCAGTCACTCGCTAAACCTCATATTCTGGCTGTTAATTAACATACATGTGAAAATAATGAGAAACTTCATTCTAATCTTAACCACCGGGTACATGAACCTGAACAAAAATCTACAAGCCGGATTGACCGAATTACAAACTCCATTCACTGAAGTAAAATGCTGCTCCTGTGTAGTTTTGTGATATATGACTAGGGCTGCACCTGATGATTCTTTTCATTATAGATGACTCTGCTGTCGTCTAATTATTCTATCAAATCCAGAAAGTGTAACTGAAAAATTATGATATTTACCTGCTGACGGAATTAGCCTTGGAGTTGTTAAAATGAGAGACTTACTGTACTCTGGTCAATTTACTGTAAATTCTGCTGTGCCTTTCAGGTGATTGAGGCCTTGGAAAAAGTGGACAAGACATTGGGCATTCTGATGGACGACCTTATGAAGTTAGGCCTGCATAACTGTGTCAACGTGATGATCGTGTCAGACCACGGTGAGACAACAACACAGCCCCCTCACATAAACACATTCATTAAAGAGGGCATATTAGTAAAAACTGACTTTTCCAGTGTTTGTGCATGCACACATATTTGGGTATTTGGTTTCCCCTACCAGCCCACAAAACCCAGTCAGTTTCTTTTGGGTTGTTATAGTCAGAGAGTTTGTGTGAATCGGCACGCTGTTTAAATGATGTACAGAGTTTGATCCAACACTTTGCAGCTCATAAGCATAGTACGCCCCCACTAGATAGACATGTAGTGAACACTACCACTTGGATTTGGCCAATCGAATCAGACAATGCACCATGAAAACCGCTTGTAGTAGACACCAAAAATACATGTTTGTTGTTTTTTTATATACCATCTATGGTTTGACTTTGAACCCAAAAATGAGCATTACATGTCCCCTTTAAGCCATTCAGAAAAAGCTATCAATTAGTGCATCCGTTTTATATCTGTGTGGTTTCACAGTAGTAAGACACAGTGTGGTTTTAGAGCTTAGGTGCCACTGCTCACTGTGTCCTGTTCAAATGTTTGACTTGGTTGAGTCACTGCACCTGTTGCAGGAGGAAACTACAGATCCATGCCAGAAAGACTGATTAAGAAAAATGTATAACGAATGATTTGGTATATAAACTGTTCCTGATGGTATGTTTGTCTGGAGATGTTTCTCTGGACATCTGGAGACCATATGTCAAGTCTTGTAATTAGGTAAAGGAGGGGGAGGGAGCGTGATTCAGGGCGATGCCCGGCTATCCTACTTCAAAGGCAGCATTACTCTGACAGCACATATTAATTATAAAGGGACATGTGCTGGCTATCAGTCAGAAGCTAGTCATGAAGCGCAGGAAAACAACAACAAGAAAGATCCATCAGTGTTTACGGGCCACACCCGAAACAATGTCAACAAATGCTACGCTGTATATCTTCTGGTCTAGCTACTCGTGTGCTGTACATTTTAAGGGAGGAAGTGAGTGCTTATGTCCTTAGGCACATCTCTGTCAACATACTTGATACAATTTCAAACACAGATCTTCACCACCTTTGATGAAAAAAACTATTATTTTTTTTTCACAGGCATGGAGGAGGCCTCGTGCGAAAAGGCCGAGTTCGTGTCCACCTACGTGAACCATACCTCTGACTTCTCCATCATCCAAGGCCCGGCTGCTCGCATCAGACCCAGAAGCCTCCCAGATAACTACTATTCCTGTGAGTTCCTGTCCATTCACTGTCCCTCTTTCCACCGGCTCTTCTGCAGCATCACTCAGTGTCAGTTTTGTTTGTGACCTTGTCCCCTGTGTCTCTCTCCTTTCCCTCAGTCGACTACGAGAGCCTGGTGAAGAATCTGTCGGTATGCCAAGTATTTCCAACTGTGACTTTTTGTATTGATAAGAAGAATGAGAAATTATCTGCTTGCTTGGCTTCTCGTCAAACAAGCCCTCAATCCTCCTCCTCCTCCTCCCTTTGCCGCGTGTTGATTCTCTTCCTCTGTGTCTGTTTCTGAAGTGCAGGAAGTCTGAGCAGCCAATGAGGCCCTACCTCAAAGAAAACCTCCCTAAAAGGATGCACTTTGCCAACAACAAACGCATAGAGAGAGGACACCTCTACATGAAGGAGGGCTGGCAGGCTGCACTGTGAGTCGCCCATCAGTCCACTACCTTTTGAAGTGTTCACTGTGTTTGGTCATCAAACTGTGTCAAATGTCCACAATGGAAGAAATCTGCACTGTAGTATAGTGTCACCCATACAAACTCCAACATCTCAGCAACGAGCAAGCTGATTGGTTGATCCAGCTACAGGGGTGAATGTTATCATAGTTGTATGTACAAGTGTAAAGGGTACAGCCACACAAACATCTCTGCATCTTTGCCTATATGCAGCTTTGATAAGCATGATTCATCTTTGAAGCAGCTCTGTTCACAGAAGTAAGACCATTGGAAGTTAAAGGCACGCCAGTGAACTGATGGGCGTTAATTATTATTATTTTGTTTGTTTGACAGTTAATTAAAAAGAACAGTATTGTAAAGCCAGGTAAAATAAAGTAAAGTTAAGTAACCACAGCTTAAAATAACTGGTTATTTGCTGTCCCGTCAATGGAATTGATTAGAGGATTTTGGAAGTGATGTAATTCTGCCTCCGCATTTAATTGAATGGCCGTCTTGAAATTTAAGAGCAAATTATAAAAAGCAAAGACAACCTCAAACAGTTTTCCTTGGTGGTAAAAATAAATCAAATGTTGTTAAATGTAGCACTTGTGTAGTGCTGTTTTAATGAGCCAGATGTCTTTCAGTCTTAGAAACTGTTTTATTGACTGCATTTAACAGATGTAGACGTGAACACTGACAGATTTACATGATAAAGTAAGATAAGATTTAGCTGATATGCAGTGTAATGAGATCCTAACTGGAAACGTACTTGGTCAGCAGTTGTCTGATTTATTTGGCCACACAGAAGTTGAAGCATTTAGAGTACTTAGTGCTATCATTCATTCATAATGAATGAAGCAGGGTTTGTTGGAGTGGAGTTGTACAACTGCTTTGATAAAAAGCAACCATGCAATTATGTAAAATTGCTTCAAGCTGAAGAATTAAATCGGTGGACTCTTTGGGTCTGAAGAGAATTAAACACTCCTGACTCCTGAAATTGAGATGATTTGTGTTATTTTCTTGAAATAAGATGGAAACACTTGTTAATAACTGTGAACATGTCGTGAGATAGTGACCCTTCCTTTCTCTATGCCAGATAAAGTGTATTGTTGTCCTCTTCTGACAGAACCAAGGAGGAACTGAAGTATTGCTCTGGTGGATTCCACGGCTCAGATAACCTCTTCACCAACATGCAGGTCAGAGGAAGGAAGATGTGTGTGTGTGTGTGTGTGTGTGTGTGTATACTCTGCCACGATAAATGGTTATCACATATCCTGTTTAGACTATAAAAAAGCTGGAGTAAATATATGTGCATAGTATTGTACGCATTTGCTTAAGACTGAACAGTACCGGTAGATGCAAGGCTGCTTAATATGAATATAATATTTTTTTTTTTCAAATTTTGGTGGAACGTTACCAGTGGTCTATAGAATAAAACTCCAAATGTTAATTTTACTCAAACACATTCCGGAAAGATATAAACAGAGACTAATTACTTGGAGTGGTCTCCTTATTTTTTCCATAGATGTACAGTGAGTCCAATATGTATTTGATCCCTTGCTGATTTTGCCGGTTTGCCCACTAATAAAGACATGATCAGTCTATAAATTTATGATAATATGTATTCAAACATGGAGAGACAGAATATCAAAAAAAAATCCAGAAAATGAACCTAAGGAATATATATTAATTGATTTGTATTTCATTGAGGGAAATAAGTATTTGATCCCTTAGTATTCATTAGGAGTTCTGGCTTTTACAGACCAGGTAGACACTCCCAATCGACTTGTTACCTGAACTGAAGCCACCTGTTCTCACTAATCACTCGTGTGAAAAACATCTGTTCACAGAATCAGACAATCAGACAGATTCCAAAATGTTCACCATGGGGAAGACCAAAGAGCTGTCTCAGGACCTCAGAGTCAGGATTGTTGATCTCCACAAAGCTGGAATGGGGTACAAAAAGATTAGCAAGGTGTTGGATTTGAAGGTAACAACCATTGGTGCAATTGTAAGAAAATTTAAAAAGCATAACATGATCATCAACAGACCTCGGTCCGGTGCTCCTAAGAAGATTCCACCTCGTGGGGTAGCAATGATTCTGAGAACGGTCAAAAATCATCCTGCAACCACTCGGCAGGAGTTGGCAAATGACCTGAAGGCAGCTGGGACCACAGTTTGCAAGGAAACAATAGGCAACACTTTGCGCAGCAATGGGTTAACATCCCGCAGTGCCCGAAAGGTACCCCTTCTCAAGAAGGCACATGTGGACGCGCGCCTTAAGTACGCCAATGATCACCTGAAAGATGAACCAAGTTATTGGGAGAAAGTTATGTGGTCGGACGAGACCAAAATTGAGCTTTTTGGCCTCAATTCTACCCGTCATGTGTGGAGGAAAAAAAATGCTGCTTATGACCCCAAGAACACTGTGCCCACCGTCAAGCATGGAGGTGGAAGCATAATGTTTTGGGGGTGTTTCTCCGCCAAGGGTACAGGGCCACTTCACCGCATCACTGGGAAAATGGATGGAGCCATGTACCGTACAATCCTGAAGGACAACCTCCTCCCCTCTGCCAGGAAGCTGAAAATTGGCCGTGGTTGGGTCTTCCAACATGATAATGACCCGAAGCACACAGCAAAGGCAACAAAGGATTGGCTCAAGAAACATCACATCAAGGTCATGGAATGGCCCAGCCAGTCACCGGACCTCAATCCGATCGAAAATCTATGGAGGGAGCTGAAGGTCAGAGTGGCCAGGCGACAGCCCACCAACCTTCATGATTTAGAGAGGATCTGCAAAGAAGAGTGGGCCAAAATTCCACCTGGTGTGTGTGCTAAACTTGTGGTTAACTACAAAAAACGTCTCACTGCTGTGCTTGCAAACAAAGGCTTTGCCACTAAGTATTGAGTGTGTTTGGCCAGAGGGATCAAATACTTATTTCCCTCAATGATATACAAATTAATTAAAATATATTCTTTAAAGTTATTTTCTGGAATTTCTTTTTGATATTTTGTCTCTCCATGTTTGAATACATATTATCATAAATGTATAGACTGATCATGTCTTTATTAGTGGGCAAACCGGCAAAATCAGCAAGGGATCAAATACATATTGGACTCACTGTATATCTACAGTGGCCCAGCTTAAACAAGTTGCTCTCCTCGCTTAGGGGCGTCAACAGGCCTGAACATGGGACACTTGGCCCCAATCTATTCTCACAGCTAAGAACACAAAGGGGCAAAGTCATTAAACTCTTGCTGAAAAAAAATTAGAAACATTTCACACGTGAAGGAATCTTTAAACGGCCGACTCACCCGATTGCAACACACCTCCACCCGTGTTCCTCCTTTTCACGCATGTCTGACTAAATCAATGTCACTCATTCCTGATGTCATTGATGCCTTCTCCGCTCTGTAACCTGTGGTTGGTTTTCTGCAGCTCTCCCTGCCTTTGGTTTTCCCTGTGTGCACAACATTAAAGAGCAGAGAGGCCCCAGAACAGAGACATGCCGCCAAATATAGCTACTGCGAATAGCAATCTAAAGTTTCTGTGACTGAAGTGGGCCTGACTGAAATGGTCTGATGTGGCCTGTGGTGTCTTAATGGATATTTCAAACAATGTGTTCTTGTCTTAAAAGGTTTAAAGAAAAAATCTGATTAATCATGACGAAATAAACCAACAAGAGTTAAAATACTTGTTGTGAGCCCATCCAGACTTAGGTTAGAAGCAACAACATTTGCCAAATAGATAATTGTTTGTTCTTGACCATTTTATTTCGTTAAACCTCAAAATGATTCATACCTAACCCACTACTACACTTGTCTCAACATCTGACAGCTGACACGACCCAGGAACAGTTCTCCTCTGTTTGTTGCGATGTTTGGTTGCTCTGCTCGGGGGTTTACGCCATTTAATCAAAGCAGCTCCACAGAAAACGGCTCACGTCTACGACTATATATGGTTTTGAATGAGTTTGAGTCTTTGTCTTGCAGGATGTGGTATGGCAATATAATAGAAAAGCAGTAGAGAAGTATAGGGAAAAACAGGTCAAAGATTTATTCAACATGTGATTTTGTCTCAAACTTGAAGGATGCTGCAGTGACATTTTCTGTATGCTTGAAAATAAGCTGATTGGCCGATAGATGTAGGAATTAATTTATTATGTATTATACATTAATGTATAAATCCAGATATCTTCATTTTTTGCTGAATTATTTCTGTAAATGAAAAATGGAACATGACAAGAGCTTAAATACTGTGGAGCTATCAAAACTCTACTCAAGTTCAGTTAAT
Source organism: Ammodytes marinus (assembly GCF_949987685.1). NCBI lineage: Eukaryota > Metazoa > Chordata > Actinopteri > Uranoscopiformes > Ammodytidae > Ammodytes > Ammodytes marinus. Next base: position 9,384,825 of record NC_137223.1, on the reverse strand, counting down.
ACACTTGTTCTTGCAAGTCATCACAAAATAAGTCGTCTGAGTATGTTTCCAGACGTGAGTCACACTGGAGTTTGACTTTATTTAGCTCATGAGGTTGCTGACTTTAAAAAAAGGTTCATGAGTCAAGAAAAGTCAACTAATGAGTAACTAAATGAGTGGGGTGTGCTTGAAATAGACTGTTTTCCCACCTGCAAATATCTCAACATTCCACCCAACTCAACATCCTTCTGTTTCATATATAAGGTTATTTCAGGTCATTTAGCTGCTTTAGTTCATTTCAAATATTTACCCGTGGCCTCATCTCTGTATTGATTGTTTGAGGTCTTGTTATTTACAGAAAGATGTCTTCATTTCACAAACTGTCGAGTGTTGTTGTTTGGGGGAATTAATGATTGTCTGTGTGCTACTGTGGCTCTGCTTTCTCCAGGCGATCTTCATTGGCCACGGTCCAGGATTCAAAAAGAACACCGTCGTGCCCCCGTTTGAGAACATCGAGCTCTATAACATTATGTGTGGTAAGGTGCTTTCGATAATTTTTTTTAAATAAGCATTCTTACACGAGAAGGACCAATCTCCTGTCCTGAAGTTTTGTCGTCATATGAGGTTTCTAAGCAACCATACAAAGTATTTCCTCGCAGACAATAAAAAGTCCCGCACGTAAACCCCCCGTGAAGCTCCATTATTAATGTTATATTTCATTATGTCGTTTTACACTTTTTTGTACAAAGTAAAAAAGTGTCCTAAAATGTTGAACTATTCCTTTAATGAGATTGTTGTTTGTTTCCAGTGACTTTGAAAACTGAGCGCTAATGTCTTTTTATGTCTCAATATTTAACATTGTTGTGAGTAACTTAAGTTATTATATCTATTGTCGTTATCTCTTTTATAACTGAAATATGGGGCGGGGCCCTAATATTTCATTTTGTAGCCATCATTCTTCTTGGCTATGAACAATTGTACTCAGCCGGTTGGTTGTCCTAGATGCAGCAGCACAGTTAACACGGTTTAAAGAGGAAACAGGTGCATTGCTCCTGCATAGAATTTCAAAAAAGGTGCATATTAACCAAGCTATTTAAAGCATTTTGAAGTAAAAAGGAAGAGAAACCTATGTATATAAAACTACACCTGCTTACAATGTGGTGCTTTAAATAAAGTAGCTCTCTAAACTGTTCACAGATGTTTACAGCCTACAGATGAACTTCCCCTTTTTACTTCTAAATAATGTGGTTGGGTAAAGTGTTTCACTTCTGGATTGTTACGTATGGATTATACAAAAGAAAGATGCAAGGGGAAAGTTTCTTAGGGTTTGCATTACATATGCATTTATTGGACATACGTTCCTGGCTGGTAAAAGCAATTTTTTTCCCCACTTGAAATCTCAAACACAGCAGTGAATTTGATGTTATTTGTATAATTAAAATGCAGCTCCTCATCCTAGCTTTTTCTCTCTTTCTCCTTACAGATCTGCTGGGTATTCGCCCTGCTCTGAACAATGGGACTCATGGCAGTCTGAACCACCTGCTGCAGACTCCCCTCTACAAGCCGGTTCACCCAGCACAACTCTCTCATGACACCCCGTGTGAGACCAGCAACCCTGAACCCTCCGACACCCTGCAGTGCTCCTGTGCATCCCAAACCAAGGCAATGGTATGATGAGCTAAACATTTATTGAAGTTTTTTGTTGCCATTTTAGCGGCTTGGCTCAAGGGATTGGCGGTGTCTAATATCTGGTTCAGGCTGAAATATCTCAAAAGCTATTGGATGGTTAACCAAGACAGAGGAATTCATGGTTCCCACAGGATGAATACTGTTGACTTTGGTGACTTTTCCATCAGAAAGCCTTCTTTATCCAGTGCAAATTTCTCAACATCTACCAGACGTTCTGCAAACAATGTTTTGAGTAGACATTCATGGTCTCAAGAAATGTCCTCTATAGCGACTCTTTGAGTTTCGTAATTTTGATGCCTTGAAAAAGAATTTCCATTAAAATTGGTAGAAACATTCGTGTTCCGATGAATTTGGTGATGTTGGTCATCCCAAGGTTCATTTAAAAAGTCTTAAAGGCATTGAATTCATTATTCTGAAAATAAGGCCTTAATTGGTATCAAAGTATCTCAAATCATTATTTTAGAAGTCTTAAAAAAATGTTAAGACAAGTATTTCATGAATATTTTTTGTTTATTTTGTATACGTTAGCTACAATTACTTTGTGTGCCTATTGTCCCAAAGAAGACTAATTGCGTTGTTTCTTTGCGTCTGAAGGAGTATTAAGTCTAACTCATCCTAAGTTGTAAGAACTCTGAAACAGCTGAACTTAGTGTTTAGTGCTTACTGTAATTAAAAATGTTAACATGCTAATAGATAGCATTGTCTTTATTAGCCTGCTGGTGTTAGCATTAAGCTTGTTTAGCTGTACAGCCTCACAGAGCAGTTAACATATGGCTTTAATGTTTAGTTCCTCTTTTGTGTGTGTGTGGGGGGGGGAGAGAGGGTTACAGTTAATGTTTTCCTGAAGTTGGAAAAACTGCCAACTGTCAGACGTAATTCATTATGTTTGACAGTTGGCCGTTTTCTGATGCAATGATGATCACAATGTACACACCTACTTCAAAACTTTATACCCCGGCTTCATGTACCGACATGGTGAAAGTGTGTAAAATAAATGGTAGATTTACTATATGTTTTTAACACACACATAGGCTACTGACAAAAAAGTGTGAATTTCTTTTCAGGAGACAGATATGAACATCCATCTCATAGCAACCAATGCCAGTGAGTATCCTTTTATTTTCCTTTTCCTTTATACATTTTCTTATTGGAAATGTGTTTAGCTCATACATTACATTTTCCCTTTAGGTGATATAGCCAATTTAAGACGTCTCCACCATCCCTTCGGCGTTCCTCGAGTGGTCCAATCAGATGCCGGCTTCTGTCTCCTGCACCACTCCGACTACCTCAACGGGTACAGCAGGGACCGCCTTATGCCCCTGTGGGTGTCCTATACCATCCAGCCTCTGGTGAGCCCTTCATCTCTAAACATAGACTTCATGCAGTGGAGTTTGTCCCGGCGCTATATTTCTTCTGCGGTTAGGGGTTTTGGCAGGAGATTGGTAGTAAGAGGTTGTTTGGTATCTGAACCCCATCTCTAAGCAGCTGTTACTCATCTTCTGCACTCATTTTGACTCAAACAATTCTTGTCTTTCTCATTATGTGGTTGAGCTTGTGAATGTAAATCATGACCTCAGGCGGAGTGATACATTCCCCGGGAGAGTTGACACTGTTTGACCATACTGTCTGTATGATTGAGCAAGTGAGGACGTAGATTTGTTTTAATTCCCGGCATTACTTATTAAGTGTATGTTAGTTATTCCATAGCTAAGTAAGTAACGCCTCACATGCCGCTAGCGTGGCTGTAACCTTTAGTGTCATGTTCAGCTGACACGAGGGTCAAGGATTCTTTATGCTACTCTATCAATAAGAGGAATTAAAAAATACCACCATTTCTTCTCTGACAAAGGGGTGAGATGAGGTTATTATTTTTAGAGAGCTCTGCAAACAGACACGGCGCAATGCCCTCGCTGACCCATAACCACAAGTGAGGCAAAACCAAGTCGAGTGCTATTACACAACCCTCCACAACATAAGGGCTGGCCTGGAGTCCCTCTACACACTGTTCACCACTGACCGATTCTCTCTCTCTCTCTCTCTCTCTCTCTCTCTCTCTCTCTCTCAGGCCAAAGTCCGACCCCTGAGCCCGCAGTCAGAAGCATGTGTGCGTGCTGACGTACGCATCCCACCGACCGCCAGCCAGCTGTGTCTGCGCTACAGAGACAACCCTGCTCTGTCCAAAGGCCTGCTGCATCCCCCCAGTGAGTGTGTGTGTGTGTGTGTGTGTGTGTGTGTGTGTGTGTGTGTAAAGCAGAGGGGGTCATAGGAGGTCCCCCTCCCCAGCCGGGTGTTGAATTCAAGTTGACATGTTCCAGAGCCACATTCAAATGTAAAAATGCAACAGTGAAGTGTCCACTCTGTTTCAAGAGATTCAGCTTTCAGGTAGTTCCACAAAAGGAAGTGATGGACTGAAAAAGTAAAAGCTCTCGACAACTGTGAAAAGTCTTCTCAGACGGTGAATTGTGCAATTAATCCTTTTGGAGCTGCAACGATTAGTTGATTATTGGGTATTTTGACAATTGATTAATCGCGTAAAGGTCGATTCAATGATTCTGGAGAATGCTTGTTGTCAAAATCATTTACAAAAAAAAATCTGTGAATATCTCCTCAAGTTCCGCTATCTGTACGTACTGTGTGTTCGTTAATACACAGCCTAGGCTCTGTAAACGGGCATGTGCACTAGCTAGGGTGGCCCCTCTTTGTTAACATACTCTTTGTTTACATACTAGTTTCAACACCAGATTTTTTTTCTCAACCAAAAAGCCAAATGTCTTTGGGTTTTGGACTTTTGGGACATTTTCTGGCATCAGCTAAATACTCTGGACATTACATTTAATTGGACCTTTCGCAATACGTTCTTGCCTTTTTAGAAGAAATTATAAACTGATTAATGGAAAACAACAACACATGTTAGTTGGAGCCATAAATGACTTCCCTTATTCCTTTATTCTTGACTTTTACAGCATTTTTTTTTCAATATGGGTATGGCCTTAAACACCATCACATTTAAATGTTTCTCTTCATAGACCTGAGTACCGACGGACCTGAGACAGACTCTGTAATAACAAGCAACATGGCACCAATGTTCCCCGCATTTAAAGGTGAGTCAAAGTTTTGGAAATGAATGGGAGCTGAGCAATTGAATGAACTGGCGAACTGAAGAGATTCTCTGGATCACAACCCCGCATTATGTAATACTGTTTTGTTTGAATTTTTGGAGGCTCAAGTTTTATGAGAGCAGGTACTAATTGTAGGCTGCCCGTTCGCATGAGATATTTTTATTCAATATTATACTTTTCAGGCTATATTTTTGGTTCTTAAATATACATGGCAGGAGTTTAAAGATCTCGCCGCCATAGAAATATGGGGCTACCGTACTTTAATTTCCTCGTCCTGCTCACTGTAGACACTGTGATTGTCCTAACAATGAGATTCACTTAAAAGGGGTTTTGCTTTGTGATCTGACTTGAACTGATACAACAGACATTGCTCTAAAAAACGCAGTCGACAGGACCATACATGAAATCACTCTGTGTTTTTGGCTACCAGTTAGAATAGAATAGAATGGGGGTTTCCTCCCTTATGTTTTGTTCTTTTGCTCAAACGGGTGTGTTGCTTAATGCACTTAATCACAGCATTTCGCAACACTACAAATCAAGTTATTTCTTATGCGAAGGTTTGTCCATGTGTGTGGTGATGTTGTAATTTAACGCTTAAAGCCATGGGGGCTTTTGCGGAAACTTGTTCTATGTGCTGCTGGCCAGCAGTGCTGGGTATTGTAAAGTTGAGTGTTTCAGGCAGCACAGCTCTGGTTGGGTTCCCACTTGGGGCCACCCACGCTATAAATGGAAATTCTCGCTCACACTAGCATGAATCCCCTCCAAATACGATTTGTTTGGGTATGCTGAAAACCTATATATTTATCAGCATGCAGATGCTGCCCCCTTGTGGCACAGCCATAGGGCACAGCACCATGTTTACATTGTGTGAACCTCCAAGCTCTAAGTGCAGGCCAATCAGTCAGTCAGTTATATGATCAAATAAAAACACAAGGTCCTAACCATATTATAAATGCAACACAATTTAGTCAACACATAAATAATACTAACTTTGCACTTACAATGAAAGTAAAATACATGATGCCTGTTCATCATCCGCTTTGATGTGTTTTTGGAGAACTAAAATTGTGTATCTGTGTGTATTTTTCCTATGTTGCAGACATTTGGACCCATGTCCACAATGTCCTGCTTCCAAAATATTCACAACAGCTGAATGGGGTCAACGTCATGAGTGGGCCGGTATTTGATGAAAACTTTGACGGACACGTCGATGCACTCAAAGCGATCTCAGGGTGAGTCAGCAGCACACACACTCCAGGCAATCCACTTGGGCTGCAGCCAGCAATTGGTCACATGATCTCTTAATCCGTCTATTATTATAATAAATATATTGCCAGAAAAGCTCAAAATCCTCACATTTAGGAAGTTTCCAGCTGTGTATTAGTGGCCATTTCTGCTTAGAAAACAAACAAAATTATCTGATCACAAATGTTGTTCAGCAGTTCAATGTTGTCGTTATAATAACGTCGGTTATAGAGGAAATAGCAATGTGTTTTTATCAGTCTACATGAATAGATTGTGGCTGATAATGAAACTTCCTTTTCAGGTTTCCGGCCTCACACAAATACTCGAAAAATACAATTTAGAAAATGAAATATATAATAACTTAAAATGCTAAAAATTATTCTTGAGAAAGGAAGGTTCAGCACAATTAAGTCTGATGTACAGTAATTATTCAAAGGTAAAGCCACATTTATATATACATGTTTGCCTCTAAGGTATGGAATAAAGCTCCAGAGATGTAACATGGCAAAACAATCATCTTGTTCTTTACCATTGTGGTGTGGGTGCCACTAACTATACAAAAATATTCACTTTTATGATGAATTAAACACCTCAAGGCCATTATATTTTTAATTCAAGTATTCATGCTGCTTTAACACATCCCACACTGATTAATTTCACACCAAAAGGCACTGGACATGTATTTTCTCTATCAACTTGTTACAGTGAGCAACAAGCTCTCTGTGTGAAAATACTTGCTAAGCATCATCTGATATCAGCTGGCGGATTTGTTGGTCACTTTCAGTGAAATCTGAACAAACCACACCCACACAGAATTGACTGTATCTCTTTATTAATAATGTTGTAGAAAATAATTGAACATAAGCCGCAGGTTTCTCAGTTTGTGACCTGGAGATTTTACCATTTCCACATCAGCTAAGGTTTTTATAAATATATACATATAAATATTTGGTTTGTTTTTTCTGCACAAGTCACATTTAGAGTTTCCTATGAAAGAGTCAGCAGTTTTCATGAACCCTGGTGATCTCATGTTTCTCCAGGAATGAGGCTCCCGTCCCGACACATTTCTTTGTGATCCTGACCAGCTGTGGGAACTCGGCCTTCAGCCCTGTTAACTGTGAGGGCCCCCTGCAGGCCCAGGCCTTCATCCTGCCCCACAGACCAGACCACACAGAGACCTGTGCTGTGAGTAACAGCACCAACTCTTTTCTATACGTCAGCTCAGCTCTGTGAAAAGCTGCTGACAGATCCTACACTGGAATAACATGATTAAAGCTTAGCTCATTCATAAATAGGTGGAGTCAGAGATTTCTGAAGAATGTTTGTTGTCAAAATATATTTTTTTTTCAAACTCATAGCTCCTCATGATCTGGTTTTAGTACACAGCCTAGGCTCTGTAAACTCGTATGTAAACAAAGGATATATAAATAGATGGGCCCATTTTAGCTAGCAACATGCCCATTTACAGAGCCTTGGCTGAGGAGATACAGTATTCACTGATTTTGACAAAAAGGGGTTTTTGACAACAGGCGTTCCCCATAATTACAGACTCGACCTTTAATACATTTTCCTGGTTAAATGAAAGGCTCTTTCTCTCTACTTTTCTCCAGGCGGGGTCAGACTTGGCGTGGGTGGAGGACTGGCTGCAGTTTCACGTGGCGCGGGTCCGAGACGTGGAGCTCCTGACGGGGCTCAGCTTCTACCACGACAGGATATCAGTGGGAGAGACGCTACAGCTCAAGACCTTTCTACAGACTCCTTAGAATTTTGAAAGACACTTTCCAAATGAAGCTTTAATTTGAAAGGGAAGACATATCGGTCTGCCCAACAGGCCTCTATCCACGAGAGCCCCCCATCAGGGGGTTCAACAGGTGCCTCACAGATCCACGTTGGACCCAAAATGAAGTTCCATCCACCTGTTGTTTGTGAAATGTCTGATTACCAAAAAAGGATTTATACTGATTCAGTGTGTGACAGCTGTATATATATATATATTTGTTTTTCATCATTTTTATCATGATTTAAAAAAAGATTTTTTAGAGAAAAGTCAGAGGGATTTTTTAGATATATGAAGAACTGGAGCTCTGAACCAAAGACGCAGAAACATCTGCTGAGTGACTCCAAAGTTTGGCAGTTTATGTAGCGATGGTTTTTATTGGTAGGGGCCGAAGATCGCTTTGCTGGAAACAGTTCTGTATGCTGCGGCACATCTGGAAAAGAACACCCGACATGAAAATTCAGGAAAAATAAGTTTTGCCCCACAAAAATGTTAAAATGTTTTCATTAAGAATTCATGGTTGTTGTTGTTTTTTGGTATGTTCTTTACACAGCACAAAATGCTTTGGTTTGTTGAATTACATTTTTGAGATGATAATGTTTTTGAGTATGTGTGTGCTTGAGAATGTGTACTGTTGCATGGATGGATTATGAGACATGCTGTGCCCCTTGGCACGGACATGTTAAAGGCCCCGACCCCCTGTATAAAGGAGCGAGATATCCTAACTGAAAGAGACAAAATGACTACAAGCTACTTAGATGGTTGGTATGTATGTCTGCCCTCCTTCATTGTATGTGTTTTTGTGCCTAATTATAGTAACGTTTTGTCTCTTTATGGTCATTTTGCATGTGTTCATGGTCATTTGAGTCTCACTGTGGTTTTGTAGTCTTTGTAGTTGCTTTGCGTAATTCTGCTGTCGTTCTGTGTCTCTGTATTTCTTTTTGCATCATGTTATAGTTCCAATGTGTCTTTGTTGTTTTTTGTGTATATTTGTCACTTTGTTTTTTTAGTTGCGTCTCTTTGTGGTCATTTTCTTCATGATCATTTAACTGTGGTTGCTTGTGATAACTTTGTAGTCACTTTGTGTCTTTGTGTGTGTTTTTTTTTAATTGTTTATCTGTCTTTGTCATTTTGCATCTATTTGTGATTGTAGTGTGTGTCTCTTCATATTTATTTGATGTCTTCTTGATGTCATTTTTCATCTCTTTGAAAGTCGTCTGGCGTCTTTGGAGTTATTTTTGTTGCATTGTGTTCCCATCATTCTGCGCCACGTTGTAGAAGTCTGTTTTCTTTTTCTTGTCATATTACGTGTCTCTGGTGACCATCTCTACGCAGCTGTTTTGTGTCTCTTCTTAGTCATTTCACGTCATTGTGTTGTTATTTTGCATCCCAGTGAAGTTTTCCCGATTCCCTCTATTTGTTCTTTGCTTTGTGTTGTTGTTGTTTTGCGTCTCTTTGTAGTTGTTTTGTCTCTTGGTTATTTTCCGTCCCTTTCAGTGAAATTCTGCAGGTGTAGCAGAACTCTCAGGTCAACCAGATGAACTTCAGTATGTACTGCAGTCCACGCTGGAGATGTGCATTGTGGTCCCATTCAATTATTCCTCCATGAGTTTTTGTGTGTGTGCGTGCGTGCGTGTGTGCGTGTGTGTGTGGGTTTTTGGGATCAACACAGATTCTGTTCAATCATTTTATCTTTGTACTTTTAAAGTGACACTTTGGAACTTGAGGATGTGCAGTATGTCATTTGTGGAAAACAGATTTAGCCATTTTGTATTACAGCTTTTTTTCCCCCAGCATTGTCAGAAATGGCAGCTGCCGGTGAAGTACACAATTCCATATAAAAACCGTTCAACACTGACTTTGTGACTATTCCTTTTTATTCCTAAACTATTACTTTTAGATTAAGGCTGCACAGAACAAAGGGATCCTCTCAGACACAATGTAACCAGCCAGCAGTTTCTCTTCTGGCCACCTCGAGATTGTAGCAGTAGCCTATGTGTTAACAACAAAAAGAAAGGAAACTGTGCTTGGGGTTTGTTTTTTTTACCCTCAGTGTCTACAATCTGCCACTTCCTCAGGCTGACCACTCCTGCACTGCAGCAAACCTGAAGGTAAGATCTTGCAGCGTTCTCTTCTGCACTTAGAAAGTCTTTGTTGACCTAGTTCTCATGTCACAAACCTGAACTTGCTTTACCTTTGACGTTGTAAGAAGGGTTGAAATTAATCATTTATTTTTTATTCCAGAGCCAAAGTGATCAGAGCTTCAGTCGAGATTTAGCAACAGAACGTGTTGAGTAAATGTTTGGTAATCACAGATGCTCACATTCAAGTCCTTGTCAGAGGGAAAGCCCAGAGTCATTGCTATACTACATATTAGTGTGAATGCTCTGAAGTTTCCTGTTCTCTGCGCTGCATTGCATTGTTAACTTTCTCTCCTGATGTTGTCATGCTGCACATGATGCCTGACATTCTGTCGTCTTGTTTCAATTAACAAAGGTATATTGATATACGTACATGTAGAAGAGAACTTGAAGTCTTTAATGTGGTCATTTCCGTTTTGGTTCTCTGCTCCATGTGTACCACACTTGAGTTATTATTTTCTTTTTCACTTAAAACTTGTTCAAAAGCAAGTGCAACTATGGAGCGCTGTATGTCTCTTACAACTCCAACTCTGCTAATTTTTTAAAACGTACATGACATTTTAGTTGCTTAAACTGCATTAAGAAAACGACTTGCAAATCATTTTTTAGATAGGCCTACTTTAAGTTTCATAGCAGGATTTTCTGTGAACAGTTGACTCTGTGTGAAAACAAAGGGCCCACAGTTTGTGTGTCAGTCAGAGCTTATGGTGTGCTAGCCTAGCCTGACCCTGACAGATGATGATGGGTTTTTATTTGGAATATGCTGGTGGTGATCAGTGGTGTGAGTGCCGGACATGCTTGTCAGGGCTGACTTGAGGTATGCAGTCGGTTCACACGGGTCTTCCAGGAAGCTCCACCCTGAGTGGTGAAACGTGTCAGAGACCATTTCAGACTCTGTATTTGGTTAGCAGTGTCATCAGTCAGGTGTCCTTTACTGTCAGCGGTGGTGGGCTGATATGGGCTCACACCACCTCTCTTCTCGGATGTGAACTCATAGTCACTGCCAAACCACAGTGAGCCTGAATCATAAGGCCTCCTCTGCATAGTAGAGGCGAGTGAGAAATGAGTGTGCTTGGCATTGACGTGATGATTGTCATACAAGTAATAGCCTACTATCAAACTGTCAAACTGAGAGCTATTCGCCTCGAAATGAGAAATCAAATCAAGCGTGAAAAAAATGTCCGCTGCTTCATAACCTCCCTGTAGTATCATATTTCACATCTTGCTTCATTGATACTAACTTAGGAGAATCCCCCGAAGGCATGGTGCATGTCAGCAGGGGACAGATAACAGCTGTGTCCCCCTGGGAGACGTGAGGCCTAATTACAGTTGACACTGATTGTTTTCTCCAGCCTCCTGGCAGCTCTGGATAGTAACAAGGACAGGCTCTTATCTGCTAACACAGGCTGGCATTCAGCTATTCAACAGGCCACTTCCTCTCTCTCGACTCAGGAAAAATGGTTGTGTTCCAAATTGAAATGTGAACTGTATGAAACTGAAGCCCTAAATGAGAGCTTAAAGAAATATCTCAAATAAAGCATTTACCCGCTTTTTTTGTTGCCAAGAATGGGATAGGAAGATTGATACCGCTCTCTTGTACAGTTAATATTAAACGCGGAGTCAGCGATTCTGGAGAATGCTTATTTTCAAATTCACTTTTTGTCAACAAGTGTTTCCAGAATCTCCAGAATTGCTGACCTTTACTCACCTTTACAATGCAGCCAGGATCTTAGCATAGCTTAGCATAAAGACTGGAAACAGGTGGAAACCGCTAGCTTGGCTCTGTTCCGAAAGTAACAAAGTAAGTCTGCCCATTTAAATGTGTGTTCAGACAGAGCACAATGAGGTATACAAAGTCAATGTGAAAGCACATTCACAGGCAACTTCAATGGGAACATGCAACTTCAATGCAAAATCATTATCAATGTTCAGAGACCAGAAGAACAAGGAGGGAGACAAAAACACACTCCCACAGAGAAATTCCATGTGGCAGTTTCTAGCTAACTAACATGTGTTAGCCGCTTCGGGTGAATCAACATGGAATTAAGTGGTCAATATTGTGTAGGACTACAAGGTGAACATGTGCTTTATGATCTGTCTGAATACACCTTTAACTTAAGCGAGCTGATTGACACTTATTTATTTCCTTTGTGTAACTTCAAGTCACTGCACCTAGCCAGAAGAAGATTTCGTAGGTAACATCTGTAAAGCCAATAATAAAGAATAACCTAAGATGTAACATGTTCAATAGTGAGCTTTAGGAGGTGTTGGTATGTTACCTTTGGACAGATCAAAGCAGACCTCTAATAATTATCTAGAGCCCTACAAGATGTGAAGCTTCAGGTAATGACTTTTTTTTTCTTCAAAATTGGATATTGAGCCGTTTGAATTAGATTTGAAAAAGTCTACTGACCTATAAAAAAAAGGGGGAAAGAAAGGAACTAGAACAGGGACAGGGACACACGTCAACAATCAATAATGCAGGGGTTGGCATTTGGTTAGTTTTGCAGCATTGCCATCAGTGAAGCATCGCTGCTCTTCAGAGAAGGTGGTTTCCCAGGAGAGGGGTTGAATACTTGGATGAAGGGAGGACAGGAAAAGACTTGTGACGCTGATTTATGACAGGAAGATGAGCACATGATGGATGATGACAGATCAAATTAAACCAATCAGGATTCAGAGCTTAAAGCCTTCGGAAACCTGGTCTGAAATAGTAAAACATCTTTATATGATATCAAAGTTGAGTGTCTCAATAAGCTTTTACAAACATCTGATTGAAAATGAATGTTCATAGATATTATACAAGTTGGTTAAAAAAAACGCTTTTTTATGTCTAGACCGTTTGGGCGTGGCCATATCAAACTGTCTCCATGGCAACAGTCATTGTTTTTATAGTATGTTTGGGCAGAGAACTGCTGTGATTGGTTCAAAATACTTATTTTGTCATAAGAACCAGGAGCAAAGCCCGCCTCATCTTAACCAAATTTCTGTCAAAGTTTATCAAACTTAAATGACAACATCTTTAATTTGGATTGATAAATACGCCTAACTATTTTCAGATGCCTACTAGCAGGCAACTAATTCCCCAAATGACATAATTAGCAGGATTTTGTGGATGTGGGTTGAAAGGGGCTTTAAAACGTTGCCCAAAATGCAGTGGTGGTTTTGGTTTCATATCTCACTCAGATCCTGCGTCACTCTGTAGGGTTACTCAAGCTGAGTTACTATCTGCATCATCCGGTCGCACAGTTGTAGTTTTTCCATTCGCCTTCAGAAAGATAAATATTGAAATAGGTATATTTTCACAATTGCCAGCGTAGACATGTATGTGTAGTCATCCAAGTGGAAGCGCTACAACTATGGTAGCATTATCTGCTCAGGAGGGCTGCTCTCCGGCTCTGACGTGGATGGAGATCACAATCAGTGGAGAGGGGGATCTAGGCAGCACGCAGAATAACCTTTTGCTATCTCACTTTTCAGCTCCAGAAGAGTAAAGAGGAAGGTCTGGGTCCATTCAACAGGGGGAGGAGCGGTTAAAGAGGAGGAGGAGACAGGAACAAAAAGAGAAGACAGTGTATCAGAGAGGCAGACACAAGACGACCGGACGCTGAGAGTGACAGATGAGACAGAGAGACTGCTGCTATTTTTAACAAAAGAAGAAGAAGAAGATGGATTTAAGTTTTCTTCAAGCTCTTGAGAGAGAGCGAGTCCTGGAGGTCCTTCGGAGGGACAAACAGCTGCGTATCATTGAAGAGGACAGGATAAGGTGAGGCATGTCATAGTCCTGGCAAATACTGAGAAGAGGCTGCACTGCCTTCTGTCAGGTATCAGTGTGACACGAGCAGCAAACAAGGGTAACAGAAAGCATTCGTAATGTCAGACACATATGACTAAATGACCAAAATGTGTTAATTTTGTGCATTTTGGTATACTTCATGACCTGATTATCAAAATATGAATATAGGATGCGCAACACTTTGCAAATGAACTTAAATTAAGAGTTAAGTATTGATAAAAGATGAGTTTTTTTTAGTCTTTGTGAAGGAAGCTTTGACAGTGGCAGTTAGAGATGTCTGTGTCACCTCACCTCAGGAGGATGAAAGGGGAGCTCCAGGACCTTCGAAGGAGAGGTGCCAAGAGTTTTGCCCGTCAGTATGGTGAGCGGACCTGCGCTCGCTGCCAGAGGCCCCTGGGAAAGTTCTGGAACTCGGGCGAGGTCTGCCGCGGCTGCAGCCACCGCATCTGCAGCAGGTGTCGCGTGGGAGCGGCAGACTGGAAGTGCACTGTCTGCCACGCATACAGGTAGGACCCACAGTGAGAGAGCCAGACCACATACTTAATGCAAACATGGCTGTGAGATATTTGACTCAAATCACAGCAGAAATGACACACTGCCCCTAGGTTCAGTGTGTAGAATTTATTGACATTTTATCAGAAGAGACTAGGTAGAAGTGGAAATACTACATTCATAAGTATGTTTTACTAAGTGTATAAATATTAGACATACAATATCTTTAGAATAGCAGCCATTTATTTTTCAGTGTGTATACGTATGAGTGCTGATCATGTCATAATGTAATGATGTCTGTCTGCTTTCCACAGGGATGTGAAGATCAGGTCTGGAGAGTGGTTCTTAGAGGAGAGGGCTCAGAAATTTCACATCACCACAGGTCTGTTTATTACAATACTTGGGCTATATGTATTCAGCATTTGTTCCTTCTTCTTTAAAATGTGTAGCTATTAATTATTGATACTCCCCTTGGTAGCATCCAGTGATAACTGCATTGATTAATAAAATATGGACGAGGCAAGTCCCTATAGGCCATTTGGCTTTATTTAGCTTAAATACTGAATTATTCAGTATCAGTTTACAATAAAGTATTATAAGTGTCATAAGAGGCAGATGCTGATATTTAATTGTGTGCATGTGGAGATCTTTGACTAGTAAAGATATTTAAATGTTTTCAAGTGTTTTTTAATCTTTACATCAGTGCTAATTACTGTATGTCAGATTGGTCACATAAGAGTTTAAACAGGGACAGGGAAGTTGCAGTAAGTGTCACTGTGAGCCTGTGATGATTTATAGTTGTCCTGACATGGTGACCTCCGTCCATCATCTCTTTGACAGCGTGTAAACATTTGTCTTCTGTAAATTGTCGCGCCATGTGTCATTCCTGATATTTATGTTTGTTACAGACAAATATGAGACGGTTGGGGAGAAACTCTTAATGAAATACAATGTGCTAAGGTAAGAGGATTCTTAACATGCTTCTCTATATTTTAGTTGGTAGCCCATTCATAGTTTAATGAGTTACTTAAACTTGAATTGCATGTTTTTTTCCCCCTTATATTTGTTACAGTTATATATCAGTTGTGCCTCCCACTCCCACTGATAAATCCCACATGGAATGTCAGTTTCTGAGCAGATCAGGGGTAAAAAAAAAGTCTTATAAATTGTAAAAAATAAAAATAAAAAATAAATAAAAAAAATCTGCTGTGCTAAATGCTATGCTTTGATCGGCAGGATATGAAAAACTCAAAACCTTTCACCAAGTCTATGGAGGATCTAATGGTTTCCTTCACCAGTCACATTAGACGTAAGTTGAAGTGTCTTCAAACAGGTTTTCTTCATCACTTCAATGGTCAACACTTTCTATGCTTAGCAACACATATTGTGACACATCAAGTATCACAGTTATTACCACAAAGGAAATCTGAGATAATGTGACACGACAATCATGCTTCTTACATCATCACCACTGCATCCGCACCTCATCAACAGAAGTTGCACAGGATGATGAAGCCAGATAACAGCGAAATGTTGCATACTTTGCAAAATACCCTTTAAAACCACAACGACATTAGGGAACTGGAAATTCAGTAGAAACATGTCCAGGCGGTGGACTTATCTTCTTGCTCTAACTAATCACTTTGTGTGGGTATTTTCTCTGGATGTTTTCTCTGAATTAAAAATTGAATTTGTTCTTTTTTAACTGGCTTTGTAAGTGTCTGACATCCAGTGGTGCAATGCAACTAAGTTTATACTCAAGTGCTGTACTAAACTACAAATCTGAAGTACTTTTTCTTTATTACATTGATTTGACAGCTATAGTTACTACTTATGTCACAAGTAAAGATTTTTTGCAAACAAAACGTTTAGCTTATAAAAGGTTTTGTTATAAATGAAACTTCCCAACAGTACAGATAAAGATATATGACGATTGACAGAAAGTGTAGAAATCAACAATTTTTTTCAATTTGTCGTTGTGTAATATTTAATGCAAAAACATTTAACTTTGTTATTTATTTTGATAAATGTTTTAATAATTCTAAGGTTTTGCCAAAACAAGTTTTTCACCCAGGCGTCACTTTGGGCATAGGGTTTGTGATTCTTACTATTTTTTTTTTCAAACCAAACAATCAATCGAATAATCGAAAAAAAATTGCAGATGAATCCATAATGAAAATACATCATTAGTTACAATCATGTACAAATAGGTAAAGTAATTAGCTAATTACGGTAAATTACCGTTTCGACATCAGTGCATGAACACTAATAGTCTTTTGATATATGAATAGTATAACACTAACTGCATTGAGCACTTTTACTTTCTTTAAAGGATCTGAATAATATTACTTCCTCTAACACTGCTGACTTCTCTTTTCTTATCGCAGAGATTTCTACATCTCAGAACGATGTGCGAAGGGACCGGCTGAGTGTCAATGGCCGGAGAGGCACGTGCTTCAACTACAGCACCCAGAAGAGCCTGTCTGACACCGACATCAACAAGTCCAGCCTGGTAAAACCGTTTGTTACCAATCTGCACACTTGTTAGGTTAATCCAACAGGGCTGAGGAGACCATAGAACAAAGCCATTAATGGGCCTTAGTGTGTGATCCAAGGCCCATACCGGTCCCTCCCTATGGGGGATAACAAGGACTATAATAACTATCAATGTCTAAAATGTCCTCTTATATTTTCAGCTCTTTAAAGTCCCAAGTCTTCCGAACTTGTTCAAGAAAAGCAAAGACAGCGACCAGGAGGGCTCCTCCACCGGGGCAGAAGAAGAAACTTCCTTTGGCTCTGAGTACTCCGGAGGAAAGAGGGTAAGCAACACGTTGATAAGACATAGAAGAATAGTTAAGATAAGAGAAATAGAAATAGAAATAAAAAAGCAACATCCAATGTAATATTTAGGATGGTAATAATCATTTCAACCTCCTAACTCAAATAGGCCTACAGAAACCATTTTTCTGTTCGTTCTACACTTTGTTTAATGGTGGAGTCAGCAATTCTGGAAAACTCCCTTTCTGTCAAAATCAGTGAATATCTTCTCACAATCAGCCCCCATTACTTTGTGTGTGTGCTGGAAGAAAAAAATCCAGTGTTATTATACACACCCTAGGCTCTGTAATTGGGCCTGTTGCTAGCTATGGTGGGCCCCAGGGGTGGACTGGCCATCTGGCATACCGGGCATCGTCCCGGTGGGCCGGCAGGCATTTTGGGCCGGGCCGGGTCCATTTATAAAAAAATAAATAAAAAAAATAAAATAAAAAAAAATATTTTTTTTTTTTTTTTTTTTTTTTATGGACCCTCGGCTGTGTGACTCGGCCCGGCCCGGCCAAGTCACACAGCCGAGGGCCGAGGGCCCTTCCCTCTCGGGAGTGCCATGGACATATAATTGTGCGTGCAGGCTGTCAACTTCACCTGAAAGTTAAATAAAACTTTGTCCCAGGCCATTACTCATTATGATCGGTTCTAGGCTGGGCCTGGCCCAATCACACACACAGCAGAGGGCCGCCCATTCAGAGGCTGCATTAAATTGTATTATCATGCATTCAACTTCTACTCCGTAATTATGAGCATCTGACGATGGTCAGTTACGTTCAGGGCCGTCGGACTGCGGACAGGCTTGGGGGGCCCAAGGCAGAGGGGGGCTGCACCCAAAAAAAAATATATATATATATATTTTTTTTTTACTGGCTCAATATAGGCCCCTGATCTTTGAAGGCCCAGAAAAACGTTATTTAGGGAAAAAAAAGATTTCATGGGCCTTTCATTCGTCAGTACATTTATGTTATTTTTTAAATAACATTGTTCGGGGCTACGAAGATCAGGGGCCTATATTGGGCCATTAAAAAATACAAACAAAGGAAAAAAATTCCCGAAGCTGACTGGATTTTTTAAACATGTACATTTCTTCTTTCTGCTTTTTGGTCATCTGTGTCTATACATTATTCCAGCAAATAATAGCCTACTAAATAGCTTACATAGGAAACAGTTGATTTATCCTTAGTTTTCTCTTCAAAGTGCACCAGATTGATGAATTTTACTTTAACATTTGAAAAAAAATCTTCCGGGGGAGCATTCCCCCGGACCCTCTAGAAGGTCCAGGGTCCATGACACAGTCTCCCAAATTCCTGTGAGAAACACTGTGTGTGTGCATGGTTATTAAGAGTCATTAGACCAGGGGTTGTGTTCAAGTACGCGTAATGATTTGGTCATTCATCAATAGAAACATTGTGTTGTTATCTGGCTCAGAGAGTGACCAGTCACTCATACGTTTTGGACTATAGACAAACATAGCTTTTACATGTTTGTATTGTAAGATTGCCTCTCAGAAGGCCCATCAGGACTTCCTGTATAGGGGCCCAGAATTTGGAGCAACGCCCCTGCCTCCACATATCGTATAAATAATCATGGTGGGCTGCCATGGCCAAAAATGCCAGGGCTGAATTTTTGTCCCAGTCCACTCCTGGTGGGCCCCCTTTGTTTACCTATCCATTGACAGAGCCTAGGGCCCTAGGCTGTGTATTAACTCTTGATTGTTTTTCAGTGCACAATACAGTACGTACAGCCAGGTAGTAGATTGTGAGGAGATATTCACTGATTTTGACAACAAGCTTTTCTCCAGAATCGCTGACACCACTTTTAATATGATCAGATGGCGCCTTCTGTTCCATTTTAAAACATGCAATGAGAAGCTACAGCCTGTATTTGTTTCCCCCCTTACAGGGCAGTAGCAGCAGCAGCATCAGTACAGACTGCAGCCTCTTTGACGGTGTCAGCGTGGCAGGAGAGCTGGAGCTGGCTCTTGCCTACAACGCCCACACTTCCTGTCTGGAGATCACGGTCGGCGCCTGTAAGAACCTCTCCTACGGAGACACCAAGAGGAAGAAGTGTCACCCGTAAGCACCATGCATATCATAGTAACACTCTGCTAGACTCAGTTTTGTTGTGTGATTCTAAAGTCTCAGCATTCTGTACTTGTGTTTTTTTTTTCTGTGTAGATACATCAAACTATACGTGTTGCCGGAAAAGAGCGGCAAAATGAAGACGACGGGCAAGAGAAACACGGCCGATCCGGTTTATAATGAAGTTCTAAAGGTAAGGAGAAAAATCAGAGTTCTTTTTTCTTCAGCAGCCTTGATGTTTAATTTGGTGTTGTACAAAAATGTTTGATTATCATTTTTTTAACAGTATCGCATAGAGCAAACTCTGCTGTTTGGAAAGAGACTGCAGGCCTCTGTGTGGCATTCAGGGACCCTGAAAAGGAAGGTGTTTCTGGGCGAGGTCCTCATCCCACTGGATGGCTGGAGGTTTGAAGACAAGGCCTCACAGTGCTTCAACTGGTACCCGCTGGGTCCCAAGGTAAAAACAGAACTGAGGAAGGTTCAGATATCCACCGCTTATTTCACACAGATGAGGGGAAAGAAGTTATAAGCGATAGAAGTTGCTTTAGGGTACAGAAACCCAACCAAAATTACAGGAAACTACTGCCCAGGCCAATAAATAGTCCCCTGTAAAAACATCAAATTAAAGTTGTACCGTTCAGGTTTCTGTAGGAATTAAATTAACTTATATACAACATATAATGTGCTGATGAGATTTAGAGGTGCTGGTACGCTAGGCTAGCTGTTTTCAGTCTTTATGCCAAGCTAAACTAAGCTAAGCAAACGGGTGTGGCATCATGATTACCGTACAGACATCTTATCAGCCATCTCAAAATGTTTTGACTATACCTTTAATTAAAAATGATATACAACATTAATGAACAATTTCAGACAAAAACTTCTGAAAACTCTGCTCATTATCATAAAGTTATTTGTATTCTTTTGTTTTTAATGCAGTTCATTCTTTATATAGAACTGGCAATGTGGCTCCCTGAAGTAACACAAATGACAATTTAAATAGTATAGGCTACATATTACTGCACAACTTCATGGTTATGTCTCATATTTATTTATATGATTGTCTATTTCATAATTTCTATTTTCTTATATAATAGTGCACACATTAGGTCTTCTTAGATGTCAGAGGGTTTGTATGCTTTGCATATGAGTTATGTCCTTCTCCGTTCTGAATGTGTGTTTGTGTGTGAATCAGAAGAGTCCAGAAGGTGGCGCTGTGGAGCTGGACAGAGGAGAGCTTTTGGTCAAGTACAGCTCCAACAACCACGGTGAGTAACTTGTGCCTCACCTTTTAAATGTCTGAAAGAAAAAGGCACACCTTCTGCTTGACAGATTATTAAATATGAATATATTGTAAGGATAATTTATAAGTAACACATCTGTATTTTCACCTCATACAGTAAAACATGTGTTGGTCATCACCAGTAGTACCATGTTCTTAAAAATAATAATATATTTGTTTGTTTTAAATCCACAGCTTATAATACAGGTCATAGATAAACACACCCTGAGTTCCGAATCGCATACTTTCTACTATATAGTATTTAGAAAAAATATTTAGGATGTCCCGATTCTTGTGGCCAGATTTAGGATGGTTAGAAGTACCCGGATGTCCTACTTCATCCGGCCAAGATTGTTAGTGTTGAAAACTGCATCCTATTTGGGCGATTCTGACCCACAATCCGGTGCGCACGTGAAGTAACGTCACATCAACGAAGCCTCCATATGAAATCAAAAATGGATGCGCCGGATCTAAGAGCAAGAGGCAAGATCAAGGCGCAATGTTGTGATGAAATAAAAGAGTAAAAGTATGTCCCAATAGTATGCCTACTGCATCCTAACTACATTCTTTTTATCGTCGAATGTAGTATGTAGAATAGAAAAAAGAAAGAGTATGCAATTCGGAACGCAGGGAAAGTATGGGGTTAGGGCCAGCAGCTGTCAGGCCTTGGTTCACTTAGTACTGCGCTAGGGGTCAGAAGAACATCTGTTTTGGACACTATAGTGACACAGATGTGAACACTGCCCCTGAAACAGCAATGATCGACTAACTGTCCTTATCTGAGGTGCTCAACACCTTCCCCTTAATGCAAACACTGGTCAGAACACCTGCGTCAAAGTGTAAATACGCCTCATTGTGGCCTTGTGGCGTGTCTTTTTCTGTGTGCATTTCAGTGACTGCAGGCCTGTGAGGTGTGCTGTGTGTGTTCTGGCGTGGTTTTGTGAATGAACTAAAGAGTTTAAGTGTTTAATCGGCATGAGGGTGTGTTTATATGAAGATATTTATGTGTGTGTGTGTGTGTTGTGTTGTGTTTAGGTGTCTAGCAGCAAGTAGAGCGCTCATCCAGATGACGCCCATTTCTATAAGGTGAGATGAGGCGAGACGGGACTGTTATTTCCAGGATGTCTCCAGGATGGATCTCTGAAACTACCCCCCCCCCCCTCCCCCCCACCTCACCCCACTTCACCCCACCTGCTGAAACTAACCCCCCGCCCCCCCACTTCACCCCACCTGCCCTTCTGAGGGACCATAGGGAGGATCCAAAGTTGACCCGTTGGAACGACAAAGATTTCCTATATTACATCCAAGCAACCAATTAAAAAAAATATAGAGACAGTTAACACATGGTTCACAACATGATATGACTTGGTTGTAAGCAGAAATAAAGTGATTGTAATTGTATGCTACGACTCATCATGGAGCATATGCAACAGTTAATGAATGATTGACAGTATCATAACACAGTGGTAATCATGAAATAGGTGTTCGTATTTGATATGAACATGAAATGTGATGTATTTATTTATTTTTATTATCATTATATTTATTAATAAAGTATTTATTAATGAATTCCTGACTGTGACATAACATGAAGTGGGCCCTCTTTGTTTACATTTCCTTTGTTTTCATACTAGTTTACAGAGCCTAGGCTGTGTATTAACAACAGATTATTTTTCAGCGCACTCACAGTACGGACAGGTTGTGAGGGGAAATTCACTGATTTGATAAAAAGTGATTTTTGTCAACAAACATTCTCCAGAATCGCTTACCCCACCTTTTTAAAGTTTAAAAAATAGTCCATGTTTTATCTAATGATTAGGATACAATTATAAGTGTGAATGAGTTATATGGCGTCTATATGCTGGTTTTAAATACAAAGTATAAGTGGGGCTTATGTGTGTTAGCAGGTTGGGGCTACTCTCTGTAGCATTCAAGGCACAATTCAAAATTCAATTTTCCCCAGAGAGTGATGTTCTAAACTACTAAACGTCCATGCAAATGAAATTACTAGAAAAAGACACTGGGAAGATGTTTCTCACAAATTGAATCAGGTCACAGAAACTGGAAGTGGTTTTGAGTTATTTGAGAGTGAGCTTTTCCCACAGCCAGACTACAGCACAATGAAGCCTTTCTAGTATCCAGTGTGAGCAGCGTGTGAAAGACATGCTCAGTCTCTGGTTTCACAAGGCCACGAAGAAGAAGGAGTGCTGATGTCACCGACCGAGAATTCTCAGTCAATGCTGTCATCTTGACATCTCCAGGCTCACCATAGCAACCGTTGCTAGCTGCCCAACATGTGTAGTGATGTCATCTCCAATGTTCTCGTCATTAGAACATGACGACATTTAATGTGTCAGCACTTTAATGTCCTGTGTTTGCAGTAAAGCATTTACTTTGTACTAACTGTAAGCTTTTGATCATGATCCATTCAGTTAATATAGCGTGTCAAGAAAAGGGTGTGATTTATTTACGTCAAACCGAGCCACTTCAACCCATTCAAATATACTACATGGACATAGGCCTACTCAGACATTACACCTAGCCTTTATGCCCAAGACTGCAGCCACGCTTACAACAAATCTAACTTTTTAACTGATAAATGGAGCTACATGAAAAGTTAAGGGACCACAAACGTTATTACATTATATCCTGAGGGTAACATGAAAATGTGCACCAAATTTCATAGCGGTCTATATCCTAGTTTGTCAAGACATTTCACTCAAAACAAATGTCTCGATAATCATTAAAATATTCTTCAACTCAATCTAAGACGTACTGTCATCGAATAATGAATGATGACAATTGTATGTATCCTGGAAGGGGCCGAAAGCAAACCATTAAAAACCTCCCCTGTCCAAAACTCCACCAAAGGATGTGGACAGGGTTGTCCATGCACTCATACAGTGTATAAAATAAAAACACACTGATGTTTAATCATATATTTTTCTTTATTGCCAATATGTTGAACACCTCATTATAAAATCCTGCTCATATACAAAGGCCAGCTTAGCTGTGTGTTCCCATAACAGCAGATGCTATCTCTAGTCCATATCCAGAGAGAGGAGTGGGAGATGTTGTACTGTGACAAAGCTGCAAAAAGAAAACTCATTATAAAATTCACCTCAAGCCTCATTTTAACCTCAGCGGAGGTGTAACACTAAAACAACTAAAAGGTTTTCAAAGTTACCTCCATATTTTTTTGTGAATATGCACCTTGGCTAAGAAGTAAAGACCAACCCTACATGGGGTCAGCCAGAGAGAAAGGCAACTTTGGAGGGTATAAGCAAAACAAATGCTCATCTCTCACTCAACAGCGACATGACACAGAACAGAGAAATAAAATATAATAAAACTAAAGTGTCCCAGTCAACACAATGTTCTGAGGATAAACATATTCCTCAGCAGGCTGTGAGCTGCACGGCAGAAAAACTCAATAGTACCTAGAAAGATATCATTGTGTGCTACTGATTTAATGGCATGCAGCTTGGTATTTCCTACAGTGAAAAATAATAATAATTTACAATTAAATCTCTTTTAATTTACTGATCTAGAAGGAAAACGTATTGGAACATAAGACTGCTATTATTTTGGTCAATATATAAAACCTTTGAAACATATTAAATGTTTTTATTATCATTAGTAGATAGCAAAAATATACAAACCAAGATGAAAGACCCTTTTTAATGTCCCATATACAGTATAAATATCAAACTAGGCATGATTTATAACTACCGTTTAGCAGTATTAAACATAAAGGTAAGTGTTCAAATATAATAGATGACAAAAAACATCGTACATTTCCTTGCTTATACTGTTTTCCCCTTTCTGAGCGGTCGCCATGAACGACAAACGGTCCTTTTTTCTTCCTACACAACAACAACAACTGACAGACATCAAAAGAAGCGAGGCTTAGATTTCATATTATATGTGTACAATAATAATCAAATTTGGCTAGTCCCACTATTTCATCACACCTCTGGATAAGAACAAGAATGATTTGGTCTGAATTGATCAAATGACACACGTTCAAAACAAACAAATAAGATTTGAAACACTAAGAAGAGAAAAGGTTTTTTGGCACTAAGGTTTTTTTTTTTTCTTCAGACGATTTTTGCAAAATGCCACAGACAACAGGAGCGCGCCTCTCTGTTAAGTGATGCTTCTGTTGTGCTTATATACTGCTCCCGTTTAGTCTGCAACTGCTGTGTGTTTGTGCATTGAGTTTGTCCTGTGTGGAGCGAGATGTTGTGACCATTCAGAAAGGGTTGAGTGGCTGTTTATAAAGCCTCGAACTCGTCGATCCTCTGCTTGGTGTTGCCCGACCTGATCTGTCTCAGGGTCTTGTATTTGTCTCGGCCGGCCCGGACGTTCTCGGAGTGCAGGAGGTCGTTCTGCGTGTTCTTGGATTCATCACGGGCCTGAGCCAACTCTGAGGTCAAGGCCTGAGGGCAGGGAGGGACAAGGAGAAGAAGGCGTGAGATGAAACCCGCAAAGGCACTTACACTAATGCAAATATTGCATCACATCACACCAGAGAGGTGCCACTGTGTTCACAATCACTGCCTTATTTAATCATTCACTCCTCCCCATATACACAGACAGTCAGCAGGTTAATTGATATGATCCCAATGTATAGCTGTTGAAAACATAGGTCAGAAATTGTGTCCTGTGGTAGAGAATTTGACAATCTGCCCAAGCACCAGGTCTCTGTATGCAGACCATTTATTCATTTATGTTAAAATTTTTGTCAAAAGCAATAGAACCTGGTCCCAGTATGGATAATGGTGGGAATGTGTCATGCTACTTCAAACTGGGTGTGCAACAGTAACGCAGGTAGAAATAAGGGTGCATTCTCACCTAACCTGTTCGGTTA
The DNA here is from genome assembly GCF_949987685.1 of Ammodytes marinus. Taxonomy (NCBI): domain Eukaryota; kingdom Metazoa; phylum Chordata; class Actinopteri; order Uranoscopiformes; family Ammodytidae; genus Ammodytes; species Ammodytes marinus. The sequence goes on along the minus strand of NC_137223.1, from coordinate 9,359,528 downwards.
AAACAAACCTCGGGCGTGTTGGCACTATTCATTTGTCTGTGTTCGCTCCCAAACCGTTTATTTGTGGCGTGAAAGAAAGAAGGAGGACTGACCTCAGGATTTCAGCATGGATTCTAAAGCTAAGCTTCAGTTCAATCCATTTACTGATTTACTGAACTCAAAGAAATGGATCTCTTTATGTGTAAAAGCAATGTCTATAGCCTACATTCATCATTTGGAAACCACTGTAACAAGTACAGTATTTAAGTACAGCTGTAGTTCCTGGGTGAGCGTACCCATGACAAAGGCATTAAGAAAAACTATACAAAATAGCACTATTTGCACTGATGGTCTCGTTTGCTGTTACATGTAATTCATGATCATTACAGGCAAAATTAGACTGTTTCAGAAACATTTTAAAGTTCCTCGTAGCACCTTAAGAAGGACGTTGAGCGTGTGTCCTGTTCCGTATATTATCTAAAAATGTCTAACAACCACACAGTAACTGTCCGACAATTATATCGCGGCACAAAATGCTCTTTTCTTATTTTTTTAACGTTTTTCACCATTAACAAAAACAGGTTAAACTATTACTGAAAACAGAATTGCCCTGTGGGGATAGATAAAGTTGTTTGAATTGAATTATCTTTAGTTGTTTTTGAGGCCTCTTTGTGACACCATTGAAGATAACACATACAGTAAGGCGGAGTAATCTACTAAATGGCATCCTTCAACCAAAGCCTTAACCATATAGTGATGGATATCTGTCATATCACATGAAACAACTTCAATAATGTGCGTGTAACTAGTGTTTTATTGACTGCATGAGGTGTTCAGATGTGGCCGTCCCCCTCACCTTGAGCTGTTTCTGGACGCGCTCGTTCTTCTCGGCCTCTGTGAGGCGGTCCTCCTCGTTGCGGTGGTCGTCGATGCCTTCCATCTGCAGGTCCATCTGCAGGTCCATCTGCAGGTCTGAGCTGTGCGTGGAGGCGTTCTCCTCTGTGCTGGCGTTCTCCTCACTGTCACTGTTGTCGTCCATGTGGTGGTCGTACATGGGGGGAGGGGGAGGGGGCGGGGGCGCTGTCATCACCATGTGCAGCTCCTCTTTGGTCTTTATCAGATCGTCCTGAGCCTCCATGGCCTGGGGAGTAAAGAGAGAGCATACATCAGTTCATTCTGCTTGGTCAATGCTTGGCTTTATTCTGCCCAGTCCAGCCCAGATGAGTTTTTACAAATGTTGCATTTGTGCTTAGAGCTCTTGGACTCACAATTCCCCTTGTTTATTGGACAGTGTTGACAGGTTAGAGAATTTGTAACAGTAGAATTTGTAAAGTCTACAGGTTGCCCTCAGTTAAAGCCCTCACCTTGAGCTGCCATGAGTTGGCCTCCTCCTCCTTGCGCCTCTTGGCCTCCTCCAGCAGGGTGATCTTGGATGTGTGCTCTGCCAGCTCTGCGGACTGAGACATAAGAACAAGAGAGTCCAGTCTCAATACGTGTATGTGGATAAAGACATTACACCTTTATTTAATCAAGGAAGCCTCATTGAGATCAAGATTTATTTTGACAGAGAACTGAGTGCAACAAACAGAAAGAGAAACAAACATAACCGCTTTTTTTCAATTTTTCAATTGCTCTCATACATCACAATACAAATGATCACAAGCAGATTTGCAGTAAAACAAATTCTACAGAAAGTTTAAGGAAGACTACATAAAGTCACTGTTTCTACAAATGAATACATGGAGCTGCCGTGTCTGGACCCTACTGTTGCAAATCGACAAGAACATTTGTTTCATGAATTCATTCAAATATGGTTACAGTTAGTAACGGTTTTGTAATTGTTCGACCAAATTTCTACGCATGTTTTGAAATGGATGGAAACACTCTCTGAAAGCTATTCATAAAACAAATTATAACAAGCATCAAGCCATGTATGAATATGCAAATTCCACACTGATTTATTTTTATTTTTTGATACTGCCCTGGAAAACAACAGACAAAATATAGTAATTCCAACGATGACTGTCACCTTCAAAACCATTTATTTCACTCATGGGCCTTTGAGCGATATTATTTGAATTTGTGTGCAGCCTCTGTGGGTGTTGAGGTACATTCCTTGTCAGCACCACAATAATGTGAACGGTTTGAATGTTACCAGAGTGAACCAACAGGAGGCATAGCATTAAACTGCATCTGCTTTAGAGGTTCAGTGTGTGACTGAGTTGTGAAGACATTGCACAGACTCTGGGACACGGTGAGTGGAGCACTTGGATGATCAGCTGGAAAACTGGTCATTCAGTGAAAAACACAAGGACACTGTGTACTATTATGAATAAGTTAGGCGCTTTCAGACTTTTGACTCATGTTGATAACTCGACTCCCAAATGTGTTATTCAGTCAGTCAGCGCAAGTCACACTGAGACTTAATCCATGACAAAAGCTTCTTAATAGGGTTTCAGAATAAAGGTTGTTGCCCCAGGTGTCCCATTGTGGAGTGGGAGCCACAGCTTCACTGTTAAAGTCAAGTGAAGGAGGCAGGACACAGTTCTGTGGGTGGTCCACAGCCCAACCGTTAGTCTGAAATAATGGGGTGTGGTCCTGCTGGACGCTACAAAGTGGTTTTGTCTGGAGCTACAGTAGCCAGGCACTGCTGGATACACAAGCCCAGCTATGTGCCTGGTACAGACAACATGACAGCTGAGTGTAGCGAGAACTTGGAAAAAAAGTTTTTTCTGTTATCTTGCAAACAAAGTGCCAACTTTTGAGATTTTGTTGATGGACCTGCTGTGCTTTTCCTCTCAAATAAAGGTCACCTATTATTATGCAAAAAACTAATGGTTTTCCGACATTAACGTGGGTCCCTGATGTAACTAGAGGTTCATAAAGTATGAGAAGCATGATCAGAGCACACTTGGCTATTGATATAAAGGTTTTTTTAGGACACTAGACCATAAAACTGTTTTAAGTGGAAACACAAATTACAATTTTGAACCTGAAAATGATTATAATATGTGACCTTTAAAGGAAAAGCAACCAATCAACCATCAGTCGAGAGCGACCCTTGGATGTGGTGAAAGTATAGTGACCGCTAGTAACACAGATACTACTGACCAGCTGCTCCTGGCTCTTCTTCTGGTCCTCAGCGTGGCGGGCCAGCTCCTCTTTAGCCAGCAGGGCGGCCTGACGCTCGGCCTCCAGACGAGCTGCCTCCTCCTCCGCTCTCCTCCGCTCCTGCTCCAGCATCATGGCTCTCTGCTGCTGCTCCTGGAGATCTGACATAAGGAAGGGGAAGGGAGAGGAGAAGAGATATGAAACAAATGCTATTCAACATGTAATAAAAAAGAAACGTGTAATTGTTGGGTCCTTTTTTCTTTTTTTTTAAGATATTTTTTAGTAATTTTTATGCTTTATTGATAGTGTAGAGACAGAGTTGAAATGGGGCAGAGAGGGGAGTGACATGCAGAGAACGACAGCGGGCTGGAATCGAACCCAGGTCCGCTGCTGGCCGAGGCCCATGGGGGGGACGCCCTACCAACTGAGCTAAGGGCGCCCCCTTTGGGAACTATTTTTAGCAGCGGATGAATACATAGTATGCTATGGGAGTTTTCCCCATCAGCATGTTCTGTCTAGGACAGACTTAAAATAAACTGCAGTGCCCATAAGGAAGTAACATGTCACCCAGTGCAACGCTGTGGCTCACTTATGTGCTTTTAATAGCTTTTGGACAACAATGGAGCTCCATCACACAGATGAATAAGCTATTTCAGGCTTTGACCACACACAAATTGGTCAGAAGAGTCATGGGGTTTTCAGAAAAATATACAATATCTGGGCTTTAGAAATAAAATGATTCTTTATATATGTTTGTTGTATAATGTTATAGCATGATGACATTCCATTTTTGTTTTATAATAGGCCTATATATACAGATCCTCATAAAGCCCCCATAAGATTACCATAAAAAGGATTTAGGTTTGGCTAATAATCAGAAATAGAACAGAAACAAATATTATCTTCAGCATTTGTTTACTTTGCTACATGTAGCCAATTTACAAATTATCTGATGTAATCTAGAAACCGTCAGTTGCTGAAATTACAACTTGTGAAAAGTAAATAAAACAAGTAAATATGTCCAATTTCATGCTTCTACTGAATGGTCTTCCCAGTGTTAAATATATTTTAGTGAGACAGAGAATGGACAATTTTCTAATTAGACAATCAATCTTTACAGAGTAAACTTTCTGTTAATTGTATTATCCAGCTGGGATTTGATCTAAAACTCGGTAACACTTAAGTATCATACTAGCATGATCTCTTACAGTTATCCTTTCAACAATAAGAGCTTCTTAAAGATGAACTTCAGAAAGAAAACTTTGAGCCTCACACTGGACGCTGAAGTAAAATATGATTTAAAAAAACGCAGAATTAAGGAAATTACTATACATAATAGTTTCATACTGTAATCAAAGATGACATCAGTGCTGCAGTGAAGGGACAGGTACGTTATTGTTAAACCTAGCTTTCATAGTCTGTTGTGTTTACAAAACAAGTCGCTTGCATACACAACCTGTCAGTTAGCCTCACCTACCAGCATAACGACACGTATTCTAACTATTTACACACGCGCACACACATACACACACACACACACACACTTTGTATTCTCAGGGTTAAGTGAGTTATGAGACACTGAAAACCCCCGCCTCACCTTTCTCTGCCCTCTTGGTCTTCTCCTCAAACTGGTAGAGCCTCACCATCAGATCCTGCTTCTCTCTCTCCATCTGCTCCTTCTCTTTCTCGATGGCCTCCCTCTTCTTCTTCTCGTTCTCCAGCTGGGCCCTACAGATTAGACACAGCCGCTGTCAGCCAACAAAGAGAGCTGACATGGTTGCTACGTAGTTGCTACGGCTGACAAACAATAGTCGGTGAGCCCAAGCACACAGACACACAAAAAACATTTCTACACACATACAGACTCAGATTCATCTCTGTAACTGGGATGTTAGAGACAGACAAGAAAACTCTGACACCGATCTCATTTATCTCACATGATGACTATTTGCAGCCGAAGACTAACAGTTTGACACCCTAACCACATTAACGAGCATCCAGAGGCTAAATGATCAAAATTATTATTATTTTAATAATGTGGGCTTTAAATGAGAAAGCATGTTAGGCTAGATCCAAGAAAAAGATTTTTAAAAAGATCATTACCTACATTATAGCTTCAACAAATACTATTCTATGATCGATCAGGTGACTAATAGTTGGATCTCCATCGAAAGTCCCCAAAGCAAAGGCTTAAATCTTCACATTTTATATATCAAAAGGATACAATAAATTTGCAGTGTTTTGCATAACAATGCTTTAAAACATGAATTTGTTACAGATTTATATTCTTTTGATTGATAAAATGTGTACATTATTACATATATCTCCGTCAGGGTTTAATCATGTTTAACTGCACATTGTAAGGGCCTCCCTCACATACTCTGACCACTGTGAGCTACTGTGTGTGAACCCTAACTCTGGTATTCACTGTGTTGTCTGCTCTGCATTACGTCATAATGTTTGAACAGCTGTACGGAGCAGACAGTGGGCCGGCAGCTGTAGCTGAGGCCAGGGGTCAAGATCCATTCACTTTCAGTTCAGCCAATTCAGGAAGCAGATTTCCCATACTTGAAGAGAAATGCTGTATTATGACCCGGTGAAGGGTAGGTTCACTGTACATGTTGACATGTGCAGATTGAAAGGTTGTGAATAGTAACAGAGTAATCAGTAAAGCTGGTTCAGAAACTATTCGTGTAAACTTCAGCTCTGAATCTTCTTAATGGAACACTGTCTTATGGGGTTATCAAAACACTGTATTTATTTTGAAGCTGAGTAACTTAAACTGTTGCAGAGCTTCAATTATTAGTCAAGTATGTAAATAGTCGATTCATTGTTTAATTGATTCCTTTTGCAATAATGCAAAACATTGCAGGTTCCAGCTTGTCAAATGTCAGGATGTCTTTTTAATTTGTTTATTTTTTCTGTTCAATGGACAAAACAAGACATATGAATGTCATGGTATTAGCTGTAATGTTATACACAATAATACCGAATTATAGCCCAGCCCTTGTCAACATATTCAAATTCTGTGTGGACAACTGATAGTGGAAGAAACCTTGAGCAAAATATACACATGAATATACAGTATAAATGTTTCTAGGTGTGGGCATACTTCTCCATCTGTTTCTGTTGCTTCTCCTCGCGGGCCTGCGCCTTCATCTGCTGCACTTCGATGGTGTCCGGCTTGCGGCGGCGCATGTACAGCTCGTGGTTGCCCATGCACAGCTGTAGGACACGCTTGTTGATGCGCAGTCTCGGTGCGAAAAACACAAAGTCCTGAAAAAGTGGAGAAGAACACAGACAGGAGGAATAAGAAGCGAAGTGAATGGCTGAATAATGCTAATGTGTTAGCTGTCTGTCCATTGTGCTTCACTGATAAAGGACAAGGACTGTACTGTAGTAGCAGCCCTGAGCAGGTGCAGGGAAACTTTAAGTACAGATTACTGCTATAAACATTACTAAATAGGTTGCTCCACTTATAGTGAAAGGTAAAATAGCCTGGAGGACATAGATAAGGCATACACCACTTTCTTATTGTGTCTGTTTTTATCCGTAATAGCATTGCCTGGAAGGTAGCCCTGGCTATCCTGTATGCTGATCAGACTAAGGATATGTCTAATGGTTTTCCTCTCCACTTCAGTGAAACATGATGCCACAGGTAAAACGGAAGCAGTGAGCTTGAGTACAGACACAAACAGCAACTTAATAGGCTCGAAGAGCTTCATTTTATCCGTCGAGGAACAAGACTTTTAAGAGAATGGGGAATCATTTTTAGGTAAAGAAATGTCAGCATGTGTAAGATGTAAGTGCTGGCTGAGGTGTCACTCACCGGAGACTTCTTGTCGATGGGCTTGATGATGAACTTCTTATCGTTGAAGGAAATGTTTCTGATCTCACTCCAGGGGAAGCCAATCTTTGGAGTCAATCTGAGGAAGTGACCACATGGACACGGAGGGTTAGACTCTGATGCTAATCTAGGATGTAATAACAATCTTTACATTGTTTTCAATGGTTACACAATCAGCCAAATTACAACAGCACAATGAAAATGTTCACAGCTGTGTGGAAGACTTATAAGAGTACAGATCGCTAGCATGCGATGATACTGACAGTTTAAATAATTCAACAGGCTACAATTGTGCAACAATTATTAATTAATTATTCAAATAAGGACATAACCAAAATGATTTTGCTGCTCCTAAGAGACAAAATTATACATGTTGATAAAATGAAACGAGGACACGTGGGAAACAGAAAGAGAAATATCTCTCTCTCAATACTTTAATAAATGGGTTACCCAAAATATTCAGTTAAAGCTACTACGAGTAAGTCGGCACGTTGGCGACACCTTTGAACAAAAGCGGTAGTATTATTACGACGCCAGCTGTCGTGAAGCTGTTTTCTAGCTCGTGCGGGCGTGCAAGATTCAAATAATCAGGAAGCAATATGGTGCGTGTCCGTGTGTTGAAAGTGTGAGGGCACCGGACTCTCTTCGGCTCCGTGAGTCTATGGGTGACACAGCATCAACTAATGCCAGTAAGTGCTAAACACACCTGATTGCAATGAGTTGATGCATTGTTACCTCTCACGGAGCTGAACGAGTCCCCGTGTCCTCACACAAAGCGAATGAACGAGAGATGGCAGTTAGTATGGATCACGATGAGGTAATGTGTTTATGTTGTAAATAATGACTATTTCAGATGAATAATGGTCATCTGATGATGCTGGTGAGGCAAAGTAAACTTTGTTTTAATAGGCTACCGCTCATTCATTTAGGAGTACACACTGCAGTCTAGGTTCGCTGCGTGAAATTGTGTATATGTTGCTTGGCAACGCCCTCCCGCCCGACTATCACTCTCCCTTTTAGCTTTTCTTCATTGCATTTTCTTTTTTTTCTTTTATGGTTCAGCCCCGTTATCAGTCATTATGACGACAAACAACTGTCTCAAACAAGGCTCCCGCTCCCCTTCCCTCACCTGGAGGGATAGGTTTCTCAAATCGCGATCCTGCGCCACACTGAAATCTGCGACCAATATGGATATGTGACCATACAGCATGCACGCGTGAACCGAAAATCGGACTGGGTGTACGACCAGATCAAATGCAGTAATAAAAACTATATAAAAACGTCTTTCTTTGCACTGATGGTCTCGTTTGCTGTTAAAGGTAATTTATGATTATGAGAGGAAACATGAGGCTGTTTAAAAGATATTTAAAAGTTACTCGTTGCCGCTTTAATACAGGTCAAAAGTAGCACCCGTGCAGCATCTGTTTCTTTAGGAAATAACATTTATAACCTTGAATAGATACAATCATTAGTTGCCGCCCTATTCATCAAATGAATAACAGTTTTAGTGTTCTGTAGACATAAACAAACACCAGTCCATTTCAGACATTCATATCAATCAGACTCACTCTTGACACTTAGACTGACTGTGAACCTGGATTTCTGTCTGTGGGATGAATCTGGGGTGTGGCCCAACGTTTCAATGTGCCAGACAAACTGATCGGACTCCAATCTCACTCAGCACAATACAAAGTAGCACTGTAAACATTGACAAGCCGATAGTGTCGTAATCTATAGAGACAGCCATCCACCTCGCAGTGAAACTGTGCTGTGAAACCGCAACGCCTGAACTGGAATTTCACTCAATTATCGACCCTGACACATGCTTCTGGAATTGACAAAACAATGTGGAAGTTATCTCAGCGATTGAATATTTCTATCAGACTCTGGTGGTCCAGTGAGCAGTGTAGATAAATACTGTTGCAGTAATGTGGTTCATGACATTTTGCAGACAGCTTGTAGTGATTTAGAGAAGGAAAGAGACTGTGGTTAAAATGAAGCTGGATTTAATTATAAAGTCTGGCTTTCAAATATTACAAGGGATGAGAATAAACTTGTAGGAAATATTAGCATTTGATAGCAATGACTAGTGGAACCAGTACGTCAAAACAAAAAAAAAGTAATAAAAGGTATTTTTCAGGTTCAGGTACTGTTGCAGTCTTGATAGAGACCATTAACGTAACAACAACTGAGTCAATATACCATGAAATGCATTAACAAAAATGTATCTGTTTTTTGTCATATTGTCGGCTGAAACCAACACTTGTTTGTAATCTTTTTTTATAAAAGCAATATTATTTTCCAATAAACACGTGGAACATAAAACATAAAGTCTTCAAATGTTGACTAAGAGACAAAAACCTAGATATTAAACTTAGAAATATTTAATGATTGCGTCAGATGAATAAAAACGGCCAATCCTCACATTTGAGAAGCTGAAACCTGAATGTTCATCATTTTTGCTAGAATAAACTACTTAAGTGATCAATTAATAAAGAAAATAGCTGCAGATGTCAAAAGTCAACAAGTGTTAAGACACTTTTTTAGGCAGGAACTTGATACATTCGGCAGCTAGATACAACAGTTACTACAGAGTCAGTGTAAAATAGTGAAAAGACGGAAAAGAAAGAATATTAATTAATAAGATTTTTATTCTTTTTTTAAAGTTTTTTTGTTTTTATTTTTTTATAGATTTCAGATGGAAAGAACTGTGGAAATTTGCGAACAGTTTTCCAAAGTTTGAAATGAAACTGATGTCTGGCAGGTTTCACCGAGTGCGTTTGGCCAGGAGGATTGCTAAGAGGAAAAGTCTTAAAGCTCCTTCCTCTAATATGAACAGTGCTGTGTTTAGCAGAGCAGCAGAGCACAAGGAGTTAAAGCCAGCACAAGCTTCTGGCTGCACTGCTGCATTGTGGGCCGACTGCCCTCATTGGAGAGACAGTGTCGTGGGCTAGCCTCACATTCTTAAGTGCCGCACAGCTTGAAAAACCAGTCGGCGTAGCCATGGTAACAGAGGGCACCAAGGAGGAGAGGCATTTCTTTGCTGATCCCAGGGAGCACATAAAGAGACAGACAGGGACCCGGTATGCTCTTTAACACTGCCTTTCTCGCTCTTGAAGTTACACAGCACAGTTAAGTTACAACAAGGTGAAACAAGATACTGGGTGAACTTTAACACAATGGCATTTACGGTAATTAAGTCATTTAAACTTGTAGAAGAAAAATATTGATATAAGACAGAGAAATTAACCAGTAAAACGTTCAATTACAGGCCCGACTTGGAGAACTTTGTCAGTTCCACGTCACCAACTTTGCTTTATTCATTTCTTCCACCGAGGCAGACAAAGTAGACCACGCACGGCTCTGCATGAAAAATGACACAGAGCAACCAGTTTAATATGAGAAGAGCTGCAATCTGGCAGTGAACAGCAAACCTCAGCCAGAGAGGAGGAGCATGGACAAAAAGGATTTCCAGCACGGCGGGGTCAGTGACTGAAAGGCAAGTCACCTGGAATGAAGCGCTCCTTTAACACGGTGCACTTCCCTCCAGTGACCCCACAGAGCAAGCCACCAGCCACGGGAGGTGGCAGCGCACCTTTCACCAAATAGAGGGTGATTACCTCCCAAACTGGCTTGCCCTAGAAATAAAGTGGCAATCACAACCAAGACCTTAGCTGGACTCTGGCAACAGCCTTCAACAGAGCTCAAAAGTAAAATCAAAAAAAGGAAATCCTCCTATCAAACAACTACAAGAGTCTTTCTGTCGTTCTGGTAGTTAGGGGTTTTGGTTGGTAGTTAGCTGGTTTCATTACGATGCGATATTAGATCGATTCATTGGTCAAAGATACAATATTTTTTGATAGCCTGCTGCGATGCAACTTCGATTCGATTCAGGGTCCTGCAATCGATATCAGACGATATCATATGCACATTTAACACAACCCGTTACATTTCTCATCCAAATAACTAAACGTTAGGCTCGAGCAAATTACCGTTGCCAGGTACCGGTAGATCCATAGACTGCAATATGTAGTGAAGTCAGAAATTTCCGTCAGAAGCTGGCTCACGACCAAACGTTATGCGATTGGTTGGCTAATCCAGAGTGGCACTGAGCAGATCCAATAGTTTTAAACTTCAACAGACACCCGCCTCCAAGTGAGTGAACGTTTGCCAATTACAGCAGTTCCAGACCTTCTGTACAAATGAAATTAAGTACGATGGTCTGGTTGCACCAGGCTAATTCAATAGTATGTGAATGACTAAATGCCCCTCTAAACGCAGAGGCGTTAACATAAGACGTCCTATTTAAGAGAGGATGACACATTGGCTCAAAGGAGGCACTATTATGTCGCTAATGCACAAATGCTAAACTATATTATTTGACAAATTTGTGCTATAATATCTCAAGGTTAAAAAAATACTATTTCAGATCAGAGAATCTACCACAGTGGCAAAAAAGACTGTTTTCTTTTTCCATTCATCCTTTGGAGCAACTTCTCCCAAAGACTGTATCATGTTGGCCTTCATTGTTATTCCTGTCATACTGTCTGCATAAGAACAGGAATGGTGATTAAGTGCAGACATGGACCTGGCCCAGCTAGTTTACCTCTGTGTCACAGGAAGCACAAAGCAAGAGCCAGTACAGACAAACTGCACGGCTGAGTACGTCAAACAAAAACAAAAACAGATTTAAAAAAAGTCAGTGCTTACTTGTCATCTTTCTCATAAATGTTGAGTCCCAGTGCGTCCACTCCCAGCCACAGCTCTGTTCCCTTCTTGTTCTTGATGTCAAAGTAGTTGACTCCGTACATTTCCAGGTCCTGGGCGATCTTCAGGTACTCCAAGATAGCGTCTTCCCTGCAAGGATGGACAAAGGACAACATTTAGCTATTATTGAAATGTATTCTTAATTCAATGAGTGACGTTATTTAAAAAGACAGACTCACTTTAACATGCCGCCGTGCTCCTCGTGCCACACCTGAATCCTCTCCTCCCACTGCTCTTTGGATAACTTGTGCTGCTCCATGACTCTACAGAGAGAGAAGAAAGCAGCAGAGATCAGCAACCTCACCATGCAATACTGCACAACTACTCAAACACAAACTAATCACATATCTTTGGCTCTGGTTTGATGAATGAACCTTAATCTTCTTTCATGCAAATCCAACTTTGTTTGGGTTTAATATCAACTTGGACTGATGCATTTTGTGCACAATCGGACACACACACACACACACACACACACACAACCCTTTCTAATATCCCATAAACCCTTTTTATTCATGTTGATGCTAGCCTTCGCGGTCAGTTATTACGTTTGTGCAACACAAATAAACAACATACATTTGACAGCGTCAGGACACAATTCAATGACCTCCAGACTTTAAATATCATCATCATTGCATGTTGCTGACTTCTATAGGGAATGAAGGAAGGCTGATATGATTGTGCAACCTGGTTCAGCAGTCCCAGACACACCCCGTCATGATTAATGATGTAAGCTGTATGCTTTGATCTTTACCTTGAATGCTCTGTGGAAACCATTAAGTTACTCTGTTATCTTTGTTTTCTCCCTTACATTTTTTTCTGTATGTGTATGTATGAATCTTTTTTTAAAGTTGAATGAGCAACTTTATTTACTGGAAAAGGGAGATAATCTGACACACAATACTCAAACGTTTCTGAATCATTATTATCCAGAAACCTCGGTCGTAAATTAAAACTTCCTCTTGCTATTTTGTTTCTTTGCTTTGCAGGGTGGAGATTTTCTCAGGAACCAAACTCAATGAGAACGGCCTTTTTCCCGCTCACTCATTATTACTTCCCTCTTACTTATGTAATAACATTAACCGTACGCAACAAAAAGGTATTTTCTGCCAGTGCCGAACACATTTGCTTCGGTATAATAGCAAGTGTATACAACTATATGAAATGGCACATCTCACCTGTGTGGCAGTAGGCGTTCTGACAGCAGGTATCCGGGCCGGTGGATCTCTTTGTTGTAGTCTCCAAACTTGGCCTGGACGGAGTATGAGGCCAGCAGCACGGCGGTCTCTGGCGGACAGTAGACCTCGTCACTCAGGATGCCCTCCTTCACCTGCAGGAAGAAGAGCTTCTGGGTGACGTCCTGGATCAGCTCCTCAGACACGTCCTCCGGGAAGAACTTGGCCCGAAACTTGAACTGCAGCGGGTTCTCCTTCTTCACATCCTGGGACGACACCTGGACAGAGGAATTACAAATACATTTGTTCATTAACTGTGTGAGCATTCAAAAAGGAACAGTTGAATGTTTTGGGGAAATGTGCGTTTTTTTCATTCATTGCCAAGAGTTGGATTAGAAGACTGATAACATTTTCATGTTTGGATGGTGAATATGCCACCAGAGGATGACTAGCTTAGCATATATAAGAGAAACAATCTTAAAAACAGGAAGCCGGTGATGTAGTACATACTAAGAAGCAATGTGTAAAAAAAACATTTAATTGTTTTACAAGAGGTTGTGTCCCGCAATATTTATTTTATAGAAGCAAATACTGGATTCTCCGCTGATCATTCCTACGAACATGTAGCTCACTGCACTACTCCTAGAATGTCAAAATGAAAAGATGGAATAGTAGGAATCCGTACAGTTTTTTAGTAAAGTAAAAACCATAAATTCTGTCTTTCAAACCAGTAAATTGTGTTTTTTTGCTAAAAAAAAAAAAAGAAAAAAGAAAAAGAGTTAAAACTGTGTCAATGTTTAATATCATACATTGGGCAACAGCTTGCAGTCCTGCAGTCTCTTTCCACTCTCATTTGGAGTGGAAATACACTTTAATAACTCCGAGCTACAGTACATGTTTACACAACGTGCCTCTTCCTCTAATTACGAAACAGGAACCAAGCGGTCTTGATGGAGAGAATGGGGCCGGGAATATTCCAGTATGAGTGAGGCATTGTGCTGATGAGCTACAGCGCAGCGTCAGCACACACTGTACAGTTTACAGCTGCTGACTGAGGCAGGCATATACCTTTCTCTCTCTCAGTGACCCTTGTTTATGATTATAGTGCCTCTTCGCACTTATTTGCAAAGGCAACTTTCGAAGTTTCCCCAGATAGATTAGCTTGGTTTCCTACATTTATTTTAGTCAGAAGCCTCCTTCATCGAATCTTTTAAATCCCATTAGATAGAAACAGTCTTAATCTATTCACTACATTTCATACAGTCTGCAGTTCATGTTGCACTATTAAGCATAATAGCCGGATGTATATTTTAAAGAGTTCTCCACCGATTCAGCTTTTTACTCCGATAACATTATCTGGACTCACAATGGAGACTCGAAAGCAAAAAGGATCAAAACCATTGCTGCAGAGCTAGAAATACATTCTATCTCCATTTCTCTGTCAAAACCCGGAACCTACATTACCCAACTTCGCTCTCAACAGTTCTGTCATACATTAGGTAATGTTATGGTATTAGCAGCTAAAGTACCTGCTAGTTTAAAACAGAGGAGGAGCGTCCTACGGAAGCCTGGTAAATGTCCTATTTCAATCTAAACACCATCAGTGTCTTCCAACATACTTTGACTCAAGTAAGTAATGTTTCAACTTTGTGCAGCTCCCTTCCCTGTCCTGTGAACAAACTTTGATGTTTAAAATGGGAGGATTTTATCTTCAACAGATTTTCAATATTAACGCTGTAGGGGTTGGTAGTTCATATAAAAACTGGGATACCAAAACAATCTGTAACATCTGGACTTCTATTTGCAGGCATGACGTCATTCCTCCGGCTGATTTGCACAACAGATTAGACCAGTTAGATTGAGGGCAGCTTCAGTTATTGAAGGTAAAGAAACCTGCGTTTACTCGAGGGCAACAGAGAAGAACGAAGGCAGCCCTGGTTCACAAAGAGTCCACTCTCTAGTCAAATAATCCACCTCCAGCTGATTACATGCAGTGGTCCCCCCCCCCCCCCCCCCGGTCACAGAGAGAACATAGACAACATCAGCTGCCGGAAGTGGAACCACAATACAGCATGTGAATATATACATAAAGTAATACGGTGGCTACTGATTGACTGAAAGGCAAACACTGAAGCTCTGTGTACCATCCCTTCAGAAGAATGCATTCTTTCTCTATTGTTGAAAGAGTCCTAGTCCACAAATAGAGCTGGGCAGTTGGGACATACTTCAAACACAGAGTATAAAGAACGTAAGTATGAAGACACATGTAGTGATAGTGGAATGTTACTCTATTGAAAGGAAAATGATATAAGAATCACACATTTGAGATGTAAGTATTATAACACACTGGAAACATGTTTTCAATATGTCCGAAAAATCTTTCATTTAAAAGATTATTATGAGCCAAAATCAAAGTGGAATCTTACCTTTTTGTCCAGTTTCAGCCAAGTGTGGTAGCCTTTGTGATCCATGTACTGAAGTCCGAAGTACCAGACCTCACGTAGGCCGATGGTTTTAACCACCTGCACAGAGAAAATAAATTATTATTTTTTTAAATATGTTAGGGCTGCGACAAACAATACTGTTTTTCATTATGACCTATTCTGCAGTTGGGTCTATGAAATGTAATTACAACAATCAAATCTTCTCAGAGCCCAAATTAACATCTTCAAATGTCTTGTTTTGTTGCACCAGAAGTGTATTGAGTTAACTTTGATACAGTATGACAGTAGAAAGTAGCATATTATTTCATTTTAGGTGCTGGAAACTAATATATTAAAGCATGCTTTTATTTAGTTGTACTTGATAAATGACAGAAACTGTTGATCGATTATGAAAACTGTTATGTAATGCTGTATAATTCTTTATGTCGATTGACCATTTATTTCAGCTCTATACTGTCTGGGGAAAGGTCTTAGAAGTTTTCCACACTACCTGGATACAAAGAGTAATAATATAATACTGTAAAGTAGGGGCAGGAATATGTAAGCATTATGCTTCTGCCTGCTCCTTCTCGAACTCATCCTTTTTTGTCTTTGATATAATTGGATTACTTTATCCATTTTTGTGATTTGTCTTTGTGTTTTTATCCGATTTTTTTTTCTTTTCTTTTAAATAATGTTGATTGTTCAAGATAAATAAAAAATCTAATCAAATCAAAAATACATTTAAAGCCAATACTCCTGAAAAAAATTATTCTTCCATTTACTTCTTTTTAGAGTTAATGCAAGAACCTTACAGGAAAAGAGCTACTTATTTGTCATGGCAGACACATGTTGATTTATTGGCTAGCGGTGATATAAGTGATATCAGTTTGCATTACTCGGAATACTTCACAACTTGACCTTCCACGAAAGCAGAAAACTAAAAAAAGATCGTGCCTTCACACTTCACATTTCCAATAAACGTAAATGAATCACTGATGGTTTTCTTCCAGTCGAGCAAGGAGTCATAAAAAGTCCTTTGAAGGCTTCACAGACACTGGAAAGCCCTGAGGAATCTAACCTTAATGTGATACTCAGGTACCAGACTACTCAACTGAGATTAGATTACATTCTTACACATTCCTAGGCCTGAGGATAAACCTGGCTAAAGTCAATGATACAAACCAGTTAACTAATGCCAGGGCAAATCCACATCCAAAACACTACATGTTTGTTGATTAAAGCAATCTGGCAAATATATGAAATATATATATATATATTGTATATTACAACGTCTCAACCGATCCTTGCAATCCTATCTCTTAAAATAGGATTAAGATTTCTGATCAATCAATAAATATTTTCTTGATTAAACAATTAAATTAAATTAAAAAGTGTGTGTTAATATTACATTTTCCACCAGAAAGAAAAGGGGTAAATATTCACAGCTGATTGGTTGGAACCTGATACATTTTTGCTTTTGGGCTTGACACATAATAACAAAAGATGATCAAAGTAGATTGTGGTGTTTGACGATTGGCTGGTCAAATAATCATTTCAGGTCTAAATTGGCACTTTTTTCAATACTGAGATCTTGCAGCTGTGAGACAGAAGATTACAGGTTATTATGCTAAGCCTTCATATATTTAAATTGAAACAACATCAGTAGGCTTAATCTTATTTTGGGTGATTCCAAGTAATGGTCTGGCTTTTGTCAGTATACTTTGAGTCAGTACATGCATTTGAGCAACACTTCACATCTCTGTGTCTGTTGCATGCTGGGGGCTGATCTATAACAAAGTGGCCCTATTGTGTGACCAGTGAGGGGGAGCGATACTGTGTAACGAGGGCGTGCTGCATGACCAGCATCCTGTCTCTGACTCAAGGAACAGACAGAGCAGGCTGAAGTCAGACCAGGGGGTATAGAGGGGTTACTTTCTGGCAAATCTTCAACAGCCAAAACTCCTCAATATTAACGTCCAAAAGGCTGCTTATGATCCCAGTTTTCATTTCAACTGCACTGGAAACAGTTGGAAGAACGTATTCAGCTCCATAATTTGCAGATTGGAAGACCAGTGTTTGGAGTGTGCAGCAGAGGCAGAAAGTGAAAACCCAGTTATAGATCTGGAATAATCACTTGCGCTGCAGGAGAAGCGACCATTTTTCCACTGGCTTCTGAGGGAAAACCTCAACGAGACGCACCAGAGGCTCTTTATGGCCGTCGGAGAGGCAGGCACAGCAATTTTTCCAACAGCACTGTCACGTTTCTGTGTGTGCATAATATGTGGGCGCCGTTAAGTGGGACAATCCCTGTGCCGGGCCCTTTTTGAATGCTTCACTGCCAAATTCCCCACCCTGTTACCAGGTGAGGTGTTAAGTTGCCTGGGTGGAAGTTTGAATCAACACGCTGGCACTTGACGTGGCCAAGCCCATTCCCAGTGATAAGCTCCAGCCAAGATTCTAATTAAAATCATAACTCCCCCCCCCTTAGTGGTAATAGAAAAATATAGGGCAGGGTGATCTGTGGGATTAAAAAAAATCGATTTAATTTGAACATTTGATTCAGGGACCTTCTCTGATGGATTGTTTTGAGGGCAACAACAACACAAAGTAGAAGGGGACTGAAATGAGAGAGAGCACTTAAGGTCGTATCAAATGTAATGAAACTCAGAAGGCCTCGGAAAACAATCAGTCCTTTCATAGTGGTTTTGCTTTGGGGGTCCACGGAGTCAGAGGCAGAGAGGGCTGCCTTACCGATACCTAAATTCACTATTTTCTCTGGGACTCAGCTGGTGTACAGAGGCTTGGCAACATTTGGCACTATCGGGGAGCTAACGGTTTTTTCCTGGGCAAGCTTACCGATCTTTAACAACAACGTAGCTACTCTGGCAGATAGACAAACTAGCTTTAATAACAAGGTCCATGAACAACTGCTGGCAAAGGATATTAATATAATACAGTTCATTACAGAAGGATTAAATCTGAATCTGGTTTGGTCAAGAGAGAGATCATAACAGGTTGGTTTGGCATGCTGCCTCTAGCTTAATGGGTTGTCAGGTCGCTCCAATGTACGTCAAGAGCTCTTAACACCTCCGATATTCGTTCTCATTGAGATTACATTACGTTCATTGAGCTGATGCTTTTATCCATAGCCACCTAGAAAAAGTGATTAGTAATTTAAGTGTTTTTTTTTTTAATTGCTACTTGTAAGCTACTGCAGACCATAAAAAAGGATTAAACTGCATCCTCTGTGAACGGTCCACAGCAAAACAATCCTACTTTCAGTTCATAGGTTTATAATGTATTCTGACAGCCAGCAGCCACATAAAAATGAATTATAACAAGTGTTACAGCAGGCAATAGAAATGATCTAAGACTTTTGACCTTCTTTATAACTTCTAAAAGGTTTCCTTGAGGACACTTAAGTCAATGCTTTTCAAGACCTGCCATACCCCGCAACATATCTCTGCAATCGGATCTGACCTTTGAAAAAACCAAGAGATACTTAAAATCTTTGGGCCAAACTGTTTTTACAAGCTGCAGAAGCACACTTCTGTCTACTTCATTCTGGTAAATCGTTTTTTTTTAACTGTTATCTCAGTAAAACATTTGCGATCCAGTTGAAGAAGCTAAACTTTTACAGTGGCACCTCCCACTTCAGACTCCTTCTAGGTTGAAGCAGAAAGAGCTGTAGTGCCACTGAAGTCTGCAGCCCCGCCTGACAGCGATATGACAGAGAGTGAAAGTTTGTCTGCCTGCTTTACGGGGCCCTGTGGTGAGAGAGAGGAATGCCACTGGGCTGAAACAGCATTACACACTGCACTGCATCCTCCGCACTGAATAACGTGCAGTAGTCCTCCTGCCACTGAGGAGGGGAAGGGAAGGGTTCACCCAATCGGGACCGGCACAAAGATGAAGGCGTGTGTTTCATGGTGGTGAGGGGGGGAGTGTAGGGGGGGGAGGGGGGTCAGGGGTCACTGGCCCAGAGGAAATGGGTCTATTACTGTCGGACCACACATTATATTGTACCTAAACAGTAAAGGGAGTGCTACAGGGCCGGTATTGTAGAGTTTAATATCTAAGAATAGTTCTGCTACATGCTACATGTTGGGACAGCTTTGCAGCAATTTCTTTCGTGTGGTTTTGACATGTGGCTTCGGTGTGCTGGTAAACTAGTTTCATATTTTGACACCTGTCCGACAGATTATACACTTGGATCATGGAGTTAGTTCAAGACATTGTTGAACTGTTTAAAATGTTGCCATGTTTTTCAGCTGCTTAACATGAATCATCCTTCTGCTTTCCAAACCAAAAGGCTCAAGGGAAATCATTAATACAGGAGAGAGCATGTGGAGGCTGGGTGATGCCAACATGGCCTTAACATGGAAAAGACACTGGGGACAGACACAATACATTTACTGTGAACCGTGACTGCTGTGATTTTTCCAGCCTTGCTGAAGGCAAAATCCAAATGAGCAGCAGAGTGCACGCATGTGGAAGTGAAAGTGTGCGGGGGTGTGTAGGGGTGTGGCAGTAGATTCTCTTTGAGAGCTTCACGAGTGGGACTGAAGCTATGATCAGCACTGAACACAGGGCACACACACACACACACACACACACACACACACACACACACACACACACACACACACTGGGCCTCACACTCACCCTGGAAATGAGCACACGCTGCTGTTACTCAGCATTTCCAGAGAACCTTTCGAACACCACCGCTGATTACAGCCGTTTAAAACTGACAGACTTGAGGGACACGGCCGCTAAAGCTAAATGACAGCCAAATGAATCTGCTGTGACCAGATGCTCAGACTTGGGAAGAGGTGTGAAGAGTTAGTGAGGGATAATCGGTAGCACAACCCACTGACTGCCATTCTCACAAGTGGCGGGGGAATTCACCAACAGCTATAAATGGAGAGGTGTCATAGGCGAATATCTGGGTCAAAAGCACAGATATTCCCATTGAAAACTTTAGAGCAGGGTCATAAATGCAGTCAAAACAAGACAAAAGACCATTTTCTGAAAATGGTTGTTATCCTAGTTGTGTTTTAGGGATGTAATGCCTAACAGAGTTGTACTGAGATTTGTTTTGGACTGAAAATGTACTGCTGACATACTTTGTGAATCCCTTGACAAGTGTTAGCCCTGTGTAGGTACACACACACATACATAGGGCTACACTTGCTATTGAAAAACTAGTTATACAGGAAGCGACTGAAACAATGCCTTTCCTCCCCCGGTGCTGTCATACAGCCTCAGAGGAGCTCAAACTAGTGACATTTCATCTACATTTGGATAGGAGTGACTGTGCTTCACAATAGTGTTTTACAACAAGAGGAAACGTGCAAATTAAAATACAATGCATCACTTTACAATGCTGCTTTTAACCAATAATAGAAACCTCAAGGTTTGAGAAGAAAATAGCATGCCATAAAGTATATACTACCATATTATTACATAACCCTTTCCATTTGAATTTTTGCTCCTAAATTATGATTTAATTAGAAATCAGATATCTTAAAATAATAAATAAAATAAAGAGGAATACAAAAGGAAAGTGTTTATGTTTCTATTATTGTTGTGACCGCAGCCTTTACTCAACACCGAGACTTAATGTACAAAAATAAAATGTACACTAATCATTAGTTTAATAAATGCCTCAAGTTCAATTAGTGTATTCCCATTAAGCTGTCACTTGTCATCACAGGAAACCATTTATGATAGTCCCTAAACCTCACTGGGAAAGACAGGGACTCAAGGAGACGTGAAGCCAAAAGCTCTTCTAATCTTGTCTCAAAGGAAATAAGTCTTGAGAATGTAATGAATGGAAAGAGCTTTTGAAGGATGATATGAGGGCAGACACTTTTACTAAACAGTCAATCCGGTTTGCTGACATGATAAAAAGACACTTTATTCTTTAAAGTTCTTGCTCAACAGAAGAGTCTCATTGACAGGAACGTCTTATCAAAAACTAGTTGTCTAGTTTGCCTTCATTCTGAAAGCTAAATGCGAAGATTTATGTGGTATATACATCTTGTCATGTAGTCAATGCAATAAATATTAAGCTGAAGTCAGCAGTCAGCAGTAGCCTCACACAACACCTGGAAACAGAGGGCTTAAATGCTAGCCTGGCTAAATCCAAACATTAAGAAAATCCATCATCTCTTAAGTTAACTGATGAACACCTAACTCCAGCCTCAGAGGTGCTGGTACGCATATTTATTTACCTTTGGGCAGATCCATGCTAGCTGTTTTCTCCTGTTTCCAGTC
This sequence comes from Ammodytes marinus, assembly GCF_949987685.1. NCBI lineage: Eukaryota > Metazoa > Chordata > Actinopteri > Uranoscopiformes > Ammodytidae > Ammodytes > Ammodytes marinus. Next base: position 9,337,944 of record NC_137223.1, on the reverse strand, counting down.
TGTGTGCTAAGCTAAGCAAATCCGCTTCTAACTCCAGCTTGATTCCTTGGAGTGGTATCAACCTTCTCAGCTAAATGTTAAACGGTTCCCTTAACTATAAATGTTAAATGTTAAAATGACTTGTTGCACTTGTATTGAATATGTATTGCTGTTGCCTTCATCACAAGCTTTTGGCTGACATGTAGCCCTAAAAACAACTTTATTCAAAAACTTAATTGCAAATTGATCCAAAAATAACTTTATTTATTTTTTATGTATAAGATATTTAGAGATGTCACCAGTGGTGCCAGAGGTCAATACAGATGTGATGTGCACTGTACCTGGTCAAACAGCTGCTTGCCAGTGGTGCTGGGCTGGATGGCAAACTCCAGCTCAGCGTCCATGGTGGTGACACGAACATTGACCTGTGAAAAAAAAAACAGGAGAAAAAAGCATGGTTAAATGCTGATCCAGGGAAACGGAGAGGTTCTCATAGGTTAGGACCAATACGAGGCAAGACTGCAGAGCACTGCTTTCATATGTTTGTGTTTTTATGTGTGTGTGTTTGGTAAAGAGGTGTATTTGCAGAGTAAACAGCCGGGGCCACTGTGTTTATCTCTGCTTTCTCAGAGTCTGTCGGCATGATGAAGGAGTTTTTCTGCTGCAAAATCGGAGCAGTTTTGCCAAGAATGGTCAACTTCGATAGCTTTAACTTTTGACTTTGAAAAACATATCTCGGCACATCTAAGGGTTAGCCCACCTAATTCACAGAGGCAAACAAAGGTCCAATTCTTGTTATTCTGAATGAATAAACTGAAGGGAGGAGGGCTAAACTATGGCAGCTACTTCAGTCATTTTCTCACATTCACAGGAAAAATAGGCCCATCTTTCAGTTTTCTGGTTAATGATTGAACAGAATGGCTAAGAGGAGGCCCATGTAACTGAAATGTGCTTCATGACCAGATCATTTAATGTCCACTCAAAAGGGATCCACCCCAGTGATTAATGCGCTATTTAAAAAATGATTACAAATAACATGAGCGGTGAGCTGCACAGAATAATGAGAAACTGACATCAACCGAGAAAACAATATTCTGTTTTGTAGGTCTGGTACAGCAATTGGCATCTGGATTTCACACAAAGGCCATGCAACTAAGCACTAATACTTACAATAGATGCCTTGAGGTAATACACATGCTGATTCACTTTTCTTTGGGTATAATGTCAAGCTTCTCTGGTATGTGCGGGGGGAGTTATGAAAAGATAGTGACCATTAAAAGTATTGACTGAACTTAATGAAGCCTCTGGAAACCTGGTTTAAAATAGTAAAAATAATATATGATATCATATCAAAGTATATGAAAATAAATGTTCACAATTATTAAAAAACAGCATTTTTACAGTCTAGCACGTTTGACATTACTGTGTGGGCGTGGCCGTATTAAACGGTCTCCATGGTAGTTATTGTTTTTATAGAAGGTTTGGGCAGATAACTGCCGTGATGGGTTCAAAACACCTATTGTGTCATAAGAACACAGAGCATAGCCCACCTCATCGAAACCAAATGTCTGTAAAGTTTATCAAACTTAAATGATAATATCTTTCATTTGGATTGATAAATATGCCCAAATCTTTGCACTTGCTTACCATCCTGCAATTTACTCCCCAGATTACACAGTTAAAAGGATTTTGTGGATTTGGGTTTATGGGGGATTTAATGCTCAGTGTAAAGAGATACAAAGAGGTTAGTGGAGATAGAGCGATGAGAGAGAAAGCCTGCCAACAGAGCCCACCAGTGACATCTTTTGTTTCGGACCCCAGGAAGACTAGCTCTCACTCCGGTGTGTTGCTAATGGGGATCCTAATAAATCAAATCAAAATCAAAATCATCTCCAGCCCATTGTGACCAGTGCTGTGAACAAACTCAATGACGCCCACTGGAAAAGGGATGTCCGGGGCTGCAGACGCACATTGACTATCTAGTGAGTGACTGTACACAGACACAGGCCGAGCAACTTACTGACAGGCTTTAATCCTACAGAGTTGGCCAATCCAAATCACAGCCTTGGGGAAGAAAGCACCTCACACTGTGCTGTCCAGGATATTGTAAGAATACAGAAGTCTAGACAGTGGATAGTCAAGGATGACCCATTTTCTTTTCATCCACGTGTCTGCTGCTTTCAAGTGCGCTTTAGCAGAATTGACTCCCGTGGGAGTATAAAACTCTGTGTCAAGGAAAACTCTGCTTTACCAACAAAATCAAACCGATGGAGCCCTCAGAGCCATGTTGAGTGTGTAGCTCTGTCCAGCAATGCCACATGTGCATACAATCTGAGACATATGCAGTCCAATAGAGCAACTTATAACAGCCTAAAGTCACAGCTTAGAAAGCAGGGGAAGGAGGGGGAACCTTGAAATTACTTTACACAGCCAAACAAAGATCCCCTTTCAGCTGCAGCTCCCCAACGGTCGACGCTGGCAAGCATCATCTACATACGAGTGCAGCCAGATTCCCCCAAAAAACACACTCAAAACTGCAGCAGATACTGCTCTAATAAGGGATATTTTGAGATGTATGTAGGTGTTTATCTTACTAAACCTTCTTGGTTTGCGTCGTTATATTTCTCCAATACAACCATCTTTAATGGCTGTTGACTAAAAAAAATATATACATGTTTTTTTTTAAATACTAATATATCTTCACTTCTCAACTTCTAGAGCACTTACAGCTTTGGACACTAATGTGTTGTAAAATTGAGATTTTAACTCTGGCCTTATCCAACATCTAGATTTTGGTTTTTAAAGTGATGTAAATGTATGCATAATAAGTTAAATATTGCTAAACACATGATATTTATAAGTTAAAAATGGTATTCTAATTATCTGCAGTGTCTCGCCTTAAAAGGTGATTGTATGACTTGGTAGTAGCTGCTCCGACACATTTGGGATGCTTCTCTTTCTATCTCTCTCTCTCTCTCTCTCTCTCTCTCTCTCTCTGCATCACTGTCTTTATTTACAGCCGTTACAGACGGAGCACCTAGAAAAACACACACCCATGACCAGCAGAGAATGGAACATGTGAATGTGCGGAGCAGGCATGCCGACAGAAACCACTGAGTGAGTGATATCTGATCTCAAAGTCAATCCTCCAACGGTAACTCACAATAAACTGAGGCCATTCAGAGCGCTAAAGAAAACATGACACATATGCCAGAAATAAACCGGGCTAAGACCCAGAGTTCCACAATGAAAAACTGAAGTCAGAGGAAAGTCCAGGCGTCCGTATTAACCATATAAAGCCCCGATTCACCATTCATTACGGCAATATCCGACTTCATAATCGAAGGAGTGTTTGAAATGTGCTCATTCTCTTTCTTGTTAAGAGTTAGATGAGAAGATCTACTGTCTGTAGGTAGCTAGAGCAGGCAGACCATTGATGTAGTAAGCTACATCAATGGCATATAGACTGCAAACAGATAGCTTTGTTTTGTGAAAAGGTAACAACAAAAGTTTACATCTCATTTGTGAAGAGCTGCGGCGGTTTTAAATTTAGAAAAACTAGATTACAGTACTTCATTCAAAAGACAGGAACTTTATCATAGTAACCCTTTTGCCTTAAACATCAGGTCCTATATTTAAATCAGCAAATATGGAAAATAATACGAAGAAACCAAGCACAATGAAAGCAGCAATAGCAAAGTTCAGTGATTTCTCATAACTATTTGTAATATTCTGTATCTACGGCCCTGAGAGAAGAAAGTGCTGAGACGATTCATCAATCAATTGACAGAAAAGGGTAATATTCCGTAAATGAATCAATGGAGCCATTCTTCAGGAATTCCAAATATTTCCTAGTATAAAAGGACATACCGCCCCTCCCTGTCCCATATAACCACACACTGGTTGCGTTCCGAATCGCATACTCCTTCTTTTTTCTATTCTACATACTACATCCGACGATAAAAAGAATCTAGTTAGGATGCAGTAGGCATACTATTGGGACATACTTTACTCTCTTATTTCATCATAACATTGCGCCTTGATCTTGCCTCTTGCTTTTATATCCGTCGCATCCCCGTTTGTTTTCACATGGAGGCTTCGTCGATGTGACGTCACTTCACGTGCGCTCTGGATTGTGGGTCAGAATTGCCCAAATAGAATGCAGTTTTCAACACTAACAATCTTGGCCGCATGAAGTAGGACATCCGGGGACTTCTAACCATCCTAAATCTGGCCACAAGAATCGGGACATCCTAAATCTTCTTTCTACATATTATATAGTAGAAAGTATGCGATTCGGAACGCAACCACTGAATATCCCTCGGTCAGACATCTCAATGATGAGGTTAAGGAGTTGCTCTGGGTCAAGTGAAAGAACTGAGGTGGTCATTAGTTACTCAGTAGTTAAAACTGTGAATAGGTTGCACTGCATTCTTCAGTGAGGACCTTTAAATACCTAACCCTCCGCATAGCTTGCATTGCTTTACAGGAGCCTTCTGCAACGGAAGTCGCCATGGGGATTGGACTTAAAAAACGCCTGCTACTGTTCGTGTATGAAGGGTTCATGAGGTGCCATTAAATACATGTAATTGAAGAATGAGGGTTGAAACACTCATGTCCATTTTTGGATTTTGTGAATCAGGCCGGGAGGGCGTTCCAGCCATGATTGAGTTATCAATTATTTAAAGGAACAAACAGCAACAATGGGACTGGACATGAAAAGGAAAACACCCATCCATGTTTATCGTGGCCACACCTTGTATGGTTTGTGTCACAGGGCTGTGACCAAGAGGAAACAGGATTCTGGGAGAGCCGAGGAAGGACTATCGTACACAGCTGACAATGTGTCATTTACATAGGTGAAACCTGAGTCACAAGAAATACAGGAGCCTTTTTCTCCCTTCGTAATAAAAAAAAATTGTTTCTCTTTTCCAATGTTGGAATGTTTGGTATCACGCCAAGTACCTGTGCTGAAAAAAAAAGAAAGAATTCAGACTGCCTGTAGGTTTCTGTGCCAGTAAGCATCACATTCAAGGCCCCTCTAATCCTCTTTGATCTACACTTTTCGTGGACTACAGTTGCTTTCTTAAACTCGCCCATAACCCACATCATGGCGTGGCATAGGGTGAGGATGCTGGGATCATATCTAGGACATCATGTGCAGTATATGGCATCTCACACCCCAAAGAAGTTAACTCACATCACTTTGTAAATTCATTATACTCCCTTGGCGGTGCATATCTCACAAGTATTATTGTATGTTGAGTGAAGAAAAAAGAAGTTGTTGCGATTCTGGCAAAAGCTTGTTGTCAAATCACTTTTTTTTGTCAAAATCAGTGAATATCTCCTTACAATCCTCTAACTGTCAGTACAGTACTTTGTGTGTGCTAAAAAAAAAGTTAACACAGCCTAGGCTCTGTAAACTGGTATGTAAACAAAGGAGGCCCACCGTAGGTAGCAACATACCAGTTTAGGCTTAAATATATTTTTGGGGATTGAACATCTGATCTATTTCACACTTTGTGGGTGTGTTGCTGAGGACCAATGGGAGTTAAGTGCTGAGTGTGAAGTCATTTGGATCAAAATCCAAGAGGTAGCACAAGCACTGCACCACTTGGTCCAATTTCTTCAATTTCAGTAAGCCAATCATCATGTACCAAAATCTAAATGTGCTAGTGACAGGATATATACATTAGGTTACAACATGGGTTACGCAGTATGCATCAGTGAGCCTTGCATACTGACCAGCAAAATTATTGCACTGGTTCATTTTATGGTATACATTTTGTTCCTATTCGCATTTTTTTTTCTTTTTTTTTGTAGTTGCAGTGGCTCAGGAGATAGGACATTTGCGGTAATCTGCGGTAATCTGCGGTAGTAAATTCAATTTTAGCTCATTTAAAGTTGTATTCTTTGATATTGTGTAGAAAATGCCAAGGGGCTGAAAAATAAAACAAAATTTTTTTTAACAATAATGTGTAATGCCCTCTTGTTAAATTGGATTTCAAAACATTTCTATCGAAAAAAGTATCATTCAGGAACCTGTATACAGACTATTCTTAGTCATTTTCTAATTTTATATCTTTTTAGCAGAAATGCCCAGTAGCTACTGATTTTTTTTTGACTGTTGATGGGACAAAATAAAAGTTAAATTTAGGCATCTCCATGGGTATGCAGGGTGTGGAAAAATCTACTTTCATATAGACTAGTGATAGTCCATTCATTCAGATATATAGATGGCTAAAATTGAACAGGGACATAAGGCTCATCCGACAGTAGCTTTGGGCGTTGTTTCCTGTCAGAACCAGCGCCCCCATGCCTCGCCTCCCCTCCGTTGTAATATATTTCTGGCTCTATACTTAAAAGCCACTGACTCTCTCCAAACTAATCATCTCCTTTCATACTTTTCACAGAGCTCAAAATATAAACCCTTAATATTTACATATCTCACTATCGCTGAGAGTGAAACTCAGCAATGGCAGGATTAATTTCAGAGGATGAAGCTTTCTGCTGGAGACGGCATCAAAGGGAAAAACTTAATTAAAACCGACTTAGTGTCCTACTGATACGTTTCATGCTATATTGCAAAGGGTCAGTTATGACTTGGGGCCACATATGAAACAGCCGGTAAACCAGAGTATGAAATTTGAAAAAACCCAAGGCTTGTATTTTTCTCTTCCTATCATGAAAAAGAGGAGACAGTCTGACATTATGGTGCAAAAAAGTCTGTTTTGTGGCAACTGTTTGCTGCTGCTGTCAGACTGCAATGATGTCATTTCCAGAGTGGTGCTCAGGACAACCATGACAACCTAAACAAACCGTCACAACACACTTTATGACACCGACCGAGGCTTTAGTCATTGTCATCACAACACACCGCTTTGTTCAAAGCAACCCGATACTGTCACGATCAGAGCAGCGATTCAGCAGCAACTTGAAATCTGTTTTACAATTTGCATATAAGTGCATGTCTGAAGCATCTCTGGTCTTTTGAATGGTACCTTTCAAATGAAGTACATAGAAAAGATTTTATTCAAAAAAGGAAATGTGGTTTACACATATCCATTTCAAAACAGATTTCCATCACATTGTCCTTAACACTGTAAAACACACATAAAAGGTTTTAATACCATAAATCTCCAAACAGTGAGCAAAGGGAGGGACATGGGCCATGTGCAACTGTACAGTATGTTACAGCTGGGGTGGGGCACATTCGCTAAAGAGTAATCAAAGGCATACATAAATCTGTCAAAATGTATTGGACAGCTTCATTAGGTATTCTTTGTGTTTTTGTGTGCTTTTCCTGATAATGAAAAGTAACTTATACCATAAATACTGAAAGTCACTACTTTAGTTTTTACCAAGACTCCAAGATGGCTCCGGTAAGTAAACCCCACATTAAGTGGGGAGCATAAACCCCAAATTTCAGTCTGGAAAATAGCTTCAAAAGACCCCAGAGGGAAACCTGCATTCATCACAAACTAACTGGGAATATAAACAAGGCAATTGCCAGCCCTCTCCCTTTGATTACGATGTTCTATATTACAGAGAAAGGCATAAATCCTGTGACTATGTCCGCCCATGCTGTGTGAACGTTGAAAATAAAACAGTGCTTAACTGTCCATGACTAAAATACAAGTTAAGTGGGTGATGTTCATGGAAATATATGTGACACCCCCAGGTTATGAGATGACTAGAGCATGTGATTTGAGTGGCATTCCCCTTTAACACAGACCCTACTGATAATGTAACTTCATATGGCACAACAAGAGAGACAGTCGTCAATGAAATGCACACTGTCACTCCCATTTAGTGATTTTATTTTTTTTAATTTCCAAATTAGCAACAAAACAGTCGCACCATTAAACACATCAGAAAATCCTATTTGAATGACAATGAAATCAAAATGTGTCAAAGGGTTCATTCAGGATATTATGACACTTTCACACTTATAAAGTAGGCCTAAGTAAGCCTACTGGCATCAGTGTGCTGCATTCACTGTACCGCATATCTAACTGTTAAGGGTAGGCCCGCTTAATTGAATTATTAATCATTTGAATTAGCCTATAGCCTACGAAGATTAATGTATGAAAACATAACGAATTAAGGACGTTTAATGTTCTGTCATGTTTTAGTAAACCCTCACCACCTTAGAAAGCAGTGATACACCAAGCAGTAACTGAAAATATCAATAAAACCCAACGTCTACTCACCGCTTTAGGCATTTTGCTGTCCTTTTCCTTGCTCTATGCGAAGAGCCGTAAAAAAATTAAAAAGTGTTTCCAAAGACGATTCCTGTTCTCCGTGTGGCTGTGTAGTTCGTCACTATGCCTTCCTGGAAAGAGAGAAAAGAGGAGAAACGAGTTTGAGCCACTTCGGCGTTACTTAAACCCGGGGCGCGAGCTACTCGGCCCTCCTCATCAGGATGAATCACCGCCGCGAGGAGCTACAAGCTGACAGCAGCCACGCGCTCTGGACTTCAAAGTAAGAGCACGCGGCTGCTCGCTTCTGATTATTTGTAATTCTGCCAAGATTCATGACCACAGCAAACATTGAACTAACTTCAGCATATTTTTTTTCATAGAAAATGTTCATTTGTTATACGTTACAACAACCTCAACTTTTTCGTATAGCCGACATAAAACCAACCATCAAACAATTAGGCTAGGTATTTTAAGAATTGATCAATCTCTAAATTTACTTTTTCAAGTAGGCCTACTCATTAACTTGTTGTTGGTGTCAATGTAGAACATCCATCGCAAATTCTCAAAGCCCAAAGGGATGTCTTCAAATAGATTTTTGTGTACAACCATCAGGCCAAAAACTCAAAAAGGATATAAACAGACATGTGGCAAATCCTAAAATGTTAGAGACTTGAACTAGAGAACTGTTGTAATTTTTTGGGTAGTATATGACTTTAAGGCCGCAACTCATTTATAGCCTAATACTAGCCTATTCTGTAGGCCTATATTGAATTGAATAGGTTACTCTATTAGTCTACACTACATAACGTTTTAAGATGGTGAGAAATGTCCACAAAATTCCTCAGAGCGCAGCATCTTTAAATGTCTTGTTTTGTCCAAGCAACAGTCTAAACTAAAATAAACCAGCATAAGGTCATTTAACAATCATTATGTTTCTTAGAAAGAAGCCAACCCGTTGCAGTTACTCAAACTAATCTTATTCTGAAATTTATCACCGGAAGTCTTGCATTTCTGTTCTACCTTGACGTTGTTGAATCATCAAAGCGCCAGTCAGATAAATGTGATAATCAACGTGCCTTACCCACCAGTTATGATAAAGTTATAGTCTCCACCCTGCTCGGGTTTGGATTTTTACTCCTTCAGCCCATGTTCAGATGAAAGGAATTAAAAGGAAGACATTGACACGCACCAGCACTGCTCTGTGTCGCGTTATAAACAACAGGCAAATAAACAATGTTGCATTTCACTACAGACAACCAGCAATCATCAAATGTCACGAATGTTTGAGGTTGTTAGAATGTCAGAACATTTTGGAAACAAGTGATGATTTCCAGGATATAGCCTATATCTTTCCCCAGGTGGGACTGGGTTGTGTCACAAACTAGGCTATGTTATGAGTAAATTAGGAACACACCCACACAGCGACAGGGAACCGAGCCGCGCAAACGAGAAAATCCACCTATTTGACCCTGCACCGATAGAAGACAAGGATTTCACAATGAAATTAAACGCAAAACTGTTTAGAAGATTTAAAGTCTGGGTTTTTACGCAGTGAAACATAAATAGTCTAATAACACTGCCCTAGGTGCTCTGCTGCAGTCAGACACATCCTCGGTGTAATCCCATAGACACCTGTTGTGAGATTTTCCTCCTTTGTGCAGAGCAGCAGAAAAGTCCGCGGAAGAAGTAGGCAACGAAAAGTGTGTTGGTTTTAAGATTTGTTTTTCTTAATGCACCGCTTAAGTGCTTGCTTGTTCAACAGACAGGCAGTCTACCGAGTCTAAGTTCTTACCGGGGCAGACGAGCTTTGGAGATGACGAGACGGTGATAGTTCCGCGGTCCGGCCGATTTCCCCCTCCCTCCTCTAGTCACACAGACAGGCGCAATATGGCGCTCACGCATCCAGCAATGTGTCTGCGCCCCGGCCGATCCTGTTCCTGCTGTCTGTCGACTCACCAGCAGGGTCCGGGGAACACTAGGGGAACTAAAAAAAAAAAAACAAAAAAAAAGGACACTTTCAATATTGTTTAAGGGAATTTTTACTTCAAGTTTTACTTCCCCCCACCTACACTAGGAATGATTCATAGTTTTTATTTTATACTACAACAGTTAGAGATGTATGTGTGGGGGTCGTTTGCATGGAAACTTTGAATGTTGCATCAACCCACCTTTACCAGAAATGTTGAGTGGCTCATGAATCTCAAAGAGGTGCTGAAATGTGAGCCATGTAGCCTATGGCAGCCGTGATGAAAACTGAACAAAGGCTATTATTGAAGTCCATGAAGGCTGGTCTCTGCTGGTATATTCGTCTGTTTCATTTTACAATAATGGTGATTTGACTGGTGGTTTTGGATGATGATTTCCTCATTTTTAAAGACCAAAAGTGACAGTAGTTTCGATTAATTTCATGGTTATAGAATTTGAGGCTACTGTAGGCCTACAACGTTTCATCTTCCATAGGCTACTCGCATGCACTTTGCTTGAAAACTCAAACCTGTCGTCCGTTTAATTGTTTTAGTTTATTTATAGGCCTAAGTTTATGTTTTTAAATCTATTTGTATAGCCTTTAGCAAAAAAAAATTGTATTTAAAAAGTTTTATTTATTTCTTATTTTACCAGCCACATGTGCCATGTGTAGCCTACTTTTTTATTTCCGAGTTTATCTAAATAGGTACTTTCTAAATATATTTTTTGATTTTGAGAGACAATAAGTGACAGATTACAAAATGAAATTCAAACACACCCAGTTCATATTAACTGATGTGGGACTGGGAGGTATAATATCCACATCCTTCTTCCTTCGATCAGATCCTATCACTGTAGCCTATTATCGGTATCGTTATTTACTGCCACACACAATCAAAATATTCTTATGACGAAAAAGAAAACTGTCTTTTATTTGTTTGGGCTATGTCAGATAGACTGGGAAGATAACAAGACAAATTAGAGTACAATTGTTTGAGCGATAACTATTAATACAACCTATGACTGTGGATAAATACAATGTTAAGCTCATGCATCAGCTGTGTAAAGACTGAGCTGTCACCTGTCACGAAACTTTTTTTTTTGGTCACCGGTTGAAGACGTGCGCGTCATCCGCCCTGCAGTGAACCGAGGAGGCGTCATAGGTGAGCTGACCAATTAGAGGACGGGATTAAAATAGAGCCGTATATATCCGAGGTTAGACCTACTTCCCATCATAATACGAAACCGAAGAGTGATGTGACAGTCCTGCCCAACACTTTGTGTAGGCGACTACTTAGCCGGCAATTTGCCTTCATCTAAATGGCCTTTGACATCACCAACAACCACTACAACTCCCTTTGAGTTTAATAAGAAAAACTACAAAAATGTCTATAGGTGGTTATTCGGATAGCCTATAAAAAGAAGCCTGACACCAAACAAACAAACAACTTCAACGTGTGTGTGTGTGTGTGTGTGTGTGTGTGTGTGTGCGTGCGTGTGTGTGTGTGGTGAGGGAGTCAATGCAAACTGAACCGAATTTGCCTGTCAGTGCACCTGAATGAACTGTTTGCAAGATGCAAATAGATAAACGTCACAGGAAGTCCCTTTTGAAAGGTCCTCTACATATTTGGAGTTCCTTTGAACCTGACATTGCTATGGGACTGATATCTTTTTCACTGATTGTTTTCTCTTTAAGCTTTTATGCTTTTATTTTTGTGTCTGATTCGCTTTGTTTTGAAACCCCGGTAACAGCAGGGACTTTCTCCAAAAAAAGTTGTATATACTGTACTGTACTTTGACTGGTTATCAAAAAAAAAAAACGACTGAGATGAGATTTCTGTTTTTAAACCTGCAGAAGAAAATTAAGTAACAGCAACATTATAGTGTTTGCAGGAGTTTGCGGTGTTCCATTGGCCGCAAAATGGAAGTACGATGATAAATCAGGTTAATGGGTTTCGCAGTGACTAGCCCCTTTTACCAGTGAAAGCCGGGAATATGCCGGAATTTCGGCCCTCCGCCCTGCTGTATAAATGCAACCGTTGCGGAACGAGGGAAGAAAGGTGCGAGAGATTGTTCCGGGAATTTTACTACCTCGGGGGGTAGTAAGATTCCCGACACAATCAGTTCCGCCTCTCTGTTTAAATGCGGCCAGCTTGTTGATGCGGAACAGGAGGGCGTTTGACGTTCCATAGCCTACGTTCTAAACATGCGACCATGTTAGCAGTTGAAGGACGTGTGTTTAAGATTAACCACGGCGGCCTGATGTCCCGTAAAAATCACCAAATAAAAGGAACGGTGTATAATCTAGCTGGTCATAAGGTCCGCTGCTCAATACAAACCCCCACGCTTCATTTTGCAGAGTGTATGAGTCTATTTCTGCCCGGGGGAAGTTGTACAATGGGAAAGCTAGGCTAAGCTAGGCTGCGACCGGATCGCCGCCGCTATTATTATCCTAAGTCTGAGCGTATATCCACACTTTATTTCTGTCTACAGTAACGTGACTTCACACACTGTGTGTATGTGTATGTCTGATTGGCAGATCTCTGCCCTCACAAAGAGACTCGCTCACAGCCAACCTGTCACACAAACACACACACACACAGAGGTGAAGCAGTGAGAAGCGGAGTGATTTTTGTCAGTTTGGTTAACAGTCCCAGTGATGTTGGACTCAGCGCGTAGCGAGATCAACCAGCACATCACGGGGACAGTAAAATACGGCCCTCTTACTGCAAGCTCCAGCACTTCTGCTCTCAACCGGCGTTGCTTGGTTCTGTGTAAATAACACAGAAGCAAGCAAAGCCGGCATATTGGAGTGATGTTGTTCCGTCAATATTCCGCAATCTCTGTGTAAAAGGGGCTACTGAAACTCCACACTGCTATAAGAACTACATCTCTTGTAAGAGCTGAATGGCTCAGGACCTTTATTACTATCATTATGACTGGGCCGTAGAGGTATCCATCAACTAATGGAAAACTGCTGATGAAAGCCAAAATTTGTAGATTTTTAGTTTTTAGTCAAACTGCTTTCCAACATCACGAATGAGCCCTCGACTAATCATCTCACAAGGCTTCATTCATTCACTGCAGTGACACTCTGTTAAAACAAACACAGAAAAACACTGACTAAATCAAAAAGACAAAATGCCATGGTTACTAACTTTGTAATAAATATATTCCCCCAATTTTTTTTGGGAAACAACAAGAACAGCTGCTTCAACTCTACATTCAACTCCTTGCATACAGAACAAACAGAAATCCTTGATATATATAATACAACTGTGCAAACGTGTGCAATGAAGGATAATAGTAAACTGCATTTGAATTTTCCACAATGTCACAAATCCACAAGACTGCTTTTTTCAAACAAATACACAGGTATTAGTGATGTTCAATGAGATATAAATGTTATTATTTTGTGGATAACAAAAATACACTATTCATGTGTTCTCAAAGAGACAACTCATGGTAGTACAGTCATTTAAAAAACATTTTATTTTTGATCTGATACTTTCATGCCTTTCTTGATCCTCCATCAGAGAATCAGAGAATCAGTGTCACTGAATCTCACTACTGGTTAGATTTGGTTTCCTATGTCAGCGGCTGCCGCTTCTGGGTGACTTCACGGATGATTGCTGAAAAAGAGAGATAGTGTAAAGAGTCTCAGTCAGTCCTCCATGTGCTATATACAGTGCCTTGCAAAAGTATTCATACCCCTTGGAATTTTGCACATTTTGTCACATTAAAACCACACACGTACATTTATTTTATTGGGATTTCATGTGATAGACCAACACACAGTGGTGCATCATTGTGAATTGGAATGAAAATTAAATATGGTTTTAAATTCTTTTTAGAAAAAGAAAACTGAAAAGCGTGGCGTTCATAAGTATTCAGCCCCCTTGAGTCAATACGTTGTAGAACCACTTATCGCTGCAATTACAGCTGCAAATCTATTTGGGGTATGTCACCACCAGCTTTGCCCATCTACAGACTGACATTTAAAAAATAGCTTGAGCTTCAGATTTAGCATCAGATTGGATGGAGAGCGTCTGTGAACAGCAATTTTCAAGTCTTTCCAGAGATTCTCAATTGTATTGAGGTCTGGACTTTGACTGGACCATTCTAACACATGACTATGCTTTGATTTAAACCATTCCATAGTAGATCTGGCTGTATTTTTAGGCTAGTTGTCCTTCTGGAAGGTGAACCTCCACCCCAGTCTCAAGTCTTTTGTAGACTCTAACAGGTTTTCTGTCCTGTATGTGGCTCCATCCATCTTCCCATCAACTCTAACCAGCTTCCCTCTTCCCTGCTGAAGAAAAGCATCCCCATAGCATGATGCTGCCACCACCATGTTTCACGGTGAGGATGGTGTGTATAGGGTGATGTGCAGTGTTAGTTTGGCCACACATTGCATTTTGCATTCAGGCCAAAAACTTCAAGTTTGGTCTCATCTGAATATGCTGTGTCCCCCGCATGGCTTGTGGCAAGTGTTGGAGGAACACTGTAGTATGATTGACATGAATAAGGGCTGCAATGTTGAATAAGAACCGCTAGATGGCCCTCCAACAGTGTCTATACACCTGACGACCCCTGGAGGAGGACCGGTGAAATACATCTTAGCTGTCAAGGATGACAACATATGTTATGTTAGAGCCCATACTGTTTGTTTCCTTGAGGGAAATCTAAGAGAATTTTTTTCTAAACCATATCTGGGATTTCTAACAATTTTAGGTTATATTTTCAACTATTATGGGGGCAGGTAATATGGGGGTTTTCTTCTTCATGCTCCTTGTCGATTTTCAAAGTAATCTATATTATCTTGAGACACTTTTTTGTGCAAGAAATTTACACTTATATTAAGTGATAAGAAACAAAATAGATACTGATGCGTAACAGGGAGTGTTTACAGTCTTCTGGATACTGTGTACGATTTGTGTACGACTTTGTCAAAAAATCAATACCTGAAGAAACAAAATGTAAAAATATAGTAGACAAAGCGTGTTTGCTGAAATAGATATATCGAACAACCGAACACATTATACTGCGTTCCCTTACTGTCCAGCAGCTCTCTCGCTGTGTATCTCTTCTTCAGACTGCTGCTGACCTCAGCCATCAGCCATGGGAAGAAATTGGCTTCGATATCTGGAAATCAGAACGACAATTATATGATAAAAGGTTGAACGTTCATAACCAGGTCAGATCAACCACAGGTCATGTCACAGAGTGTATGACATGCACTCCCTAAGAGGAAAAGCTGAGTTTTAATAGAAGTTGATGCAGCAGAGGCTGACCTTTCTCCACGGGGTCGTAAAAGTAGCCGTGGCTTCGCAGTGAGGCAAAGACTGCAGGCAGGAGGTCGGCCAAGTACTGCTGTGTGTACGCCCGGGCAGCAATCTTCTCTGCAGTCTCCCTTTCCTTCTTCAGCACCTCCTTCTGCTGGGCAACCCTACGTTCCTATGGTCAGAAGAAAGTGGTTGTGGTTTAAACAAGCACAAAGGCAAACTCTGGTTCTTAATGCAAACGATCAAGTCTGTTGATTTGATTCGTTATGATAGCGACTTTTTCTAAGTGAAATGCTATCATTTTTTATTCAAAAAGTAGAATGTATGGGGGCGCCTTTAGGTCAGTTGGTAAGGCGTCCCCTCCATGGGCCTCGGCCAGCAGCGGACCCGGGTTCGATTCCAGCCCGCGGTCGTTCTCTGCATGTCACTCCTCTCTCTGCCCCATTTCAACTCTGTCTCTACACTATCAATAAAGCATAAAAGTCTAAATGCCAAGAAAATATCTTTAAAAAAAAAATTGTATACTGACGTTATTCTTTTACCATTTGATAGAACTTATCATGACCCTTAAAATTATATATAAAAGTCATTTTCGCAAAATATGTCACTTTCTTACTTATTTTTTTTTTTAAGATATTTTTGGGGCATTTTTTTTATGCTTTATTGATAGTGCAGAGAGACAGAGGTGAAATGGGGCAGAGAGGGGAGCGACATGCAGAGAACGACCGCGGGCGGGAATCGAACCCGGGTCTGCTGCTGGGCCTGGCCCGGGAGGGGGACGCCTTACCAACTGAGCTAAAGGCGCCCCCTCACTTACTTACTTTTGCTCCAAGCCCTTGAATTATGATCGGTCTCCTTGGGAACCTTGCACAAACTGCTATTTATGAATCCTGATAATTACAGTCTACACTGTTATATGCCAAGTGCGATAAAGGTCATTTTATATGAGAGATTAATTTTTTTCCAGACAAATATAAATACATACTGTATCTCCTATGAAATTACCTTTACAGTTCTTAGCAGTGTGGGCACTGGGACTCGTCAGCTCATTCTTTGTAATAAGAATCAAAGGATATTCAGTAGCCGGGTTTCTTCTTTAACGATTCAATAAAAAACTATTATTGCTATTATTGCTATAGGCCTACTATACATTTTGGGGCCGATGCCGATTATTTGCAGAAAAAAAATCCGATAACCGATTAATCGGCCGATTACATTTTTGAAAAAATTCCCAGTAATAAAAAAATACTTTTTTGAACCCTTGAATATATATAGGGGAGAACGGGGTAATCTGAGCCACTTTTTACATTTGCTCCCCTCTAAGCGAGCTAAAATGACTTATCACAAAAATGTACACATTTCCCATTAATTCAGGATGTTTCCTAAAAATGGGCATTAGCAGAATTTTTTCAAGACAAAGGGCAGTGAAAATATGATTGTTTTAAAAAAAGTTGTCATGTGGCTCACTTCACCCCAGCTGTGGGGTAAACTGATCCACTTACTTGTTCCACTCTGAAACTACCATAACAACACATATTGTAACAGTAAGAATCCTGAAAGCTAGCCACACATTCCAGAACTAATGTCGGACTAGTAAAAGAATGATGGGGTTTGGTCAATTAAGCAAAGCAAATTTTTTAAACACTTGAAAGTAACTCTGAACAAAATCAAATACAACATATTATAATTCAAAAGGTTTTAATAAGATTCAAATGAAAGATAGAACCAGTTAGATTAGAACACAGTCTGGGGGTCAGAACACAGGACCCTTAGAGCCAGCTTGTGTCTGGAGGTCAAAGCATAGGAAAATCAGAACCAGCGAGAACAGCCTGGGACTCAGAACACAGGAGAAGACCCAACTGGATTATAACATCAGCCTGTCATACTCTACAACTAGGCCTACTCTACCTTCCAGCCCTGAAGGTTACAGGGAAAGATGAGAAGGTGCTCTTTCCGTGTGGTTGACCCAGGTCGTCTTCCTGGTGTATTTCCTCGGCATGATGGCTTTTCTACAATGTGTATGACATTAAAATAAAACATATGTCATGTAATATTACATTAAAATATGTTTAAGACTAAACTTAACTTGTGCCTCATGGTGGGGGAAAGAGAGACAGTGGCTCACTTTCCCCCACAGCATTTGGCTCACTTTCCCCCACCACCACAATTTGAGAAAAAACTACCTCTCTTAGCATTTCAGGCTAATCTTTAGCTAATATCATCACATGGTTTTTATATGTTGGTAGTTCATCAACACGTATGATAGAAGTTTTTCTACGTGAATACATTTGCTTTGGCACAACAGTTGATTAAGTTGACAGCAAGAAAATTTACTTTTACATGCAAAATACCTATTTTGGTGAAAAAAACATGCTTACCACAGCACCATGAGGTCCTCTCTTTCAGGGCCATGGGGAAACGCGAGGGGCTTGAAAACATATATCTCACATGACCACAAATGTTTTCCGTTGCCTAGATACAGGGGGTGGCTCACATTACCCGATTCCCCCGTTCTCCCCTACATTAGAAATACTTTTTACTGTCAAAAATGTGTATAGGAACTTATTCTTTATTGTAATATGCATTGTCAAAGAAAAACAAATGCGTATCAAATATGTCTAAAATGACATGGGGCCATTTTAAACTCAGACATTAAGCATTTTATCACACTGCAAGTCATTAACAGTCAAGAGATGAGCAATGTCTCTGCTATTGGTTCCAGGAAAAACTCTCAATGTAGGGTAAATTAATCCAATGTATTACAACACACCTGCTGCTGCTGCTGCTGCTGCTGCTGTAAATAGGCTGTATCCCTAATGCTATTCATTTAGGCTTCCTGCAGGGCATCAATGCATTTCACTCAACACGACTGCTTCATTAAAAATAGAGAAAAATCGTACGGTCAATTAATCAATCCGGTCCGGCTCTACTATATATACCTTCTCCTCACTGCGACGTCTCTCCTGCTCCCGGAGCCGGAGCACCTCTGCCAGCTCGTTGTTTCGCAGCTCTTCAAAGGCCCTCTGCTGGGCCCGCAGACAGGCCAGCTCCTCCTCCTCCATCACCTCCTCCAGGGACTGCTCTATAGTCTTACCCAGCAGCACCTCCAACACGGGCTGCACCTCCCTGTCAAAGTCGAACAGCTGCAGACGACACGGGCCAGTGAGTGGTGTTGCGGCGTTATACAATTTCAAACTGTAATTTCATCACATCAAACCTAGAAACATTGTGGTTATTTTTGTCATTAACATCCTACTTGAGAAAAATCATTTCAAAAGGGGAATCCAATTTGTTATAGCACTTCCATAAAGTTTGGGGACTCACCAGAGATAGAATATTAACAGAGGGCAACAACAACATATCCTGTCTTATATTCTATAAAATGGGTCCAGAGCAAAAAGCCATGACATCTCTGTTTAGTTTACCCTTCATGGCAACTGCCCATATCATTTAAACGATAAACCCCAAATTTGTAAGACAAAGTTTTGTGTATACTGGAAATGTTTAGTCTCTAAGCTGAAATAACCCTGATTCCATGGTGGCCTAACTCAAAATTGTAGTAGTAATACTAGTTCCTCCAGAGCAGCAGAACACACATGTTACAAAATGGCTTTAATGTGTACAATCGGTGGAGTTGTCCCTTTAAATAATGTCTGAAACAGGTCTCACTAGTGTGTAGAAATTGTGGCCAAACCTCCAAATCAAGTCACCTACCTCTCCCTCCTCTATCTGTGTCTCAACATCTTTACCGGACTTGGCAGGTATAAAGAGTGGGGTTGCTGGTTTGTCCAGGAATGCGTCAGTCTGGCACTCAATATCTGTAGTCACTATAATATCACTCAATTCTTCGAGAAAAAGCTCTGTAAATAGAGGTCTGTGTTAATAAACAACAGTTTTTTTTTTTGCAACAGCACATTTGACGAACTCCTAATGAATTTGACTATACAAATGTTTTGATTTTGTCAGGAGAAATGCCGGACCTGTTTGGACATCAATGTGTTTTCTGCCCTGCAGGGCATCGGGGGTCCTGGGCTTGAACTGCTCCCTGGCAAGTTTTCGAGCTATGGCTCTCTTCCTGATTTCCATTTGTCTTTGTATTTCAACATGGTCTGGCTGAGCCATCTGTCAAAGGTGGAAGATAGTACATTTTTGTTAAGATAAAAAAAGGCAAACTCTAGCAGGGATCAAGCAGTGTAAAAATGGATGTTTAATACTCACAGTTGGTATGATGTGTTGGGCGTAAGTGTTTCCTCTGACCACACGACGGTCATACATAATGTTTCCATAACTACTAGGTGTCCTACATCGTCAAAGAAAAACAGTGCAGTTATTAGTTACTGATGTTCCATGTTGTGCTGGTATATGATAGTTCAGTAAGGTGCATGGTAACACAGTGAGGAAGTACTGATGATATCTCGACATCATTGTAAATGAGGGTCAAAGTTGGATGTAAGACTTCTACTCTAAATTTGTACACGCCACTTGAAATTATATTAAAGAACAAATTCACAATTAACAAAACTGTAGGGAAAAAAACTACATCAATTACTTTGGTTTTGGTCAAATTTTTGCAGTTAACAGGATTTCTTTGGTCCAGGGAAAAAGATCTACTTTAAATTATTTTAAATTCAGTATTTTATTTCATTTCAGGTCTTAGGTCAAAACATACAACTAAAATGCCAATAACACATAATAACAATGATCTGTCACTGAAATATTGCAACGTGGATCATGCCATGTCTATGACATTGATGTGGGAGGCATTTGTAAACTTGAAAAAAAAGGTCTAATTCATCAGATATTTTAGACATTCACCAGCTAATAAAGACATTCAATCTGCACTGCATATATTCTACTTGACACTGGTGTTAAATAGTAAGTCCGTATCGTTGATAATATTGCCATGTAGCTATGGACGCTAACTAACTAGGTGTATCTGAATGAACACATTCACAAACATTAGCCTACTCTTCAGACGCAGGCTCTCTGTATTTGGTGCGGTTCTCCACAGGTCTGGGCCGACTCGAGAAGGTGTAACTTTCGTTTGGATCTCTCTGGCCGTGCGAAACATAAGCCATTTTGTTGCAGTAAACACCGGACACAGCAGCTGTAATTATTGGTGTTAACGTTGATGTTTTGATGGCGGTCAGTCTGCTGTAAACACAACCGAGAGGAAAGTTAGGCGACGGTCTGTTGTAGCAACCGTCTCCAGGAAGTGTAATGTAACGGCCGTTACGTCACTTCCGTCGAATGGTAAAAACATATTTCTAATTTTTCTTTATAATCACAACCGCTTCTACTAATAATACTATTATAACTTATAATAGGCTATTACAAATAGTGTGAATAGCATGGTGACTACAGGCAACTTGGGACAACTGGCATCTTGGGATAGATAAGCTTAATCATATTTTATTTCAATGTATAGCCAATATATTGTATATAAAAGGTATAGCTTACTTCCATTAGCCTACTAAATGTCAACATCGAGCTTATCATAAGAAAGTATGAGATTAGAAAAAATATATGGGTTATGTCGACTTCTGGGGGCGTAGTCACACCATATTCAACAACATTGCAGTGAATCAAGATGGTAAATAAATGGACATAGCATTTTGTTGTTAATTATAGCCTAGGCCTATTAAGATCATTACAATCCAAGACACAGATGGATGTTTGTATTTGTATATATTTTTGATATATAGAGTAAGTGTGAATCAGAATTTTAAAAAATCATGTTCAAATCATTATTGTTTTCTTTTTAAAATACGATTTGGTAACAGTCCCAGGATGCCATTAAGCTGTCTCAAGATGCCATTACTGCTTTGAAAAATGTAGCGTTGGGTCTTGTTCGAGGAAGAGTAATCCATCTGTGTTAAATGTTCCCTTTTCTTCTCATATATTAGTAAAACTCTTACGCTATTTAGAATGTTATCATATGATGAGCTAAGACTTTTGAATCATACTTAAAAATGACGCAAGATGTATATTTTCAGAAAGTGTCCCAAAATGCCACTTCTATTTCTACCAATACTACTACAACTACTTACTTACTTACTTACTTACTCTTCCTTCTGCTGCTACTACCACTCCCCCTAGTATCTGAACAGCGCTAAATCTGTCACCTCCCTGCCTCCTGTGACTTTTGTTTCTGAGTATAAGTTGTTGATGCACAGACCACTTCCTGCAGGGAGAAGTCAAAGGGTAAAAAACAAAACCAACTTGTACTGCACATCAATCACTCACTCATGAATAACTTCTTCATTTTCTGCAGATGTTACTGTGGTGTTTAGATAGAAGACAAAATATTATTGGGAGCTGTGGTTCAGGCTAAACACTCTGTTGCAGCTCTCTAACTTATTTTCGCATACTCAAACAGTGTACAACAAGCAAAACAAACTTGTGCACTTGAACACAGATTTGTTTTGCTCACAGGTGGCACTGCAATGTGGGCGGCATGAGCCATTTGGTAAAGGAAAGTAGAAACTCGACTGAAGATGAAGTTAACCACAGAGATCATTTTGAGCTCTGAGAAAAATAGGACAATACACAGTAAACTGTATTTGTGAGGACAAAGGTAAGAGCTCTCTGGTTAGAGTGATGACTGAACAGGCTCATTATTTTTTTTTTATGTTTTCACTTCAAATGTTTCATGAAAAAGTTGATTGTGACAAAGGTTTGCAGGTTTGATTTGTGATTCGACACTGACTTTTTAAGTAACCAAAGGATGATTATGTATCAGAACACACCAGCATTGTACTTGTACTATCAATCAATCAATCAATCAATCAATCAATCAATCAATCAATCAATCAATCAATCAATCAATCAATCAATCAATCAATCAAATTGTATTTATAGAGCACTTTTCACCACTCATACAACTACGTTTCCACTACTTTTTCTAAAACTACAGGTACTTGCACTAATACTATTATTATTTTCATTGGCCTACTACTACTTAAGGTTATTTTACCATAGGTTCACATATTTAATGTTTTATATAACTGGTGACTCACCCATAAATACCAATAAACAAAAGGTCATTATGTAACACAACACAGCCAGTCGAGGCTGGATTTTAAAATGGCGATCTGTCTGTTATTGTTTATGCCTTGGCTGTCGCAAATCATTATTTGTTGAGAGGCCCCTCTGTTGGCCTCTTCTCATTAGTGTTGATTGCCATCTATGAGATTAGGTAACCAGCTGGGCATATCTCCAAACACTCGTTCTCTGTTTTCAGTGCAGTAATGTACCTCACACAACACCATCTTTTTTCTCTCTTTTTTAGGTTTATTCCCTACTTTGAGCAGTATAGGGAATAAAATCCTACCTCTCCGTTTCAACATGCCTACTGTTGGTACAGCAGGTGGTACCTTAAGCAATTCGGAAAACTAGGAGCTAGTAAAACGTTATCGAAGTTGTGAAACAGTAATGAGGCAATTACTGCAGTATGATTTAACATTTTTCAGTGTACAGTACCTATATATGGAATTACTGCTAAAATGACTATACTCTGTAATGTACAGTATGAGCCTGTGAAGGTAGATGATAATTTTCAAATTGCCAATTAAGATGCCTGTTTTTCTGCTGCTCAATTCTAATAAAAACTATTTGATGGTCATTGGCTGACAAGGGTGGGCATATCAATGACGTAAATATCGATGTGTATATTGCCGTGTTACCAGAAAGAAAAGTCAGAGGCTTAAAGAGTAATTTTAATCAACGAGGATGAAAATAGCTGCACACTGTCTGGGGGGATTAAGAGATCATAGAGATCTTCAGTTCAATGGACTGTAAACACTGAGGATTCACAGCCCACCTTTTGCGTCATATATTGCCTCATACTAAGGCATTGCTCTTGCCCAAACTACCCAGACTATTTCCAACACGTGTGGACCTTTATTACAGTCTATGGTGTGAACAGGTCGCACATGGAAAATATCCACACATTGTGCTGATCAGATTCTCTGGGTATTGTCCGAAGTTTATGTGTGAAAGGAGCTTAATATGGCGAATGTGTAATGTTTTTTTTTTTAATACTTAATTATTCTTATACAGACAAAATTAAAGTTAAACTGTTTTGTTTTGTTAGTGTTTAAGTCGAGTTGGAAATAACATGCAATGTTACCGCAGTGTGGGCAAAACATCTCTCAACAAAAACCTCACAGATCATCGATCGATAAAAGATGTGAGCTGATGACTCAAGCTCCTTCACATTGTCATTTACTCTTTGCAGACAACAAATAAGATCAACAGGCAGACTATATTGACTTTTAAAATGTCGTGTTTTGTGCAGTGGCTGTCAACACAGGACCCAGCGAAATCTGCTGCCCAGGGGCCTCATTTATAAACGTTGCGTACGCCCAGAAGAGGGCGCACGCCAATTTCTAAGCAAATATTGGGATTTATAAAAACCAAACTTGACGGGAGATGTGCGGTCCTCCACGCAAACTCTGACCCATGCGTACGCACAGAAAGTGGAGAAAGGAGAAACGGCGACTCCGTCGGCACATGTATGAAGTGCGAGAACGAATGTGTTTGTGTAAAATTTATCCAGATAGGCCTATTATAAGCCATGTAGGTCTATCATATATTGGGAGTTCCTTTGCAAAACGGATGAAGCCATTCTTACAACTAATGAACAAATGCCTCCACGGATTTTTCCATGGAGTGATACCAACAAAAACAAAACGAATTAGGATCTTAAATAGCCTACAAACGGAGACATATGAGTGCAAATAAAAACAAAATAGCAACGATAATATTGAGGTGGAATACAGCCTATTACTTTTACACTGACGCTGTTCTCGATGCCTCAGTCAGGCAGACAGGAGTGCACCTTTTCATACACTAATGATAAGCCATACTGTACATCACATAGGCTATTGTGATTTTTTTCACGGCTTTTAGTCCGTTTTATTTATGTGTTTTTCTTTGTGTTTAAGCACGTCGCGATTGTGTTTTGAAAGGGACTGTGAAGTTTATTATTAACCCTCCGCCGCCCGTCACTGCCCCGGGATGAATTCTCCGAATCTGTATCTCATGGGGGGTCTCAGTGCCCCCCGCTCGTGGCACAAACACTGTTGTGTGAGTGAGGATATGCACTTGTTTGCGTCCACTTTTATGTCGGATCACTTCTTTTTATTTCGGCCACAGCGTTCACAGAAATCGCCACAGGCTGCACTCTATCGCCTTTACGCTCACACTGCCACCAAACTATATTTTCCCTGTTCGCCACTTCTCCAACGGGTACTTCGGGGTGACCGCAGAATCCACACCGTGTGGAGTTTATTTTTCCATTTCCCTTTCAGTCGGCGATTGCCACTACCGCCTTCATGCACTCAGTAAATGATATTAATTCGGGCGTGTCGATGACTATGTATGGGTAAATATGGGCGGTACGTGAAGCCCGCAAAGGCTGCGCCACATTTAGAGTTGATTGTGATTTATAAAGGGAAACAGGCGTAGGACGTGAGTGCGCACTGTTTTATAAATCCGAATATTTTTGTTCGCACGTACATCCTACATTTCTTCCGTACGCCAGCTTCCACGTGAATCCCACGCAAAGCTTTATAAATGAGGCCCCTGGTCTAGGTTTCTTTTCACACCTCCCCAGTTGATGACTCCAGTTTGACATACCATACCCGCAATTAATGGTAACTTTAAGAAACTTGTAATGTTAGGTTTTTGCAGACACTGTGTCTGATAGGTGCTGCTGCTGGTGGTGTTGTATTCCATTATGTTGCAAGATCTTATGCTTTGTTCCCTCTGCACATTAAAATACTGTGTATAGCTTCACAAATGAAGTCCTTTGTGCAGGCCTCTTGTCTCATGTCTGATATTAATATATATATAATAATTCATATATAAGACAAGCACCATCATACCTTAGCTTATTTCACTATAAAATGTTACTTAATCAAACTCAGTTTGAAACTTGATGCAACCTTTAGGTTAATTCAACTTGTTGAGGAAGGAAACAATGTGTTGAAAAAGCTTAAGAACGGAAGGAAGGAGATGTGGCATCTGCTCATCATGCAGTCAGGAGACAAGAGGAACGGCAATTCAGAGAAAAACCAAAGCCGCCCATGTGATCACCACTGGTTTCCTTCTGTTTTAGCACATGTGCCAGAACACGGTGTTCTCTGAATTAAGCCGGTTTGAATATGCGACCCTTCCATGTTCCCTTCAATTATGCCACTAATGGTTGGACTGAGGAGCAAATTAGAAACCTACAAATCAATTTGTGTCAAGAGCATTTCAAAGAGAGGTTGAATAAAAAAAATCAGAACGAAGACACTTGTTTTGTACAATTTATGGTGGCAATACTTGACAACAA
This sequence comes from Ammodytes marinus, assembly GCF_949987685.1. NCBI lineage: Eukaryota > Metazoa > Chordata > Actinopteri > Uranoscopiformes > Ammodytidae > Ammodytes > Ammodytes marinus. Next base: position 9,312,169 of record NC_137223.1, on the reverse strand, counting down.
ATAACGATCTCTATCGATTGCTCTTCACTATATTTACATATTAGCATACATTTAAACAAAGCATAGTTTATCATCAGGAAAGTGCTTTAATGTAGTGGAAGAAAAAAGACCACACAAGGTAAAGAGGAATTTACAAAAAGCTAAAAAAAAACAAACAACTACAACTTTGTGCTCAGCGTGCATAATTGTACATTTCACAATGTCGACACAAACAGAAAAACAAAACATAGACATTATAAATTCATAGCATATTTTATACACAGTGAACTGTGTCTTCATAGCTTCATCGTGATAGACTAGATATCTATCATAATAACTACATTTCTTTTAAAATGGTGTACTCTAAATAGTACTACTGAAAAAGTGCAACCACAGCGGTGGCACATAGCTGACATTCAAAGTGAAACAGTGAAAGAGGAACTGATTGGGCATACAGTAACACAGAGCGGCTCAGTTGGCAGAGACCAGAAAACACAGTGTATCAGCCTGACCAACAGCAGAACAGTGTAAAGGGAAGAGGTAGGGGAGAGGAAGTTGCTGCAATTACAAAGCCACGCTCTCTTGCTGTTGGTAGAAAACATATCCAGCCATTGAATGAATGAATATAAAAGAACCTCGCTGTTGCTTACTTCACAGTTTTGAAAGTGGTCCCTTGGACTTGCCCACGGATATTTAACTCCAAAACAATGTTGGTACATTTAAAATGAAATGAGTGCTAAAGTCAATCAAACGTAAGACTCCTTGGCGTAGGATAAGTCGTCAAACACTGGATTGCTACATCTCCGTGTCACCACATCATGATGACTTGCAGACACAGACTCGGACATCGCTCTCGGGCGGAAAGGCTGCCGCCCCTCGCCCATGTTGTCCTGAGTGAAACAGTCAATGTGCTGAGTGACAGAACAGGATGTGAGGTCATAATTTACAGAAGCTGGGCGGGACCTTCTCTCCAGCTCTACGGCGGCGTGTACAGTCATTGACCCGTAATGCGGTGGAAGAATCACGTTCTGAACCGCGCGCTCGTAGGACGGTGGCCTACAGGGCAGCCTGCTGTCCACTTGCTTAAACACTTCGATGGCTGACAGAGGGCGAATCTTTTGCAGAAGCTCAGCCGGTGGATCTGCTTCACTCTGGAAGTCCTCCTGGAGCGTTTCACAAGGGAACGCACTTTCCTTCTGAGAGTCTTTCTTCAGGCTGGTCCTGCCGAATGCCCCTAAGCTCCTGGTCCTCATCAGGACTTTAGTGGCCACCCTCATGGACTGCGAGCGCCTCTTCTCATCTGGACTGGGACCGGCGGGCTCCGGCTGAGCCTTTGCAGACACCGAAAGCTGGTTGGAGGCGCTCGCTCTCCGGAGACAGGCTGGCGAGCCCACGGGGGAACTGGTGAAAACGGAGCCCTCTGATTGGTTGGAGGCAGCGCTCTCTAGGGAAGAGCACGAGCAGTCTTTGATCCGATTGGCCGCCATGTAGGGCAGTGGATCCGAGTTGGAGTTGCTGCTGCTCAGTTTTGGAAAAGACGACACCGGCCTGATCCCACCTCGACGTCTTAGTAGGAAGGAGTCATCTGAGATTTGCTTCTTCAGGGGTCCCTGCTCCTGGAAGTCCCTCCTCTCCAGAGAGCAGTCGTCGTGGCTCCTGGCGTGGCTGCACAGGCTCTCCAGGTCGGCAGAAAGGAGGATGATAGGCTCAGAGCAGCGACGGTTGTATTGCTGCTTTGTGTTGAAGCTGGCATCACTCGGCCAGGAGGTGCTGGTGAAGCTGGGGCTGAGAGAAGAGGAAGAGGAGCCGCTCTCTCCTGCCGTGGAGCTGGCACTCTCTCCCGCCTCTCCATCGCCATCTGGGTCGGTGCTGTCATACGCAGAGTCAGGATGCTGAGAGGACAGGGAGTCTGCAGACAAAAATTGCAGTAATTAAATCAAACAGTTACTCGCTTTGAGCAAATACCAATTCAATTGAGTAAGGGGCTGTATGTAAATTATTCAGGGGAAGGCAGCAGAAAAGTGCAATGGTTTTGTATTTTATGTATTAAATGATTTGCTGAAGTGAGTCTTGTCTGAAAAGTTTTTATTTTAAAGTGTTTTTATTTATATTTAATCGTGTCTATTTCTTGCAGGTTTTACAGTACACAACTTATATTAAACTACTTTATAAAAGCCTGCAAAGCACACCTTAATTCTGTTCATTCCAGTAGTAATGAGCTATTTGTGCCTTGTAAAACATATTGTTTCTCTGATAAGCTTGAAATCAGAGTTGGGAAATAAGGGAGGTGGTTTTGTAAATGTCAAGGGGGACGGTCCAACCAAATATGGATAACAATGGGGAAGAACCTTGGTGTTGCTTTTTTTTCTAAACCATAAAGATCAGCACCCACCTGCCTTCCAAAATAATTTACAAAGTCCCTTAAAAGGAGATAATAACAGAGATGTGAGCCGTGTGTAAATGTACCTTGGTCAGTATCCAGCAGGTTTGTGATATTCTCTCCAAGTATCTCACAGTGCTCAATCAGGTACTGAGTTAGCTCTGTGACCTGCAGCGAAACAGGGAAAAAAAACACGATAAGTAAAATTGTCTTCAAATATCAATGTTCATAAAACTAAAACTAAAAAATTAGATAGAGAGAATACGAGAAAATCACATCTTGAGGTTAAAAACGGATACAATCCGCGAGGCAGTTCAGTGCAGTGCTCCATTTGGTCACAAGCACTTACGTATGCTAACGAACAGCTAAAACGAGTCCGCGCAATCCTAATCTTACTTGTGAAACCTTTTGAGGTTTTCTGCACTGTGAACCGCAAAAGCTTCAATGTCTGGAAAGTGAAAAGGCATATTCATAACAAAGACTTTCCATCTCTCTACCTTCTTCATTTTCTCCTTCTGCTCATCCAGGGGCGTGCCGTCCAGCTGCAGCAGCGTGGGGGCGATACACACCGCCAGGTTGTGGGCGTCCATCTTGTTGATGTCAGCGTTCTCCAGGATGTGATGGAGGACGCAGACCACATGCTGCAGAAGGAGCTGGTTGGCACTCGAGAGTTTGTCTACAACCCTGTATGGTGGGCAGGGAAAATGGAGAAGGAAGTGGGCGAGGAGCAAAACAGAGAACAGGAAGAAGACATTAGAATGGCGCCCTTTTTTTAATTCCTTGTTTTAAACAGAAGCCAGAATAAAATAGAGAAGTGGTTTGTGTTCAGCCTACAGACGGAGGACATTGGGAATAATCTGCAAAAACTCCACTCAAAGTGCTATTTACTCTTGATAATACCGACAGACTCAGCGTAAATGTCATGTAAGAATAGAAGCAGGGAACCACAGATAGGTATGGCACTGTACTCCTGAGGTGTTGATTGCTTACTTTCTGATATCCACTTCTCGCTGCTGGGTGTCATCATTGTCAAGAGCTGTCATCCAGTTGTCATAAAGTTCAGACGACAGCAGGCTGCCTGGCAGTTCTTTAAGGAAACTCTGTGACAAACAAAGAGAGGGACATTGATGAGAGACAGCATTGTGTATGACACTCAACTGTACTGGCTTGTCTTAAAGACAAGAAGAGGTTGAAATATTTCAGAATCATAAAAAACCTTATTTATGAAAAATAACATTTAAAAACTAAATTTGGGATAGGAACAAAATGATTAAGGTCCAGGTGCCAAGGAGAAAGCTCATATTGTAGATGTGTTCAATACATTTTTGGTGGTAGAAAGTACTTAAGTATAGTAACTCTCGTGATGTACATAGTACGTTCTTTTGAGATACTTTGATTTCCTATATTTCTACTCCAACAACATTTTAGAGGCAAATATAGAACACTCCATGGCAGGTTTGCATTCATATGTTTCACCTTTTTTAAAGGAGGATATTTTGATGATAATAATTGAATTTAGATGCATGAGTTTTACATGCATCAGAGCATTTCTACACTGTGGTATTGCTACTTTTTCTCAAGTAAATATTCTGTTAGTTCTTCCATTACCAATGGTAATTGCAGTGGATGCCGTTTAGCCGTAGCAGTATATTAGTTGTAGCAGGAGCTGCCGCAGTCGTAGTTGGGGTTGCGGTAGTCGTGGCAATGGTTGAGGTGATATAGTAGGAGGTTCAGTTGAAAGGATTTTTTAATTGCTGCTAATGTAGTAGCAGGTGCTGTAGCAGTAGCGTTGATATGTCGTAAGTCCTATATGTGTGGGAGTGATCCTAGCACAGGGAGCAGGGAACGTACTTTGAGCAGCCCGACTAGCAAGACGACTGGCTGGCCCTCCAAGTCCACCTCCAGGCCTCCGTTGAGCTGCTCTCTGATGTCCCTCATGTTCTTGTTGTTGCACGGCTTACGAAACACTCCCTCTGTGGACGGCCCTCTCTTCCTCAGCAGCACCAGCATCTCCTGGTGAAGAATAACAAGGACGGGGGAGGAGGAGAGAAGAGGTGAGATGAGCTTGTTACAGGGAGAAAACAAGTGCACTACAGCCTCAAACTCATCAACATGCAAGCTCATGCATGTGCTTGCACAATTTCCTGTCTGCATTAGCACATTCTCACAAGCTACTGTTAAAGGACGCCTTTCATATTATGTACTATTCGTAGGTAGGTAGATTTCATCGCACCAATTTGTCCTATTGTTCTTTGAAACCATAGGAACAACAATGGTACCAAACACGAAAATGGTTCTTGGAGATCTGACATTTAAGGTGGAAAGTCAACTTACTGCGATTGGTTTTGGAAGTGAGCAGTCGTCTGGGCATATCTTGCACAGGGGCTGTCCAAACAGCTGGGTCTTGGTGTCTGTTTCTGAGCGCCGTGCTTTGCTGATGAAACTAGAACCCTTTTTGAGCCTCCTCACCAGGTTCCACTTGGTTTCTGATAGAGGCAGTAATGTTTGATCCGTCAGCTTATTCGACATGTTACATGGTATATAGATACATTCAAGCGTTGATCTAATTTAATGCTTCTATTCACAACCACAAAACCAGCAGCAGCTAGAATTGAGGCCAGAGTGCCAAAAAACTGCACTCGCTAACTCTTATCAGTTGTTAGATTTCCCTTTTCTGTTCCTGTGGTTGTTCTCTTTGGTGTCATTGCAACACATGGCACAGTTAATGAGCCCCTCCCTCCATCACAACTGCCACTTTCAAAACTCACCAATGGGCTGCGTCTGCTTGTCCTCTTGGTTATTCAACAGCTTCGACAGCACAGATGTCTTTGCATCGCCCTGGCAACAAAAAAATCAAGAAAAAGTGATGTGATGATGTTTTTGTAAGAGGAACAATGTTTCTTTTTCTATCCCCCAGCAACACAAACCGTCTCAACACTTATATACAATCCAACAATCTGACACATTCATCATACAACATCTTCAAGGATGAAATATTTTATTATTCGTGTTTGAATTGTGATTCAACTGTATTTCTTGAAGCGACACTATGCAATTCAGAAGATCTGCTGTATATATCCATCAAATCTTCCTAAGCTATAGCTTCCTTTCAGCATGAGTGAAAAGGCGCAGGTGTCTTTCACAAACAGTTGTTTGGCATGAATATCTTTAATCTCAAGAAGCCAGTAGAAATTGGCCTTTTTACTTACATCAAGTGGAAACTCAATGAACTGTTCCATGCCGCCTCCTGTTAGAGTTTTTGTCTAAAAACAAGAAGAGAGAGAGAGAGAGAGAGAGAGAGAGAGAGAGAGCGAGAGAGAGAGAGAGAGAGATGAAAAGTTACATAAAATCACCTTTTAATTGTTTTAAATATCATGTTTTAGAGTGGCCATGGCAGAGTGGGAGGTGAGAGACTTACTGTAACGCTGCCACTCAACACCTTCATGAGGATGTCTGGAGTTGAAGTAGCACAACCAACCCTTGCTTTTGCGTCGTTAATTTTTCTATGATGACAAAAACACGCATATTAAATAAATGTACTCGTAAATGTCCCTTTTCTCCTCGAACTCTTTCAACTTTCCTCTTTGAATTCACATTTTCAGGTTTGCATTTTTATTAGACATGATGACCACACATGATGTCTGTTATTTAACATTTTTGCGCATCAGAAGGGGATCAATATAATGCTATAACGTACTTTTTTAGAACAACATGTTGTCAACATCCATCAAAATTACTTTAAAATATAGCTCAAATTGTCCAACGCCAAATCGTACCACGTATAAGAATTTGTAAATGTTAAATTGTTTAATGTCTCATCTGAGAATATTGTTTTCATCTTACCTGTGAAGTGTATCTAACCAGCGTTCTTTCACCTCGGGCGAGCTATGGGCAAAATAACAGCATGGTATGAGTTACTAATCCACAGAGAGGCTCCGACAGGCCAGCAGATGAATACAGTGGGAGGAATGAGACAAAGTGCAAACCCACGTTCTCTTTTAAGAACTCTGCTGGAAACTGTAACTCTGTCATGGGAACAGGAAGCAGCATCACGGCGGCCCCCAACCAGACACCTTCCACTTCCTCCTAGGCTAGGTTTGATGCGGCATGCTGTCCATCAGTGGAAACACACAACAACAACAAATATGCATTTGCCTACATGTACACATGGAGGCCTTCACCTTTTTAATAAACTGTAGCACCAACCAGGCGGATGGCGGCAACATCTGGCTGTATGTATGCTGACAACAAGGCAGACCAAGCCGTCAACAACAGAGCACATGCTTTCTCGTATAAGCTCCGCGAACACCTCCATGTGAGTGGAGAATGAATGAAACTTTCAGACACTGAATCATTACCAGAGCCTAATCATCCAATCAGAAAATGACAAAACAACTCAAAACCAACCAGGGGGATTCCTTATCTTCTTGGAATAGCCTTATATATTGAGTCAAAAACACAGTTCAATAGATTGATTTGTTGCTTTGCAAGAAACGTGGGAGTCAATGAGTAGCACCAATTAATGCCACAGACTAAGTATTTCTTGACTGGCGCCATTAAGTGCCTTTGATTCTTCAGACAATGTTCCATTTACTGTAAAGAAAATATGCATAATTTCTTTTAGTCATTTACAGTACGAGATAGTGTTTCTCCGGCACTTAATTTTTATTGTAAAAGCCAGTATTTCCATATAAAGTCTGATGCGGATGTTAATCCCCTCACATGGGGATCGGTTTGGTGGTCAGCTCTGCACTTCCCACTTTTGCAACTATCTTGTGATGCTGATGGGAGGACTTTCTCTTTGCTACTTCCTCGTTTTTGAAAAGGCCTCAGATCATATGACCATTTACTACATGTGTGAATATTCCAGGAATGGCCTTGGATTTCATTAAACGACTGAGTGAGAACAATAGGAAACATATCAGTTCCACCTATATAGAAATAGTTCATCAGTTTAGAAAATCAGCACTTTCTTGACAGGGGTTTGTTGATTTGATCTCCATTTCTCTGCAGCCAGCAGGGAATCAGCTTAGCTTCGCCCAAGGACTGAAAACAGCTAGCCTGCCTTTGACCAAAGGTTAAAAAAATGTACATACAAGCTAGCCTGGTACCGCCCGCCTACATACTTCCGCTCAATTTTCATTTCCCTTATTAGTCAGTCTGGGTCTGCGGTATATTCTTAGGTTTTCTCCGGACAGATTTTTGGCGGTCCAATCAGCGAACAGAGGGACTGGCTCCGAAACCAATGCATAACATAACGTCACAACCAAACATTATGCGATTGGTTGGCAGATGCAGAGTGGCACTGGGCAGATCCAATAGTTTTAAACTTCAACAGACACCAGCCTTCAAGTGAGTAAACGTTCGACAGTTCCAGACCTTCAGTACAAATGAAATTAAGTACAATGGTCTGGCTACCTACAATCACTTCTAAAACTTAAATGACTCTACATATTGCACCTCATTTGTTTGACATTCAAAATCTAAAAAAGTTATGGTAGGCAGCTGATATAACTGTTGGACAAAGCTAGACTTTTTACCGTATGCTAAGCTAACTGTCCATTTGTGGGAAGTAGCAGAGTACCTATGTTCCCCGGGTCCTATGTTCCCCGCTTTGTATTTGACTGGGGAACATAAAGGGGGGTCGGGTTAGGGTTCTCCGGGGAACATAGGACCCTTTTTTAGGGATGATCCCGTTGCAGACATGAAAACTTATAAGTAGATCTGGCAATATATTTAACTGATTCAATTGAATAAATATATATTTTTTTTTTTACAATGTGGAAAAGGACAACTTTGTGAAAATTGAGTTATTCCAACTGGGTAAGCCTACTAGTCGGGTAGCTAACGTTAGTTAGCAAATATCAGACTTGTGTCAAAAAAAAAAACAACATAAACAAAATAATGCCTGCGGACTATATTTTGTTGAAGTGTCTGATACTGAGGGGGATAATCCATGTCCTTTTAGTAAATTTTGTCTATTCTGTATTTTGTCTCCAAGCTCCAAAATAATCAAGGCTTCATTTCCTTGAGATTGACATTCTGATTTGACATATTCAGTCATTCTGAAAATGTCAAACTATTAATTTAAACTTTTGTGAATTCCCCAACTTCTTAAAATTGAGAAGAGATTTAGTTTTAGTTAAAAACAGGATTAGCTTATAAAACAAAGGATAACCAGCAAGTGAAGGTCCTCACAGCCAAACGTGTTTACATGTCATAACCAATGTGCAATCAGGCACTGCAGCCTGTGTGAATCGGTACACTTAGCTGTTGTTTGTATGAGTCATCTGCTACGTTTCTGCTCACCGAAAACACACCAAGCAAAAAGTGAGAGACCAGGCCAAGAGGAGGGTAACCCTGAGGTCGATATCCCCCGTTGTCCCCTCTTCATCCTCTTGTTCATCCTCAAATCCATAAATCCAGAGGTCCTCGAGGCTCACCCTGTGCTTCAGACGGTAGCTTGTGGTCGTCCTTGTTATAGACAAGCAAAGGGAAAAAATGGGCAAATGTGAGTTTCAGTTCCATAAATTTCTGACTGAGTGATGATTTTCCTCCCTCTACAACCATGAATATAAATATCACTAGCACCCTGTCTGAAGAAGTTGGAGTTAAACATAGAGATCAATGGTGAAATGTATCATGCAAGAGCTTTTTTTAAGCTTGCACCTTCCAAACAATCACATGTGTAACAATCATCTCTACACATTCAACAATTCCCACCGAAAAGCTTTTAGTAGCTTATTTGGGGTTCCGTTTTTCACGCGTCCTGCATCGCTTTAAATGATATCATGAAAATATTTCTCAATGATATGATGATAACGTGTGAATAAGCTTGACTCTTAGAGGTCGAATCAGTTAATATCTCCTCACGATCCGCTACCTGTCCGTGCTGTGTGTGTGCAGAAAAAATCCAGTGTTAATACGCAGCCTAGGCTCTGTAAACGGGAAAATTGTTAACTACTGTGGGCCCACTTTGTTAACATAACTCTTTAAAAGTGCTCTAAGAGCACTTTTGTATTAAATAAAGTAAAATATGTGTTAGATTATAAGGCATTGAGAACCCTGTATTGTGCGCTAGTGTTGCCTTACATCAGCTACTGTGTGGAAACACATACCAAAGCAACACAAAGTCACTCTATCTGCTACAAAAGAGAATAATAAGAATTATATTTAAAACTGGTTATAGAGAGCACACAAATATCTTATTTTTTCACTCTAAACTTTTAAAATTTAAAGAATTGGTCGAATTACAGGCACTTATTGTTATGTTTAAAGCAAAAAATAAAGTACTGCCAGCAAATCTTCAAAATCTGTTTATCCTTATAGAAAATTAAGGAAGAAGAAAAGGACACTTTAAGCATCAAGTTGCAAGGACAACAGCAAAGCAAATGTGTACTTCAGTGGTAGGAGCGAAAGTATGGAATTCTCTGCAACGTGAACTACAGCAATGTACAAATATATTTCAGTTTAAAAAACGATTTAAAGAGAAAACAATTCATTTGTATGAGCACTTATAGAAATAAAAATATTTTATATTATTATATATAATATAGAAAGAAAAATGTATGATTTCTATATTGATGGTTGTGATCATGGTTTGCTTTGTTTTGGAATCAGTTTCAGATTGATGTTTTGGTTTCTATTTTGTTGCATTTATTATCGTCATGCACTGACATGAGTTGACATGTAGAGTATTTTTCTTTTTGTTTGTTTTGTTTTGAGGGGGCAGGAAATATAAGATATTCTTCATCTTGCCTCCTTTTCGTCATGGTTTTATGGATTGTACATGTGAGAATGTTGAAATGAGTTTTGTTGGAAGACATCCATGGACGAAATAAATATAAATCAATCAATATGAATGCCAGTTTACAGAGCATAGGCTGTGTTTTAACACTAGGTTTTTATTTCAGGGCACACACGGCACGGAGAGGTAGTGGCTTATAAGGACATTTTTTGATTGATTGTCACTGATTTGAACAAAAAGTTATTTTGAAAACAAGCTTTCTCCAGAGTCGCTTAATCTTAAAGATATTTTTTTTTTTGCATTTTTATACTTTATTGATAGTGTTGAGACAGAGTTGAAATGGGGCAGAGAGGGGAGTGACATGCAGAGAACGACCGCGGGCTGGAATAGAACCCGGGTCCGCTGCTGGCCGAGGCCCATGGGGGGGATGCCCTACCAACTGAGCTAAGGGCGCCCCCAGAGTCGCTTAATCCACCTTGAAATAGATTTATGTGAAGGAAAAAAATGGCAAGGAACAACAGTCTTTTGTTGCAAATGGTGATTGTTAAGGATATAACGTTTAAACTGTATACACTTGACTAGGGGCTCAATCACTGAAGTGAGAGGAAATCAGGAATGTCAAAGAAGTGAAGCTTTATAAATAACACTGCTGTGATCTTTGTGACCTGAGAGGTGTTGTGAGAGTAGGTGGTTGACACTGAATCAATAGCTTTCAAAAACTGGCTTCCATAAGAGGTGTTAAGTGAATGGTGAGAGGGAGAATCATACAGGGACACTGTAAAGAGCGCGACCATGACCTCCCTGACCACTGCAGCAGAAGTGTGCTAACTGGATCCCGGAGCGCCGAGACATGAGGAGAGAGGGAATGAACTTGGGGATATGTGAAGAAGAAAAGAAAGAAAACGGAGCCATGGTCAACTGGAAATATGTTATATAGAAAGCGGATTTGAGAAAACACGGATTGATTGCCAAACAATGGGGGGTCCTGGTGGAAATAAACACAGTGGGGGCTCTGCAGGGCCAATCTACATCATTAACACTCAGCAACCCTTACAGCAATGATCCGACAGGTAATTTGAATAAACCTACAATTATTTATGAATGCTCTGTGAATCATTTACCATTCCAACCTCTATAATGCCAAAAGTAGCCTAATAAATAGAGGTGTCCCAACTTTTATTGATACAGGGCAACAACATTGGGTATTCACCACCTTGAAGTGACAGTTCAACATTTTGGAAAATATACTTCTTTAAAAAAGGTGTTGTAAGCGGTTCTTTTAACTAACTTCCTGTCGGTTACTGCAGTTAGCAGTCCCCTCGCTCGTCCCTACGTCACCACATTAATGCACTGCGGTCTTCAAGCAGCGAGTTATCAGGCATCATCTCAGATCCATAAGTGCGATAAAAACATGATAAAAACCATCAAAACAGACATTGGGAAGGATTTTTACCTGCTCCGCCATTGTAGGCGCATAGATTCACCCATCTGTCGCTCTGGCGTGCACCGGCAGCTGACTGAGAAATCATCTTTATGAAACGCGCACATTATGAAAGTGATCACTATATGCATAAAGAGCGATTTAACACTCATTAACATACATAAACCGCTTACTTCACCTTTAAAGTAATTTTTGGGGAACTAAGATTTGAAGATTTTGTGTTAGGTCAAGCTTTAGCATGCAGACTAGAAATAGCTAGCTAGGCTAAGTAAAAAAAAACACCTGTCAACACCTCTAAACTAATTTACAGCTCAGTTGTTTAAGGGAATATTTTACTACTACTACTACTACTACTACTACTACATTTTAGAATAGTTAGTTAGAGGATCAGAATTCTTAGCCTGGTCCAACCAGACCATCGTACTTCATTTCATTTGTACAGAAGGTCTGGAAGTGCTGTAATTGGCAAACGTTCACTCACTTGGAGGCGGGCGTCTGTTGAAGTTTAAAACTATTGGATCTGCCCAGTGCCACTCTGAATTAGCCAACCAATCACATCACGTTTGGTCAGACGTATGTCATGAGCCGGCTTCTGATGGTTCGTTTCAGTTGTACAGGGAAATAGGAAATATATTGTAGTCTATGGATCTACCGGTACCTGGCAGCGGTAACTTGCTAGAGCCTAACGTTTAGTTATTTGGATGAGAAAGGTTGTAGGCGTCCATACTTTCCTGAGCAGATGCACTGGAACACAGACAGGTCGGAACTCGGAACTGCCAAGTCGGAAATTTCCGAGTTCCGAGTATAAAGGAACGCAGCATTCAACTGAAACTGGAGCGCGACTTCGACGTCATCGTTCTCAGCCACTCGCTCTGATCGCTGATTGGACCGCCAAAAATTTTGACGAGCAGAATCCCCCTAACACACCCCACCCCCAGACTACTGAAGTGAAATGAAAATTGAGTGGAAGTAGGTAGGCGGGCGGAGCCAGGCTACAGAATTTTCATGTAGCATGAAACTATAGCCAGGAGTTTTTTTTTCAAACTAAGCTCACTCACAGACCAAAATGTAAATACTTTACATTTCTCTTTGCACACAGATTAAACAAACATTTAAATTTGTGAACTTTAAAAGGTGCTAGATGGTGGTCATCTTTTTTTTTTTTTTCTCTTCATTGGGAAGGAGCCTCGCTTAACTAAGCGGCTGCTGTGTAAAGCTTCATATTTATTACACAGAAATAACAGCGGTATTAATCTTGTTATCCAACTCTCAACAAGGAAGAGAAACATTGTTTTTCCAAAGCATTGAAGTATTCTTTTATAGATTTTATCAGCTGTCATAGTGATAATCCTCAAACCAATTTGCACTCAAACCAACTGGCACACATACATTCTGTGGCCCCAAGAGGTATGATTGATAATATAACCACTGGATGAAGGATTTGAAATTACATCATTAGAGAGCTCCTTCAAGAGCAACGGGGGACAGTATTTAAGGTTGAAGTAACCTCTGTGACTTGAGTGAAGTCAGTGTATTTTTAAGGTTTCTCAACAGGCTAAACAACAACAACACACACACACAATGAACAATTCCCCCCAGCACCTTTAACAATCATCTCTAGAAGCAATGAATGCTCATATAAACCTCAAAGATTCAAAGTCTACTGTTGTTGTCCCAGCTGTGTGTACCTACTGGAACCGTGGGCAGGTTGCGGTATGGATATGAGTGTGATTGTAATCATCTAGAGTTTTAGCTTCCAGTGGCTTTGACAAACAGCTCTTTTGTTAATAAGCAACAATTAGGCTATGTACAGCTAGAAACTGGATTATAATCATATATTCTGTTAATTATGTAGGCGAGTACAAATAAAGTAAAAAGTAAAAGGTAAATTTTTTCAAATTGTGCACACTAATTAAACCAACAAACCAAGGGTGTAATTAACCTTTTCCATATCTAATCCTAAAGAAAAATTATTCATTAAAAACCAGGACCTGAGCCACCTGTTCAAGATTGACAAGAGATGCTTTTTAATTGGAGATATTGACAATTTGCAGAAAAAACAAACCAGCATTTAGAAGTGAAAGTATCTCACTGACATTTTGTTTGTTTTAAGGCAACAGAGCTGCAGGTGTGTTGAAATGACTTTTTTGGGAATAAACATACTATTGAATTCACACACTAGTGAATACTGTTGAGCTTCCCCTATGGTTTCCCCTCATGTGACTCCCCTTAAAGGGAACTACCATGCTTTCTTCTCGTAGTCAGAGTGACTAAACACAAACATAAATCTGTGTGCTGGGAGATTCCCCAGCAGTCCGAGTATGCAGTCCGAAAATACACATTTTGTTTTTACTTCCTCCTTCACACTCCTATTCCAACTGTACAAAGATGTGACATGTCTTTCAGCAGAATGTCACTCAAATTCCACCCTACATCCTTATTGCATTTCCTGCGTTTGTTTTTTATTTGCAGTGGTCAGTTGATTCGGTAGTTTCCGAGTGGTCTTTTCCTGTTCAATAGATATGATTAGCATCAATATATTGGGGTATACATTCATATCTAAATTTCTTACTTGAGTTTGGCAATGACAATGACATTGCTGAAGAGGAACAGATGTCTCTCTTTGGTCTTTGAGCCCTCTGTGACCTGAACACACTCGTCCAGCAGCAGCTCTCCGTTCTCGCTGGTGAGGCCGAGGACAAATGGACTCTGCTCCACAGAGACCCAGCACGAAGCCTCCTCCCTGAGCCAGAAGAAAAAGACACACAGAAAAGGGTGGGTGTGTTACGGTAAGTGGCAGACAGGCAGGCAAGTAGGACCCAGATGCAGACAGTTAAACTAGAAGACTATTTATTAGCTCCACACAAATCACAAAAACTCCAGACATGCAAAAAGGCAAAAAAGGCAAGGCACATGGAACATAAAGGGACAGACTCAACAACAGGTACAATGCTCGGACAGGAAACAAAGAAACACAGGGAGTTATATACACACACACAAGACAGGGTAGACAACGAGGGACAGGTGTAACACATTAGGGGAGGGAGCAGTAATCAAACAGGAGGGAAACTTGACAGGACATGGGGAGGAACAAGACAGACATACCAAAATAAAACAGGAAACACGGGGAACCACCAAAACCAGACAAGACGAAGACAGAACATGACAGTACCCCCCCCCCCCTTAAAGGTCGACTTCCAGGCGACCCTAAAAACTGGAAAGAAAGTAAAAAGTCAAACTCAAACAGGGTGGGTGGAGGGGAGCCAGAAGGAGGGAACAAAAAATATGGCCTGGGGCAGAGCACGGGGGATGGCTGGCTGGTCAGGGAACTGGAGTGGGGCAGTGCACGGGGTGACCGGCTGGCCAGGGAACTGGGGTAGAGCAGAATGGAGGGGTGTCCAGCGGGCGGCCGGAAACATGCCCCAGGGCACAGAAGGGAGCCTCAGGCGGACGGCCTGGGGGGCAAGCAGGGGCAGAGTGAAGGTGGAAACCTTCAGGAGGCCGACGGCACGGACGATGCGGGCTCAGTCCCTCTGGAGGCCTGCAGCGATGAAGACGAATTTGAGGAACCCTTTCTGGAGGCCGGCCTCAGCCAAGACGAGGAAGATGGAACCCTTCTGGAGGCTGGCGAAGGCGATAAACCCCTTCTGGAGGTCGGCGGCGACGAAGACGAAGGCACCCTGCTGGAGGCAGGCAGCGGTGACGACCCACAGGTAGCCGGCATCGGTGAAGACGGACCCCTGCTGGAGGACGGCGAAGGCAGAACCACCCAGGGGGCTGGTGGCGGCGTAGATGAAGGTGAGGGAACCCCTCTGGAGGCCGGCATCGGCGAAGACCCACAGGTAGCCGGCATCGACGAAGACTGACCCCCGCAGGAGGACGACGAAGGCGGAACCACTCAGGAGGGCGGTGGTGGCGAAAATTAAGGCGAGGGAACCCCTCTGGAGGCCAGCATCGGCGAAGATCCACAGGTAGCTGGCATCGACGAAAACTGACCCCCGCAGGAGACCGGCGAAGGCAGACCCCCTCTGCAGAACGACGTAGGCAGAACCCCCAGGACGCCAGCGGCCACCGTGACGAGGGCGGACCTCTTCCGGAGAAAGGCGTGGCAGAGGCCGGTCCCCCTCAGGCATGAGCGAAGGACGGTCCCCCTCGGGCAGGAGCGAAGGGCGGTCCCCCTTGGGAAGGTGCAGGGGGCTGGACCCCTCAGGCGGAAACAGGGGGCTGGACCCCTCGGGCGGAAACAGGGGGCTGGACCCCTCGGACGGAAACAGGGTGCAAGAGCCCTGGGGCAGGAGCACCCCTCAGGTGGAAACAGGGGGCTGGACCCCTCGGACGGAAACAGGGGACGAGACCCCTCAGGCAGGAACAGAGGAGGAGACCCCTCGGACAGAGACGGAGGAGGAGACCCCTCGGACAGGAACGGAGGAGGAGACTCCTCTGAAAGGCGAAGAAGGCAGGCCTCCCCTTCAGGATGCCCCAGGACGCCAGCGGCCACCGTGACGAGGGCGGACTCCTTCCGGAGAAAGGCGTGGCAGAGGGTGGTCCCCCTCAGGCATGAGCGAAGGACGGTCCCCCTCGGGCAGGAGCGAAGGGCGGTCCCCCTTGGGAAGGAGCAGGGGGCTGGACCCCTCAGGCGGAAACAGGGGGATGGACCCCTCGGGCGGAAACAGGGGGATGGACCCCTCGGGCGGAAATAGGGGGCTGGACCCCTCGGACGGAAACAGGGTGCAAGACCCCTAGGGCAGGAGCAGGGGGCTGGACCCCTCAGGCGGAAAGAGGGGGCTGGACCCCTCGGACGGAGACGGAGGAGGAGACTCCTCTGAAAGGCGAAGAAGGCAGGCCTCCCCTTCAGGATGTGGAGACGGGACCCTCTCATGACAACGTGGAGAGGGCTCCACTGGGGGTCCAGAGATCAGCTCAGGTAAACACTCCTCCTCAGCCACAACATCCACCTCGGGCTCAGAGTGAACTACAGGTTCAGCCACGGGCTCTACCAGGGGCTCGGGAATCACCTCATGGACTTCAGAGACGGGTTCAGGTTCTGGAACTACTTCAGGTACCGGCACAGGCTCTGGTTCAGGAAGGACCTTGGGTTCTGGAGTGGGTTCAGGAACTACTGTAGACAGGGCTCTTGTGGTTGATTGGGCGCCTTCAGGAGCTGGTAGCTAGCATGCTGGGGCTGGTAGCTAGCATGCTGGTTGCAGGAGGCCGGGGGCTGGAGCTGGTTGCTGGAAGCCGGGGGCTGGAGCGTGCGGCTGGAAGCCGGGGTCTGGAGCTTGTGGCTGGAAGTCTGAGGCTGGAGCTTGCTGCTGGAAGCCGGGGGCTGAGGCTTGCTGCTGGAGGCCGGAGGCTGGTGCTTGCTGCTGGAGGCCAGGGGCTGGAGCTTGCTGCTGGAGGCCGGGGCTGGAGCTTGCTGCTGGAGGCCGGGGGCTGGAGCTTGCTGTTGGAGGCCGAGGTCAACTCGGGCGCTGGAGAGCATTGTGGTAATGGAAGGCAATCCAAACTCACCACCCCCACACTGATAGTCCTTAAAGCAGGAGGAAGCTGCTAGCTGGGGCCCTGGAGCAGAGGCTGGAAGTAGGAGACCGGGGGCTGTGGCTGGAAGCAGCTGGGGACCGGGGGCAGAGGCTTGAAGCTGGGGACCTGGGGCAGAGGCTTGGGATTGTGCTGGTAGCTGGGAGGCCAAACCTCAGATGAGTATAAAAAGTTATTTGCCCACTCCGGTAGGGACTCCCAGAGCCAAGGCTGTAATTCCACACCTCGACGTGCCAGCGTCACGGCTGCCTCTCGGTGGTCGAGTGTGTGGCCCTTCTCCCAGGCTTTCTTGAGGCAAGAAATTGTAAAAATTTCCTCCTCAAGGCCCACCTCAAAAGAGCTGTCTGCTGGGTCCATTTCAGGTCCGAGCATTCTGTTACGGTAAGTAAAAAACTCCAGACATGCAAAAAGGCAAAAAAGGCAAGGCACATGGAACACAGGAACATACAGGGACAGACTCACCAACAGGTACAATGCTCGGACAGGGAACAAAGAAACACAGGGAGTTCACGTTGTCTACAATGTCTTGTGTGTCACACACACACAAGACAGGGTAGACAACGAGGGACAGGTGCAACACATTAGGGGAGGGAGCAGTAATCAAACAGGAGGGAAACTTGACAGGACATGGGGAGGAACAAGACAGACATACCAAAATAAAACAGGAAATACAGGGAACCACCAAAACAAGACAAGACAAAGACAGAACATGACAGGGTGAGCCTCATTAATTTTTACTTTTACAACAATTAACAGGCATACAATTGTGCCATTGAGGTATTTGAAATATGCAAATGTTTTAGTTTTAGTATTTATTATTATTCCATAAATGTTGGAGGTACAACTATTAATGGAAAGCAATATTTCTCAACAATATTATGTGTGTGATTGGAAACCACCAATTTAACAAGAATCATGCAACTTTGGTTGTGTAGAGATTTTAAAGACACAAGCACTGACTTACTGACTCTTTAAATTTAGTGGTAGTATTTGGGGAGAATGTTTTCTTGCTGAGATGACAAGATTGATACCACTTTCATGTTTATACGGTAAATATAAAGCTGGAGCCACGAGACCATTAGCAATGGTTGTCATTAAGACTGACAGCTAACCAGGCTCTTGCTGTCGAAACGTATCACTTTTACACTTAAGGTTTTGATTTTGATTAAAAAAAAAACAGATATATCATGTTAGCTGGTGAGCGTAAGATGTGCTGATAGCTGTATTTTGTTATGCACAGAGCAGGTTTTCCTGTTTTCAATCTCTTTGCCAACCAGCACCAAGAGTAAAAACTACAAGTTGTAGGTATTTGCCAGACTTAACTAAGCGGCTGCTGTGTAAAGCTTCATATTTATTACACAGAAATAACAGCGGTATTAATCTTGTTATCCAACTCTCAACAATGAAGAGAAACAGTGTTTTTCCAAAGCATTGAAGTATTCTTTTATAGATTTTATCAGCTGTCATAGTGATAATCCTCAAACCAATTTGCACTCAAACCAACTGGCACACATACATTCTGTGGCCCCAAGATGTATGATTGATAATATAGCCTCTGGATAAAGGATTTGAAATTACATCATTAGAGAGCTCCTTCAATAGCAACGGGGGACAGTATTTAAGGTTGAAGTAACCTCTGTGACTTGAGTGAAGTCAGTGTATTTTTAAGGTTACTCCACAGGCTAAACAACAACAACACACACAAACACGCATGTTGAACCATTAACAATCATCTCTAGAAGCAATGAATGCTCATATAAACCCCAAAGATTCACAGTCTGTTTACTGTATGTTAATGTTGTCCCAGCTGTGTGTACCTACTGGAACCGTGGGCAAGTTGTGGTATGGATATGAGTGTGATTGTAATCATCAAGAGTTTTAGCTTCCAGTGGCTTTGACAAACAGCTCTTTTGTTAATAAGCAACAAGTAGGCTACTTACAGATAGAAGCTGGATTATAATCATATATTCTGTTAATTATGCAGCCGAGTACAAATCAAGGAAAAAGTAAAAGGTAGATTTTTTTTAATTGTGCACACCTATTGAACCAAGGGCGTAATGAACCTTTTCGATATCTAATCCTAAAGAAAAATTATTAATTAAAAGCCAGGACCTGAGCCACATGTTCAAGATTGACTAGAGATGTCAATCTCTTTGCCAACAAGCACCAAGAGTAAAAACTACAAGTTGTAGGTATTTGTCAGACACATAACATCCCCATTTAACCTTATCACGTTTTTCACTTTTGTGAGATCAGGAGATCTTCTGAAAAAACTCAGCAAGAAAGAGAATAAGTATACTTTACAAATAACTAATTATTCCTTTAAATAGTCATGCTGCATGTGTTATTAGATAAGGAAAATTATGCCTGTCACAGCTGACAAATGGTGTCCGAGGTGATCTCATTAATATAGTTCCCTTTAAAATGTAACAACGTGTAAAGGCCAGGACACACCGGCCCGATAATCGGCCATCGGACATGGTCGGAGAGTCTGGAGGGGGCGGGGACACAAATCTGTTTGGTGTGTTTAGTGACGTCGGCCGTCATAGATCGGCGTCGGGCTTCTTTTCAGCCGATTCAACATGTTCAATCGGCGTCGGGCAGTCTTTCAGTCAGAGCAATTTGATCGGTGGAGGGCTAGCGAATCAGTGAAGCCCGGAAGTGAGGCGGGTAGCACAAACAGCAGTGACGCGCTGGCAATGTTGTAACACTCTCAACACATTGTTTGGCATAATTTCGTTGGCTTGATATTTAATATTTGGGATCATGAGGACCGAAGAAATCGAGGAACAACTTGTCAGCATGGTAGAGGACAGACCGTCGCGGTTTGCGGTTGCTGACAAAAATTACTCCAACCGGCTGTCCCATCATTTCCGGCTCCCATATTTTTTTGGGCCACAATACAGATTAGCGCCGCCTGCTGTTATGGAGACATTACGTCCTGCGCAAGCGCAGAGCGTACGGAGAGTCAGTAGTCGGCTCAGTGTGTTCTTGCCACTTTTTTGGCCGCGACGGGCAGACTGGATCTGCCTGAATCAGCAGACTCCATTTTCGGGCGACGGTCGGTAGTCGGACCGGTGTGTCCTGGCCTTTACATGTGCCAGCCAGGAGTCTATAATTGAAGCATTTTCAACTCAATCACATATTTTCTCATGTGAATACATTTTCAAGACTCACCTGGTAAAATGATGCAGTATTTGAAAAAGATTAGAGATCTCATGAACCCATCAGTTCTGTTTTGTTTTTTTGTTGGGAAACATTGGTCTTAATTTCCAGGAGATAATTCATGGAATAGTAGACCTATATATTTAATAAACCACTATTCTAGGTAGAACCAGTATTAGCTACCCAGTTGTTTCAATAAAGTTTCCTGATGGTTAAAACATTACTGGTTACTGTATCACACTTAGCTTGGAAATCTAGACCCACCACTGGCAAATTTAAATTTGCTCCGCTTACTGGTCTTGGCATAAACCATTGGAGCTCATTAACTATGTTTGAAAATTCCGAGCTACCAATCAAATCGTACTATTTGATATGGGTGGGCGTAACCGGATGACGACAGTGCTGCGCATGCGCCGTCAAAGTCATGATAGTAAACAACAAAGATGGATGCAAATACGTTGTTCGAAACATCGTTGGCCTCGGCACTTAACGATTTGGAAGACGGCACTCAAATCTTTCATTAGCAAGAGAGATTCATTTTCTGTTTTGCCAACCATCCACGCCAAAAGTTTAATGTAGGCCTACCAGTTAGTCCTGATGTTCGCTACACGAACGGGGCTGAACACGTCACCTTCATAGATAGTAAATAATATGGATATAGCATCCGGGCTGACCTCAGTTATTCACACGGCATCCAATAATCCTGGTTTGTGATTTTTACTCCGCCTCACGTCAGGGGGAGGGAGATAGCTGACGTATACCTCCGAGGCAAAGTGAGGGACAACGGGCGGAGAGCTGTCACTCAAGAGATCACGCCAATACATTTTAATCTCCAAAAGAATAAAAACTAGCGTGGTCCAAAAAAATTCACCCCCCTCAGTGTAAGTGAAATATGACCTAAACATACAGACTAAAATGGTTTTGTGGACCAGGCTGTAAACAGGTGTAATAAGAAAACGGCCTGTCTAACAAGTGAGTCAAAGAAAAATTGCTCAGTCTTGGTACCACGTCACCGTGGCACTTCCGGGTTACTACAGTTGTGGTCACTTCCTTATTGGATGCTGGTAAAACTCGCTGAGGTTGGGGCTTGGTCACCTTGTTCATTGCTCTGATTGGTCCTAGTGCTATCCAATTGCGTGCAGTGATATTTGAAAAGCATGCATTGGTGCCGCCCCTTGAGTTAGGAAGGTATATTGCTCATCGCCAGACCCTACATTGTTCTAGATGTGGGTCTGGATTTCCAGGCTAAATCACACCTGTAGCAGCCTTCAAATCTGCACATTCGCAGTTGATTTATCGTTCTTCGGATAATGGAAACTACCATGCATAAACAACGGTATTGTGCAAATCAGTGGGCAGACATTACTGCTTTACTGGTTGAATTATCACAACAGATTCATGAAGAGAAAACTGCGAGAAAAAAAAACAACCTTTTTGGTTAAATATCCACTTATAATAATCAATACCCGCAAGCACTCAAATACTACAGGGATCATGGACTCAACTTTTTATTTGAAGAAAAAGGTCAGATCTTTGTTTGAAGGCATCACCTTCCCCAAGGGGTCAATGATATGTTAATAACCCAATATGATTGAATTATGGGCATTTCAGAGGAGCTGACTTCAGGTTTTCGCAGAATTTTCCCATTTTATTATTATTTTAAAACATAGGCTAATTCATTCCATTTTTGCTTTGGCCATTTGTCCAGGTTAGGGTCGTGGTAGCAGGCAGGCCAGCAGAGCAGCACAGAAGTCCCTTCCCACACAGCAGGGATTGTAGCCGATTCAGTGGGCTGTACACTGACCATGTAGCCTCCCGCTGGCAAATTAAATTAGCTGCGCCTGTGGGTCTGGACACTCTCCATTGAAGCTCATTAAATATCTCAAGACATCCTGAGCTACAAATCAAATCGTTCTTTGACAGAAGCAGTGACAAGACGCAAAGCCTCAATGCCAAGAATACGGACACAGCGCACACGTTGGCCGTATAGGGATGTATCAACACACATATCAAGGTGTATAAAAGAAGTAAAAGTTGTTTGTTCTACATGATTATGAAACCAATTCTGGTCAAAGCTCTACCCACGGGGTCTGCATTCAGGGCAAAAATTCAAATTGTTGCTGCAGAGGTACTTTCCCCGTTGACTTTGTGGCCTACTGAATATATGACACATAAATGCAGGCAAATAAATCAGGGGGAGAACTACAAACTCCAACTGGTGGTTATCATTCTGTGTGAAAGCAAATAACACAAATCAAACCAGAATATAAAAAGTAAGGAGTTACAAACGTGTATCATTAATCATGATTCATTCATTATATGAACCACTGCTTTAACTGTACTATTATTCATTGAGGTAACAATTCAGAAATAACACATATTCACTTTCTTGCTAAAAGTTAAATGAGAAGATTAAAACCTTATAAGATAGCCAGCTAGCCCTGATCTGTCCAAAGGTAATAAAAACCAAAGTGTAAAAACTACCGGGTTTAGAGTTTTGTGAGTCCGGCACATAATTCCCTGTAAAACTACAACATGTTGTTTTTTACAGTTTATGTTGTTGTTGTTTGCTTTGGACAGCTTAGCTAACGCTAAATTGTTCATTTATGTCAGTCATGTGTTTGGTTATGCCACTCGATGTGCCTTTTGTTTTTTGAGTGGGGGAGGTGAGTTGTTTTTGTTGTTTTGTTGTTTTTTGTGTTTGGAATTGAATTGAATTAACCATGTTTTCTTACAGAGGTGTGTAAAATATTCAATTTAACTAAACACATACAGCTAGGCTATCTTCACTGTGTATTTATGGTGACGTGCTCTCCACGTCAGAAGCAATCCCACTAAAGTGAAACTTAAAACCCACGCAGTCCCCCGCCTCATGGAAATGCACACCGTGTGTGTTTGTGTGCTGAAGGGGTGGAGGTGTAAGAGTGGGATATGCCTGACATTTATTTGTTGTTTTGATAGACTCACCCACTGCTCTGGTGGTCTTTGTGTGAATACAGCTCTGAAAGGTTAACGAGTAATGCTGGGCTTACACTGGAGGACATTTAAAAGACTGAAGACTGACACCCTCTCACATCTAAAGACAATCATTTACCATTTCATTTATTTGTTGCCCTATGATCAGCAAATCAAATGCTGGCCAAGTGTTATCGCCACCCACGTTACAAAAAAAAACAACAACTACAACACACAGATCCCCAGAGGACATGACCCTCATTGTTCTCCATGGTAGCTACAACCATAAATGAAATATTCCTTAAAGTTATCCAAAATCATAAAGCTTCAAACGTTACAGTTTGGATATAGGATGCTGAACAGCATTTTGAAAATGTAGAACAAAACATTGAACATGGTAAAAGTTTTTATACTTAAGAAAAAAAACATTGTAAATCTTGAAAAGAATCCAATGGCTTCATAAAACACAAACACCCAACTAGTTTCATTGGAGATCTCTTAGCCTACGTGAGTAGATACAATTAAAATACCTCCTTTTTTGTGTTTAAACCTCATAATTCACATTCAAAATATAAAAAAGTATGGGTAAAGTCTCCTGTTCTCATTGTATACAAGACAACATCCTGTAAATTAATCCAACAGTTGATTACAGGCACCTTTTCTCATTGAAGAAGCTGAGCCTCATTGATTGGTGTCTCAGAGATAACTATTAGAAAATAAACGACAGATCAATATCAGACACACAACCTTGCTTTTGAGTAAGTTGAAAGGAGTTCTAGCTATGCACAAGTCGCTATTTCACAACCCCTCTCTGGAAATTCCCCTGCAGAGACATCTGTGTGTGTGGCCTGAACAAAGTGGGCTGCCTGGGTTATACCAAGGTGACACGTTTCTTTTTCTTTATGCGTCATGTCAAGTACTGCTCTGTGACGACAACAGAGATGATTTGAGATCAATTCTTAGTGCTGCCATCTGTAGAGAGGAGGATCATGTAAAGAGAAAGTCAAAATGGACATGTTTACTTAAATATTTTCCATTAAAACTAGGTTTTACTCCATTAAAGCTGCATGAGAAAATGTAATAATAAAAAGTCAAATTAGCTCCAATAGTTTGATTAATTTTGTTTTAATGTATTACACGAGTGTTTAGGCTGTGTTTGACGCTAAAAATATTCGCCTTGAGAGCCCTCAACCCATTGGGTTTCTCAATAAGCTCTTAGAAAAAACAGATTGAAAATAAATTAGGGCTGTCAAATTAACGCGTTAATTTCGATTAATTAATCACAGAAAAATTAACGCGATTAAAAAAAATAAACGCAGATTAATCGCACTTCTATATTGCCCTTTGACCCGGTGCAAAAGAGGTGAGACGATAGCGGAGCTGCACCTGCATTTTGCGGACACGACCCGCACGGGATTAAAGAGTAAAGAAAGAAGCAGGGGAAAGGGGCGAGGGCTCTATGGATGTGTTATGGGCTGCTCCGGGCAAATAAGTATGAAAATAGGAATACGTCTTGTGTTATTCTTCGCAGTGTCTGTGCATTATTGATTTAGTGGGTGCCTAATTAACAATGTAGGTTCAAAACAGCAGGCCTATCTCTCAATCTTCCTCCGTGTCTCACTTTTGTTTGCTAGTTGCGATCGTCTAAACGGAAACCCGGCCCCTCTCACTCTTCCAAGCATATGCCTGTCTTTTTTCCTCCTTTGTGTGTGTGTGTGTGTGTGTGTGTGTGTGTGCGTCATTTAGCCTGCATGTTTTTTTGTGTTTTTTTCGGCGCTAGTAGTTCCTAAATATATTTAATGTACAAGCCTGGCTGAGGGGAGGAGACAGAAGTTACAAGAGACGGAGAGAGAGAGAGAGAGAGAGAGAGAGAGAGAGAGAGAGAGAGAGAGAGAGAGAGAGAGAGAGAGAGAGAGAAACGAATGGTAGCCTATAGGCCACAGTTGTTTATAAACAGGCATAAAAGTGTCATATAAGTATGCGATTAATTTAGATTAATTAATCACAGAGCCTGTAATTAATTAGATTATTTTTTTTAATCGCTTGACAGCCCTAAAATAAATGTTTATAAATATTATACAATTTACAACAACAGGCACTTTAAAGCCATTGGATAATCAGGCCTGTAGGTCAGAAGTAAGCATAATTGCCTGTACGTGAGGCAGGGATGGAAATTAACACCCGCCACACGCCAAATGCGGGTAGATTTGCGTGCTGGCGTGTAAATTGTGTCACTTCACCCGCCACTGTGTCGGGTAATACTTTCCAGTCAGGTCCGATCTAATTTGCATATTTAATACATTCGTCATGAACATGATGACAGGGCGCTACACAGTTCAACAGTTTCTTTTTGCCTTTCTAGTCGAACTGAACTACGGCGCGATCCGCTCAGCTAGGAAATACTATCTGCGAGTTAACGTGTGGAGGCATAAGTCGACAAATCAATCGACTTACTTTGCCCCCTTTTTTTCTTCCCACAGCAGAGGTTGAGGTGCTGAAAATAAAGTGAAAACTGCGCTTTTCCTTTAAGCAGCAGAGCTGCCGCCGTTGTTACAGTATTTGCATCAAAGCCCTAATGGTAATACAAATGAGATGCTTTATTTAAACGCTGTCCGTGCTTAGAGGTGATTTTAATTGTGTCGGCTGAAACAGAAACTAACGGAGGGATTCGGCTCACATACAGTCCCTTGAGTCGCGCAGTCAGTTTGCCGACATGGCTTTGTATTTAAGGCTCGAGACATACAATCAGATCGCATACAAACAGGGAAGCCTTTCCCATCGATATCGCTAACGGGGAGAATATCCCCGGTTATTATTTGAGCCTCAAACCACAGAGTTCTTCCCCGTGCGGTGGCTCGCGCACTCACTGGTGATCTCACGGTGAAACGCTGCTTTGCTCGGACGAAGGCATCGTGTGTTTCTAGATGATTTAACGTCATAGTCTCAGACGAGCGTTTAACATTATGCTGCATCTTTTGCACTGCACTGTTTTTTTATCAACAGTGAAAAAATGGTCCCACACCGGACTCTTATGTGTAGCTGATTACTTCATGCACGCACCTTGCAGAAGTGACGCTCCTGCAGCGCGCTCACGACCAGACGTGACACGGTGACATCTCCCATTAATAAAACGGCATAACTCCCTGATTTTCAGATTTCTATTTTTAAATTCGACTTGAGCGCAAGTGGAAAACCGGTCAATGTGTCGACACATTCACATCCCTAATGCATATGGAGAAAGTGATAAACAATATCAACATTTCATATCATTAACTAAAAAGAAAAAAGAAATCTAAAGGTAACTTCAATACTGTATTATAATTATTGACTAAATGATGAAAAAAAGGTGTCTGCAGGGCCAGTGAAAATATACAAGGGGCCAGTAAAACTCGGATCTATTGGCCAAGCGGGCCAGTTGGGAAAAAAAGTTGCATTGAACCAAGAGTATATATGGAGTTCAATTATACAATGTTTTGAAATAAAGATGGCGTGTATTGTGTATCATATATAGTAAGAGTGTACCATTTAATTTGCAACTCAGTTCCTTGGTAGCACCTACTTACAGTACAAATGACTTCTGATGGAAAACATTTGTATGAAAAACACTTTCATTAGCTATTCTTACTATTGTATTGTTTAACATTAACGCATATATTAAAAAAGATATTGCGTATAAAAAGTGGCTGGTAAAAAAGATGAGTGGCTGGTAGATTTTTAAATCTACCTGCCACAGTGGCTGGTAGGCAAAAAAGTTAATTTCCATCCCTGACGTGAGGTGACAAATGCACATTAAAGGCTAAACAACCTGGGAAATTGTTATCGATGTGACATCACTTGCGGCATCCTCCTTCCTCCTTATCCATGTTCATATTAGTAATCTAATCCATGCCAAATATCTGAAGTATGTACAGGTCACAGAAATCCTAAGACTTTCTCAGAAAATATGGCGTGTGTGCATCACAATACGGATGAGATACCCAAGCACCTTCAGCTAAACCCCTCGGTGTTCAGCAGAAAAAACAGCGTGTGAAGAAGAGAGAATGCATTACGAATGATTGACACACATAGTTTGGCATATGTCACAAGGTTTAAAACAGTCATGTACACACCTGATGGGAGACCATGGCATACCCAGCGCCTTCCCAAAGACCAGGGACGGGGCAGAGCGTCGTCTCTGGGCCAAGTGTCTGAAGTGCTGCAAGAAAACAGAGGTGACAGAAGAAATAAGAATCTTTTTCCCCATATTTTCCTATTTTGATGTTTCCTTTTCTTTAATATGTTTTAGACACTTAACACCACTAACCATGCTGTCATTTTAACCTGCTACAAGCTGGTGAATAATAAACAGCTGTGAGGTTTTTGAAGCTGTTCTCTTCGTACCTTGTGTTGAAACATTTGTCTCCATACAGTCAGAAAGTCTGACAAATCTAAATAAAGGACATACAGAAGCTTGAAATAATTTGATTTGAATCATTATTGCACAGTACAAGGCACTATACATCTTATACATACGCCTAATGAAACTTCTGCACATGTTCTTGGTGTATAAATCTTAGTGTATTCTTATCGTCATTTGATATATCAACGCCTCACTGCTATTAACTCTATACAAATGACATTACTCTGCACTTACGGCTTTTAGCTGTTGTACTATTAAAGCGCATTACGTTGTCTTGTAATCTGCGACACTGTGCCTGCTGTGGGGCTTTCTTTGACCATGTACCTATTAAGAAAGACTTCCAGGTCAGTAAACCGTAAACCTTCCTAATCGACAGTGTCGCAAAAAAAGACAGGAAGTTTTGACCGACGCTTTGGCCAGTGACATCTTTAATATGAGAGGAAATGTCAGGCGCCCAGGGATTAGGGGAGAACGGGGTAATTTGTCACACGGGTTGGTTGTCACAATCGTTATATCTCGGAACCAGAAGGCGCTGTCTATGAAATTTTGGTATGTAAATATCCAGAATTGGGATCAGAGGTCACCTACATAGTCTTCCTTGGAGTTAGACTGCTGAATTTGAGGTGAGACGACTGTTTGTGTTTTTCATGTCAAATTGAAAATATTTAGCTCCTCAGTATTTTTCTTCTAGGCTTTTACACAATGGGTTTATAACAAAACACTTGTTACCCATACAAAGTGTGAAGGGTAAACTATATTTTAGATTGTGGTTAGCAAGCTAATTAGTTGTCAGATGGTTGTTGGCCTTGATGCTAGCAAGAAATTCAAGTTGGGGTTGGTCGTCAAATGTTTTGGGGGGTTGGTTGTCACATGTTATCTCAAGGCTGCAGCCAGAAAAGGAACCCAATAACGAAAGAAATTGTCAAGCTGTATCCTCACTGACACCCCAGAGAAGGAAAGAATAGAGCAGGAAAAGGCAGCTAGCAAAAAGGGCAACAAAATCAAAACAACCCAGTGCATCCCAAACTAGACCAGCTGCCAAGGCTACAGTAAGTTATGTAGGCCTATTTTTCAACTTGACAATGCAATTAAACTTTCAAATTTAGTTCTACTCTCTTGCCTTCTTTTTAAGATTATTCCCATTAAGATAACATTATGACAAACAACCCCAAAGTGTTTGACGGTTGGTTGTCCCAATGTGTAAGGGTGTCTTTGATGATTAATTTCTTCTTTATTACAATAAGATAGAAAAAGTGAGGGGTACATATTTCAAGCCAACACCTTAAGCTTCAATTTAATGTAGGAATGACTATTGAAAGATGTTTAGGTGTTAAGCAATTCTCACTAGAGTAAAAAGTGTGCCTACTTACCCCGTTCTCCCCTACTGTGTGTGATTACTGCACGTAGGGAAGAGCAGGAGCTGTTGGTAAAAGTCCATTAAAGATTTTCCAGAGCCTTCAGCCGCTCTGCCCCCCTACTCTGGAATGCACTACCCCGACATCCGCAACACTGACTCCATATCCCTGTTCAAATCTAAACTCAAAACCCACCTCAGCTTTTATACTGTATATGTTTTTAAATGTACAGCGACCTTGAGAGCCATGAAAGGTGCCTCATAATAACATGTATTATTATAATTACAACCACAAACTGCACTAAACAAACAAGTACAAATCCAGCGAAAAACCTCAGAATGGGGCAGTGATTTAAATTCCAGTGACCTTCAGCCTATACTGTACTGCCAAATGAATAATGGGAATGGCTTTAGATAAGAGAGTCAATCTGTGAAGTGACTTAAAGATATGTTTGCCCACATTCTCCATAAAAGCGGAGTAAAGGAAATATAGTAGAAAGCAACATATTGAGTAATACAATACCCTTGCAATACACTGCTTAATGATCCCTTTGAGACATGTGTTAGGACAGAGTCTAAGACCATTTTGCAATTTAAAAATGTAACTGCTGGACATAAGTGTCCACTGGATGTTTCAAATGCACACTTGTGTAAGGTAACGACTGTATTGGCCTCCAAACCAGTTGTTGTAACAACATCATCCCCCATGTGCTTTTGTTGAACTCTAACATAATGTGTGGAAGGAAAAACATCACTCTTTCAGCAGTTAAACTTGAAAACAAACTTGTATTGTGAACAAACATCATTCACGGGACAATGAAGGCAATTACGGTAATTACCGGTAATTACGGTACAAAGGCCACATAAATAAATGACAGACCTGTTTTCATTTGTCTCTTTTGAATTGTGTCCCGGAACAATACAATCTTCTTTGTAAGTCTTCAGTTTCTTGGCAGGGAAAATTTCCCAATTCACAATGAGAGTCTGGAAATGGCTTTGAGTGAGTGCTTCTATTATTGACGGCTCACATATTATCATCTCGGCTGCCCAGATGTGATTGACAGATGATGACATGTTGCCAAGCAACATAAAGGCAAATCGTGTGATTTGGATGGAAGCTTTTAAACGAGCCATATAATATATATTCAGTCCCCTCCAATAGTATTGGAACAGTGAGGCTAATTCCTTTAATTTTGTGGTAGACTGGAAACATTTGGGTTTGACATCAAAATATGAATATGAGACAATAGATCAACATTTCAGCTTTCATTTCCAGGTATTTACATCTGGATCTGATACACAACTGAGAAGATAGAATTTTTTAAAAGGAACACCACATTTTTAGGTGAGCATAAGTATTGGAACAGATAGACTTAAAATAAATTTAAGTGAATAAGACTTAATATTTTGTTGCAAATCCTTCGCTTGCAATAACTGCATCAAGCCTGTGACCCATTGACATCACAAAACGTTTGCATTCTTCTTTTGTGATGTTTTTCCAGGCTTTTACCGCAGCCTTATTCAGTTGCTGTTTGTTTTGGGGGGTTACTCTCTTCGGTCTCCTCTTTAGCAGGTAAAATGCATTCTCTATAGGGTTTAAGTCTGGAGATTGACTTGGCCAGTCTACAACTATCCATTTCTTGCCCCTGATGACCTCCTTTGTTGTTTTTGCAGTTTTTTCAGATCATTATCTTGCTGCATGATGAAGGATCTTCCAATCAGTTTGGTTGCATCTTTCTTTAAACTGGCAGACAGAATGTGTCTGTAGACTTCTACGTTCATTTAGCTGTTGCCATCATGTGTTACTGTGTTGTTGTCAAGATGAACCTTTACCAAAGTGATGGAAAGGCTAAAGTTTGAAGAAAGAAATGATCTTCTCATGATCCCAAACATACAAGCTAGTCTGTGAAACACGGTGGAGGCAATGTCATGGCTTGGGCTTGCACGGCTTCTTCTGGGACGGGCTCATTCATCTTCATTGATGATGTAACACATGATGGCAACAGCTAAATGAACTCTGAAGTCTACAGAAACATTTTGTCTGCCAATTTAAGGAAAGATGCAACCAAACTGATTGGAAGGTCCTTCATCATGCAGCAAGATAATGACCCAAAACACAACAAAGGAGTTAATCAGGGGCAAGAAGTGGAAGGTTTTAGACTGGCCAAGTCAATCTCCAGACTTAAACCCTATAGAGCATTCATTTTACCTGCCAAGGAGGAGACTTAAGAGAGTTACCCCCTAACACAAACAGCAACTGAAAGAGGCTGCGGTGAAAGCCTGGAAAAGCATCACAAAAGAAGAATGAAAAAGTTTGGTGATGTCAATGGGTCACAGGCTTGATGCGGTTATTGCAAGCAAAGGATTTGCGACAAAATATTACGTTTTATTCACTTTCATTTATTTTAATTCTATCTGTTGTAATACTTTTGCTCACCTAAAAATGTGGTGTTCCTTTACAAACAATGATATTTTCTCAATTGTGTATCAGATTCTGATGTAAATACCTGGAAATGAAAGCTGAAATGTTGATCTATTGTCTCATATTCATCTTTTGTTGTCAAATCCAAATGTTTCCAGTCTACAGCAAAAATAAAGGAATTGCCCTCACCTTTCCAATACTATTGCAGGGGACTGTATAAGAGTAAGCCTACACTTTGTGTTACATAAACTAGTTGCAGGCCCAATTGAGTAGACCTACTAGATTACAATGGCAGAGCATTAGGCTGCAGCATTTATTTGTGCATTTTCCGATGACTACCCATAAATTGTTAGCCTGGAAATCCAGACCTGCCGCTGGCAAATTAAATTTGCTGCGCATGTTGGTCTGGACACACTCCATTGAAGCTCATTAAATATGTCAAAATTCTGAGCTAAGTTTTAATCTGTTTTATCTGATATGGGCGGGCCAGAGCCCTATGTATGGTGCTCTGGGCGGACGTAACCGGATGACGGCAGTGCTGTACTTGCGCTGTCGAAGCCGTGATATAGTAAACAACAGAGATGGCTGTGGATAAGTTGTTTGAGTTTGAGACAGCTTTGGCCTCGACCCTTTACGATTTGGAAGACGGCACTCAAATCTTTCATTAGCAAGTAAGAGGAATGTTCTGTTTTGCCCGCCGACCACGCCAAAAGTTTAAACTAACAGTTAATCCCGCTGTTCGTTAAACTAACGGGGCTTAATACGTCACCTTGTTCATTGCTCTGATTGGTTTTAGTGCTATCCAATTGCCTGCAGTGGTATTTGAAAGGCACGAGTAGGAGCCACCTCTTGAGTTGGGAAGGTCTATTGATCGTGGCCAGACCCTATATCCAGGGCCGCTGCTCCCTATACGCAGAGTACGCAGACTGCGTAGGGCACCAAGTTCCTGGGGGGGGCACCCCAAAAAAAAAAAAATTATAACTATAATTTTTTTTTTTTTTTTTTTTTTTTTTTTTTATTAAAAAGGAAAAAGAGATGGTCCGGGGGCCCCCCAAAATAGTTTATTTTTTTTTATGTCAATGTCAATAACAGGGTCCAAAAAGGAATAGCCTAAATATAAGTACTCATTAAAATGTAACAAGATAGAAATCATCATGGGCCCCTCAACTAGTAGGGGAGAAATACAAAAGCAAGTTAAAAACAACAGCATTAGTAGCTCTGTCTAAGGGGGTTGAAGGCCCCCTCACACATACACAAATAAACTTTATGTGTGAATTCTAAATTGTTCATATCCACCCTTTATCTGTTGAAATGGGCCTCTCCATCATAGAACATGGGTCTACAGACCAATCTACTGTTTTTACAGTTGCAGAGTAAAGAGTGCTACCTGTTTAAGAAAAATCTGAAAAATAATGTTCCTTCTGCATCTCAGGATTTGATATCTCTCTAGTCTCTAAAATTTCCTCACAAAGTGCACCAGATTGATGCATTTTACTTTAAAAAGGTAAAAAAAATTCCACCCACCCCCAAACAAGGTACAGGGTCCCTCCAACAATACCCCAAGATCCTGTGGGAAACACTGACTTCCTTAATATGTTTTTGCCATTAATTGTATGTATCCGTGTAGAAAATTCAGTGTACCTGACTGGATAAGGACAAGTGGGGGGCCCTTTAAGAGTGTAAGACCAGGGGCCCATTATCTCATAATCAGTCTATGATCCTATCACTCAATTCCTTTGCAAAGGCAGTTTTTTCACAAGTTAAGCTGTTCTTTCTGTTAGTAAATGCTGGCAAATGTGCCAAAAAGCAGTCGCAGAGATCTTGCAGTGGCAAAAAAATTTCGCTCGCGCCCTGCGGACGCGAGCTTCTGGGTGTTTTTTTTTTTTGGGGGGTGGGGGGGGGGGGGGCATCACTGACAATTTCTGCTTAGGGCACCCAAAAGCGTAGCAGCGGCCCTGCCTATATCGTTCTAGATATGGGTCTGAATTTCCAGGCTACTAAATTGTAGCTACTTTTGAACCAATCAAGGCCATTCTCTGCCTGAACTTTTTTTATAAAAACAATGACTGTTGCCATGGAGAAAGTTTGATACGGCCCCACCCCAACTACACTGTCTAGTGAAACGGTCTATAATACTTATGAACATTTATTTTCAACCAGATTTTTGTAAAACATATTTTAACAACCAACTTTGATATCATGTATTGATGTTTACTATTTAAAACCAGGTTTACAGAGGGCGAAGCTTTAAAAAGAAAAACACAGCACCTCAATTCAAAACACACCCAGCGGTCATCAACAACAGGATCTTTTTCACCTTTGGCGTGTCTATACTCACAGGGCGTAGGGAAGCTGCAGCGTCATCGTAGCTTCCTCTCCTCATTGTTGCAATTCCATAATCTGGAGCATCCATGGCACCAAACCCTCTACCCCACTGCTGCTCTCCTGTCCTGCACTGCAGTTTGTAAGTTCAGTTCAACAGTTTGCAGCTTTCTTTTTGCTCGGCAAGTTGAGTAGAACGTGCCAGTTGTGGGGCTTTGCTGTGAACGAGCCGGGGAACGGCTGCAGAATGACGCCTCACGTCCTGGAAAACAGCATCTTCTCACTGGTGCTAATGAGGGTTGAAACAATGGAGGCCCAGCTGGCACACAACATTTTTTTTTGTGCCTGACCTGGACCTGCAGTGCCCCATTGCAAACAAACTATCACTCCAGCCATCCCTCCTTCCATCCCTCCATCTATCCCTCCCTCCATTCTGTCCTGTTCCGCTCCAGTAGGGCAGCTTCCTCCCATAATGAGATCGCCGTGCGTCACATAAAGGCCCATCGCCTCGTCCCCATTTCAGTTCCAGGCTAACGAGGGTGAGATGCCATGACAGCTTGGTCCTCTGAAAAACAGGGTTTCTGCCCATCCCCCCTGTGTGTATATACAGTCATATGAAAAAGTTTGGGAACCCCTCTCAGCCGGCATTATAATTGACTCTGCTTTCAAAAAAAATATATAAAAGTGGTATGTCTTTAATTTACCAGGAACAGCTAAGTACTGGGATGTTTTCCAAACAAAGATTTTTTGAAAAGCAGTATTTGGTTGTATGAAATAAAATTAAATGTGAAAAACTGGCTGTGCAAAAATATAGGAACCCTTGTGGTTTTGTTGATTTTAATGCCTGTAACAGCATGTAAAACTGATGACTTTAAACACAAAGTTGGTTGGATTATGTTGTTAAGCCTTGAACCTCATAGAAATGTCTGTTTAATCATGAGAACATTTATTTTAGGTGCCTAAAGGCAAGTTGCACTTCTCTTTGACTCTCTGCTGAAGTGAGACAGAATCGGATCATCAAAACAGCTACCAAAAGATCTGAAAAACAAAGATTGTTCATTGTCATGGTTTAGGGAAGGCTACAAGAAGCTTTCCCAAAGGTTTCAATTGTCAATTTCGACTGTAGGGAACGTTGTCAGGAAATGGAAGGACACAGGCATAGTGGCAGTTAAACCCAGGCATGGCAGACCAAGAAAAAAACAGGAGCGGCATAGGTGGAGGATTGTGAGAATGGTTGCACACAACCCACAGATCACCTCCAAAGACCTGCAAGAACATCTGGCTGCAGATTGTGTATCTGTACATCGTTCAACAACACTGAATTGTAGAACAATGTACCGATACACAATCTGCAGCCAGATGTTCTTGCAGGTCTTTGGAGGTGATCTTTGGGTTGTGTGCAACCATTCTCACAATCCGCCGCATATGCCGCTCTTGTACTTTTCTTGGTCTGCTAGACCTGGGTTTAACTGCCACTATGCCTGTGTCCTTCCATTCCCTGACAACGTTCCTTTCAGTAGAAATTGACAATTGAAACCTTTGGGAAAGCTTCTTGTAGCCTTCCCCTAAACCATGACAATGAATAATCTTTGTTTTTAAGATATTTTGGGAGCTGTTTTGATGATCGCATTCTGTCTCACTTCTGCAGAGAGTCAAAGAGAAGTGGAACTTGCATTTAGGCACCTAAAATACCTTTTATCATGATTAAACAGACCTTTATATGAGGTTCAAGGCTTAACAACATAATCCAACCAATTTTGTGTTTAAAGTCCTCAGTTTTACATGCTGTTACATGCATTAAAATCAGCAAGACCACAAGGGTTCCCATATTTTTGCACAGCCAGTTTTTCACATTTTATTTAATTTCATAAAACTAAATACTGCTTTTCAAAAAATCTTTGTTTAGAAAACATCCCAGTACTTAGCTGTTCCTGGTAAATGAAAGACATACCACTTTTATCTTTTTTGTGTTAAAGCAGAGTCAATTATAATGCCGGCTGAGAGGGGTTCCCAAACTTTTTCATATGACATGAATAGGTACACACACAAACAAACAAATGTGCTTTTAGAGTGGAGTATGGCAAGTGTATTTTCAGCTTAATATAGCGATGACAAATGACTGGTTAGTGTAATAAGAAAAGGTACAAAAGTATAATAATGTGAATGTAAACAACATTTTTGATGTAAAAATATGTATTATGCAGACTGGTCGCAGTGGTGCTATTTTTATTTACTATGCAGTGTACCTTTTACTATCTAATGTATGATTAATGTGAATGTTAAGGATATAAAAGGGAAGTTAAATGAAACCATATGAGAAGTTTACAGAGGACATTAACAACTCATAAACATTTGAACGAAGGACCCGAAACAAGACACTGCTTTTTTCCATGAAGTCACAAGCTTTTTTTTTTTTTTATCAAGATCTTTTTATTTGTTTTTTCAGTATAGCAAAGTGCAAAGTTGTTAATTTGTTACAGACAGGAAGTATGAAAAGAATAAATAAAAAACAAATTATGCCACTTACATCAAAAAAATAAATTAAAATAAATTAAAAAATTAAAATTAAAAATCCCTCCCAAATCACTGCCAGTTCACAAAGCCTGGAATGAGCCCAAAAAGGTCCCCATGCTTTCTGAAACCCTGCACTGGAATGCCGAAGCGAGTACCTAATTTGTTCCAGCTTAAGACAGGACATGATGGGCCGGTTTCGCAGACATGGATTAAGCCTAGTTCTGGACTACATTGTACTTTTAATGGACAATCTCCATTCAAAATTTCCATTTAGTCCAGGACTAGGCTTAATCCATGTCTGTGAAACTGGCCCAACATCTCTCAGCCATTGTGTATGAGTGGGCGGGACAGGTTCCCTCCACCTCGGCAGAATGGTTCGCCGGGCCAGAAGAGAGGCAAAAGATATATTACGTCGCTTAACTGCAGTTAATCCAACCACCTTGTCAGTGACCCCAAAAAGTGCAATTAGAGGTTTTGGTTAAACTTGATGTTTAACACCTGAGATGATGTTTGGAAGACCTCTACCCAGAATTTGTTAAGGCTGGGGCACAACCAATGAAGTAGAGAGGCTTCATAGATGTAACATCTTACGCACAGTGGACTAACATCAGGGTAAATTGCAGATAATTTGGCTTTTGAGATATAAGCCCTGTGAACCACTTTGAATTGGATCAGGCAGTGTCGAGGGCATACATAGAGGTGGAATTAACATGTTTAAGAATGGAGCGACATGTATCTTCCGCTAAAGAGAAGCCCAGGTCCCCTTCCCATGCTGCTTTGATCTTGTCCACAGAGACATGTCTTAGACCCCGTTTCCATTTGTCTTTAACATGTTGTTTTTGTGATACGATCACGTGAATACAGCTCTAACTACAGGTGAAAACACTCTCTAGACGCATTGAGATCGGATCACAAAAACCACATTCGGAGGTGGTTTACGTCGGTTGTGTCCGATGTGTCCGCATTCATTTGGTAGTGGGAACACCAATGTGACTTTTGTCCACTTTAGGGACCTCCTACTCAACTGCCGCCACCTGCCTGAGCGGAAATACGTTGAAAATGCATCACTGGCGTTCATGCAGCTTTTATAGAAGCCTCATGAACGTTAGTTGCATCCGCCAGTATTGCAAATGACAAGCTTTCTGTCCTCTGTTTTCATTTCACTGCGTAAATCTGAAAATACGAAAATCGCTGCTATTGACTGGAGAGCTACAAGGCAACGACTTCCTGTTCTTATCTGCTTAAAAATAAAAGTCAACTCGCGTTTGGCTAGTAACAGGCTTTTAATGTGAAGGCGCACAGGCAATATTCTGTTCGCACGTAAAGTAACTTAACTGCATATAAAGCTGTGTACTGTTGAAGAGTGTATCAGACATTAGAAAAGCCGCCCGGCGAGCACACATCTTTCACCAGCCAAAGTGGCGTAATACCTTACTCGCCTCGCCTAAGAGTTTTTACTTTTATATACTATCTATGATATTTAGCCGCATTTGGCGAGTGTTAATGTAGAGCCCTCTAAGCAGTGTTGTGCATCGCTCCTCCTTGTCTAAATGAGACAGTAGCCTATCTCATCAACCTAGACTGGTAATTATCTTCGCATGTAATGCATTTTAATAGCAAATGCGATTAAAACTGTGGCACTGTACAGCTCTGTATGTTTACTTGTTTGAACCCCACCGGTTAAACGGAAATTATGTACGTGTTGATTTAAATACAGCGCGGGTAAATGGAATCGGATCACAAGTAGACAAAGAAGTCACATTTGAAAATAGAAGTGTGAACACACGGACTGAGAGCTGGCCACTTGTAACCAGATTCAAAAAGTCAGATGTTAATCCCAGGTGGAAACAGGGTCTCAGATCCAACATCCTGCCATAGAACGCAGAGACAAGTCTCTTTTGAGATGGGTTGATAGAAAGAACAAAATCAGCAAGGGTTGTGTCTGCTGGTATAGAAGAGCTGGTCAATTTGGATAGTACATAATGTCTTTTTAGCAGATATCTGAAAAAATCTGACCGTGGAAGACCGAATTTGTTGCTAATGCTGGGTTTACACTACACAACTTTTCACGCGATTTTACAGTCGCAGACAATCTTCCAATGTCGGACTGAAATCACGGGAGTCATGCTGGAGTTGTGGCGCACGCACGTAATCTCAGTCGTTTGGTGTATGGTGGTCTTCTGACCCGATTTCAGCCAGTCTTCTTCCCGTCTTGACGTTCCGACATTATCAAACATGTTTGATATTATCGTTAGTCTTAAGGGGTTGGCTCAAGCGAAATGACGTAAACACTGTCACACTCTCGCATGCACCAAGCACGACACAGGAGGAGCGGCATTAGTTAGACCTGTGTCCGCCTGGTGAGGCACTTATTTCGGATACTTTTTCATAGAAGCCTCGGTGGAGAACCAGGCTGACAGCCGCGCAACCTGAACAATCTACCGTCAAATACAGGGTTAGGAGATAAAGTTATTGGGGGACGAGATCAGCAAATAAAGCTGGTCAAATAACTAAAGGAAGTCCCCCGCTCGGAATATTGAATTAACTTGTTTTTAATTAAATAATCACAATCGCGTTTGCGGAAATAATATAAATCTCAAAAGGAATCTAGTTGTAGTCTTGCAATATGAGACCCCTGTCTTTTCAAAATCTCAGTCTGTGACTGAAAACTAATGAATAGTTGTCTTCAGGTGTGAGTTGATTGTCTTTAGATGTAAGAGGGTTTCAGTCTTCAGTCTTTTAAAAGTCCTCTAGTGTAAGCCCAGCATTAGTTGTTCAAATGATGCTAAAGTGTTAGAAGTCACAAGCTTTTAATGTAGAGGTATGAAGCAGCATCAAAGTAAAGTCCCAAATTATACTTGAGGATTTTTTTGTCAGTGAGTCTGGAGAATGGTTGTAGTCACTGGTTTATTCATAATATGCTGATTGACATTTAAACAGGAATATCCTGGTAGCTGCTGCGCATGTTAACACCTCATTTGGAATGTTGTCCTAATGGACTTAATCAGAATATGCTGTGCATGTAAACTGTCACTGTAAAGCTTCTTACAAACCACACTTAAATTGAAGCACGTTCCCAAACTGGCAAAATCTGGTTTCATCACGTAAAAGTACAACCCCAATTCCGGAAAAGTTGGGACATTATGTAAGATGTGAATAAAACAGAATGTGATTATTTCCTAATCCTTTTGTATGTATCCGACATGTATTCAAAGCTGCAGACTTCTCTAGGCCTTGTCTCATCTGAGATGGACTGACAAAAAGTGGAACAGTGTGGTGTGGTCTGACGAGTCTGGTGGCGCTGAGCATTCACCAAAAAAAAAAGTTTCTCACCTTGTCTAGGTGCTAGCACACCAGGATCTCGTAATAACGACATCAAGATCTCGTAATTACGAGAAAAGATCTCGTAATTACGAGAAAAGATAGAAAGAAGGCCATTATTCTCATACACGATACCCTAGTCATGAATTGTGTGTAAAAATAGAGAAAAATTTGCTTTTAGAACAGGCATAAGAGACATTAACGTCGGGTAGCGTCATCGTTGTTGTCCTGCAGCCAGCCAGCCACGTTATTATTGGTGAATGAGAGGGCGATCCTGATCTCGTCATTACGAGATCTTTTCTCATAATGACGAGATCCTTCTTAAAAGAAAGGGTAATGAAACACAGCAGTAAAATTGCCCGTGTCCCAATTTTTTTTTTAAGTGTTCGAAAAGTGTTTAAAAATGTAACATTTGTGTATATTTACAAAAAAAACAATAAAGTT
Organism: Ammodytes marinus; assembly: GCF_949987685.1. NCBI lineage: Eukaryota > Metazoa > Chordata > Actinopteri > Uranoscopiformes > Ammodytidae > Ammodytes > Ammodytes marinus. The sequence goes on along the minus strand of NC_137223.1, from coordinate 9,272,188 downwards.
AATCAGTTTAAACCAAGCCCCAACCACAGCGATTTTTACCAGCATCCAATAAGGAAGTGAGTGACACACATTGTAGTACCTTCTGGTGGCCACTGGGGGTGGAACCAAGACTGAACAATTTTTCTTTGACTCACTTGTTAAACAGGCCGTTTTCACAGTCTTATTAAACCTTTTTACAGCCTGGTCCAAAAAAACATTCTAGTCTGTATGTTTAGGTCATATCTCCATAACAACACTGAGGGGGGTGAATTTTTTTCTAGCAGGCTAGTTTTTATTCTTTTTGGAGGTTAAAATGTATTGGCGCAATCTCTTGTGTGACAGCTATCCGCCCGTTGTCCCTCACTTTGCCTCGGAGATATACGTCAGCTCGATAGGCGTATCTATCTCCCTTTTTCGGCAAGAGGAGTGAGGCGGAGTAAAAGTCTCACAAGATGACGACGCGCACAAACCAGGATTATTGGATGCCGTGTGAATAACTGAGGTCAGCCCGGATGAAACATCCATATTATATACTATCTATGGTTTAAACAGATACATATGATGTATTTGTTCTGTTATTTATTGGATACATGTCGAAAAGGATTAGGAAATTATCACATTCTGTTTTATTCACATTTAATATAACGTCCCAACTTTTTCAGAATTGGGGTTGTATTACAATCATCATCCTGCTGGGAGCTCAAAACTAATAAACCCTTTTTGATATGAAATACCTTTATGTTGATACACTCCTCCAGTTTTTACATTGAATATCACAACTGCTATGGATACAAATAAACTATGGACTTCAGTTTTTAACCAGGAGAGCTGTTTGTTTGGCTATAGACTAGCCTACTCTGTAGTCTTGTCCTTGTTCAATGTGTTTCTCTCCGATATTTTACACAAAAAAGAAAAAAACATTTTCCATGCTTTTTCTTGATTTCCCTCAATAACCTAAGGAATTTTCTTATTTATTATTTAAGTTTACCAATGCTGGCATTTGTGTTAACAAACTATACTAATATTTCATGCCAACAGCTGAAATAATTTCTTGAAATAATTTTACATTATTTCAAGAAGAGTTAGCCCTCGTACTGGAGGTCTCCATTTTTAGATTTAGTTAGGAAAGTTAATGGTTTCCAGCCATTGTCTCAGCTCAGCATGAAAGCCAATTCAAAAGTAGGCTAGCTGTTTTCATGAGTGTTTTTTTTTCTTTTCGTCTGGTCTCTGTGCAGTGATAGGTTCCATTTATTCGTAAGATATATTTAATGATAGTCATTACTGTAATTGATGCTATTTTCTTTAAACAATCTACTTATGAGGCAGGTTTTAATTTTCCTCCATGTGTGTTTCTTGATTGGCACTGAAAGGAAGTTAGGCTGCCAAATACTAATATGCCTCTTTGTAAAGCTTTCCATTGCACATAAGCAGCGTTTTCCAAACTAAGCTGAACGATTGAGCACCTGAACCAGAGCACTGGCTGCCTTTAACAGCTGATTTAGGCTATATTCTTGCTAATCTACACAATATTTAAACTGTATTGAGCCTATAGACACCAAGGTAACCAAACCCACGTAAAATTTACAAAGATCGATGCTATTAAGTGTTGTTGTTGTTATTGAAATTTGATATGTCCACAACCTTGTAAGAAAAAGAAGGTATTTTAATAAAAAAGGATAAAACAAAGTTGGTTCAAGAGACTGACAACATTCGGTTTGCCAGACAGAATATTTATACAGGGGTTTACTCAATAAGTTGATTCTCTCAGGAAACTAAAATAAAGACCTCTCACAAAATAGGACATTAAACAGAGGAAACACATGACAGATCAATACAAGGAAAACACTAACCTGTTCAGGGTTCTACTGTTTTTCGCTCATCAATTACTTAAAAAGACAATGTGTCACAAGACAGTAAACAATGGGGATCATTATTAAAGTAGACTGGAAAAAAAAACACAGGAAATAATTTTTCCATCACAGTTGTCATTTGGATGAAGGCTGAACCGCATGTCGCTTTACGGCTTTTCTCATCAATGCAGCCTATTGTTAAGAGGTTACATAATCTAGTACGTACACAACGCCTGGTTAAACATCATCTCCGGCCACTCATCTATAAAGACCTTTCACAGGAACATTCCGACGCAGTATCTATACCCAGGGCTTTGTTCATGTTCTTAGGGCTCTTGAAATTTAAATGTCACCGTCACTGACACGTCCTTTTCTCAACTCTCCTTGTATTGATCTGTCCATTCGATTTGTAATCCTTAAAGTAAATTAATTTCAAACCGTAAGGCTGAGGGCCGTCAAACCTCGAACAATGACCTGAAAGAGCTCTAAAGGTCTGTAGAGCTTTGATATTTCTCTGTGGGTTCATCACAACAACATTCACCTTAAAGCCATAAGTGGAGTTGTATGAACTAAATCATCAATAGTACAGGGCAAAACTAATACGGTCCTTCCACTTTAGATTTCTAATTGCTGCCACGGCAGGGTTCTAGGAGCTCTTCAAACAGTGTGAGAGCACATGGCGAATTTGCCCGCCTCATTAACATGCATGAAGCTGTTAAACCACTAAGAGTGAGCGTAGAGAAATGAGATATAAGGGATTCTGCTCTGTGACGGTATTTTTTTCTTTTATTTCCAGTAATGAGCGTGTGAATCACCAGTTAGTTAGAACCACGGACTGGGTAGTTCATTATCTGACCACTTTGAACCGTGAAATTCTATAGTAGGCTATCAGTTGAACGGTATATTATTCTCTTCGATTAGATATGGTATCTGCAGATTGTTTTTTATCAAATCTCTACATTTATCTCTGTTTTATGGGGTTCCTAATTCTTAACATCAAAGGAAAATGATGTAAATGTCATATGAGTCATCTGTGCGCATTAGAAGAAAAAAGCGTTTTTAGGGCTGCTTCATCAGAACACAAAGCACTAAAAGCATTAGAAGCATAGAAATTCCCTTTCAGCTAAAACAGACACACAAATAAATACTTCAAATTCTGGACAATAAGTGAAGTCTACAAAAAGTGCATCACAGCTGAAAAAATAAAAAAATAATATACAATAAATTTTTTTTAGGAAGCAAACAAAAGAAAAAAATACTAAACTTCTACGACTGCTTCTTCTTCACACTGTCATTGACACAGATCAGGGGCCTATTCCACACACACACACACACACACACTGTGGCGGACTCAGGGGCGGGCAGGGCCGCCCCCCTCATGGCTCAATGGTTGAAAAAGCTAAAGTTCCCTCAAGAGTGGTGAAAACGAGAGGAAAGGCCTTAATGGCTGCCCTTTTCACGTGCAAAACATGATTGTGTGCCCTCTAGGGTGCCCCTTCATACAATAAATTATGATGATGTGCCCTCTAGAACAAGAAAATTTGATGACGTGCCTTAATGAGTACCCTTATAGTGCCCTTCTGCCCATCTGGTGCCCTTCTAGTGCCCAGATAGTGCCCTTCTGACCGTCTGGTGCCCCCATGGTTGAATTTTTTTTGCTAAAGTGCCCTCTATGGTGGTGAAAACGAGAGAAAGTGCCTTATTGGCTGCCCTTTACACGTGAACAAAAATGATTGAGTGCCCTAAGTTGCCCCTCCATTCAATAGGCCTAAATGATGATGATGTGCCCTCTGGAGCAAGAATATGGCAAACCGAAAAAACATGTTGTGGTTAGCTAATGAGGTGCAGACGTTCCTCTCTTTGGTAGCCGACGAATGCGAAAGAGGCGCTGCTTTCATGTGGCGTCGCTATGACAAACAGCTACATCGAGTGGTATTTTAAAAAAGCGGATTAAGAGTATGTCCGTACCCATAGTGGAAAAGTGCAATTAGATGCCAAGTTAGAAAAATTGAAAATTTCCAGTTTGCATAATCCGTTTAAAATGTTTATACATTTTTTGAGTGTTCAAGATCCGGTCCTCATTCAAGTGTAGGTCATTTCCGACGAGACGATAATAGTCAGCTATCACCTCAACATGAAGGAAAACTTCCTTAATTTTTTCCGTAGCTGGCTGTCAGCTGTCAAAGACTATGGTAGCGGCACATTGAATTTTGGCCAGTCTAATAATGTGAACAACTCGTTTTGGTGTTTATAAAGTCGCTAGAATAAGGGGAAACAGTAGCCTGGCTCCGCCCGTCCCGCCTACTTCCGGCCAAATTTAATTTTCCCTTCAGTAGTCAGTCTGGGTGTACAGTGCATTTCCCAGCTTTCGCCGGAGAATCTACAGTCGTCCAATCAGCAAACAGAGCGAGTGGCTGAGAACGATGACGTCGAAGTCGCGCTCCAGTTTCAGTTGAATGCTGCGTTCCTTTATACTCGGAAGAAGGAGATTTCCGACTTGGTAGTTCCGACCTGTCTGTGTTCCAGTGCATCTGCTCGCGAAAGTATGGACGCCTAAAACCTTTCTCGTCCAAATATCTAAACGATAGGCTCTAACAAGTTACTGTTGCCAGGTACCGGTAGATTCATAGACTACAATATGTAGTGAAGTCGGAAATTTCCGAGTTCCCTGTCCAACTGGAACGCACCATCAAAAGCCGGCTCATGACACACGTGTCGACCAAACGTGATGCGATTGGTTGGCTAATCCAGAGTGGCACTGGGCAGATCCAATAGTTTTAAACTTCGACAGACACCCGCCTCCAATTGAGTGAACGTTTGCCAATTAACTACTGAAGGGAAAATTAAATTTGGGGCGGAAGTAGGTGGGCGGGCGGAGCCAGGCTAGGCAATTGTGACACTTTTTGGTTTTAGTGTCATTACTCAAAAACCTCTTGAACTATTTTGATAATTTTCTTTAATTAGAGAATTGGTATCTGTACTCTACTTGTGAACATTAATAATTTTCTTTTACAGGCAATGTTAGAACCACAATATCAAAATAGAAATTGCAAGTCAAACGTTACAATTGCCCCCTGGTGCTGAGGCAATTGTAACAGTGTGTGGGGGCAATTGTAACAACAGATCTTATAGCTTCATATGAACATTATGGACCACAATAAACTTCCTATTTAAGCTGGGGTATATGATTTCTGATCGGTCAAAGTTAACATGAGCTGTACACTTTGACCAATCAGAGCGAGGCTCCGATTCTCTGTTCTTATTGGCTGGTGGGACTGTCCATTCACTTTGGCACGACTTTGTTGGTGTAGAGCGTGTCAGGAAGGGACCATACGGGAGGGACCAAAGAGAACAAGTGGAGCGGTCGAGGTATTTGAATTGGAATCTCTATCCCAACTGCCATTTTCTCCCCAAATCCTCCATCCCAGCTTTAATACAGGAAAATATAGGGGGGAAAATGTAATATCATTTGGAGAATTGATTTAATTTAATTTTAACAGTATAATCCATCATACAACTGTTAAACAATAAATATTAGACATCGAACAAAGAATTAACAGAACTTGTACTGCCCTGGCAGCGCGTATCCTGGAGCACGGCTTGACAGCCAGCTATTGAAATGAAGAACCAAGGCTTGCTTTTCTTTTTCCTTCAGTGTATCTCCACCGGTCGCTTTATCAATTTGTAAAACTGTAACATACATAAAAACATTAATCAATATACAGACATCAACAGATCCATACAAACATTAAGTACAATACACAGTAAGTATAGACGGTAAGTATGACATGAATAATACACAAAGCTTAGCTAACAAATGTAAAATAAAGGAGAGCTAGCTAACAACACAATACTGTTGCAGGCTGCTAGCTAACCAATCCACATTAGCCACAGTAAACAAACATACAATAAGTAGCTAACTTTACATGAATATATGAATAAGCTAGACTTAACCACACAAACACTACTCACAGACAAATAGTCTCCAAGGCACGGCGATTTAACCGAAATACTCGACAGCATTCATCTCTATGCTCTTCCTTCTGACGTGTCTGCATAAACTGTGACCAAAGAAAGTCCGAGCAAAGACCGGAGATTTGACGCGATGATCCTCTATTCGTGAGGGCTCACTCTGCCGTTTTTCCCAAACCCAAAATACAAAGCAAATACCAACACTTGTTCTAATTTACAAAACTCCTACATAACAAACCTACTGACTTAAATTTAAGGCAGCACAGAACTGGAAATGCTTATTTCATTCTATTCGTAATGTATGCTTAAAAAACAGTTCAAAACAAACCAACTTGAAAACCATAACTTCAAAAACTAACAATTAGATAGCTCTCCTATTACAATATAAATTGTTTTATTTTTCATTTTAATGTATAGCATTTAGTGTCGGAGAATACTTTTGATGCCCAGTGTAAACTGGGCTTACATCTCTCTGTCGCCCTAAACAAGGTTTATGTTTTTTTTATACATTGTCCCTGTTCAAATAAAGTTAAATCACATTACATTAAACCTACAAATGCAAAATGTCATACATTTATTTCAAATTAAACATAGTAAATCACACTCACTGTGCCCTTCACTAATAATAATACTAATGTATCAATGCACAATAATTGACTAAAACTGCATCTGGACCAACGTGATACAGACATTCCTCCACCTCCACTCATACGGCGACACTGCTAGCGTGTCTGAAAACACACTGTCACATTAATGATGGCTCTATTGCACTCAGCCTTTAAGCGACACCAGTGACCCAACACGCTGAATACCAGAACCCTAGAACAGGGATGCGAGGATACAAGATTTTATCGTGAATCGCGATACATAACGATCACAATATGTTGTCCGTGGTCGTGATTGTATTTGCCATGATCATAATAGTGATTATTTCCGAAGGCGTGACTTGAAAACGCTGTCTAGCTCACCTACACAGTACAGTTATTTAAGATTTTCACAGTTTGTTTGCATGTTTAACACAGAATGTGACACAGAATTGACAAGTCATAGACAAGCGCTGCTGTTCACCTGCTACTTATTGTTCACATTGAGTTACACGCCCACATCCTATGGATTTAACAGGAGGCAGGTTGCAAATTAAACTTTGCTGCAACGATGTCCCCGAGATGCACCCAATCCAGACGGTAACTGAATTGTTTAAAAGATCAGTTATTTAAAAAATGTGGACCCTGATTCATTTCTGAGAGACATGTAAATCTATATTGTGTTGCATTGTTTTACATTTTCAGGTTATTGCTTTGTTTTTGCTTTTTTTTAAATATTGTATTGTATTATATTGTATTATGTTATGGTATATTACATTGCATTGTTTTGTATTATATTATAGTATATTATATTTCATAGTATTGTATTATATTATATTATGTTGAATTATATTTTATTATTTATTATATTATATTATATGTATGTTATATTTATAATATATTTATGTTATTTTACATTGTATCATATTATATTATATTAATAGTAATACATTATATATTTAAAATATAACAATATGTAAAGAGGGTAGGCATAATAAGCCTCGGCTTCGTCCTATACCCTTTTTCGGTCATTGTTACTTTTAAAAGTAAATGATTGATCTTGTTTTTTTTTATTGTGTCTTTGTGGTCATGGACCGAAAATAAAAATTCTACTACTACTACTACATCAGTGAAACAGTAAATCATAGATCTGACTAACATAATTCATATGCTGTCAGGCAGGTCATTGGCAGGTTTATTGTCTAGAAAGATGGGGCCATTCCTGGAGGTGGACCCCCATGCGACCAACCCTGGCCTGCCTCTGACCCGGTTGCTGCCGCTGAGCGGGGTTTTGACTACGTTCTTGCTGCGAGTTCTGTCCTGAGACAAAGCAAGTCTCCTCTTTTGGATGCAGTCTCTCTCCTGGAGCTGAATGTGGATGGGGTACGGAGCCAGGAGGTCCATGTGGGCGCCCACTCGAGTTCCCTTGAGCTTGGGCCAAAGAATGAGTAGCTCCTGCTTGAAGGTCTTGTTGAAGTAGAAGTAGATGAAGGGGTTGTAGACGTGGGAGCTTTTGGCAAAGAGGGCGGGGAAAACGAAGCCTGCGGGAGCCATGTAGCGATGCTCCTTCTTGAAAATGTAGAGGAAGGACACGATGGCGTACGGGGCCCAGGCGATCACAAAACCAAGGCTGATGCAGAAAAACATCTGGAAGAGGATGTGACATATTGCAGGCATTTAGAACACTGAAACACTTATTAAAATCCCTTTGTGTCAGTCACTATCTCCTTTCAAACCGCTACCTGTCTGACTGTGTGTAAGATGAAAGAGCAATCTGGTGTTAATACAAGGCCTGGGCTCTGTAATCAGGCATGTTGCTATCTACGCTAGGCCCCCTTTGTTTACAAATACTTTTTTTCCATGCCAGTTTAAAGAGCCCAGGCTTTGTATTAACACCAGCTTCTTCTTTTTTAGCGCAAACACAGGTAGGGGATCCTGAAGAGATATTGACAGATTTTGACAAAAAAAAAAAATTTCAACATGCATTTCAAAAATCGCTGACTCCACCTTTAATGAATACTTTCTTACAAGACACACTGGTGAGAGGGGTGAAGTCACAAAGAGCATGTTTCCTAGGAGACTGTCAAGTAGTCAATAAAAGTCATTTTTTTCCCATTCGCTTTATAGAACTAGGAGTTACAATCACGAACGGCTTTGCACAGCACTTGTCTTGAGTGGTGTAGAAGGTGTCTTCTTTGCTGGGATGACTTTCGTGATGACCACATAGTGATGTTTCAACCAGAACAAAGCCTGGCTTCATTGGGTGTTTCAACCATCATCATAATACACCTTCAGCCCAGGGAGGCCCACCACAGGTTGATCATACCTGAGTGTGTGTCGCATGATGAATAAATGGTCACTCCACCTTTAATGAAAAGTGTCTCATGAGACACACTTGTGAGATAGGAGTGAAGTCACAAAGAGCATGTTTCCTAGGAGACTGTCAAACAAAAGCAGTGCTCAGGTGGTCAAGTTTTGCTGCCAGTTATTCTCTAAAAGTCATCTGAATGAAGACTCTTAGAAGAATGACAGCGTCGGTCACATGTTCAAGTGCCTAAAAATAAAGTCTATTTTCGGAAGCAAAGAAGGAAATGTCATGAATAATGTCAGAAGTGTTGGATGTACGAATGTGTGTGAGACGTCAGTGCAGCAGAAGTACTGATGCAGAGGGGGCCAGCCGAAAACCGTTTTTTAGCCACATATATAAAAGGGTACCTAAAATATCCATTCAGTCGTGCACTAAATGTAGTACTCATCATTTTCAAACTTTGATGGCTCACCATGGAGAGTCGCCTTTCAGCGTGTCGCAGGTTGTTTTGGATGCCTCTTGCAGACAGCAAGTCAGAGAATCGTGACATATTGTAGAGGATCTTATACTGGGACACCGCGATCAGGACGACAGGGATAAGAGTGAAGATAGCGAAGGAGCAGATGACGTAGATTGCGTCCTTGGTTGAGGTGTAATAGCCCCTCCAGGCCACGGTGCAGGACAGTCCGTAGGGCTCAGGGACGTACTCGCCCCAGCCAATCAGAGGGAGGCTAGACCACACCGTAGCCACGAACCACATGGCAACGCACGCTATCCCGATGTTGGCTCTCTCCAGCCACACAGCTTGGAAGAGGAAGGAGAAACTTGTAAGTCAGCAGCAGTACAGTGCAGGGCATCACATCATAGACTCATACCACAATCCATGTCTCAGCAGCCTTAGTGCCTAAAGGGATAGTTCAGTATTTTTGAAGTTGGGTTGTATGAGGTACTTAGGCATAGTTAACTTATGGAGATGGCGATCAGTGCAGTCACAATAAGGAGTTTAAAGGTGAAGTAAGCGATTTATTTATGTTAAGTGTTAAATCGCTCTTTATTCATACTGTGATCATAGAGTGCGCGTTTCATAAAGCCGATCTCTCAGTCACCCGCTCTGCATGTAATCGGCAAATAAACTTTTCGGGGATCCTGCTACTGATAACCAATCAGAAGAGAGAACGCTACAAACCAGCACCCGTCTAACTGACGGTGCATGTGCAGAGCACAGATGGGTGAATGTGTATGCACCTACAATAGCGGAGCAGGTATAAATCCTTCCCAATGTCTGTTTTGATGGTTTTTATCATGTTTTATCACACTTACGGATCTGAGATGATGCTAAATAACTCGCTTCTGGAAGACCGCGGTGCGGTGGTGACGTGGGACGAGGGAGGGGACTGCTAACTGCAGTCACTGACAGGACGTTAGCTAAACTGACCATTGCGCTTACTGAACCTTTAAGGGGAGATGTCGCTGTAGCAGAAGTCAGAAGTCAACATTGTAGGCTATACTGTTGCAGAGGGGGCCAGAAGAAAAACGTTTTTTTCTCCACACATACTGTATGCTAACCTAAAACCTAAATATCCGTTCACTTGTGTGCTTAACTGATATTTTTTCAACAGCTTTAGTTTGCCGCCAGACAGCAGTTTATTTTAGTTTTCTTGTGTGTCTGGAATAATCCGCAATAGCTCTGAGTCTAGCAGCTGATTGGCGAATTGATACAAAAAATAAACAACTGTCTGGCAGCAAACTAAAGCTGTGGAAAGAAATCGCAGTTTAGCGTTCAATTGAACAGATATTCAGGTTTTAGGTATGTTCTGGGGGCTTGTAGTTTAGTAGTTAGAGTGCCTGCCCATAGAGGCTCATTCCTCAGAAGCACCAGACCACAGGTTTTGGCTCGTTCTCTGCATGTCATTCCCCTCTCTGCCACATTTCACCTGTCCCTCCAAACTGTCTAATAAAAGCATAAAAATGGCAAAATAAAATCTTTTAATATTTATTTATTTTTAAACGTTAAAGGTCTACTTCACCGGTTGGAATATGAAGGTGTATTGAACTCGGAGATCCTATTTAGTATAAATGTGCAAAAAAAAAAAAATCGGATCATCTTAGCCTGAGAAAAGGCAGAAAGAGTGTTTTATGGTCTCAGTGTCTAACCCTACAGTTTCCTTCTTGTGACATCACAGTAAGGGTTAGGATTAACAGGACAGCTGGGCCAAGGGAAGACTAAGGGAAGACTGAGGGAAGAAAAACCTAATTCAATAAATTATAATAGTTATTTTATAATGATAGAACGCTGGTTCCGTATGGGTGAAGTATTCCTTTAATCTACTGGCCCCCTCTGCAATAGTACAATGCTGAATTCTGCCACAGCGACAACCCCTTATAGTGACTGCACTGATCCCCATTTCCATAAGTTTACATATCAAATATGCCAAAGTACCCCATACAACTTCACTGCTTTAAGTAAATAGTTCAAGAGTTATTTTAATCACATTCTAGGTGAAAAGATTGATTCCACTTTCATCATATGAAGCAACAACTAGTAGCTGATTAGCTTAGCTTAGCACCAAGACGGAAAATAGGGTGTAGCAGCAAGCATATGGCTCTGTCCAAATGTTAATGAAAATAAGTTCATGTCCGTTGCTTTTTGTAGGTTGTTAAGATTATGTATTTGTTTGTATAGAGAAAGTGGTAATATGAAAATTTGTTGTTGCAGTGGATTATTCTCTGGACTATTTCTTGACTATTTCTAGTCAAGTCTACTACAACTAGGATTCCTGTGGAACCACAAATTAAACTTGTTAATTAGGGAGCTTTAGAGGTGCTGGTATAGGCAGATTTTGTATCGGATATGAGATTTGTATCAATGCTCTCATCTCAGCAAGAAGGGGATATGTTCATTTTCCACAACATAATTTCTTTAAAAAGCTATCATTAACCCATCCATCTGCTTTCATCCTTGTCTCACCTTTGTGTGTGTGTGTGTGTGTGTGTGTGTGTGTGTGTGTGTGTGTGTGTGTGTGTTTGTGTGTGTGTGTGTGTGTGTGTGTGTGAAAATGGTTGGATTTGATGCAATAATTGTAGGGACTTCCTATACATTTAATTGTGCGGAACCAATTTAACCTTCCACCATTCACTTATAATTCTCTTTTTAGCAGGAAACAGCATTGCTCTCTGATGTCATCTGTCAGAAGGATGAAAGAGCATGACAAAAAGGTTGACCTCCACATTCAAGTGGCACATATAGGAAACACTCCTCCATGCCATTTTGACCATAACATAATAAACCCATTGTGTGAGTGTCGCTGGGCTAAAAAGCGGAAGCACTTTCTTCAATTTTTTATTCCCGGTAAAGGGTTTTTACTGGGAGTTTTTTCTCAGCCGAGCTAAGGGTGTAAGGGCAGGGTGTCATATTGTATCATATTGTATCATATATCATATTGTATGAAATGTAAAGCCCACTGAGACAAATGTGTTTGTGATTTTGGGCTATACAAATAAAACTGATTTGATTTGATTTGATTCTGCCTGGGTTCCTCATTGATGAACTATATATGAAAGGATCCTGTATTGAATACCAGGGGCTTTGTGGATCAGTCTTTTTTATTAAGAATATGTGTTGTCTCCTAGGCATTCTGAAGATGGATTACATTGATCAATAGGCCATTGAACATACACAATGTGAAGTGTCTTTGAGAATGGAAGCTCTTTGTCTGTCGCTGGGCTAAAGGGCAAGGTGTTATAATGTATGGAATGTAAAGCCCACTGAGGCAAATGTCTATTTGTGATATCGGGCTATACAAATAAAACTGATTTGATTTGATTGGAACTGCCCCCACCGTAAGCCACGCCGTAGCAGGTTTTCAAGTAGCGGGCGACGCTGATGGCTGCAATGGTGAACATGCCACACAGGCCGAAGATATAGCAGCCGAGGCCGTAGTAAACGCAGGTGGTGTGATCTCCCAGCCACGCGTGGTTGAAGGAGGACAGGATGGAGAGCGGGTAGAGGCAGATGCAGGACAGGAAGTCCACTACGGCCAGGTTGACGCACAGCAGCTCCGAGCTCGCCATCTTCTTCCTCCTGCGATAACAGACCAGCAGAACCAGGCCATTGCCCAGAACAGAGACCAGAACTAGACAGAGGACAAAGAAAGGAATTTTTATTTTTATTTTTTTAACGAGGGCATGCATCGTGAAAGTTGTGAAACTTGTAGGGATGAACACACAAATAATCAGACTGTTTTTTTGTACGGACTTCAATGTTCTAGTAAGTTGTTTTACCGCTCATATCAGTTTCTTTCAAGCACCTGTTCTCTTTGGAAAACAAAACACATGATAAACCCACAGCTCACCACATGCTCAGTATAGTGAGTTGGTTCAAGTTCAAAGCAGCAAATAAAAGCTATGTGAACATTGAACTTCATTTTCAAAGCTGCCACTATGTCAGTGTTCACGGCTTGTTTTCGCTGCTCCGCTCTAAGTGGCCAGAAAAATGAGTTATTGTGCAAACTCCATGGAGAAATATACTGTACATCAGTTTTCTGTTCTATTTGATACACAATCAATGACATGGAGGACAATATCTGGAGCGTTGAACTGTGTTTAACAATCTAGATTTCTACAAATCCAACTTGATTTTTCGTTTCACAGAGATCACCTTGATTTCTGCTAAACTAACTGTGTATATTATATCTTGTAGTGTGTTTTTCAAGGATAACCACCACTCAACAAAGCACTATTCACACATGCATCACAGATGCAATCTAAACTATGAAAGACCTTTCACCTTTCACTCCGGGGACTTACAATGCAGTAGTTCTGTTTTGCCTTGAACACTAATGGTGTTTGTATTACTTGGACAGCCTTCAGAGCATTGGAAATTAAAGCAACAATGTGTCACTCCCTCAGTAGGCCTAACAATCAGCCTATTCTACCCTTTGACAAACCCATTTCAAAAAGGGGCACCAACGTGAGAATTATGCCTTCAAATCACTATATCAACCTTTTTTTTTACTCCTGGGGTTTCCTTCGTTTACACTGACGACCAGTTTAAGAGTATATAGAATAAAGTATGCCGGAACAACATACAAAAGAATATGACGGTCAAGGAAAACAAAAACAATATACTAAGGTCACTATAGATTTAGTGTGTAAAGTTTCAGACACTTTTTTTCCCTCAAAAAGTGATTAGTTTTAAAAATGTTTGAATGGTATCTTCATCTAAGCCATTAAAGAGATCCTATTATACTACTTTTCTGGTCTTAATTTCTTGTTAAAAACTGCTATAGAGCAACCTGACACGAATCACATCACAAAAAACTATGTAGATTTTCGGGACACTCTTCCTCTTACCCTAGCGAGCACAGCAGTCTCTCTCTACACACTGCTTTGAGCTTCTCCGCCCCTCCCCCCCCTGCTGCAAACCCCACTCCGTTGTGATTGGTTACCTTCCTTCCAGCAGCGGGAAATTTTCAGGAAGGTGGGGGCATGCAGCCGGAGCTTGCCTGAGCAGCATTACCATACATGGAAACATGACAGAAACTACACGAGCGTGACAGAAAGTACCCGGAAATTTGAACAAGTTCGGCTCGACCGGCTGCCATAGTTTTTAGTGCTCTGCATAGCCACCCCAGACGGTCAGCAGGGAATACGTCGAAATGCATGTACATAATTATTTGATACTCTAGTATGGTTAAACATGACTATAAATCATTATAACAACGTTTATAGGTCATAAAAGTCGAAAAGTATCATAGGTCCTCTTTAAGGTCAATGGAAAATAGAGCATCTTTTAACATCAGTTTGTCAAATATGGAGAAATCATTCTTTGAGAAAATAAATAACAGGCAAATCTTTGTTTTCTAGACAAAGTACATACTTTTTTGGCATTTTTACTTTACCGGACACATTTGGAGAGATGAAATAGGGCAAAGAGGGGAAGATATGCAGAGAACTGACCCTGGTCGGATCCGAACCTGGATCCCCTGCGTGGCCTGAGCCTCTGGGAGAATGAAGGATTTTAAATTACAGACAAAAATGTATTCATCACAGGGGGGCACTCGTGGTGTAGTGGTTAGAGCGCCCGCTTGTGATGAACAAATTTTTTACAGTAATTTAAAATTCTTCATTTTCATGCAGTCCTGCCCATGGTCTACTCAATGTCGTAAAGCCAGTTTTGTAATCACCAAACTAATAGCTCAATGAGATCAGCACCTGCCTTTGTGTTGCAGTATGGTCATCTAATAAATGATCAGGCATTGTGCTGTGGACTGCCGCCCTGCATGTTTTAGATCTGCTCTGCATCAACACACATGATGGAAATGAACAATCAGTTCAGTTCAGGTAAAGTTAAGTCATGTTATTAAATCAACCCAGCTTTCTTAGAGGAGACATAGCTACACAAGGTTGAAACTGGTTTTCAGAGATTGGGAGTTCAACTCCCTGTACACAGTCACTTAAACAGCGGGCCTGTAAATTGGACCTAATCAACACGATGAGCATGAATATCTTTGGCATTTCTGCTGAGCCCTTGTGTATTTGTCATTCTTCTTCTCTCCCTCTTCTTCATCCTCCGCTTTTCCCTTTTTCTCCTCAAGATGCTCAACCCCGACAATCCCTGCAGCGGTAATCATCAGAAAGATAGGGAAATTACTTCCACAATCCGGTCTCCAAAACCCAACGAGTCCTCCAGATTTAACAGTAACATATGTCGTTTAGAGCAGGAAAACATCATTTGTCTGTGACACTAACCGACATGCTTACAAGGACTTTGTCAACAACATCACTTGACCTCCTTCTCCAACTTCAACAAAAATGTATCCGTGAGACGATCTTCTTCTCAGGAGACTAGTACTGTAGTTCTTTATGAAACGCTTATACTATAGTAGAAGTGTACAGGGGTGAATGGCATAACTTTATGAAGGAGTTTTGTTGCCATGTAGCCTATTGAGCAGGCAAAAGTAACATGTCTATTTTCTCCTGAAGGACACCTTGTTATGAAACAAATGTTTGTTTTAATGTGCATAAATGCAAGTGCAGATTAAACCTTCTTTCATATTAAAATAACATATCCTATTTAAATGATATTTAAGCCTTGAGTGGAGATGATGTTTGCCTGCTGCTTTATAGTCGTTTTGAGTCCTACTTAAATGAAAATAAGTTGTGAATTATTTCGCAATGATGAAGTAATTCCACTACAATAATTCAAGAAATCGCTTTAAATAGGCTATATAGCCTATATATATAGCCTATATAGGTTTTGCATTATTTCTATCTCAGTTTAAACCGAAAAAATAACAATTTTTTCTAATTAATATGTGGCCACCTGTTTGTCACGGCGAGTCTTTCAAATGTTTTCAGGTGAGGTGAAAATGTGCAGAGAGCAGTTGAAATGCACGTACCGACGGACAGGATGACCAGCCCGACACATATGTCAGCTGCGGGTGTCAGTTTGGAGGTGAACGCGGAGATGGTGTGGTTGTCGTCGCAGGAGTCCAGCATTTGTTGGAGCGGGTCCTGATGTGGTCGCGGTTAAAATCCGAACTTTCCTCTGAGGAGACGAGGTGTTTGCGGTGCGGAGGTCTGACTTTTTATGCGGGAAAAGAGGTGTCCTCAAAAAGCAAGAGCTACTGTGAAGTGCCAGGAGCGTGGAGGAGAGAGGGGGGCGTGCGTGTCAAGTGCAGATATGGGAAACGTGATGCTGATACTCTTCCTAAAGACAATGTTGCAGTGGCGGACTCAGACTGTTTGAAGGGCAGGGGCGAAAAAATTAAAAGGGCACATTCTGGACAACACGGGCCCACCAGCACACACAGTGGCTTTTATTACTCGATGGTGTTTTGTTCCCCCAACGGAGCTTTAAAGAGGACCTATGATGCTTTTTGACTTTTATGACCTATAAACGTTGTTATGATGATTCATAGTCATGCTTAACCATACTAAATTATCAAATAATGACTTACATGCATTTCGACGTATTCCCTGCTGACCGTCTGGGGTGTCTGTGCAGAGCACTAAACACTATTCTAGCCAGTCGAGAAGTCACGTGTTCAAAGTGGTCTACCCTTTGTAACTTCGTGACGTCGCATGTAACTTTGTGACGTCACCACGCGGATGTTTCCATGTATGGTAATGCTGTCACTTCCCTGTTCGCGTCTGCCTCGCGCCCTTATAGGTCCATGCTTGCTTCCCGCCACTGAAAGTGTTCCGGAAGGAAGGTAACCAATCACAACCGAGTGGGGTTTGCAGGAGGGGGGGGGGGAGCGGAGATTGCCGAAGCACAAGCGGAGGGAGCGGAGATGGCCGAAGCACACACACTCAAGTGTTGACAGGACGTGCTGGATCGCCAAAATAAGAGAAAGAGCTTCCCGAAAATCTACATAGTTTTTTGTGATGTGATTCGTGTCAGGTTGCTCTATAGCAGTGTAAAACAAGAAATTAAGACCAGAAAAGTAGTATAACAGGTCCTCTTTAAAGGCAGCGCTGCCTGGAAGGTCCTAACCTTAGCAAGCGCTGCCTGGAAGGCCCTATTCCCCAACCTTAGCAATCGCTGCCTTGAAGGTCCCATTCGGGGCACTTGTCACATCTCCATGTAGCACTTTAAAAAAATTGTTGGGCTCATACAATTAAAGGGGAGATCTGGGGGTCCCCCCCCCCATAAAAAAATTAGCTTCAAAGACACTGTTTCCCCTTATTCTAGCGACTTTATAAACACCAAAATGAGTTGTTCACATCATTGTGGACTTTCACATTTTAGCCAAAGAAAGGAGGATGCCTTGCTGCTTTCATCCTTACTAACATTTAAGTAAAAATTAGACTGGAGAAAATTCAATGTGCCGCTACCATACAGTCTTTGACCTTTGACAGCCAGCTACAGAAAAATGTAAGGAAGTTTTCCTTCATGTTGAGGTGATAGCTGACTATTATCGTCTCTCTTGCATGAAATTACCTACACTTGAATGATCTTGAACGCTCAAAAAATGTATATACATTTTAAACGGATTATGCAAACTGAAAATATTACGTTTTTCTAACTTGGCATCTAATTGCGCTTTTACACTATGGGTACGGACATATTCTTAATCTACTTTTTGCTTTGTTATCCAGTGGAGATTTAAATACCACTCGATGTAGCTGTTTGTCATAGCGACGCCACATGAAAGCAGCGCCTCTTTCGCATTCCCCGTTCGTCAGCAACCAAAGAGAGGAACGTCTGCACCTCATTAGCTAACCACAACATGTTTTATTCGGTTTGCCATATTCTTGCTCCAGAGGGCACATCATCATCATTTAGGCCTATTGTATGGAGGGGCAACCTAGGGCACTCATTGATTTTTGTTCAAGTGTAAAGGGCAGCCAATAAGGCACTTTCTCTCATTTTCACCACCATAGAGGGCACTTTAGCAACACTTTTTCAACCATGGGGGCACTAGACGGGCAGAAGGGCACTAGAAGGACCAGACGGGTAGAAGGGCACTATCAGGGTACTAGAAAGGCACTAGAAGGACCCGGTGGGCAGAAGGGGACTATCAGGGCATGCTAGAAGGGCACTAGACGGGCAGAAGGGCACTAGAAGGACCAGACGGGCAGAAGGGGACTATCAGGGTACTATAGGGGGCACTAAAAGGGCACCAGATGGGCAGAAGGGGACTATAAGGGCACTCATTAAGGCACGTCATCGAATTTTCTTGTTCTAGAGGGCACATCATCATAATGTATTGTATGAATATATTCCAAAACGCCTCAATTAGCCTATCCTATTTCCATAGGAACAATCCAGTGAATGCATTGCAGTTTACACATTGCTGCTAAAACACCGATGGCTGCCAATTATAGGACTATTTAAAACAAATGTTTTTGGTTGAAACTAACAGAAATAAGAAAATACGTCGGAGCAAACAATTTACATGTGTAAGTAACAATATCTTGATAATCTGAGTTACCATGTCAGAATTCAATATTTGTTATGCTATGGAAATGGCTTTCGGCAATATAGGCTACCTTAGCAGAATGTTATATTTCTGTATTATTTGCATTCAGAACTACCTATGTAACTGACATTTAAATCTCCCACTCTCCCTCCGAGCTCCAAGTTCCCTCCGTGCAACGTATGCTGGTACATCATACCCAGGGCCGCCTTAATGCACAGGCTTACCTGGGCTGAAGCCCCAGGGCCTACGAAGATCAGGGGCCTCTCTTTTTTTTTTTTTTTTTACTGTCTCAATATAGGCCCCTGATCTAAGAAGGCCCCAAACATTGTCATTTAAAACAATAAATTATTGACTGGCTCATGATAGGCCCCTAATCATCGTAGGGAGGGGAGGGTGGGGGGGGGGGGGCGTACGGAGATCAGGGGCCCATCAGGGGCTTTCATCAACCTCTCCATCCCCACTGTCCGCACTGTCTTTGGACGCAGTGCCTTCCGGTTCGCTGCAGCCTTTGACTGGTACACCCTTCAAAACACCCTTAAACTTTCTGTCTTCACCTCTCTCTCTGTTTTCAAACTAAATCTGCATAAAATCTTAGTTGACTCCTGCACCTGCTAGTAGCCCTTCTTGTCATACACTATTGATTAACTGTTTATTTTATTGTATTGTATTATATTGAATTTTTTAAAGTGTATTTTATATATTTTTGTAAAAGTGTAATATATATATATAACCTTGTTTTCACTTTTAGCACTCCCCTCCCCCTTCCCCTTCAGGCTGCACTTGAAAATAAGAATTTTGTTCTTAATTTGCTTGCCTGGGTAAATAAAGGTTAAATAAAATAAAAATAAATTACCTAGTAAAGAAAAGGGAGAAAAAAATCACATTATTTTTGGCCTATGAAGATCAGGGGGCCTATCATTCACCAGTACATTTTTGTTATTTTTGTTTAAATAACATTGTTTGGGGCAACGCAGATCAAGGGCCTATATTGAGTTGAACAAAACAAATAATTCAAAGAGAGAAGTAGTTTTGGGATAAGGGATTATTTAAAACAAATTTGAATGCTGACTGACTGGATTTTTTAAACCTATATATTTTTGTTTCTGCTTTTTGGTATTTCTGTGTCTCCAAATTATTCCAGAAAATAGCTCACATAGGACACAGTTGATTTAGCCTTAGTTTTCTTCTCAAAGTGCACCAGATTGATGCATTTTACTTTAAAAGGTTCAAATTTTTCTTCCGGGGGGGCATGCCCCCGGACCCCTCTAGAAGGTCCTGGGTCTCCACCACTGTCTCCTCAATAACTTCGAAAAACACTGTAATCAGGTCAGGGCCGCCCATAAGGGGTGGAAAGTGGGAAAGCTTTCTAGGGCCCAGCCACCAGATTACCTAACTTAGCCAACCTTTATTATGAACGCTATATTCGCAAGAGAACTTTCTATAAAAGAAAACATTTTATTCATTGTTACTT
The DNA here is from genome assembly GCF_949987685.1 of Ammodytes marinus. Lineage (NCBI taxonomy): Eukaryota > Metazoa > Chordata > Actinopteri > Uranoscopiformes > Ammodytidae > Ammodytes > Ammodytes marinus. Next base: position 9,252,095 of record NC_137223.1, on the reverse strand, counting down.
GGGTAAAATATATCACATTTTATATTGAAAAACTAAAAGTATCATGGGTCGTTTTTTCCCCCTCAAAACCGTTGCATGCATTGATGATGAGCAAGCTAACCTAGCAAGCTCAGTGATGCCAGGACCTGGACATAAATCAGGGTACCAGAAAAGAAAGGGAAAAAAAGGGAACTTTCAAGGGCTTTAGACCCCCGGAAAATTCCTTAATATCAGTATTTCTGCTAGCAGAAGTGTATTTTCAATTCAGATATACTGTGATATTTCATCAAGTTTTGAGGTGTCTTTGAAATTATTCTGTATATTTTATCTATTATTTTCTAAGAAAATTAGAAAATTACATATTTAGCCTTTAAATGAAGGTGGCAGATGGTTGTTATACTGATGAGGAAAGCTTCTGGTAGCAGTGCTATCATGGTAAACCCCCCCTACAGCATTGGTGTGTCTAAAAGCTTACATTACAGGAAATGTTACAGTAAATGTGCCAAAAAGCAGGTGCAGAGATCTTGCAAGAGCAGGGGGGCCTACGAAACCTCTCAGCCCCAGGACCTAGTGGCAGGTAAAGGCAGCCCTGATCATACCAAGGGCTGAGGGTAAATGAATGAGGGGAAGTGCAACTATTAATGGAATGCAGATTTCTTCTCCTTTTATTTTTTGGTAGACTGTATGCTTTTAGGGACATCGCGGCCACCCACAGGACAAATATATATATAAATATATTCCAAAACGCCTCAATTAGCCTATCCTATTTCCATAGGAACAATCCAGTGAATGTATTGCAGTTTACCTCAGTTCCCGTGCAACGTATGCTGGTACGTCATACCAAGGGCTGAGGGTAAGTGAACGAGGGGAAGTGCAACTACTAATGAAATGCAGCTATTGTGAAGGACAGCTCTGATGGCTCCCATCTGTTTGATCTGTTGCCCCCAGGCAGGTGCTACAGGATCTGATCAAGGACAAACATACTCAAGGACAGCTTCTTCCCCAGAGCTATACCACTTCCAAACTCAAGCATGCACTACTGTGGCCTTGTCATGGTGGAAAAGCTTGTGTGTTCTAGTGATCCCCCAGAGCTATGTCGTCAGCAAATGCATGCTCCGGGTAGGCTGGTAGGGTACCCCATAGCGTACACGTTGGGCTGGAGAATCCAGACTAACATGATCCAAACCCCTTTATGATGGTGAACAAAGAAAAAGTGTTTACCTTGCCAGAAACCTGGTCACTGGGTCTCACTAATGGAGCCAGGCCTGGAATTGGAGCCTATATAACCCATTCGGCATCAGCCTGAAGCAGCTACTAAGCACCCCAACATGTACCAGCCAGCCACAAGGAGCAAGGGGTGAGATGGGGTGCGATAGGCTACCCAACAGACAATCGGAACTGGGGAAACGGTCCTAGGCGTTTTGAACCAAGGTAACGCAATCTGGCTTTTGGTATGTGGTATGAGCCTCTCTGTGGGGGAAAGCGGTACCACCTAGATAGGACTGGAACCCAAGTCCTTGATATAGGATGGTTTCTGTCCTACTCAGAAGTTGCTAAGGACGAGAGGTACTGGGCTGGTGTGGGGATACTCAAGTCCCCCGCAGTTGGAGTCTGTCCCGGTTGATGAGAGGGTTGCCTCAATGCAACTACGAGTTGCAGACAGGAAAACTATGACTGTTGTTATTGCGTATGCACTTAACAACAGCTCAAAGTATGCAGCGTTCTTGGAGACGTTAGGAGGTGTGATGGAGAATGCCTCGCTCACTTACTCCATAGTCCTACACTTCAACGCTCACGTGGGTAATGACAAGGAAACCTGGAGGGGTGTGATTGGGAGGAACGGCCTCCCTGATCAAAACCCAGCGGTGTATTGTTATTGAACTTCTGTGCTAGTCATGGATTGTTCATAACGAACACCATGTTCAAACACAAGGTTGACACACTTTCACTATTTCACTAGACCTGCTGCCATATGTTCTGGACATTCCTGTCAAGAGACGGGCTGAGCTGTCAACTGATCACCATCTGGCAGTGAATTGAAGAATGAGATTGTGGATCAAAAGGAGTTCCATGACCCGGGAGGACTGCTGCTCCTAGCAACCTATCAGTTGGACGTGCCTTTTATAGAATAGTTATATCATTTTGTGAGATGATAATCCTTAGGTGGGCCCCAGGTTGGGAAGTGCTGCAAAAAAATAACATTAACTCAATGTAAAGTAGTTAAAAGCAGCTCCACCTCAAAAAGCTACAAAAGGAACATGCTTTTTTCACACCGTTGCAATCTCGGTATTAATAAGCTCATAATGTCATAACACATCATTCACAAGCCTTTCTCTGCAAAGAAAGTATTATTATTTTTTATACTCAATAATATTAAACGCTTATGATTGAACACATTTTAACCTTTACTATGGGACAGCTTGTGCTTGTGTGCCTGATAACTATTCAAAGATATGCATTTGTAGTATGAAACAACCAACAGTAATAACCATTCTGTCCAGAAGCTCAAAGACAAGACATGAGGAAAAAAAGAAATGCAATCGCACCCTCTGTTGACCTCATGATGTACTACAACTCAACGCACATAACAAAAATGAAAAAAAGAGACTGGGTGTTTGTGCTTTGAGTAGAAAGATAAAGTCGACTTTATTTGTTGGTGAAACCTAAATAAGATCTGCGATTACAAAACAGGTTCCACACAGTTTTTTTTTTTTTTTTTTCATACGTCACAGAGGTTGGAATGCTGTACAGACAGAAAGGCATCAGAAAGAGACTGGACCGAAAAAACATATGAACTCACAAGAGAGCAGACACTCAGGGTTCAGAGGGAACACCATTCAATTAATTTCAAAACTTGTTCCTATGATCTATGGCAGTCAGATTAAGTTCATGAACACATTTATCAACTCCCCAATGTCTTTAACCGGAAAAATAAAGCAAACGTGAGGTTATAATAGTCTGGAGATGCAGGAAGTGAACAGGCATTGATGGTAAAGAATATATGTATAAACAATCCAGTGGTTTTTAAGCATTTTAATTTTGACTTGATATCACTACTTGATTGAGAATTGTTTGGATATAAGAACTCAGTGAGACACGTGTAAGTGTTTTCAGCTTTGACAGAGAACCATTTATGTTTCTAAGCACTGACTGCACTTTCTTAGACCACGGAAACAATAAACTGTACATAGAAATCTTAAATTGAGTGGCATTTCCCTTTACATAAGCCTCCAAACTGAACATATACAGACATATACCCAATCAACAAATATACACTCAAGGGCATCCTGCATCCCATTCCGATCATGATCCATCTGCAAAAATGTTTCTTTTCTCAATACCCAGGAAAATATAGTCTTGTGTGTTTGTACTTCCTAAATGTATATCTTACAAAAAAGGAATAGTCCGACATTTTTGGATATACCTTTATTCGCTCTCTTGCAGAGTTAGATTAAGAGACGACACCGCATGTTTGTATGGTGATTTTAAAGATACAGACGGTTAGCTTAGCATAAAGGGAAAACATCTAGCTAGACTCAGTCCACATGTAATCCACCTACCCGCAACCCTAAAGCTCACTAGTGAATCACGTTTTAATTAGTTTTATATGTATACAAATGTAAAAACTAACCATTTAGAAATGTCAATTTTTACACTTTGTATGTGTAAGTTTTGATGTGTATTAAACAAACAAGATACACCTGAATTCATTGACAAGATGAAGAATTACAATCCAGCAAGTTTCCCTAAATGGCGAACTATTCCTTTTGTTGGTTAAAACGTTTCATTCTAGTGTGAATAATCTTATAAATGCAGGTGTTGTGTTTAACAGCAATTAGCTTCATGTTTATCACCCAGATAAAACAATATTTACCAACACCTGAAACACAAAAATATTCTCACAAATGTCATTTACCACAACAAGTTTTAACTTTACAGTCCCAACTTGAGTCGCTTACAGAGATATCCACATGTGGGATTATTATACTTAAGGATTTATGTATTTTTGGCCGTGATCCTCCCATCCTCTCTCTCTCTCACGGGAGACAGCTGTCCTCTAGCTTCTTCTGCCCGTCATAACATGGTCTCTTCTACACATTAATGGACAATAAATGTCTAATTTATAGATCTGGTCCCATCGTCCCCAAATACTCCCAAAGTCCGCAGTTCCCTTCTTCCTTAAGGTTTTTCCACCCAAGTGTTGGCATCAACAAGGAAAAGCACATTAAAAAATAGACATCTTTAAATAGCCATTCAGCTTGTCTAAGTGCAGCACAATCGGAAACATTGAATTCAAGTCATTAATTTCTCCCCTCCCATGTATTATACAGTGAATATAGCAGAAAGAGAGAAAAAAAAATCATTTTCAGTTAAGAAACTAAATGTGAAAGGATACATCTTTGATCAGACAAATAAACATTATACTGCAGCCACACTGTAACATCCAAAAATAGTCTTAAGTTGAAATATATATATTTTTTTCTGCCAACGAAATGCTGGCGTTCTAAGTCACTCTAAGTAGATTTAATATACTGTTGAGGTGTAATTTGTGTTTTTTCTGTCTCCGTCAATCCTCTCCTGACAGTTGTGTGAACGCGGTGTCGAAACCAAAACGGAATAAAAAACTGACGTCCGGTGTCATTTGGCACATGAGGTGCTCCCGCTGGCTGCCACACTGGCGTCAGGATCTTTGTTGTCTGTGGCGACGGCGGCGGCAGCATCAACGCTCCTGTCCTGGTGGTCATCGTTGTTATTATTACTATTGTTGTTGTTGTTGTTGTTGCTGTTGTGGACACCCGGGAGCCCGTGGCTGTTGTTTTGGCCCAGAGCGCTGCTGAGCCTCAACTCCTCCAGCTTCACCCACAGCTCGTCCCGCTCCTGCTCCTTCTTCTTCTCCCTGGGACACCACAACATGTTAATGCTTCCATTTTGGTTTCAATTAGAAATAAAGAACCAACTAAAACAACAGTATGAGAAAGTCCTCTAAGTGACAAACTTGGTGAGCGCTCCAATCTAACTTAAGTTCCATGTGGTTTGTCACTTTAAGTGTCAGTTGACTCACTTTTGCCTGTCTGCTTTGTAGGAGGAAGTCAACTCATCGAACAGCGTGCAGTTCATCTCCATCAGCGTCTTCAGCACGTTGTAGACCAGAGCCACGATGGTCCTACAACACAGCAGAAATACACTCAGTAAAGCAACAATTACACAGCCACAAACAACCAGGTTTAACAAAAGGGCCAGTTCACCTAATTATCCATAAATGACTATAGATTTCATGCATAATACTTCAGATGATTAGTCCAAAAAAAAGAAGTAATTAAAGCATTCTGTTGGAAATCTTTTTTTTTTGTGCATGAAAGATTTTCCTTGGGGTTTGGGAAAAAATATGTAGAATCCAGGCTCAATAGATCCACTCACTCATTAGCATTAAATAAAAAAAACTTTCAGGTTTCTTATACAAAGCACAGGACCTGAATTCCTGTGGAGTACCCATGGTGATTTACCTTAGCAACGTGCTAACGTACGTGAATGTCTGACACAGCTTTTTATCCTGGAGGACTTACGGATTCCAGTGCTCTTTGGAGATTCTGTACAGGCTACCGAACATAATGGGAAGGATCTTGTCGATGTTCTCCTCGATGAGGCTGAGAATGTACTCGTTATTCCAGAAGTACAGCGCTCGCTCTGCTACCTGCGAGGACAGACACAAGAATAGAAGGGGAAAATAAAAAGTAAAAAATCTTTGTTCGGTTGAAGGAGATAACAATGGCGACTTCACATCACGTAACATGTCTGAAACTTTAAATGTAAAAGTTGTGATCTCCAGTGCACTGAGAAAAATACAATCAGTAGCCAATTAATTAGGTAAACTTGGCTAAAACTAACACAGCCTAATTAAACAGTCCTACAATGAGTTCTACCTAATGGTACTATTACATGAAGGTAATTGTGTCCCGTCTTTGTTTAGACTGTTTTAGGGATGAGTCGATTCAACTTTATGATCATTTTGAAAGCTGTATTTAAATTATTAATAAGGATGGGGCCGATCCAATATTTGTATCGGGTCCGATATGGCTGTAATCTACGTATCGGAAGTTATGTTATAGTTTGCTGAAAAACTAATTAAAGTAAGATAAAAAAAAAACTTTTATGTGCTTACAACTACATTACAGTGTGCTACATTATGAACCCTTTATTAGTTAACAGAATGCCAAAACACGGTTGCTTCATGAAGCCAGCAGCAGCAATTCATATTCATGTCGGAACAGGACAAAAGGTTGGAACCACTGTGTCTGTACCTGAAAGTGTGGATTGGCCACACATCTAGAGATCTGCTTGAACAACGGCTCCTGGATTTTCTTGAATTGAGTTGGCTCAATAACATCCAGGATCTCCTCGATTTCACCCAGGAACATCACCTAAGTAGACAAAGAGGGGGCAGGACAAGAAGCAACATCAAGATCTTGTCCACAGCTGTGATAGGCGTGAGATGGGATTTTTATTAGACGTACCTCTTTCTGGCTGCAGGTTTTAGGCCAAAACTTCAGCAGCCCGCGGATCACCTGCACCGATAAAAAAGAGAATTTCATGAGACTTTCTCTTTATATCAAAAAGAAAACCAAATTCGTACCAAAAAAAAAGAGGAAATAAAATAACCTTCAACAGTCTCTTTGAGTGGGTGTTTGCTTGCACCTACTAAAAATCTCTTTGCAGTGTGGACTAATATAGCGCTCATGGCTGTGCACACTTTAAGTGGGAGGAGAGATAACAAATTAAATTGATTTAAAAACAGACAACATACCGGTTCAGTGAGTGTAGGATCCTTCTCCAGGAACTGAACCACACAATAGGCCAGCTGAGGGACAAAAAGGCAAAACAGTAAATGCACCCAAAATATGCATCAGTCAAAGACTGCAGCACACACACACACAACCTCATCTAAAAACCCTCTGAATCTCTCCTGCTCTATTGTCTCTGGTTACTTCTGTCATCCCTGACAATCACTAATATTATTATTTTTTATTCCTGTATCATTTTTTTCGTCTGCCATGCTATGTGTAGAGGACCATTTAAAATCTTATTTGCATTTTCAGTAATTATTTTGTTATCATTATAGGAAGATGTGCATTTGGGGTAAAATATATGTGATGAAATTAAGCTTATAAATCCATACTGTATTAACTCAACTCATATAAGTTACATGTATTAAATATTTATATTCACTTATGGACCGGAATCCAAAATATGCAAGTGCATTTCCACTTCCGCGCCACCAGGAGGTGCTACAGTACAGTGGTTACATTATGATAGAGCTCAAACCTGCAGAGACAATCCCTAACAAGCTCTGTCATTTATCTTTGACAATACATCCAATTATTTCTGTGCAGTTTGGAATGATAAAACCCAAGTACTGGCTAAATGAATGTGAGGTACAACAAAACAATATTTCAAAATGTTCCTACCTGTGCGTGGAAAAGGGACAATGCTTTAGCGGTGTGGAGCGGGATGAGCACCTTCATGAGGAACTGCTTGTGCTCGGCTTTCAGAGGCAACGCAAAGCCGTTGATGATACTGTAAACAGAAAAACATCAGAGCAACGCTGGATATCTTAAGACACACTGATTACTACAAGGTCAGAGCCTGGCACGACGGAGGATATTCAGTTCATGAAGTAGGAAAGAAAAAATACAGAAAGAACTTGGTGGATTGGTAGCAGGAAAATGGCAGGAGAGAAAAGGCCTGAGGGGCCTTTTGGTTAGGGACTGCAAGAGAGCACAAGTCCTCCACGTCATCGGATACAAAATTCTCCACAAGCCTGTTCACAACCTGGGAAAGCCAGCAGGAACACTACGGCTACAACAGAATAAAAACTAGGTTTCTATGAAACTGATGACTATGCTTTTCAAACCTGTCTTTCTGTGAGTTAAAATGTCAGTGTCCTCAAATGCCACACAGTATAAGAAATTAAGACGCATGCTGGTAAGAAACTAGCACACCAGCACTTGACTTTTTTTATAGCTATAATGCATTTAATATTTTAAATGTGTTGGTCAGAATCAGCTTTACTTCAGTGTTGAAATAGAGAAAAGATTCAGGTACAAACGATGGCCACTAAGTGGAACAAAGACAGACAAATATTTAGAACTTGTATATAAAAGTAGGTGCAAAAATAAAAAAAGCAACACGACCACTGACAACATAAAAGGTATGTCTATAACCTTAGTGTTCACATCAAATGAATGTTTTATAATGCATGCCTTGTGTTTTGTTTAGAGTATGTTAATGTGTGTGATCGTTCGGCACGTCACAGTACGCCCACATAACGTCACACGACCAAACGGTATTACTCACCTCCCCAGGATTTCCAGCAACTCTGCAACTCCATTGAAGTGTTCGGTTTCATAGATGAACCTGTCACAGAAATGATTATTATTAGGATCACACAATGGATTTAGACTGATCCCAATACTGAGATCGTCAGTCTGATTTGGATTTATTCACTGGTGTACCGTTTTCTTACACACGCAGACCACAAAACTCTAATATTATCCTTTATATGAATTTTCACATGACTTGTGCCCCAAGAAGCCGTCAGTGTGCCTGTGTTTTGGGCTGCCCAGAAAAGGCACAGCAATCACTTGTTCATCCAAATCAGATAAATCTTCTATAACTGATTAGAAGCCTCGTTTTAACAGCTGACTGAGAATTACTAAGGAAACAATACACATTTAGCTGGAGACCTCTAATGGCCTGCTCTTATGTAAGCTGATGATCCATACATCATTCACCTGCTCTGTTCGGTAATCCACTTCCATCGAAGCTGCGCGTGGCCATGGTATGTACAGACAGCGCCTGACAACTGTGGCACTATTTTTGTTCTCAATGACAGATGGTCAAAGTGGGTGCACCCGATTTGCCACCTTGCCGGTTGGAAATGACATCGAGTGCCCCCCCCACTCCTCCGACCCCCCCTGTTCCAATCATCTAAAGCCCTTTGTCACGAAGCAACAGGAGCTGGGAAGAATCCACACAACTGCTGTTAAAAATATTTGATGCTTCCATCTGAAAATGTTTCCTCTTCCTCTCTGTGTTAAATGGACAACTCTGTTTGTGCCTACTTAATGTGAAAGACATGCAGAGAAATTATGTCTTAACCCATTGATGACTATGGCAATCTAGGATGCATGTCCTTAATGCCTGAGGGTTTTCTGAAAAAATAGTACGAATTGTCAAGTCTACCAAAACCTTAATATCTAAGCCTGTGTAGCACATAGAAACATGAAATAAAATACATTTAAAAGTTAAGGTTCACAGGTTTTATTTAAACATGCTCCCTTAGCGCTTACAAACCAACAAATATTTCTAAAAATCGTCAAAATTAGATGAATTAGAAAATTATTAAATATTGTTAATAAATAGATGCAATGTGTTGTGTGATTTTCGTCAGTAGTCTATAGTAGACCTTGATTCTGCACACCAAACGCCACTAACTGTTCTGTCGCCGACACTGCCGGCGTATTTTTTTTATTATTTTGTTTTATTTTTAATTTTTTTGATTGACATGATTTTCGGCAAACCACACAACTTTTGGGTGGTCACGTGGTCTTAAAAAAAATCAACAAAACCCACCTCATGTGTATTTGAACCAATGACAGTGCATTTTATGCTGGGAATGCCATGAAAATTAGATAAAGTAATAATGCTGCGCGACGCAGCATCAGGCAGGAGAGCCAATGTGGCATCGCGCAGCAGCCGTCATCAATGGGTTAAATGGCTAAATCATAATATTTTATCCGAAAAAAAAAACAAGAACAGAAATTCCATAACAGCACCTGCTGTGTTAACTGAGTTCACATATTTTCCAGTTGCATTAATAGTACGTTTCTTTAATTTGCCTATGTAAACTGACACAGTTCGAAAGTGATGCAGTGAGTCTAGTCTAATACTCCCTAAGGAAACCCGTCTTTTATAATCCAAGTGGATATGGTCCCAGTCTTTATTACCAAATAGATTTAGAAACTCCCCCTTTATAAAAGCCTTGCTCCAGTTGGCGTTTCAAATACATCTACAGACTTGGGAGGATTGACCAATCAGGGACGTTCTCTCACTCCGATAGTTCCTGAACCTTGGGAAACCGCCCCCCGGAGTAAGGACAACTGTTGCAAAAGAACTACATTTATTCTCATTTAGTTTTCCATAAACTTCCACAGGGCTCTCTGTGCCATGCGATTATTATATTAATTAAAACTCTTAAAATTCTTGATAAAAAAAACGACACCACATCAATATCGACACTGCGGAACCCTTGCTAAATAAAATCTGCCAAATTTTGAAGATCTAATTGTGCACTCTGATGTTAACTTAATCCATAAAAGCATGCATAATGCTGCACCTCCTCCCCTAAGGAACTTTGTGACACTTGGCTCAGAATGAACAGCACAAGCAACCGGGGAGTTACTTGTGCTGTAGGGGAGAGTGCATTATTCTAAAATGCAAAACCTTGTTATGAAAGTTCTTCACTTTTGTGGCCACAATAGTCTCTTATCAGAGACCTAATCAGAGATCCAATAACGATTTTCAAACTTCCTCCAGTCTGACAACATATTGGTTACTCACACAGTACTGTAAACCTGTACACACTTCTAACATTTTGGTGGGGAAGTGGTACATTTTCATAAAAAAATGCCATGTAGTGCTTCTGGTAATATTTTTGATGTTTAATCCTATGTTTGTATATCATGTACTTTTTCTATTTTTTGTACTTATATTTTATGATTCTACTTACCTGCGCAGGGACTATATAAAATAAATAAATACAAAAAAATAGCCCTTTGCTAAAACCTGGTACACTACATCTCTCCTTGCCTTAAAGGTACACTATGTAGTTTCAGATGTAATGTTTATTAAACATTACATCTTTTTGTACATTATCCCTTTTCAAATAAAGATACATTTCAATTCCTTCAAATACTTTATCCTCAGATTTGGAGGTACTTCACTGTGAGCTTGTGTGTCGGTTAATCAAGGACTACAAAGGCACTGGTCCAAAAGAAGTAAGTTTTGGTTTCCTATTTCAATAAAAAGGAAGAAAAAGACCCCCTCAACGTGAGCACACGAGTGGACATCCAAAAGTATTTTCCTGTAGTACTGGTTGCTTTTTTTTGACATTTCACTCACCGCAAGAAAATGTTGTTGATCTGCTTCCTGATGAAGGCTCGCAAACCCAGGAACTTTCCATAAATCCGATGCAGGATGGTCTTGAGGAAGTCCCTCTCCCTCGGGTCCTCGCTGTCGAACAGCTCCAACAGCTGGATGGACGGAGGAAAAGGACAAACGCAAACTTCCTCAGTCTTAAATCCTGATTTATTCAAAGGGGGTTTTCATTCAACCTATTATATATTATAAGCTGTTTTCATGGCAATCCATTTTAATGACGTAACGTTCTGCAAAGAGAACGTATGATGTCATCAATCAATCAATCAATCCCCTGCTGAACTGAAGACAGACTGACGCATTTTCATTTAGTAAATGACTCACTCCGTTTGTGGGCCCCTGTTGCTATGTCACATACTGCACCATTTTCCTGAGCCTTAATAAGCCTTTGCTATTAAACTCTGCTGGTTACCCAAATACTCATACTGATGAACTTCTAGGTGGTGTGAAGGCTTATTGCTGTAAAATTAGTAGTATTCCTATCACCCACTTCTGGGCTAACTAGCTAACTATGCCCTTCCTACATAACATAAATAATTGTAAATCGCCCTGTGTAAGTAATATGTTTAAATAAGTATCACCAGCAACATCATCTTATATAACACATATACAGTATGTGTGCCCGTATTGTAAATAGATTCGAAACCTCTGGCATTATCAGCTATTTCCAGAAACATATGGTGAGTCATTAGTACAATACAGTTGAGGGCAGCCGAGCCGACGCTGCCACCCAGTTTGAAGAGAATGCTTTCAGGCTCATAGTACTCATCTTCCACACGCGTACCATCAGCACCTCAGTGATAGGTGTCTATTTTTAAACTTGCATTTATCCAGGAAATGATGAACACATGTTCTTCCTCTGCACTGTCTGCACTAATACAAAGTTATTCAGCTGCACTCATCAAACCCAGGGGGGGTATACGGAGCAACAGGTCGTCCTTCTTTTTTTGCAACAGGACCACTTCACATTGATGTTTTCATGGATTGTGGCTTATTTCTTTTCCTGTGCATTCCCCCCAGCTGTAAAACCCCTACTGAACTGCGTATATTCAACTTCTATACATAGCAGGGCACACTATATATCATTAGAATCTAGAGATGAATATTAGCTCAGACACAATGAACAACCAGGAAGAACAATTAGCTTTAAGACAGAGAGCACAGTTATCGCACAAACCCTATGCAATTAAGTGACTCTATGGTCATTTTATATAGTGATAAAAAGATTATCCTCTGTAAAAACATATATTTATTCTATTTAAAAAAAGGTATATATTGTATATTCTTCCTGTAGTAATTCATAGAATAACAGCAGTTAGCCTGTTGATTAGATATTATTAAAAGAGTAAGTGTAATCATATGACAACAACTAAAATATATACATACTGAATGTATAAGACATGTCTTTAACACAAAAAAATTTGTTTTGCAGCCGAGTGGCTTAGTTAAAACTAGACTGGGCCAGCAAATGAGTATTCTGCAAATTCATGACTGTTTCTAGGTATCCACATTTCAGTTAATGCTCAAACGGAGGAAAACCAATAACACAAGAGACTAATGGAACTCTGAATCAGGTATGGATAGAAACGCATCCCACTTTTTAGAAACAATTTATATTGAACCATGAACTGAGAAAAAACAGATCACTAACACACAACATTTTACCAGTGATCCCTGACATAAAAAGCCTAGAATACACCCTGCCTACGTGTCTGATCACATGTTCTGCTCCTCAAAAGGTTGTTTTCCCATGCTGGAGGCTGTTTTCTACTGCAGCTGTTTTTCAAACTAGCTGATGAAGTCTCACCAGGGCAGTGCTGATTCTACCACTATTTTCAAAGACCAAAACATGTCATTAACTAACGAGTAGGGCAAAAAACTGGTGGAGATCTGAAGTCTAAATAAGGAACATATATTGATATATTTTCAACACTATAGTATGTTGTAGTAACACTGGACACTTCACTGCATCCTGGAGATAACTCTCTTGGGTGGCGTGTCCCATTCACATGCTAAAAGTTAGCATCAAATCATTTTCTTCACACTGAGCTGCTACGCTGCATGTTTGTATTACTCCACACCCATTTCTCAAGTGGATGAATGTACAAATATCGAGCACCAATAATGAGCCAGGTTACTCCAGGGTTTGTCTTAGGTAGGTATGTGTTTTAGGCGCGAAGGCAGAAGGCGTGGCACGCCCAGATACACCAACAAGGATTCAACCTTTGTGGTTTTATCTCATCCTTGTGATCCTCTGTCAAAATGCCCTTAAGGAAACCACTTAACCTCTGCCTCCCTTTGGCACGCTCCGCTGACCGTGTTCTGACCTGTATGTTGAATATGTATGTGAACACCTCATAGGGATATTTAAAGACTTACTCCTATGCGATGTGTATTATTATGATAACTGGAGTTGAAGGTGGAGTCAGCGATTCACAAGGATCACTTTGTCAAAAGTATTTGCCGGTTAACGTCGTAAGGAGATATCCACAGATTTTGACAACAAGCTTTCTCCAGAATTGCTGACTCCAACTTTAAACAAACCACAGGCCTTTTTTCCCCCTGCCTTTACTGCCACCCAGACCTCCACCTTGTTCCTCTTTAATCCAACCCCAGTCCATTTCTCTCGACCTGAAGATAAACAACAGGCCGGCTATTTAAAGCTCCCCCACGACACACTCGCATCATGGAAAGTCCGTCCAGGCACCTCGGATGTGGCCCAGCCAACATTCCAGGCCGTGTGGTGTGGTATGGTCCCCCCCCGGCCCCCGTTAGCTGCTGCTTCGCGCCGCGGCTTCAGAAGAGAAGTGGAGCATTCCTACAGGAGGTGGTACTGGGTGCTGAGCCAGGACAGATGCTACACTTTGACTCATCTAATCAACTCATCATGCTGTGGGAGTCTCTGAAATCCCTAAACACGTCACAATGTGATGGTAATTACGCTTATGATATTCACCATATTAAAATTAAAAATGCTGAGTACTTGAGGAAACATCTGTAACAGCTGCAGCGATGCATTGATTAATAGATGGGAGTTATTTGACAAGCAAAATGCAATATGATGGCGCTTTTAAAATGTGAATATTTTATGTTTTTGAAATTGCATCAGAATACATCACGCTGGACTATGAAATTAATAAATGCAACCGTAGGGATGTAACAACACTCCCAACTGATAGCTTGGAGTCTCCTATTAGATACAACTATAACGATGATTATCTAATAAAAAAATTATAAAAATCATATCTAATATTAATCACAAATATGTGCAGCACGTCCCCCTATTCTTATTAATGGAAAAAGAAAAGAAAACTTTGGAGAATTCATTTTCTTCTTTAATTAGAACATGTCTACATAACATGAAATCTACATTAATGCCTGTAACTAAGTACTTCATGTCTTAGCTGAAAAAATGTGGTTAACTTTGGACCAGTTGATACATTTACAAAACCATTATCATGAAACTGAAAACTAAATGCTGATTAAAAAAAAAACTCCTACCTGCAGAACAAATTTCTGATCAATGTAGCGCTTTGCGATGCTTGGCTGGAAGTCTGGATTCTCCAGAAAGCGCAGGAGGAATTCATAGACCAGCTGGAAGACAAATGTAATCTTTTTGAATAAATGAAAATATATACACCTTTTATCCCCTCCCACACTGACATGTTGTAATCTAAAGGGTGTTAAGGAAATGCAGGCTGGGGTATGGCCTGCTTACTTGAACGTGAGGCCAGGAAGCCTCCAGAGTGGGTTCGTCCTCCTCTGGGTCAAAGTCAGGGTTGTCACTTGGTGGAAGAGTCCTGAATATATTGGTGCAGATCTGGAGAGGAAGGAGGAGAAAGAGACTTATTAAAAATATATATAAAAAAGGAAACCAGACAAATAAGGGTTACAATCCCAGGAGAGCATGGGAGAAGACACAGCAGGAATATAGATAAAGTTATTTATAGATCACGATGGGTAAACGCTGCGAACTGCTGATGAAATACAATGAGACGTTTCTGTCACATATTATTATGACTATTGTATGCCAATGAAGCACATAAGTGACCAAATGTTGTTGGGCTTCACCAAATGGCATTTGGTTTCCAGTGCTCCACACCGCCATCTTATAAAAACAAGTTCTTTTTATATAGCATTACAGAAAACCTGCTACTGTAATTGGTTCAGCCTTCTTTAAACCGCATACAGGACGTAGTGTAGTGTGAAAGTATAGGACAGTGTTGCCTACAGTGTGACAAGCCTTGCAACAAATTTGGTTACAGTTAATTTGACTATACACAAGACTCTGTAATCCACTTTTTCTATGACCAGATTTCTTTGTGGAAAGCAGCTGTTGCCCAAAGATTAAATAAACGCGGGTGGCAATGCAAAATTTTATCAAAGGCAGTTGCACATAGTGATGTTGCATTTTGAAACTGTGGGCACAAAATAAAACATTCTGAATTCACCAGAACAAGTGGAATCTAATACAAACACACGAGTGAACATGACTGACAGCTTGCTAACTGGAGTGAAAGCAACTATTTCTACTGTTTGATTAAATTGAGGATGTTAAATAACCCCGGTTATTATTTGATAGAGACCAGTGTTTCCCCTAGAATTTTTTTAGGCCCGGTGGTAAGAGCTGATGAAGAGTATGCGCGCCGCGTGCGTACCAAATTTCTAGAAGGAATTGACCAGAACGAACCCCATTTGAGATGAGCTTCTTTTGACAGCCCGTTAAGAATGAGGGCATAGGGTTATGCTTTCACATTCAGTACGTTTGTAAATTTGGTGTTTCCCACAGGATTTTTAGATCCTGCTGGGTGAGAATGGACCTTCTAGGAGGTCTGGGGGCATGCCCCTGCAGAAGAAACCTTATCCTTTTAAAGTTAAATGCATCAATCTGGTGCACTTTGAGAGGCGAAATCTGATTAATGTTGTGCTCTGTAAACAGCTGTCATATGTCCTGCCTATAACCATTTCCTGTAATAATTTGGAGACACAAGCCATGTAAACTATTGAAGAAAAACACGTGGATTTCAATAAAAAACAATAAACACTAAGATCTAATATAGACAGGTCCTGTCTAGGACTAATTTCTGGAATAATCTGAATCACCTAACCTTGAAGCTAGCCTACTGAAACATATATATATATATATATATATATATATATATATATATATATATATATATATATATATATATATATATATATATATATATATTTTTTTTTTTTTAGGCAAATAGCCTTGTTGAAAATAAATTAATTAACATAGGCTACACATCATGATTAGCCTATCAACAAGTGTGCTACATAAGGCAAATTCCCTATTCCGACCATTATATTTCATCTAGCCTTTTTCTCAATTTAAAACATAAAAATAAAGTAGCATTGAAAATACAAAAAAATAAAGCTTGTAGGCCTACAATAGCCTTCTGTTTTCAAGATAACCTAACAGTTTAAATAATAAATTAATATGTCCCTTGAAAATAAATTAATGCTTTCCTGAGAATGTCAAAGGCAGTAGGTGTGGCACTTCTGTAAACTTACTGAAACGAGTGCATGCCGTTTTTTTCTGCGCTGTCTCTGCTGTTGATACAGATTGGTTGTGTTGCCACGGCGACGTAGCGATTTTAACTTTCTAAGTTTTGCTCAGCACTTTTTCCTGTTCAACGTCCCTGTTACTGAGTCCTTAATATCTCCATAGAGCAGGCGCTGGTTTTATTTTCCCCACTAGTTCAACGTTTGCTTGCTAGTCATGCTTCTGCTCATTGGCTTCCGTGTTTAACAAGTGTGCACCGAATGCACACGCGCATCGCGCCGCGCGCAGACACACACACGCAGACACACACAGACCAGCTGATGGGATGAACAAACGAGAGGTTGTAAAGACAGGCGCACACGAGGGGTAGACTGACAGTGCCGCGCATACGCTCAAAAATTAGTATTACGGAATCAATGAAAGATCAGTGAAATGAAAGTCAGGCTGTTGTTGGCCTGGCGGCCCCGCCAGGCCAATGGTAGGGGAAACACTGGAGACAGAACACGTTATGAACATCAGTTAAATTGTTTTTTTAAAAGACCATAAAACGGTTACGGATTCTGCATCTGCCACAACCCCCGATTCAAATTCTGTACCATGGACAATCATTGTAGACAGGTCACATCCACCTCTTTACCAACTTGTTATTTTTAGCAAGGGTTCATTTGAGTGACACACATTGCAGTTGGGAGCTGGAAAAGCTGGCATTATGTGACTAGGTGCACACTCTCGTGCTGAAGACATCAAATTACGTATTGGCATCCGGAAAATCCCATTGACACAAATGGGAGAGGAACCATGGCAAAGGAATTTTAAACCCGACAGTGGCCTCGAAACTCGGACGTGCTGAGAATCTTTGCTATACTTTGATATATTGTGCAAGCCTAATTAGAAGTTTCTTAAACTGAATTGTTCAAACATTTAAAATGTCTGCATATATTCTTTCTACCTTTTACAGGACCTTTGGCTGGAGCTCTCGGACAACACCACCAAAGTCACTAATATTCCTGGAAGCATCCAGAGGTGCTTTGACAGATAACACATAACCCTGCTGGAAAACCTGGTGAGCAACAATAACAATGCTCATGATCCTTGTCATTCGAATGATCCGTTTGATTGTCACATGACGTGTTAGTCCGACCTTGTTATAAGCTGAAAGGAATGGTATCCAGCCAGCATGGTCTCGTGCTGCTGTGGCCCATTCCCTTCAAGGTTGAACGGGCTGTGCATTAAGAGATGCCCTTCAGCGCACCGATGTTGTACTGAGCAGTTATTTGCCAGCTTGTGTCCTTCCTGTTGTTTTAAAGTCAAACAGTGTAGTGCAGCTGTTTCCGAGCTGCTCGTAGATGGCAAACAAACCGAATTATGTACCACTTGTACATTGAAGCCTACATCCGACCCGGTTTAACGTGTGACGTTAGCGCCGCTAGCATTAGCGGCTAACTTTAGCGTCTATGCTTTCCTACTTTGCATTCATCAGGGAACTAATTTGCACATTTTGTTTATTAGATGAAGTAACGTTAGGTCCTTTACCACTCAGAGAAACGTGCCGTGCCCTTAAGCAGTCTTTGGCACCATCTTAGGAGGCGCATATGTGTTTAAACTTTAAAGGTATCGTAGCATTGGCTCCTTGTTGGGTCATAGCCTCGGGCTTTAACCAGCGCCGCATTTTATTATTAATTTATTTTAAAAAGTTGCCTTGCCTTAATAGATTGTTGTTTGCCTAGAAGATCTTGGAATAAAGATATAATTGAGTAAAAACCTCTTGTATGGGGGCGCCTTTAGCTCAGTCGGTAAGGCGTCCCCCTCCCGGGCCGGGCCCAGCAGCAGACCCGGGTTCGAATCCCGTCCGCGGTCGTTCTCTGCATGTCACTCCCCTCTCTGCCCTATTTCACCTCTGTCTCTCTATCAATAAAGCATAAAAATGCCCAAAAAATATCTTAAAAAAAACAAAAAACTCTTGTATACAGTCTATGGTAACAACGCTGTATTTTGGATGTTCTGTTGGCATGTAAAAAAAGATTACGATGAATCGATAATTGCTCGTTAATTTTCCCGATGATCGATCAATTGAATTTCTTAAAATGCCCATCCTTACCGGAAACAATGATTTAAACTCGCTTAAAAAGGTGGAGTCAGCAATTCTGGAGAATGCTTGATGTCAAAATCACTTTGACAAAATAAGTGAACATCTCCTCACGCCCGCTACCTGTCTATACTTTGTGTGCACTGAAAAAGAAGCTAGTGTTAATAAACAGCCTCGGCAGTGTAAACAGGTATGTAAATTAAGGGGCCAACTATAGCTAGCAAAATGCCCATTTACAGAGCCTACGGTTTGTATTAACACATAATATCTTGACAGAACGGACAAGTAGTGGATCGTAAGGAGATATTCACTGGATTTTGACAACAAATTATTTTGACAACAAGCATTATTTAGAATCGCTGACTCCACCTTTAACATGTAGCATTTAATCCATTCTTTACCCAAACCTATTGACTGCCTGCATGCTTTCTACGCAGAGTGATGACACTTTATGTTGTTGAGCCGGTCTCTCATAGTTTAAGTTTGAATTATTATCTCCTGATATATTATGGCAACACATAATGCAACCTGTCGCACCACAAGTCTTGAGCAGCCTGCCTTATTGGCCTTACGTCATTCTCTGTAGATTTTGCAGATGTATGCAGATGCTGATAATGAGGTAGCTGAATAAATCAGCGTGCCACCTCGGTGCGTTCTCTGTGGCGTATTACTTTGCCCTCCCTGGTGCGAGGCACATCATTAACTGAGCTGGAATCAGATGGCTCCAGAGTGGGTTGCCAGGCGGGACATTGAGCCTCAGTGTGAAGCCCGTTTTTTTTCCAGTGGAGTGTTTTTGTGGCAAAATGCTCAGCAAGTCAAGATGAATGGTGGGGCTGTTACAGAACTGGGGAGTGCAAACAGGAGCGCAATAAGATCCTAGCATAGCCTGGTATTGCAAGAAAGGTGTAAGTAAATAAAATAGTTTCGATCACAGAACGGGCCAAGCAAGCCCGTCTCTAGTGAGTGGGGGAATGAATTAGTCGCTTCTCTGGCCCACAGTAGATGTTGTCAAATTGTGAGGTTCACATCCAGGGGGAGAGACATGTGGCAAAGATACCGCATAAGAAGAAAGCGACAGGGGCCTGTTTTAAAAACAATTGAACATCAGTCATTGTAGTCTATGACACTGATTAGAGCAATTAAGGCACTTGAAAATCTTTAGTGTCCGATTGCTGTATTTCGAGTCAAATTGCACTGCTTCTCGAGATACACATATCTTTCAAGATTCAGTGTTACTGACACTTCCCGAGGATATCGTTAACTCCAGTCTCCATCAAGAATAATAATGAAAAATCCGCTCGTTAAATCCTAGAAAAAAAAGATGCTCCTCATATCTCAAACTTTCTTGTGGGGGGGGGTGTTGTTCTGTCTCTATAACAATAAGAGTTACATAATGCACCACGCAAGCATCCGGCGCGCTTAATTAATTCTCCCAGTGACTTCACAATATCACAAAAATAACTTCAGTTGGACAAAACAAGAAAAAGTATCGCGGGAGGAAAAATGTGAGAATGGCAGTTATTTAAAGAAAAAGGAACAATGATTTGTGTGAGAGTGTGTGTATAAGTTATGTATGGCCAGATAGCGGATCGCGAGTAGATACATTTATTTTGACAAAAAGGTATTTTGAAAACCAATATTCTCCAGAATCGCTGACTCCACCTTTAAAGCAGATACAAGAGGATTTATAGGGGAGACCGGGGTAAGTAGGCACACTTTTTACTCTAGTGAGAATTGCTCATCACCTAAACATCTTTCAATAGTCATTCCTACATTAAATTGAAGCTTAAGGTGTTGGCTTGAAATGTGAACCCCTCACTTTTTCTACCTTATTGTAATAAAGAAGAAATTTACCATCAAAGACACTGACACATTGTAACAACCAACCCCATCAAGGGGTCGGTTGTCACACACTATGGGGTTGTTTGTCACGATGTTATCTTAATGGGAAAAATCTTAAAAAGAAGGCAAAAAAGAAGAACTAAATTTGAAAGTTAAATTTCATTGTCAAGTTGAAAAATAGGCCTACATAACTTTATGCATATTAACACAAAATTAGCAAGGAATAAACAAAAAGGAAATCCATATTAAGACCAACCTACTGTATGTAACAACACAAAGAACAAAACAAATAGCCTACTCAACCA
The DNA here is from genome assembly GCF_949987685.1 of Ammodytes marinus. Lineage (NCBI taxonomy): Eukaryota > Metazoa > Chordata > Actinopteri > Uranoscopiformes > Ammodytidae > Ammodytes > Ammodytes marinus. Next base: position 9,231,139 of record NC_137223.1, on the reverse strand, counting down.
CGATACACACATTCACTATCTGAGTTACAGTGATGGCAAATGTAGGGTCTGCTCACTAACTAAGCAGAGATTGTGTGCCCACTGGGTCATTTTGATTTTGTTGCCCCTTTTCTCTTTTGCATGCTAGCTGCCTTTCCTGCTCTATTCTCTCCTTCTCTGGGGTGTCAGTGAGGATACAGCTTGACATTTTCTTTTGTTATTGGGTTCCTTTCCTGGCTGCACCCTTTGGATAACATGTGACAACCAACCCCCCAAAAAATGTGACGACCAACTCCAACTGGAATTTCTTGCTAGCATCAAGGCAAACAACCATCTGACAACTAATTAGCTTGCTAAAAACAATCTAAACTATAGCTTACCCTTCACACTTGTTTAGGGTAACAAGTGTTTTGTTATAAACCCATTGTGTAAAAGCCTAGAAGAAAAATACAGAGGAGCTAAATATTTTCAATTTGATATGAAAAACACTAACAGTCCTCTCACCTCGAATTCAGCAGTCTAACTCCAAGAAAGACTATGTAGGTGACCTCTGATCCCAGTTGTGGATATTTATATTTACATACCAAAATTTAACAGACAGCACCTTCCGGTTCCGAGATATAACAATTGTGACAACCTAACCGTGTGACATATTACCCCGTTCTCCCCTAGTTCACTGATGTTCTTTTTGTTTTACTAAGCCTGTTGGCTCTTTTGCACATAAAAGGGAAGAATTCAATCAAAACTGCCTGAGAGGTGATTTTTTCTATCGTACACTGGTAGCACTAATTATAGAGTTGGCAAAACCTCCTTTTACATAGATGAAAACCCTTACTGTTTGTACCCCCTAACAACCCCCCGGGATCAAAGCCATCCTCACAGCAGCAGAATAATGGGCACCACTTTGAACACTCACCTCTTCATCATCATGTGATGCAAAGCATGGAGTATCCAGGAGGGCTATTATCCGCCCCGGCTTTCTGAAAGCGCAGCTGCTATTTGTCTAACCTCATTCAGGAACCCATCTGGAGTACGGACACTAGGGTTGCGCTCAAGAGAAAAGCCAGTCAAGACCGAATCGTGTCCCCTCCGTTTTGCCCTGATAAAATTACATAACTTAGAAAGAACCCTTGCAATACATGTGGATGAGCAAGAGCCTTCAAGTCACTGATGTGCTATGGTGGACACAGGTTACTAAAAACTAAGTAGCTCATTCTTCAGTGAACAACTTGTTGCTCACACACTGCAGAGGTTTCTAGCTTCTGATCAGCATGCTTTAAAGTAGGTGTGAGAATAACTGTAATAGGAGTTGCTGTTATTGACAGTCTGTGTTGGCACATTGAAAAGCCAAAAAATTGTGCCATGTTGCAGAAATAGCACAAAATCCCATAGCCATGTTGTATTTACCACAAGTACCAATCTTTATATTGATGAAACAATCTACTGGAGACTGGGAAATGATGACAGTAAGTAAGAAAAAAAAATAGTAAAATAAAAAGTTTAAAAGCAGCTTGAAAAAATAACCTCTATCTAGAGTGTATTTATTTGAGCTATTTTTGGTTGCTATATCTCCTTTTAGAGCCAACAGCTTTTCCACCTACTGACAACAGTAAGGTAGAGTTCACGTATTTATTTATAGTGTGGTTTAATTAGCAGCCAGGACTGACAACATCCATACTACTCCGGGCAGACTTTCCATTTGAGATCAAAATGAAGTTCTGGGTTGCTTCCAGGATTGGAACAGTGCCATGTTACACAAAACAGGGTACAGAATTTAGTCAAAACATACTGTATCTTAGACAAAGATGTTTTACCATTTTAAACATTGACATCAAATGGAAGCTGGTTGAACGTTAGCTGTCAACTTCCTATTCACCCTTTTATTCCAGCTTCTCCTTGCATTTCTGCTGCCAAAGTTTGCCAAACTGCGGTAGAAATACCCAAAGCTAGCTTTCACTGACAAAACTTAATTGAAAACTTTTTTTTGCAGTTTATGGCATTTCTGATAAAAAAACAGCACTAAGATCTTAAGTTTATTACTGTAATTAGACACCACACAACGTGTATATTTGAGACAAATGAAATCAGAAAATATAATTTAGCACATGACAGTTGGACAATACAACAGACTGCTGTATGTGACAGATGGCCATTATTGTTAGCACTAAATTGGTTGACTGGATTCATATGACTGCACTTCTAATTGCATTAAAGTCATGTCATGGAAACAAGCTTTGCAATATGTAGGCAGCAACATATAAAAGGCTTCATCAAATATAAAAAAAAATATGATTATCTATTCCTGTCACCATTGTACAAATGAAATACCACACCATCTGCCTTGGATGCAGACTTGCTGTGCTGTGTGTTCATGTCGAGCCACTCAAAATTTGTATTTCCTGGAGAAGTAAAATGAGACGCTGTTTTACAGTTAGAACCGTGTACTACTCTGATTAGCACAGTGGTTTTAGAGCGATGAGACCAGTCACGTGACCGACAGATTAATTACCACACCCTCTGGTTTATGTTCAATTTAACCTTTAGAACTTAACGGTGCTATATCGGCAATAACCACATAGCAGGGGTGATTGGTGGTGCCCACTCAGTCCATGCCCCAAAGACCTACCACTTGTGCAATTAGAATAGGGCACTGAGTGTCCAAAACTATGCAGTAAATAGTTAAAATGTCCTTTTCTTGTAAGAATTTGGTGCAGAAACATACTTTCAACAGCTATCAAAAGGACTTCAACCTATGCCATTTCATGTAGCTTCCATTTACATATCACCCACTTGAAGTAATTATGTTAACCTGTAAAACACCTTACAAGACAATACTGAAAGACAAATTGAATCTTAAATCAATACTTGCAAGGTATGACATGGATTACTGTCCGAGTCCATTAATAATCTGAAGAATCCTTGACTCAGCTGTAGATGGGCTCATTCCTATCCATCATGCTAATCTGCAGCTTGGAGTGAATCAATGCAGCACTGACTAGTTGTGTTCCTAATGCTGCAAATGACTCAATATGGATGGCTGTAGGAGGAAACTATACGTGTTTGCCAAATATACTTTTACATGTGAATGGATTTCTGCAACAGCCAAAGTGTTAACAAATGTTGATAACTCGACCCTGAGCTCACCTTAATTGACCTAGCACTTTTCAGGTAATATCTTATCTTCAGGTGAGGTAATGTAGTAATAAAATAAGAAGACTACTGCGTATCAAAATATATTGGATCCAATGGTTAAATTATGACCATTCAATGAGGAACTTTTTCATGTTTTTCAACACTCAAGCAACATTGCCAGCATTTGAAAAGTTTTTTCTTTTGTATATTTAAAAAAAAAAACATAAAGCTCTCTTTGTTGGCGTTACCAACATTTGAGAAGAGCTGATTCTTTGAAGTTTGGAGAAGCACTGTAGACAGGTGCGAAAAAGCTAGAAGATAGAAGTGCTGAAAGTTGAAGAAAATCTAAATACAACTTTATGAACTCTGCTCTGCATGTCCTGCATTCAGTATGGAATGCGGCGTGGGTGAGAGGAAAGAGGAGTGGCAGAAATAAATTGACAAAGCATCAAATAACACCAACAATGGAGCAGGTATGGTACGAGGCTTGGTATGAAGGTGAAAACACGTTCCTCGCGTGCTGCTGACATGACACACCCTGTCTAGACAAATGATCATCCTACATATTGTAATCCAGCTCACAGCACAGGATGTGACGGAGAGAGGACTTGATTATAAGCATTGCTGCTTGATTATAAAAACTGGAAATAGCATATAACGTTACACTTTGAATAAGTTAGTTGCTTCTGCTATTGCGGGCAGAGTTTTTTTTCTGAATATAAAAAAAGATATGTATAGAAAATAGACTTTAAGCCCTGTGTTATTGTATCCTTACCATATCAGTGATCTCGGGGTACGCTGATTCCACCAGCACCCCTCTGTTGGTGGAGACATAGTCCACGAGCTCATTAAGCGTGGCCCTCTTGATCTCCTTGCTCTTCAGGTCCGTCACAGAGTCCAAGAAGTCAAAGAGCATGCAGCACTGCTGCAGTTTCTGGGTGAACAGCTCCTGCTGCTCTGTGGAGGGGGCGTCTGGAATCACACAAAAGAAAAGGAAATGCATTGATTCACGGCTTGTTTACACTAGAAATCAAAATCTCATGCTCAATGGAAACATAACAGCTCGGACGAGGACACGGTTCCCCTATGTGCGGTGACTTGTTATGTTAGAACAGGAAATGTAAGGATGCACATTTGAACTATTTCTCTGTATTATTTTAAAGCAAGGCACGTTTATTTATAAAGCATAATTCAGACACAATGCAATTCAAAGTGCCTTTGCAGGGGCATATAAATACATCTAGATTAGACATGAGAAAATATTGAAATCGTATTGAAGAGATGATTAAAACAGAGCATCCTTGAAATCCCCCACAGGGATACCAAAAACAGTCCTGAATTATCCAATCAGTAAATGGTTGCACACCGTCACGTGTATACTGTAAGTAAACTGCTGGACCAACACAATGACGCTGTACCCCCCCCCCCCCCCACACACACACACACACACACACACACAAACAGAGGCAGCCCAGTCATTCTCGGCTTTGATTGTAAAGCCTTTTATGGATTAGACGGTGAGTGCGTTCAGGGTTATTAGAGCCGTCAAACTTGACCCCGGCTAAGCTATAAACAGCATCTGGCGGCCGTCCAGAAATGCAGTGACACACTGTGTACACTGATGTTCTGTTCCAACCACACAGCAGCAGACACAAGACTCTTTCTGTAATGGCAGCAGAGGGTTAACTCAACCAATGCTGTAAGTCTGATTTACTACACAACCAGCACCAGATACCCCTAAAGAGCCTGGGGTTACGCCAATATAACTGCCCTCCATGACACTTGTTGTCACTGCGTTGCCAATACGTCTTTACTTGGGAAGCTTTAGATTGTACATTTTTCAGTGTAATTAATTTGGACAATTTAGTTCATTGTAGCTTTTAATAAGCAACTCAGTACTGTTCCCATCTATACCAGAACTTGAGTAACCCACTGTGAAACATCTGTTGGTAGCAGCTTCTCAAGTATGTGGACCTAGAAAAACACAAGGACTTTAATGTGTCACTTTTAGATCTAGCAGTAGCCAATTTCCACTATTTTCAGACATTTTATAAAAGTTAAATTAATTATTAATAGATTAATCCATCATAAAAAACAATGTGTTCATCGCAGCCCTAAAACACACAAACACACTGCAGTGTCACAGCAAAATGAGGAGCCTGGTTGGGAATTCTTATTGGAGCAAAATGATGCAACCGAGAAGGCATTACCTATAAAACGTTGTGGCAAGGGAGCAAAGCCCGGCCATGCACAGCTGAAGGATTCACATTGAGTTTCACACTTAGTGGAAATGTTCCAGTGGTGTTGACAGCTGACGAATGAATTACGCAACTGAACTCTACAGGTCAGAGTCAGACCAGTGGCTGCTGCTCAATATCTGAGTCTAGCTACAGCAAGCTGCCATGTTAACGCAATACTTTGCTTTAATGCCAGTTTTCCAAAGTATCGTATCTCAAAGGCTTCTACATTCAAAGGGTAGACTGAATACCAAACTGGAACACGAGAGGAAAAAAGGACTGTGGTGGCCCTGCGGCCTGATTGTGCTGTTATTAACATGACACATGGATATTAAGCTCACATTTCTTTCTCGTAAGTGCACAAGATTTGTTGGGAGTTATGTGATGGACCATTTCTTGCCCTTATGTAGCCTCTGGTTGCCTGGCAACCCTTATGTGATGTCAGACTACTACTCGATTAAAAAAATAAAAAATGTAAGCCTTTGTGCTAAGCTAAGCTATGTGGCTGTGGTATCGATCTCATTTAACTCTTTGCAAGAAGCTGGACTTTCACATATGCAGACTTTGTTTCTGTCAGCTTTTAGAGTAACCTGAGAGTATTTTAAGTCACTCCCATGAGAGGAGAAATGGCTGGGCTTGTTGGATAGAGTCTGACAAGTAGATGTTTTTCCCCCAATGTGAGGCTATTTTTGTCTTTCAGATACAAGCATTAGTGCACAAATTCCTCAGGGTGCGCAGGAAGGAAGGAAAATGTTTCAAAAAGGACTATGGAGCTATGTTTGAAAACAAAGAGAAAAACATCGTTTGATGGATCAAATTCCAAATTAATCAAGCTGCCAAAAAATCGACATGGATTATGTTTAAGAGCAGTACATGCTCATGTTAATCTGGGGGATAAGAAAAAAATTGGTCATTCACTCACACATGAAATATTTAATCTAATGTTTGAAGTAGTGTAGTATAAATATAGCATAGTATGATGTACTGTATTTTGGGGTTTGTCATGTACCATGCCATACTAACAAATCCTGTATTTCACAGCTAAACAATGCACAATGCTATTGTTTGTCATTTCCAAACCCCTATAATTGCATGGCTAGACAATTTGCAGAAATGCCCTAACACTTGTTCATGTGTTGAAATTAAACTATTTTATGTTTAGAAAACATACACACGACAAAACGCCAGATTTAGTGACACAAACAGGAAGTATGATCTCAGTTCTTTAACCACAGCTCTGCAAAGAGAGTTTGACGGAAGTGTGTGTGGAATTGTTTAATAAACCACAAAACAGTGCAATTAAATAGACAAGCTGAATACACAAGAGAAAGACACATAACGAACAGAAAAATGACGGTGAATGCAGTGTAGCACAGAGAAAGGTTAAGAGTAAGTTGTCTGTCCGACAGTAATTCATAGGATACAGTGTGTCAGTTATCAAATGGCGCAGTTTTTAAAAGACAAAGAAAGGTCTCTTTTGTTTTATGTCAAAGTGCTTAAAGGGGGTTAGCCCTAGAAAATATCTGCTTCAGACTAATGTTACAGTATGTTAGCTGAGCTGAGCAGGAAACTAACAGTATTGTTTGGCTGCACTATAACTAGCTACATTTATATGAAATACCAATGCTTACTAGACTTAGCTGCATTATATTACTACCTACTTGTCTGGTGGTAATAACATTGGGTACCTGCCAAGCCTAATATGGTGTACAACTTTTCTTTTTTTTCTTTTTAAGTACAGGCCACTACAAACACTGCATTTTAAATACATGGCCCAAGCAATTTTCAGTGTTGTGGCATTTCATTTTCTGACATTTTCTACAGGCACATTTCAAAAGCTGAACATTAAGTAAATTAAGTCATAAATGGCAAACATTAATAATAATATCAATAAGGATTCTAAGGTTTATTCGCTATCCAGATACATGTGAATAAGGGTCTGTGTTGCATGCTCTTGGACACATATTGCCCATTCTGACCACACATGGAACAAGTGCGTCACTGGATGTGTTGATGAGTAGATCTTGTGCTACAGCCTAATACTCGCCAGATCTTAACCCAACAACTGAACAGCTGCTTAAGAATATGAGCCAAAGTGTTGCACAGCACCCTCGAACATCACCCTCAAAACGTAGTGTCATCCCCAAATTAGTACTTACCTTCATTCATATCTGTGAATCTTGCCGTACTAGAAACTCCTATTACTTTCCTAACTTGATTTATTTTACCACAAATCTCCACACAATGACAGAGCATATTTTCATGATAAAACATTTGCAAATGTGTTAAACAAAGATGGAACAAAGATGTGTTGGATGTACATGCAGCATCTCTTTACAACCTTTTAATGCGAGACTGCACATTCAGCATAGATGAATATTGTTTCTTTTGATCATTGTTGGAAACTCAGTGAAGCCCGTTTGAGATGTGCGTGCAGACACAGGCAGAAAACAGGTAATACAGAAGGCTGTGATGAAAACTTGTGAATCCAGTGATTTATAAGCATGAAAGCTCTCACTAGTATGCACAGCATTTAAAAAAAATCTTGGGTGTTTGGGAGCTGGTGGGCCTCCAGCTGAATGACTTACAATCCCTAATGAATATGTAGTGTAGACAGTGTGCTATACAGCTTCTGAGAAACTTCCATCCAAAAGCATTGAATAAAAAACAAGTCTGTACAAATGACACTTAGCCCTTCTTTCAGTTACACAGCCAGGTTCCCAGTACAGATCGGCCTGTATTACGGGGTGAGTTTGAGGACTGATGCCAAAACACAACCACGAACTACAGCAGAACTATAATAACTTCTGTGGAGTTTAGACAAAGATTTTTTTTTAAAGGACATTATTCAGAAAGGCTTAGGCCATACAGTTTCCAATTAATGCGAGGAAGAAAAAAAAGCTAAGCTAGGGAAGCAAAGTCAAAGTAGCTTGCCTTTCAATAGACTAAAGAAATAGCTTTAAAAGTGGCATAAAGTTCCCAAAATTCATCAATGTGAAATGTTAGGAATCATAAGCCAATTACGTATTTGATGTATTACCATCAACTGTGCCACCATCTCTACCATTGTGTCCTTGAGCAAGCATTTAAACCTAGCGAGGCCCCCTTCTGGAGTATGGTGTAAAATGGTATACGTGAAAAGACAAATCTCAATAGATCATTGTGTTAATTGACCAATAAAGCAATTTAAAGATGAAGTAAGTGATTTATTTATGTTAATTTAAGTGTGAAATCGCTCTTTATTCGTACAGTGATCACTTATATAGTGTGCACGTTTCATAAAGCCGATCTCTCAGTCACTCACTCTGCATGTAATCGGCAAATTAACTTTTTGGGGATTCCAAAACTGGTATCCAATCAGAAGAGAGAACGCTACAAACCGGCACCCGTCTCAGTGCTGGTGCACGTGCAGAGCGACAGATGGGTGAATGTTTATGCGCCTACAATGGCGGAGCAGGTAAAAATCCTTACCAATGTCTGTTTTGATGGTTTTTATCATGTTTTATCACATTTATGATTCTGAGATGATACTAGATAGCTAGCTGCTTGAAGACCGCATTGCATTAATGTGGTGACGTAGGGACGAGGGAGGGGACCGCTAACTGCAGTAACTGACAGGAAGTTAGCTAAACTGACCATTCCGCTTACTGAACCTTTAACTTAACTTGATAATAGAAAGGCATACAAATAATCTACATAGCTGCAAACTGAAACATGCAAGGGGGCAGATAAAAAAACAACAATGCTAATTTGTTCTGAAATGTCAAAAACAGCACCAGAACTTTCTCAACATAACAATATCAGCATCGTCACAGTTGAAATGTGTTGCATGTGAGAGTGAGGATGGTGCAGTTATGCAACCATTTTCCATTGGAGCATCCCTAGTTTCACTGCCCCAATGACTGATGTGTTGTGCCCTGAATAGTGAATAGTGTTCTACTGCAGTAGAGGGCAACAGTCAAAAAAGAGAAATGGGGTGCTGAGTTTGTGGCAATCAATCATTCAGTTTCTTTCTCAACACACGCAGAATAACAAGACTTGTGTCTACATTTTCAAGTATATATTTTAAAAAGATACTTACAATAATAGCCGTTCATATTGATAACAACCTGCAGCATAAGGAACAGACATTTAAAGGTGGAGTTGCGCTTGTTGTCAAAATCACTTCAAATCAGTGAATATCATCTCCTGACAATCAGCTATTTGTCCGTACTGTGTGCGCGCTGAAAAAAAATCTGGTGTCAAAAGTACACAGCCTAGGCTCTGTAAACTGGTTTGTAAAAAAGGGTACGTAAACAAAGGGGTCCACCGTAGCTAACAACATGCCTGTTTACAGAGCCTTGTGAGGAGAATATTCATTGATATTAAAAAAAAAAGAGATTTTTCCAGAATCGCTGACTGCTATGTGCAAAATAATATATTTTTCATAGCAATGAAATATGTTACTGTGCAGCTAGAGTTGAGTGTTTGATAACCAATGTGCAGCCAAAACAGCACTAAGCATCTACCGTACTTTCCGTACTATAAGCCGCACTGGACAATAAGCCGCAGGTGTTATAATGTTTAATTACCATATGTAAGAGTTTGTGCACAGAGGGGATTGTCGGGAAAGAGATGGCTGCTTGAGGAAGCTCCCATTTATTAACATTTCAACAAACAAGTTGCATATTTGTATAACGTACGCAAGTGTTACCATTTTGTGCAATAGTAGCTATTAGGGATGGGCACGAGTGTTTTCGCTACTCGTGTGATCGCTTGCATTCCTCGAGGATCAATCGATTCCTCGTTTAAACTTTTTTCTATTTTTAGAACGCAACGCATCTGTCTACAGAACAACGGTTGACCGCAATAAAGCGCTCAATGCTTATGTCAAACAGTCACAGTTGCCATATGATATTAAGGATTTATTTTCCACAAGTTTAAAACACATTTTCCTAACTGAAAGTAATTAAATAAGCGGGCCACAATTTAAACCGATCGAGTAGGTCTGCGGTGGAGAGAGAAAAAAGAGAGAGAAAAAAAGCATGGGTTGTAGTTGGCTAACAATCAAAATAGACATTTAAAATAAGAAGGGCAGCAAATACAATAAAATTATTGTCCTACAATTTAAACACATAGGCTAAATAACTCACCAAAGCAGTAGAAGTAGTAGTATATCCAACTGTGTAATGCTCACTCCTGTCCGTGACTAATTACCGCGACTAATTCCTCGTTAACGGAACGTTACACGGGTCGGCTTTTGAATCTCAATCCTATATTTCATAATAAAGGCTTCTTAAATGTCGTTTGATCGAATGTGCCCGAAGTCAGCCTGGCTTCTTTACGTGACTTTCCAAGTTTTCCAGCACCGCATTCAGCTCCGCGGTGCTGTGGAGACCACACACTGGCTGCGCTGCACGGAGGTGGCAGTTATTTGCGGTTTCTGTTTGACATTACAAAATATTTAATTTTGTTAAACTTTATATCCGTTTTGTGCCGTTTTGTACACGTATATAACATCTTAAAATAGGGGCGGCCCGCCGGCCGGCCTAAAGGCTACAAACACTAAAAAAAACAAAAAAACGATTTTCCTCATCCACCAATCGAGATCATTTGAAACGAGGAGTACTCGATTACTAACGCCCATCCCTAGTAGCTACAGAATATATACTGTGCTGTGTAATAACAGGGTCGAAAAACGGGGAAAAAGTCGCGGCTTGTAGGCCGGAAAGTACGGTACTCAAATCCAAAATGAGGTTTAAGAGAAGGAAATTGAGTCAATGTAATAACATATTTGTAACTGAGTTAATTTATCAAATTCCAGATCTGCTACAGACTAATGTTTAAATAGACCCTTCTGACTGTTGCAGCAGGGCATTCGGCTCTAATGCTTAAGCACAACCATGACAACAGAATTGTAGTTGGAACATATTAAAAAAAAATGTCCATGGTAGTAAGAACACTGGTGCTCTTGACCTATTCCCGGATGAATATACAAAAAACATATTTATATGATACCGCTGAGTTCTGAAGCTCACCAAGTCAAAACTGCTTTACACTCAGCTCTGCCCTTTTGGTGCCTAATCAAGTATAGCCAAGCAGAAAGAAACCAAAACAAACTGCAGCAAAGAATGCAGGTTAGGTGACCTCTGCACAGTGATGATTCGGCCTGCATGCAATTTGTCACTTAAGACCCTACAAGTTAGCCTGGAAATCCAGACCCACATTAGATTAAGGTGACTGCAACATTGTATAAAATACATAAAGTTGTAATAAACTGGAGGACAAATGTGACCATTAATGCACGACATGAGTGATGCCAAGTATTTCACGCTGCATCTGCAGAACTGGTTGGGTTGGTAAGATGGTACCACATCATGTGCAGCTAAAGACTTGTTTGGAGTGCACATACAAATAATGCTGCCACAACATGTCACACCACCAGCAACCAAAAGGTCACTTAAATAATCTCTTGAACAGTTTTACTCACGATTGAGATTATTTTAAAATAACTACAACCTGCAGCACACTCTTCAATGCAACATGTACCATTTCTTCACTTGATGAACAGTTTAACAGTGACTAAAACCTAAATGAGGCAATTAGACAGAGCAATAAAAAAAAGGGAAAGTACAGCAGTTCTACAATGATTTCAAGCCTAATCCTGACACCAACATTTTTACTGGCCTGTCATTCCAGAGATACTTGCATACATTTTCTCACACTACCGCTTTTGTCTAAAGGGGACGCCAACGTGCCATGTTACTCGTAGTGGCTTTAATCACTTAAAAATGTGCAGCATATGGTGTGCAACTGAGTAGGAGAGCTGATTCAATAGTGCGCACACCGGCCACTTAGGAGCGCTGCATGGGACTGCGTAAGGGCAGTTGTCTCTGTCTTGGAGCAGCTGGGGACACACTGAGGCACGGGGGCTGCATGCATTCAAAATGTTAGCCTAAGTATTAAATATGTAGTAGGCCTACAGTGCTCTTTATGATAAAAAATACACGGCACAACATTCAGCTTAACATTTTATTTATTTTACGCACTTTTTAGATGTTAGTTCCTCTTTTAATGTGTCATTGATCGCTTAAGCGAGCGATTTATTTCCACCGTTAACCGGCACGTTTTTCCGATCTGCTGGTGGAGCAGGACGGTGGGCGCTCTCACAGCTGATCATTGCCAGGTCGGCTTGTGCAGCTGACGGCCGGGCTGACCACTCGTGCCAAGCGCATGCTGTCATGCAGTAAAACGCAAAATGTGTTATTTTTAGTTTTTAAAACCCTTTTGAGTAGTGCTACCTACGTAAAAGGGCCAATACATTTTTCATCATTCAAATCTCTGCAGACGTGTATTTATTTTGTGGGGACCATTATCGGACAGTTGGTGCGTCTTTTTCTCCTCTACCACTTATATTATGGCCGCACCTCCAGTCGGTGTTGCATTTCAGAGCAGCAACACGCTTTTTTAGTGGCGATTTTTGAGTCAAACCACTTTTCTTCATCTATGAAAAGAAATGGCGACCTATAATTGTATATGCCAGCTGTTTTATAGCATTTGAGCGATAGTACTGATGTAAACCTAAAATGCTAAATCCTCAGCTGGAGATCGTTTTGTCAACACCAACGCTGTTGACCGCAGCAGTTATTTCCTTCCTAACTGCTGCCTTCTGTTGTTCTTTGATGCCGCTTGTAATGCGCCGAAATGAAACTCTTTTTTTCTACTTTCACTGTTATTCTGTCAATTTCTACTTCAGAGAAGTTCCTCTTCTGTGCCGTAATGCGCATATCCATGTCGTAAAACCTCTGGGCGAGGGCTATAAACTGAGAAAATATAGGGGCGTGATACGATTGTTTTCAGCCGCCGCATTTATCAATAATGGCCTGGCGTACGCTGAGATTGGCGAGATGCGACTGTTTGATAAATTCCACGAGATACCTGGTGTGGGGAGGTATTTGCGCCAGAATCTGTACCAGTTTCCACGCAAGTTTGATAAATGAGGGCCACTACCTCTATAGTGACTCTGAAACTTGAACATGTGTTACAGTTCCTGAGAAAGATGACTGTCAGGCAATCTGGCCAAGGGAGGTCAGGGAAGTGCACAGAAAAATTGTGAAGAAAGCTGGTAGGCCGGATGCCCCGGCACTTTCCTATGTTTTGCCATGGTAGTAGATTTCAACACGTCAAGGTCTGCTTTAAAGTCATGGACTCGTCCATTCCAAATGGCCCCGTAAGAGCACATTCACACAATTCCTCTGTTCAAGTTTAGTATTCTATCTATGTCAAAGGAAAACAGCCACAGGTGGAAAGCCCAACCCTTTCGAATAATAACAGAAGCTACAGTGGCCTTCAAGGACAAGAACAATTCTAAATTTTAAACAATGCACCTGAAGACATTCCAACTATGACACTTTCAAGATGGCGGCACTAGGCCTTGGTCCAAAATATGCAGAAATATGGACATATATGAGACCCTTTCTAAGGGAAAAATAAATAATAAAAAAAAAAAATTCAACTATTATGCACTAAATTAAATGTACTTATGGATATTATAATTACTTTCTACAAAATCTACTAGGAAATAAAACCCACAATTCTACACACTGCAGGTTTAATTTAATAAACAAAATGACAACTCAATTTGTACAATTCAATAAACAACTATATATGTAATGGAATCATACCTCCTGACCATTTTACCAGTTGAAAAGTATTGAGAAATTAAGCATCCATTTTATTTCTGAAGAACCATGAATAGTTTTAATTTTGGAGCAAAATGTAAATTTAATATTTTGGAGGTTTGAAAAAAAAAAAGATATTTAAAAATGCCTCATTGTGCTCTAAGAGATTGGGAATTGTTCTTTGTTCATGGAAATATGAATGAAAATAACTGGCACTGTAATCAATAATGAAAATAAAAGTAAGTTGCAGCCCTAGGCAGGGTTCAACATAACTTTTTTTTCCTACTGGCCCGCCGGGCCAGTGGATCCGAGTTTTACTGGCCCCTTGTATATTTTCACTGGCCCTGCACACACTTTTTTTTTCTTCATAATTTAGTGTCAATAATTATAATACCTGTATTAGAAAAATAAAGAAAGATAACCAGATCTAAAGGGAATATCTATACTGTAACAGTATATATATTCCCTTTAGATTTGGTTATTTTTCTTATAGTTAATTATATGAAATGTTGATATTGCTCATACACATAATATAAAAACTAGGCAAACATATTGAATTAGAAGCCTACAACTGAAAGTATGTTGAAAGAGTCGGCCAGTATTTTAAAGTCCAGTAGTTTGATGGTTGTTTGTATTCTTGAATTTGGGCAGTTTAATGAATAGTTCACCTGCAGAAGTCATGTTCAAACATAAAAAAAAAATAAGATATGAAGGTCTGATCATTCTTTGTGGTGTGGTAGGCTGTTTTTATTACTTTCTCTATATGCATTAGGGATGTGAATGTGTCGACCGAATGACCGGTTTTCCACTTGCGCTCAAGTTGACTTTAAAAATAGAATAGAAATCCGAAAATCAGTGGGTTATGCCGTTTTTTTAAATGGGAGATTTCACCGTGTATGTGAGTTCACGTCTGGTCGTGAGCGCGCTGCAGGAGTGTCACTTCTCCATGAAGTGGCAGCTTCACATAAGAGTCCGGTGTGGGACCATTTTTTCAAACTATTGATAAAAAACAATGCAGTGCAAAATATGCAGCATAAGTTAAACGCTCGTCTAAGACTATGACGTTAAATCACCTTAGAAACACACAATGCCTTCGTCCGATCACAGCAGCGTTTCACCGTGTGATCTCGGCAGCGAGTGAGCCGCTGCGCAGATGAACTGTGGTTTGTGGCTAAAATAATAACCGGGGATATTCTCCCCGTTAGCGATTTCAATGGGAAAGACTTCCGCGATCTGATTGAATGTCTCGAGCCTGAAAACACAGTGCCAAACTGCGCGACTATAGGAACTGTACAGTGAGCGGAGTCCCTCCGTTCGTTTCTGTCTACAACCGACACAATCACCGGAGACGCATTCACAGCGTTTAAATAACGCCTCTCATTTGTATTACCATTGGAGCTTGGATGCAAATACTGTAACATTACGGCGGCAGATAAAGGAAAAGCGCAGTTATCATTTTCTGCACACCTCTGCTGTGGGAAGAAAGGGGGCAAAGCAAGTCGACTCGCAGGCGGACGGTAGGCAGCTCTGCCAACGGAGCGAGAGTGCACCCGCTTGTTGCTCTGCCTGTCAAAACGCCCACGCATCGGTTGTCCACTGGCCTTTCATTAAAAAATATATTTTATATTAGGTTTATTATATTGAGTCTTAAATAAACACTGCTTTCATTCCGACTCTCAACGCGCATTTCAATGAACCATGATGTAGTCTACAAAAAGATACTGAACTGTGATTGGCCAGTCACTGGCCCGGGCGGGACAGTGACTGGCCAATCAACTTGCCCTGCATATGATTTTACTGGCCCCGGGCCATCGGGCTATACGTTATGTCGAACCCTGGCCCTAGGTATAGCCAGCGTAAGTGGCACTGCACACCCTTCAAAATATGCACCATTATATGTATTAGCTAAATAATTTATTCTGGTATGGTACAGATTTCAATTTACGTCAATAATAACAATAAGTAACAAATGGTTTGGACAAAAAATAACACCAAATACAAACAACACTTATTGTACATAAAACTTCTAAAGAGGCCAATTGCAGCAGAGATAAATTAGTAAACTATAATATCACATAATGTACAGCATTGTCACAACTTCCTGCTTGTTAAACAAGTGAACACACACTTCCTTTTTATAGCTTTAAAAACACAAATGTGCATGCTACTGAAAGATTAGTGAAATGATAAAGACAGGCAGGCCCAGATGCTGAGGCAACATTCCTGCGAGTATAATTAATGTTTGAGAATCTGCTCTGTATTCAACACATTAGCTTAAGCTGGGATGGGGAAAGAAAAAACACTACTAAGGCACTCTTGTCTGAGTCACTAATGAATTGCTGTGCTTATAATAAAGAGCCAACGGTGGCAAAGAAATGAAGCAGGCCACATCCAAACTTTTTACCTTGAATTAAATGCAAAAGTTATAAAGCAGTTAACGTGACAACGTGTAGCAAATACTACACAGTTTTTTACTTCAATGAGCTATATATGAAATGTTGCATCTACAACAGCTGTGAAGCAAATAACTTATAAGATTCCTATAAATACTGTACATTTTATTCCAATTAATAATATATATGATCTCAAAAATGTTGCCTCAATATTTCAGGGTTCTAGAAATCATCTGTGCATCTGATGGAGTAATGCACACTGCACAGTCAGGTAAGTGGTGTGGCCTCAATACCCCTGCAGTAAGCAGTGTGCTATGTGCATGTGATTGAGGAATACCATATATTTTCAAGTGTACTTGCATGAAATCTGGTTGTTTTAGTCAAGATTATGCTAAAATATATTTACCCCAACAACAATAAAATCACTGTTAAGGTCAAACCTTAAATTTTGTTAATTCCCGTATAATCCCTGTTTATTCCCAAAATTCCTGTTTATTCCCATTAATTCCTATGGAAAGTTTCGAACTTTAAAAATTCCCGGAATTTTGCAACCCCATCACAGTAGCTTTGCCCCCTTATTTCATGGAAATTATATTTCGATTTACCATCTGCCTGCAGACGGGACAGGAACATATTGCATGGCTCACTACTGTCAATCAATATGCCAATTTTGTTTTCCATGAACATGGCAATGATGAGCTATTGGTTAATAACAACTGGCTAAAATGGAGGTACTTAAGCAGCAACTAACATTTTGTTTTGTTTTTCTGATTAATAACTTTTGATTTTAGGTTTTCTAACGGTCCTCAAATTATTTGCTTGGTCTAATCAACAGTTAACAAGTAAACAAATCCTTCTGTAATAACCTTCAGAATGGTGCTAAGAATTATAATGGAAAGTTTAGTAATGAAAATTGCAGTGTAAGATGGTTTTATAGGAGAAATAAACAGACAAAAACAGACAGGGTTTAGTAAAATAAACACCTAAAAGTAGCTACATTTTGGACTTCATTTACACTAGTATGAAAAAAATTATAGAAGCAAAAAAGACAAATCTCAAAATTGACCATTGCTTAAAAAAACTAAGTTTTGCATGCCTTTGCCTTAAGACACCAACAGCTAGTCAATGCTTAATGAGCTCCAAGTGATTAGCAACATACATAAACTGGTGGACCATCACTCCTCTTAATCCTCATGGAGCATTGAGCCTTGGTCCTGCTGGTAGAAAAGGCTGTGGTCAATTTTGCACAACACAGAGGCCGCTAATCTGGTTATAGCAAGGATGGTGATTAGCTTACACGTGGTTAAGCAACAGCAGTAAGTAACAGTAGCTTAGTGTTAAGCATGTTTTTCCATTTTAAAATGAAGGGATAATACAAACCAACACATTGGTTTAAAGAGGAAGTGCCCTAATTTTACTAATCAAAGTCTGTTTACAGGTCCTGAGGATTACAGCATATGTGAAAAGTTGTTAAAAACAAAACAGTTGGTGACACCCCAGATGGAGCTGCATAAAGTCTGATCAATTTCCCCAAGTGATGTGAATGTTTGTTTAAAAATGATACAAACAAATTACTTATGAAGTTATAAAGTTATGTTATTTTTTTTGTGTGAGTTTGTGTGGGAAGAAGTAGGCCTAATGAAAATGAAAAAAATCAATATTTGACAGTAGCCTAATGTGTCTAGGCAATTGGCAGTAACCACCCGACCACCCAAACGTGTAAGCTACAGTCTCGTTAGAAATCACTGCTCGTTTCAAGCAATTTCACTGCAGTGACAGAAATATCAACCTAAATGAGGCAATGTCTGTATTTGGAAAGTAAAACATTTCCCTGGCTTGCACTCAAGGCTTCTGGCTGCCATGGCAACAATGTTGGTCTCTGAGTGACTCATCTTTTCAGTGTCTTTTCACACAACAGGAGCTATAAGCACTCCAACCTCTCCATTTCAGGATGCAAGAAGCATCTTTGCGTGTTTGTGTGTGTGCAATCTCTTAGGATCTGAAATGTACTGGCTGCAAATATTTCAGTGCTAAGTCTAGTTACTCTAGGAGTTATAATAATAATGCTGTTAAATTGAACACAGTTACTCAGCATGTGTTCTAATCAAACTTCATTTAAAGTGGATATTTTTGCATTTCAATATTGTGCTCCTATCGCTTTCAGGCCACTATACTGACTCAAACAGTGTTCAGCTGATGCACAATACTAACATCATTTTGTTTCCATGTGTTCAACTACTGCACTCACGTTCAGCAAAAAGCAAAAGTTCAAACAGTACATCTTTACATACTGCAAGCATGGTCTGCTCTGCCTGTTCATGAAGCCTACTTCTAACAACACACTCATATAGTACTGTATATGAATCATGACAAGCTTTGGGAGCCAACATAGCATCCCCTTCTCTCTGGAGAAATATTGCCAGATTTGGGGGAAACAAGAAAACCATTTCAGACGGAAGGGTTTATAATATGCAGCAATGAAATCATGTAAATAAAATAAAGATAGACGCTAAGGCTATCACAGCTCAGCATAGGACAGGCTCCGATAGTGGTTTGACACCTTCATCATGGCGGAAAATCATAGGGCCCTACACTTTTATTTATGGTATTTAGGCTACCTTACCGCCTCCTCATCAATCAGCCTAACAGCTGGGCACAAAATTCAGTACCCCCGCTGCTGCATGTATGTATGGGAAACACTGGCAGAATAGTGACTCCCCTTGTGTCCGACTCCAGACAGTTTCCACTGATCAGGAGTGGACAGCTGAACTCAGTCAAGTCATTACAGTGATCATTTACAACTGTGCAGGAGAAAATAGCAAACCCACGCATCACCATGTGTCTGTGGTGAGGCACGAGAATCAGTGCAACACATGTTCATTTCACAGGAAATTACACATTTAGTGTTCAACACATTTATAATTTTCCAGTTACAGAGTCATTTCTGCTCATGTATTAATGAAGCCACAGTGTTGTTCGTTTACTGCGGCTGCAACAGAAGGGCATTGACATTTTAGCTTGCAGGCCCAGTTATTCCAGTTTTTTAAAGCGCCAAAGTTTCTCAATCTTGTCACGGCGTATGTCATTGCAACATTTTCTTATTATTATTCATTAATCAGTTATCATAGCTATCATTCAAATGGGCTCAACATTTGATGTGAATTGTAGCTCTCTTGCAAATGTTCCTAAGTGATCCAAGGAAACAAAAATTCCAAAGGCTGTATGAGTCTTTCTTTTAATGAGTGGGTGCTGTTCATTGAACATGTCCTTGTACATCATGCCAATAACTCCTTCACAGACAGTTAACACTTTCCAGCTCTGCCAGTACTTGCGACACTTCACCACTCAGGAAAGCTCTTTTCCTACAAAATACAAATTAATTAGTCAAATGCATTGAGTTACAAATACACCGATCAGTGCAGAATTTCTCAAAGACAAACAGATTTGTATAACAAAATAAGGAGGGCCAAACAATTTGATCAGCTTCTGGCATTGCTGTAATAAATCAATACTTTGAAAAAAGCATGAAACTTTAGCTTGTAATAAATGAATGCAAACACAAGATATGACTGACAAGTCCATTTTGGACAAACTCGACCGAGTGATCAGCTAAATAATGGGCACCGTCTAAAGAAATCAAAAATAAATTATTAAATACATATTTCCTTAATTGTATAGAGCAGGAACTACCATGACTAAGCTTAAATCGCCCTCAGGCATTTAATAGAAGAACGTTGGATAATTTGGCTGTCGCTGCTTGTCAACAAAACAGAGTTGCTGCCGGGCTGTTTCAGGCTTTGGTTTGGGAGAATCATACAAACGATTTAATCTCCTGCTGGAATCTGCTCTCTGTATGCGTCATAAGACTCAAATTGAATTACACAATTAATTTTCAATTATCAATAAAATAAAAATATGATATGATAGCAGTCACTGCTGATGCCAATTCATCCATGACATACTTTTTTTGCAGTATCTTCAACTAAGAAGTTGCACCACGTTCCAACTACTTGACTAGGCAAGTCTTTCCTCCTGTAACGTAAACATCGCTGATACGCTGTTGAGGCTTGTCTGCATAAATGTGAGCAAATAAGTCACAGGATTTTATGAGCACATTTTGAATTTGAATTTGAAATTTTAAGCCGTTAATAAAAAGGCAAGGGATGGGTAGTTTTAGGGGGCTTTCACACCTAGAAGACCGCACAAAGGACTATTTTCTTCAATCCCCTGTATGGATTTGATCTGCGTAGGTTTGGTTTCACGTTGCAGTTTTGCCAGCGCGCTAAATTACTTTCCATGACATACTCATGTCCTGTGTTTATCACCTACATGGGCCGCGTCTCCCCATACTGGCCATTGATTGGTTTTTAGATGGGTGTGCGTCTGACAGTGTTCTATTCAGTTTAAATGAATTAATTAAAAAAATAAGATGTTAACAGATTAATTTCCTGCAGCGCTGTATAGACAACAAACACCTCCAGCTTTGACTACAGTTGTATAAAAAATAAATTGCCCGTATCCCGTCAGCAACCCCCTGATAATACAGCTCGGCCGTCAGCGGCTCATTTCTTCTCTTTGTGACTGCCAGTCAGGACTTCCTGAAGCCTATAATCGGTCCGAAAGTTCGAACCTAGACCACCTCTTTGGACCAAGATCGGCCTGTTTTGTTCGGATTGCGGTCCACAGGAGGTTTCAGACCTGTAATTTAAGTTTGTATCAAACAGAAAAGTCCAGACCAAACAAGGTAGGTGTGAAAGCTCCCTTAGTTAACAACTAAACTTTAATGTTAGTGTGGGTCAGAATCAGATCTTATACCCATTACTGTCATATAGTGTCTCTTAATATTCAATTTAACTAAAATATACTTAAGATTATTAGACAAAGATAAACCAAGAGCAAAATGCAGGATTTCTATTTCTCTGCATTATCCAACCCAATGTAAACCATAAAAGATGTATGCTGTACCACAGTAACTTGTTTATACATGGTGTAAATGCACGCATTGTTGTGAATGGAAGCTAAAAACACACACACACACACACACACACACACACACACACTTGTAAGCAGACTCAGCTCCTGTTTACCCACAAGCTAGAGGAAGACAGCCAACGGGGATCTAGTCAAGAAGTGACCAGTTTTTGACAGGAAGAGCTTAGACTGTTTTAAGTATGACATGTTTATTAGTACAATATTTGGGGGAGTGGGACCAGTTGTGTTTTGGATTCATACACACACAAAACTGCTTACAAAAGTATGTCAATACACCACAATGGGCACAGATTATCATTGTATACTTTAAGTTTATAACAATCATGGTTGTTTGAAACAGCCTGGAGTTCAAAATCCAAGTCCAAAATATACAACACAGTTCAAAGAGTAGATGTCACGCAGAGACTTGACAGGTATAGAGAACGGACCCCTTGATGTGGTCAAATGCCAAGCCTTATCAGACCTACAACCCACGTGCCCAATACCACCTACAACAAGTACTGCATCAACTGACAACACACTCTCAAAGTTTGATACTGGTCACCCATATTATCCCAAACACTGTCACATTTACCTTCAGGGTTAAGATTGAGCCTTGCAAGCTGCAACAACTAATAAATGGTAATCATCAACAGATAGTTCAAAATGTTTTACGTGCAGCACTGTGGTAACTTTCAGCCTTGTTAAGTATAGCTTCAGTATCAGGCTTGGTTGGTTTGTGACCTGAAGGTTGCAAGTTTAAAGTCCTAGACTTGCTAGGATGGTTTGGATAATGTATTGGAATGAATAGGAATGAGTGAAGCCAGCTGTAAGTTTTTTGGTTGAAATGTTCCAGCAGTTTCACGTGTTTGCACTAGAAACAGCTTTGCAACATCACAAAATATAAACCTGTCAAGCTGCAGAGAAAAGATAACTGCATCTTTTTCCCTTAACTTTCTCAGTTTTCTCTTTACTTAAACAGTCAACCCCAACATACAGGCACGACAACACAACCAACCCTTTCTATGTTTTAGACATAGTGGCTCCATACCATAGCCACAGCACAGACTGTAGTCACTTCTATGATATGGAACCATCCACAAGACCTAGCCACAAAGTATAAATCCTTCACAATCTATGGATATGCCTCTGCATGTCAATTCCTCCCTAACTGCTCTGTAAAAAAGGACACCTTGTCATTTGGAAGTGAACACAAAGCAACTGTTCTGAATGGAAACAAAAACAAACCCTGTTGACAGACAACACTCAATATTATGCAACACAAACAGAAGCAACAGACATATTTTGACAATGCCCTGTGGTCAACCCTTCCAAGCTGCTTGTGTAGAGGAAATGCAGCATATAAACTTAGAAAGCGTTTGGAGGTGTGTCCACAACTCTTTTGACCACTGTGTTTACCTATCTAGCGAGTTTCAACATAGTGGCTTAAGACGTGTGCACACTATTGAATGTAACATTCAATTGGTTTAAAATTCTGGTTACAGGCTTGCTCAATTCAGCACGTCAGCCGTGCACATACACTGGTCATGGCAGCCTATTTTTAAGCCACAGACACTTTCATCCTCTTACCGTACCTTTGAGCTGGGGTAGCGTTGAAAGCTCGACTGGAGCTGTGTGAGTGCGATACTGCGAAGAGCCTTGGGATTTCCGCTGTTTCTGGGCCTTCCTCATGGACTTTCTCGTAAACCCGTCCACCTTCTCGGATGCAGAGATGGCCGACATTTTGATGCATAAACTGACTGAAGACTAAAGACGAGCAACGGTTATTCCTAGGTCATACGCAAGGTTTCCTCTTCCGTTCGCATCGGCACAAACAATGTGGAGCAAACTGCACGACTTGAAGCTCGTCCCCCTGGCCAAACTCTTTAGGTTACTCTGTATGATCCAACATGGTCGCTCGGTGGTAGAGGGGGGATTAGATTGTGTCCAAAGACTGCATCATGGGGGTAACTTGTTTTCTGAAACACTGGGGAATGTCTTCAATTGACGAACGAAAAAGCCAAACTACAACTCATGACATTGTCCGCAGTATAAACTGGAGTTACAAACATAAGATAATTATCACTTAAAATGACTAAGTACTGGTGTTTATTTTACTGATTCTTCGTGTTTGCAAAGGGTATACCTGTTGCAAAATGTACATAATACATTGTCGTAAAACAAAAAGTTATATAAAGTCCTTATAGTGGCAAACTGCTGTACGGCTAGGCTGCCAGCTAATGTAGCTAGCTAGCTAGCTAGCTGGCTAAAATTAGCTTTCGTTAACGTGTGCTACTACGACAAAACCGTCTGCACCGCTGTTGAATGGGGGGAGGAAGTTACGTAAAATAAGTTGCCCCATGAAATTCACGGAGTCCTTCGTTAAAACACCAAGTCCGGGTGCTCAAGCAATGCTTTTTAATCCAGTTAGACTCTTCCGCTGAGTGTGTTTTCAGAAGATCGATGAAGTTCAATTTTGCTCGACGACTCTCGTCACGCACTCAAGAGTTAGCGGCGTCCACACTCGAGTGACTGTCTTAACGACATTCCTCGCTGACAAAGAGCGATAGTTTGGTTTCCGAGGCCTCTGGAACCACCGAATTCGACAAATTTGTGGATGTCGTGCTGAGTATGCGGCCGCAGAAACACTCCCAGCGCCGCCGCTCAGCCGTTGACTGTCTGACTTCGCTGTTCGCTGGACTGCGGAGCCTGACAGGTTCACGTCACTGAGCGACAGCCTGCAGTGGCCAACCACAAGCAGAGAACAAAATTATCTGTAAACTTTTTACACCAATCAAGTTGCGGCAGAGAGCGGGCTCTGAACACGTGACATGTGAAAACAAATACGAGACGTTGTACAGTTGAATTAGGAGTGGCCGCTGTAGTGGAGTCAGACCATAATCAAAACATAAGGTCTATATCAGCTGAACATGGTGTACTATAGATGCATGAACTTATAGTTTCAATCTGTACACATTAAATGTACATAGTCCAATTAACAGTATTGTATTTCAATTACATTCATTTTAATCTTCCATTTTATATTGTTGCAAGAAGCTAAACTTGATGGAAAAGGCAGCCTTTTAACCGTTTTTCTAAATTACTGAAGTATTTAAATTGTATTATTTATAACTATATATCCCTTTGTGAATTACAAAAAGAGAGAAGTGACACTCAAATAAGGGTCACAAGAAAAACAACTTTGTAAACACCACATTTTTTATACAAGAAACACAAATCAAACTGATAACATGCAATCAACAGCACCGCACTCACTTTGAAAACTATTTTCAATTTAATAAAATCTGACAACAGCAAATTTGTGTCAATTAAATACAAAGGAACCAAGCAATTATCAATGGTTATTTTGTACATAAAAACAACTTAAGCATTTGCTCAAGAAAAATACATTTAGCAGAATGTTATATGTGTAACACAGAAAGAAAAAGGTCAAAAATCATGAAAAAACCCACTGAATAAATGGACCGATATATATGGGTGGAGTTCATACCGGCTCAAAGTTGGGTTCAAATGAATGTTTTTTGTTTTTATTTTTTTGAATCCAAAATTTCCACACCAGCAGACAAATATTCTTATCTGCATTGAGTATTAATACATGGCCAACCTACTTGTTTTGAATATAAATGAGTCTCTTAAAGATTTCAGGTTTGAGTAAATTGAAAGATTTACTCAGCAACTTGGTTTTACAAACAGGGATTCTGCACAGCACAAGATAAATTGTGTAGGAGGCAACTGCAAAACCTATGACCTAATACCAATAAAAACAGATCAGCCTTTAAGGATGTGAAAACCGTCTTTCACAGAATGGCGGTTTTGTCGATCTCTGTGCAGCGCAGGTCCGTGAACTCCAGTCATCTGAACATGGAACAGTGGATTTTAAAGGCTTACCGTGTGTGGCTTCAGGTAAAAAAAAAAAATACTGAAAATAAAAAAAATATAGCATTTTAATCTGAATTATGGAGCATCTGACTGACACAAGGGGTCACTCCAGAGGCCCTCTCTTGAAATACATGGAGATTTTCTTTGTGGCTTGTGGTGAACGGATGGTCTGAAAAAATAAAACAAGAAGCAGAGAAGGTCAACTGCAAGTACTTATTTTAACAGCTAGAAAACATTAGCATCGATCTTTTTATTAAGGCAGGTTTCCTCTGCCCTAAAAAAATTATAGTTACACATTGTGGGAAGTACGCTTTCCAGCACTCGGTTAGCTTAGATTCATTCAAAGACAAGAAACAGGTGGAAAGGGTCTACATTTTAGACCAGGCTTCCAGAAGCTTTAAATTGGCTAACAAAAATAAAAAAGCAGGGATTATTGTGCTCACCGGTGAAGCTGACATCTTGCCGTCTTGTTTCTTAGAGGCACTGGGGCTTCTGGGAGTACTACTAGGGCTTCCTTGACCTTTCCTCATCTTTTGGCCCATCGCTGACAACCAGTCGCCGGCTCTGGGAGAACAATTCTCCTTGCCGGTCTGTTGTGACGACGAGGCTTGTTGCTTGTTGTTGTTGTCCTCTGCGTCTGTCCTCTGTTGACAGTCTGTGTGAAGTCGGCTTTCCTGAGCAGTGCAGCAGATTCCAGACAGGGTCCGGCTTCTCTTGGCCGCCGGGTAGAGTTCAGAAACACAGTGGCACTGCTCGGTGGCCCTGCAGCTGACGGGTGGCCCCTCGCTGGTGTCCAGCCTGCGCTTGGCCCGCCGCTCCGTGGGAGAGGTTTTGGCGGTCGCCGGGCTCTGGGAACACGGGCTCAGCACCCGCCTCAGCAGAGGGCTGAGCGGAGCAGGGGAGATGCCATGGCTAGGGGACAGCCACTGTTTGATGGAAGACGGGGGCGTTCTGTGGCGCATGGTGGCAGACTTAGCGTTCTGAGAGGGGACAAGTGAGGTGGTGCTGGAGGGCAGAGGCAGGGAGGCTCCGCTGGGCGCACAGGCAGCCAACTGCGGTGAAGCCATGCCCCCAAGACTCTCCGTCCTCTGGATCTTGGCGGGCGTTGTTTCAGCTCCGGTTGAAAGCCCTTTACAAAAATCAGCAGTCCTTGTTAGTTCAGATGTAAATACACAATCTAACATTTTGCATGTTACTTTATTAGTCAATGGCTACATTGAAATTTGTCTGCATATCCCCTCTCAAGATACCACACTCTTGGAAAGACCCTCGTGCAGTCAGCCCCAGTGCAGCGCCCCTGGAGGAGTTTGGCGTTAAGTGCCTTGCACAAGGAAACAATGGTGGAGATGGTGGGCACCGTACATGTAATACCAGCCACCACCACCTGAACCAGCAACCTCATAGTTACTGTTCAGCCCCTCATTCTCGGGCAGTACCGCAGTGATTTATAACATAATTCTCAGGCTATGGTATGGCAAAATTTATGAAGAATAAAATAAACAATAAAAGACATGGTTTGTCAGTTAATGGCATTTGTGAAACCTTACTTGAGAGAGATTTAGAACGTGCCCAGCCTACAAGGTTGGCCTCTCCCACTGAAGACTGCACTCCATCCATTTCCCGGTGAAGCCTCCAGATGCGTATAGTGTGGTCATCCGAACAGGAAGCAATCTGCCAACAGAACAGTGGGGATTATCTTCCTAGCCAATCAAAACAGCTCATCTTTACAGCAGGCAAACAAGAAAACCTTGGAATCAGTGGTAGTTATTGCAGAAGAGGAAACAGAAATGAAGATTACTGTAACCCTGACTATAGTACATTTATAGACCATAAAGTCAACAGGAGCCTGACGCAGTGGAGGGATCGCTATACATTATCCCGCTTATAACAAGGATACTCACTAAATAAATGTATTAATTGAAGCAAAAACAATTTTTTTAGAGGTTTTATTGATTTAAAAAAAAAAAAATCTAACAGTACAAAACAATAGCCTGCTACGTTAGGAACTATGTCCATAGCAGGGTAATTATGTAACTTTGTGGCCTATTTATCAGTATTGATATGGCAGGAAGTGATCGATCAGAACAATGTCTGTAGGTCCACAGCAACAGTAAATTATCCTTGACTGCGGGCATTATCGAGAAATAATTGCCAATAGAATGCCGTGATTTACCTATCATAACACAGTATTTAACAGTGCCGTGTCTTTTGTGGCTTTCTCACCTTGGTAAAATCGGTTGGGCACCATGCAACAGATGTCACCTCCTCACTGTGGCCCTGGAGCATCATGGGAGGATGTTTAGGGTCAGAGATCTGAAAGGAGAAATTTGATTTTAAAAACACTCAAATAAACCACGACCATCACAGGAAAAAATATACAAACACAAAACAATTCCCATTTGCATATGTCCAACTCAAATAGGGGCCGTACCTTCCAGATATAGGCGTTATTGTCACTTGAACCACTGGCCAAGAACTGGTCATCTGGGCTTATCGTGGACTTTATATAAAATGAGGAGTTCTGATGGCCACTGAAAACCGCCACTGTGGAGGCAAAACAAACAGCAAGATGAGAAGAATCACTGAATAAAGTTGTTGAGAAAAACATGGATGGAGTAAAACAAACACATGACAGGAACCATAATGAGTTGCAAAGTTTTAAAGCTCACATATTATGCACTTTGCTGTCAATTTTATATGGTCTAAGTAGTCCATAATACTTATTTTTTTAGATGTTTGCTGAAAAACCCGTTCAGATCATTTATTGTAGCAAGCCTCTATACCCTGATTGTCCTCTGGTCTCAGGATGACCTATATTTGTGCGATCTGGCTGGCCCCTCCCACCTCTCTGCCGGGCTTTCTTTATATGTCCATGGGGCTCTCCCACCGTCTCTGCCGTGCTCTCGCAATACTAGAGAGACACTGCGTGACTGCGAACACAGTGTTTACCCGGAGCTAAGCCATAGCTGGTTGCTTGTCCCAAAGCTAATAGCTATACACCAGTCAGGCAAAACTACCAACAAAAACTATTATTTTAGTTTCACCGTGTATTATTTTTAGTTTCTACCTGTGCTTTTAAAAAAAGCGCAGGTAGCTTCCTATCCGTTATGTTATTAAAAACGAGGCATTATTAGACTGCAAGGGGAAAGCTAAGTTAGTGTATTAGGAGCAAAACTTGGTGCTACAACCGAAGCTACATGGGCGCTAACGCTAAAAATAAGACTCAAGACGATTTAAACCAGTGAAAACAGTAGCTTCAAAGTGTCATTTCTACAGGAATATCTTCCCATCCTTTGTCATGTTAAAAACGAGTCATTTTCAGACTGCTGTGGGGAATATAAACAGCGTGTTATGAGCAAAAGCTGGTTGCTTTCCTATCCGTTGGGTTATTAAAAACGAGGCATTAATAGACTGCTGTGGTTAAGATAAATTAGTGGAGTATGAGCAAAAGCATTCTGTGTTGGTGTATGTAACATTCAGGCTGTACTAAGGGCATCTTGTCGCTTAGCGGGGAAAACAACATGGCTGTCGCTCGGAAAATTTTCCATCGGATCTCGGGGCCGTGGACCAATAAGAAATTGGGGGGTGGGGTTATCATAGACTAGTGCACGGTGGACGTTTCTGGGGGGGAAGCATGGACATATAAAGAAAATATGGGGATGTGGCTGTGCCGACTATTACGTAATAGTCGGCGAGAATTCTGACTGGAGTATATTGGGGGGGAGGGGTGGGGGTTTCAGAAAGGGGGAGAGTGAGAAAAGGAGAGATTGTTATTTTTTTTGATATTTTGGCAGTCTCTAGGCACACCGTGGACCCATGGATATGTTAGAACACATTTAAAAAGTGCATTTAGCATAATATGTGACCTTTAAGTGTAGTGTAGGCCATAGTCCAGTGGCAATAAAATGCCTACACAACAAGTGTCCACTTTATAATGTAATATGCTTCAAAATGGCTGCCTGTATTGCATTGTGAGAGGAATAAAACAGCGCATGTGGTGCTGATCTGCACTTCAATTAGGTGTCCACATCCCTTCAGGGCTTCACATATTCAAAGCTCTGACTGGAAATTATAATATGTTTATACAAAACATACACACAAAGCATCAATACATTTCCTCTATTAAACTTTTTTTTGGGCAGTGAAAGCAAACGACATATAGTTTGCAGCCCCCATCTAGTGATACTCAACATGTAGCATGTCGGAGTCAGAGTCGGAGTCCTTGTTTACCTGGAGCTGTTTTTACTCCGCTGACGTCGAAGGTGTAGATGCTGTCATCGGTACAGTTGCACATGACGTTGGATCTGGAGGAGTCCAGGACCAGCCCGGAATAACCTGCAGCGCATTCAAAACAACACTCAGTTCATTCTGGTCACCTGAGCATTTCAGGTAAACATTATGCCCTGTATGTACCGTGCTAAACTAACCCAGTCGCGTGCGCGTGCAGGAACCTGGGTATGGGTACGTCTGCAGTGGGACAGGATCCTGACGGTGCGCGGTGTAATTTTTCCTCAGATCCCAAACCTTGACCACTCTGGGGTGTAAGAGGGACGTAAGAGACAAATCAACATACAAATAAGAAAAAAATGCATGTCTTTTTGGAGTGACAGTTTGTTTTGCGTGTCAGGCACAAGTGGTGTCTTACCCATCCACAGCCCCCGAAGAGATGAGGGTGTGCTGATCCCGAAACAAAACCACTGTGACACTCTGCTGGGTATCCTGCGAGAGAGAGAGAGAGGGAGAGAGAGGGAGGGGGAGGGAGAGAGAGAGAGAGAGAGAGAGAGAGAGAGAGAGAGAGAGAGAGAGAGAGAGAGAGAGAGAGAGAGAGAGAGAGAGAGAGAGAGAGAGAGAGAGAGAGAGAGGAGGCAGTCAGATATCAGCCTTCAGCCCTGCACAAGCCTCAGATGCTTTTCATTAAAAAAAGAAAGAAAAGAGGGTAGGTTGGTGGAGAAACTCACCACACTGGGAGCCATGCCGCGTGCACTGACCCGCCTCTTCTTAATTTTTGTGGAGGGGTTGGTCTCTGCCTTGTTGTGAGCGCCACTGATCTGCTTCACCTGTCTGTAGCAACCATCTGAGAGGAAGACATAAAACATTGGTTGCGTTCCGAATCGTATACTCTTTCTTTTTTCTATTCTACATACTACATCCTACGATAAAAATAATCTAGTTAGGATGCAGTAGGCATACTATTGGGACATACTTTACTCTCTTATTTTATCATAACATTGCGCCTTGAGCTTGCCTCTTGCTTTTATATCCGTCGCATCCCCGTTTGTTTTCATATGGAGGCTTCGTCGATGTTACGTCACTTCACGTGCGCACTGGATTGTGGGTCAGAATCGCCCAAATAGGATGCACTTTTCAACACTAACAATCTTGGCTGCATGAAGTAGGACATCCGGGTACTTCTAACCATCCTAAATCTGGCCATAAGAATCGGGACATCCTAAATCTTTTTTCTACATACTATATAGTAGAAAGTATGCGAATCGGAACGCAACCATTGTTAAAAAGACACACAGTGACACCCCGACTATTGCACCCGCGATGCTTCAAATATTCTATCATTTTATTTAATTGAAACACAAGTACGGACGAAACACTCAATATCATACAGAACAAAACTAAAACTTTTGTAATTGATACCTTTTTTGCTGCACCTGGTGTCCCAGACCATTATGTTTCCATCTCTGGCCCCAGTGCAGAACACGGCTGTTTGGTGATAGAGGACAAAGCATCAGTAATGCAAAACGATATTACAGTTACATTCACATTTTTTCCTCAAATCATTCATCAACCTACAGTACTTAGACATGAGTGGTTATTAGTCCCATACTATAAAGTCAGGACACCTATAAAAAGGTTAATGACTGACAATGAGAAATCCACACCATCAACACAGTGTTCTCTGGTGCCTTTTAAAAGGGAAGGGAAACTTAAGTTGTAGAAGTAGTAGCAGAAGTATTGATTCAGTGTGTAGCTTACCTTTCTCCTGTGGTGCGAATGAAACAGACTTGAGGCTGCAGAGGTGACCCTTGAAGCTGCCCAACAACTCCCCTGACATCACGTCCCACAACCTGGCCATCTGATCACCGGAAGCAGTCACCTAAGGATGAATAATAACCAGATACACTTATTTTCAGAACAGATCATGGGGAAATACACGTCATAACCAGGTAATGTCAGTATTTGAGGATATAACAATGTCCAAGCAAAAACATAAAACATCGACAGTCTATAAATGCATTATGGAATGAATTTGAGTTGCACTTACTAAGTGAGGCTCCCCCGGTACCCAGGCTATGTCAAAAACAGCGTTCTCATGAGCCAGCCATTCTGCGAATATTCACACACGATTAGCCACTGTTGTATTTTCTGATAATGGATAGAACTGTAAATGAGAAGGAAAAAAAAATCTCCACACTTACCTTTAATGAGTGAGTTTCTGCGGCTCTCCGTGTTGTAGATTCTGACAATGCCTTCTTCGTTTGCCACCGCGAGGATGTTCTGCTGGCCCCGGGCTGAGGAGAGACGGGAGAAGAGGGGTAAGATGGGTAAGTGGCAAGAAAACCCCCAGTGTTGGATAATGTGGAGGGGTACTTAGGTAGTGGTGGGTTTACCAGAGGAGAAAGCCAATCCAAACGGTGGCACAGAGTCACCCACGTTGCCGTAAGAGATGTGTTCGTCATGTCGCACGCACTGGTAGCCTTCCAGCAGAGAGCTCAGAGGGTACCTGGGCCACAGATCTGCGAGGAGGGCTGGGAGGGTCAAAAAAGACATTTACATTTAGTCAGACATTACATGGAGATATTGATGATCAAGTATTTCCTCTTTTCTGACTGTCTTTCACTGGCATTCAGAGGTTCAACATGGACCATGCTTGACTAACCCTAACCCTTTTAACCATAACAGTGAAAATCACTAATAAAAGTCTATACACTTGGTATGATTATTCATCAACTAATATCACATCTTTACCCAGCGTTTGATTGACCAAATTATTGATTACAAAAGGAATTTCTTATTATCTAAAATAAAACAAGTAACTGCAGAGTTACTTTGTTTTCTTCATTGTCAGAGTTTAGCGTTGGATATAATGTGCATCAATGGAACCTGTGCTCTACAGGTCATTCCTTTAGACATCAACTTAATTGTTTAAATAAAATTTGCCTGTGTTTGTATAAATGTTCTAATTATATATCTTTTAGCGACCCATATCACCCAGAACTAAGTTAATCTTTACAATGAGCGTCTTTTGTAAGTTTTCACTTTAGTTTTGATACATAAACTTTACAATGCTTTTATTGAGGTCCACGATTTGAGACATAGCCAGTGTTGATCAATCGCACCAATTGTGTGGAATTGAAAAACAGATTATTGGTGTTCTACCAAAAGGCCAACGTTGAAGAACACATCACGTAGCGTTACGTTAATCGTTTAAGCGCAACCATTTTCTAATATTACATTACATTGCGAACTGAATCAGAAAGCATAGGCCTGAAACGATCCTGCGTTGTGGTTATTAGCTTCAACTCCAAACATAAAACAGAAAGGTTGATAACGTTTTTCCATGTTGTTAAGCTAACTTCTGGTTGTCATTAGCGGTGAAGATAGCAGAAAGAACAGTCTTCCTATGGTTCCAAACACATCGATTATCTCACCATTCTGCCTCCGTCTGCCCACTCCCCGGTCAACGATCGAGCGGAAAAGCATCTCTAACACTCCAGTAGAAGACGATCAGAAAAATATATTATCAATAATAACACTGAGATGTTCAGATGGTGAGCTTGGTGTATTTTTCCGTGCTGCGGCTGCTTCTTCTCCCAGTCTTTCCCGCGAACAGATCATCCGGACACAGGGACCGAATCCCCCGCTAAACCTGCGAAACAAGCTCCCATTGGTTGAGACAGACGGTTCGTCACCAGGCGCGCCTCCACATCCGCTTTCCTTGCACGCGCCCAAGCGCCACTGAGACCCGTTCCTTCAAAATAAATGCCCCTTATTGTAAGAATATCTAGCTGCACTGATGAAGGAAGTATTCAGAGCACTATTCAGTCAGCCATTACGATTCTTATGTTTGTTTCGTTTGTTATTAACTTACTTATAGTGGAAGTAGTATTAGGATCAGATTTATATAAAGCGGCAGCTAATGATTATTTTCCAATATGCTATTACTATTAAAATATTAATTTCTCTGCAGGTTTTTTTTCTAAATTGACAAAATAAGTGAGAATGTCACACTTGCTATGTAGAACGGTCACTGTCAGTGTTGTAATGTTACATTTTTGGATAATTATTGCTGAGGCCTTATCATGTAAGCAGTACATAATAAATAATGATCTCAAAGTAAACTAAATAAAAAATATTGATATAAAATGTAACTAATTATAAATAGTGCTTTAATGTGATAACATTTTTAATAATAAACAATTCCCTCCGGAATGTGGAAGAGTAGATGGCCAAAGTGGCACATAATATAAATTCTGCATTAAAGAACAAATACCTCAAAAATAACAGAAAGTTATATTTTAAATGAGTAAATAGTCGCTTTATTGTGAAAACCAAAGCTGTAGACCGGACGTAGGATTCATGTAACTTCCGGATTGAGTGTGTTCATTCGCCGCCTGTACAATGAAATGTTAACAACCCTGATTCTTTATAATTAAGTTAAACGCCTAAACGATAATGTCGCTTTCAATTCAACGGTCGTTCTTGTCCGAGGCGTGTTATGGTGAACAGGAACTCGACGCCAACTCTGCTCTCATGGAGCTGGACAAAGGTGCGCGAGCTAATTCGCTAGCGCGTTAGCATGTGTTTCATGGGTTGCAGTCAAACTCCTGTGTGTGTGTTGTGTCTTCTCCATGTGTTGGTTCTCATCAAATGTCACAAGCTGTATGATATATCCCTGCTCTGTTGTGACCTGTGAAATCGCTTGCATTTCCAGGACTGCGCTCGGTGAAGCTGGGAGAGCAGTGTGAGGCTGTGGTGCTCTTCCCCAAACTCTTCCAGAAGTATCCGTTTCCCATCCTCATCAACTCTGCGTTTCTCAAACTAGCCGACATCTTCAGACTCGGGTATGGAAGCTCCATGAGACTTTAAGACGATAGTTGCTCATAGATAATGTTACACTAATGTTCTTCCTCATTAATAGAGGCACACACATCATGGCTTTAGTTGTACTACTCTTTATTTTTTGTACGATACAAAAAAGAGAAATAATTCAAATGGCTAAGATAAAACAGTCTGGTTCACAGGTTAACATTTCATAGGCAGAAAAACAGTGATATAGATGATCTTAAACCAACCAGACAAAGCAGTGAGCACACTAGCCAGCAGTAAAAATTCAGATTATTGGATTACAAACATGATTAAGTCAATACTGTATTTCAACCATAAAACATCATCACTGTATGAATGCATACCGGCCCAGCGTGTTATTTCTACAACCCAAGTTACAAAAGCACTCACACACACATACACAGGACTCGTATACCAATATTAATGTTCTCCAGTAACAGTCATCCCTTATCTTTACTTTTGATAATGATGATGGTGGACCTTTGTTGACCCTAAGGGGATTAGTTTTACACACAGACCCATGTAAGATAAAAATAAATTAGATCAGATAATCGGAGCGATTCTAACCCTAGACAACAATGCAGTGTATTACAAGATAATGTCAATTAGACACACTTACATATTACTCACACACTACAATTCAACAGCTCCATTATAACAACTTCCAAAGCTAAACATTATAACCTTCATGATGATTGTAGGACTTAATAAAAGGCTGCTTTGCTAGACTACATAATTTTTAACTGTGTACATATAAACCAGCACAGCTGCTTGCTTTTGGGAATTTCATGTTATTATTCATCGAATGCTTTTGTGTTTTGGGTGGTTGGTCATAAGTAAGAACGAAAAAAAGAAAAAAAAACTATTGAAGCTGTTTGAGGCTCTGGTAGAATATATAAAGGATGAGTTCATTGACAGTAAGATATCCTTACCAAACATGTTTTTATTGTTGCACAGACCTCTTTGTTTAAGAACAGCTTGCCTTTTGTCTGATTCCAGGAACAACTTCCTGCGCCTGTGTGTGCTGAAAGTAACTCAACAGAGCGAGAAGCACCTCGAAAAGATCCTCAATGTGGACGAATTTGTCAAACGGGTGTTTTCGGTCATCCATAGCAACGACCCGGTGGCCAGAGCCATCACTCTGAGGTAATAAGGTGTAATGTAATAGAGGTCATGGGGACTACTATAGCCTAATCCAGTTATGCGAGGCTCAAAACCAATTATTACCCTGTGTTTCCCACTGTTCAGGATGCTCGGCAGTTTGGCCTCCATCATCCCAGAGAGGAAGAACGCCCACCACAGTATTCGCCAGAGTCTGGACTCTCACGACAACGTAGAAGTGGAGGCTGCCATATTTGCTGCTGCAAGTTTCTCTGCTCAGTCAAAGTAAGGAGAACTGTTTCTTCACCTTAACTGTAGTGCATAACATACAGGTCGGTGTTTTCGTTAACAACACATTTGCATGTGTTTTACTTTTTCTGATTTGCAGAGACTTTGCAGCTGGGATTTGCAACAAAGTCAGTGAGATGATTCAAGGTGAGATCTCTTTTGTGTACTAAAAAGGCCACAACTCACCTGCCCTGATTTAAACTTGAAGCAAATGCTTTATATTTAAAAACATCCAAAATTTATTAGAAACATATCAAGGCTTGGTGATAAATAATGAATGCATCCAGAGAGGTCAAAGTTCATTTTAAAACTTAAATGGGCACTAAAATAGAAAATTAAATGTACAACTTATTATTGCACATTCAAATACCACCAAATTCTTAGTACATATTTTTTACAGAATTAACAGATACATTAAGTCACTCATCAATCGTCTAATCTATGCAAAGATTTCCTTATGGCAAAAAATATGTTGGTAGGTCCATTTAGTCTTTTATATGTTAGTTTGAAACCCCTGTCTGGCCCCCAGGTCTAGACACTCCAGTGGAACTGAAGCTGAAGTTGATCCCCATGCTGCAGCACATGCATCACAACGCTAGCTTGGCCTCCAGCAGCAGAGAGCTCCTGCAGCACCTGCTCAGCTCCTACCCATCCACCCCCATGGTCATCGTCAGCCTGCACACCTTCACCCAGCTGGCTGCCTCCTCCCTCGTTGATATCCCAAAGCAGGTAGCACCACCATGGCTGTGTACCTGTGGTCGTTTGTTTTGATGACGTAGCTCTGTTGCCAATGTTATGATTTGAACCCTGTTTGGGGTGGCAGTGGCGAAGTGAGTAGGGAGATCGCCTCTGGAGTGCAGGGTCGGAGGTTCGATCCCCCGCCAACCCGCCACATCTCGAAGTGTCCCTGGGCAAGACACTCAACCCCAAATTGCTCCCGATGGTTCAGAGGGAGCCTTGCATGGCAGCTACTGTCATCGGTGTGTGTGTGAGTGTGTGCATGAATGGGTGAATGTGGTAAGAAATGTAAAGAGCTTTGGGGCTGAGAAAATCGGCTAAAAAGCGCTTTATAAGTAAAGTCCATTTACTGCTTATTTTAAAGACAACAACAAGTGATTGCCCTTTTGTATTATTTATCCGTACAGCTGCAGCTCCTCCTTCAATACCTGAAAGATGACCCAAGAAAAGCTGTGAAGAGACTCGCTATTAATGACCTAAAGCTCCTGGCTAAAAAGGCTCCTCACCTTTGGATCAGAGAAAACACTCAGGTGTAGTTTAAGAGGCTCACAGTCGCACTTTAGGGATTTGTGGTCATATTGGTTTTTTAAACTGTATATAAAATATTTTTTATGTTTTTTTTGTTTTCGGCAGACCCTGTGTGAGTGCGCTTTGACCAGCCCTTACAACAGTCTGAAGCTTGGGATGTTGGCTGTCCTCTCCACACTCTCTGGAACAATTGCAATCAAGCAGTACTTTAATAATATGACAGGTTGGCTTCACTTTTAAACACTATGAATTTCTTAAAGATTTATTTTCTAAACCTTGCTTTAGTTGCAGTTTTCCATCGCTGGTATTTATATTGTGAAGAAGGGGCTGATCTGTATTCCTTTGACGTTCTTCTCAGGTGGCTCCTCGGTTCCCCCCCGTCTCACTGACCTGGTTAAACTGGCACAAGAATGCTGTTACCACAGCAACCTGGCAGTGGCGGCTCACGGGGTCATAGTTCTCTCAAACATTGCCATTTCCTGTCCAGAAAAAGGTTAGCGACAACGAATAACTTCTCAATTCCTCATTATTTTATTGAGTGTTGTGTTCACCATTCACTGATGTTTGCTCTTGTGTGCTGAGGCTAAGCATTGCTGTGTGTATTTCTACTCGTCAGATATAGTACAGCTGGAGCAGGACACTGTTTTGGGAATGGAGTCCCTGGTGTTGATTTGCAGTCAGGACAGCAGCCCTAGTGCACAGGCTACACTCAAAGTAAGACACATATTAAAACTATAAGGCAAAGGGCCTAGCTTGGATGTATCTCAATACTTTTTTGGTACCAACCCAAACGTGTTCCCAGCACAAAGCATATAAAAGCACAGAATGCCTTGTCATGTTATTTACCTTGTTTACTTATTCTATGATCAGTTTCTGGTTTAAATAACTAAGCAAAACAGTTGTATTGTGTGTTGAAGCTAAGTTGTTCAGAAAACATCAAACATTTGAGATATTTGGCATTTTTGTTCAAATTAAAAGGCTATACATAATAGTCTCACATTTCAAATACCAAGCTGTAGTCTCTACTATCAGGGGATAATGTCATGCTGAATGTTCTTGATCATTTAATATAACATTAATGTTTAAAACTTTGTCTTGCATGAGGCATTTGGGATGCTGTGTGTTGACTTCTAACATTGTTGTGCCAACCCCTAGACGGCCCTCACCTCACTGGTTAAGCTGCTGAAAAGTCGAGCCCACCTCAGCCAATCAGCGGTGGACTTCCTGCTTGGCCAGCTCCAACTATCCTGTGACTCCTCTCGCGTTCTCATGTGCCACGCCCTGGCAGCCATCGCCACACACCTGCCTGTGTTGGGAGACGGCATGCTGGGAGATCTGGTGGACCTCTACAGAGTGGCCAGCCACTCCTCCACTGACAAGCAGCAAGAGCTTCTGGTGAGGGGGGTAGTACACGAGTCAGACATCAGCTGCTGTGTGGACAGTTCATATAAGCTTCAAGAGGTTCACAACACTTGAATGTAGCCCTTCATGTGTTTAAAAAGAGGTCCAGGAGACTCACAGCAGCAATTAGATGACAGTAAAACCAGTCATTTTGTTATAAATATGTTCAAGTAGAAAATCAATCAATCAATACACACCTGTCTCACGCACTGCTGCTAACCCACAACAATGTTAGAACAGCTGACACTGCGTTCAGTTTGAAAACCCTCTCGTGTTTTTAATTCTCTGTCTGCTCGTCTTCTTGGCTCCAGGTTTCCTTGGCAACAGTGATTTTTGTTGCTAGCCAGTCGTCTCTGTCGCCCGAAGTGAAGACTGTCATCAAACAGCAGCTGGAAAACGTCGCTAATGGCTGGACTGTGTACCGCATCGCACGACAGGCCTCACGCATGGTAAATCCCATCTGCTTGTACATAATCAGGCTGTGACCAACTTGACTGTACTCTGTATTCTGTGTTTGAATTGATCTGCAAAGATGAAAAAAATTCAACTTATTATCGTTCGATATATATATATAAATGAACTCGATCGTTTTTCTGAACTATATATTGCTATTTATGTGCGTGTTTCATTTATTTTGTTTGTTTATGTAAGGATTTTTAAAATATTTTTCTCACATTTCAATTCCAATGTTGAAAATTCTTGAGAACACAAAATAATCTTTTTAAAAGGATGTTCTTGCATTATTATGCTATATTATCATTTTATCAGTAGCATAAAATGGGAAAATATATCATCCAACTAAATTTGTTTTCGTGACAGGCCTAGAAGGATGGCAAAACGTCTTCAAGAATCTAAAGCCAGTCCAGTTGTCCTTGACTTCAGTATATGCGCCAGACGTAGTACTGCCAAATCCTGCACCTGCGACGTGACCAAATATGCCCATTTATTCTGCAGGGATGCCATGAGTTCTCCAGCGAGCTGTACCAGAGCCTGCGGACCCGTGTGGCGTCGGAGCACTTCTACTTCTGGCTGAACAGCCTGAAGGAGTTCTCCCAGGCAGAGCAGTGTCTGAGTCACGTGGAGGACGGTGACTACAGCGGAGCCATGACCGCCATCGCTGAGGCCCTGCGCTCCTACCAGAAGGGCATCGCCTCCCTCACAGTGCGTCAATTTCCAGGCATCTGCTTGTCATAGCGTCTCCAATTAAAGCTGGAGTCAGTTACTCTGGAGAATGCTTTTTATCAAAATCCCTTAGTCAAAATCAGTGAATATCTCCTCACGATCTGCAATCGGTACATACTGTGTGTGCTAGGAAAAAAAAAATCCAGTGTTCATTTACAACCTAGGCTCTGTAAACTGGTATGTTGCGAATTACGGTAGGCCCCCTTTGTTTACAGAGCCTAGGTTTTGTATTAACACTGAATTTTTTTATTTCAGCTCGTTCACACAGTACTAGCAGGTAGCGTATCGTGAGGAGATATTCACTGATTTGGACAATTTTTTTATTTGACAACAAGCATTCTCCAGAATCACTGACTCTACCTTTTCATGGATTACCTCTCCTGATACCTCACTGTATTGTTTTGTCAACTCATCAAGACCTGTGTCCCTTTTTAACTGTAGTATTTATGGGCTAATATCTGATTAATCCCTCTCTCAAGGCGGCCAGCACTCCTCTTAGCCCGCTTACATTCCAGTGCGAGTTCATTAAACTGAGGATTGACACCCTGCAAGCGCTGTCGCAACTCATTTGTACCTGCAACAGCTTGAAAACCAGCCCTCCTCCTGCCATCGCCACCACCGTCGCAATCACCTCGGGGAACGACCTGCAGCGGTGCGGCCGCATCTCCATGCAGGTAAAACACTGATCATCATGTTGTAATGTAAGGTCATTGTATGGATTGAATAAGCCCTCTAGCAAACCACTTACTCACGTAAAAGCTATGTGTCATCTATTTGTGACTCATAGTTGATGTATTGTTTGCACATACAACTTAAACGTAATATGAGTTAATGAGATGGTAAATGGCTACACGGTGGGATGGGGAGTGAAAGGACAGGTAAATGCATTGTAAGACCTTGCAGAAGGCTGTTGAACAGATGGACAGCAGCAGGTGTGAATTGAGAGGAACTTTACTTCACCGTTCAGCAGTACTTGTGTTTCCAAGAACTTAAAATGTGCTCAAAATGCAACGTTTTTCTTTTCTTTTTGCAGATGAAGGTCTGCATGGAGGAGTTCAGAAGCCTTGCAGCTCGCTACTCTGATTTACACCAGTCTTCGTTTGATGCAGATTACGCCACCCTTCGCAACGTGGAGCTGTATCCTTTTTAAACGTGCCTCAGTCAAATCCTTCATTGGACCACCCTGGTTTCTCTGATGTAATGTTTTTTGTCCTTTTAATATCAATCATTATTCTTTAATGGTCTGCTCAGACAACAACAGAGCTGTTTGCTCGTCTCCCATGTTATAGAGGCATTGATACTAGACCCACAGGCAGCCAGGTAAGAGCTGTTGTAGGCAACAATGGCTGAACAATGTAATTTATATGATTTCTATGCTTTAGGAGAAAGTTTCACTCAATTGTTGTCTTGATGTCCTTGTGAATCTTTTTGAACTTCATAGAAAACTACTGTAGATTTAAATGATTCGTGCCTTTTTTTGTGTAAAAATAAATGTCAACTTAGTTTAAATGCATCTATTGCATTTTTCAGGGATGAAATCATCGTTTAACCAACTACAGCATGATGTATGGATGCTGCACATTGTGGGTAGATGGCACTGTCATAAAAATAAATACATCTTATTTAATTTGATAAGGTTTTTTCCCCCGTGACATGTTCTCCATAGTGTTCTTGCGAAAGTGCCTTGCCATAACACACACATCCCCCGAAGGCACAGAGCTCGTCTGTAACAGATTGTCTCTGTGATGTAGTTTTCAGGAGTATGGCACCCTGGGGTGTGTGCAGACGGAGAGCGAGTACGAGCGACGGATGATGTCGGTCTTCAGTCGAGTGTTGGAGGAAGTGGAGGGCCTCACCAAGAAACACCCGCCTGTGTCATGCCTGGTGAGATTCATGTTGAACCACTTCCTTAGAAGTTACTTTAGCTTAGCGTTTAGCTGCAGGCTGATGTTCTGCTTGTATCTAATATTATGCATTAAGTCTTTTTTATGTATTTCTTACTTTATTACTTATCCTGCTGCTGCATTTTAGGATCATTTTGGACTCATACCTGTATATGTTATTTTCAAGTGCGTGTCAGCTATCGTGTTTGTATTAATAGTTGTAACAATGTCTTATCGTTGCCAAAGACATTTGAACCTAAACTACTTTTTTACCTATAAAAAGTAATAAAGGAAAATTACAAAAACCTATGCATGAGCAGTGGCAAATTTAGCTTCTAGTGTCAATTATGAAAATGTTGTCTGCTGTTTTTGTTTTGCAGCACACGGGGTGTCTCTGTGATGCCGTCATAGCTCTGCTGAAGGTCCCGCTGTCTTTGCAGAGGTATTTCTTCCAAAAGCTCCAGTCAACAAGCATTAAGGTACACTTACTCACTTTATTCAGAGAAGCACAAACAAAAGTATGTTCAAATTTGCAATTACAGATTGTAAAACATTTATAACAATGTTTGTTGGATGTGTGTGTGTGTGTGTTCTTCTCTTCCGTAGATAAATAAAAGCTTGAATCTTCCTATATGTGCAGTTGTTTTAGAATAACCTGTCCTTGGGACATTTTACATCGCCATGTAATCATGGTGACATACTGTACAGTTGCAGCTCTATACGATATTCTCTCTGTGGCTCCCTTTCAGTCTCTTTTTTTTTTTCTTTTTTTCCCAGCTTGCCCTGTCTCCATCCCCTCGAACGCCCAGTGAACCGATCCCGGTACAGAGCAGTCAGCAGCTGACTCTAAAGGTGGAGGGGGTGGTGCAGCACGGGTCCACACCGGGACTATTCAGGAAGATCCAGTCCGTCTGTCTCAGCGTCAGCTCTGTTCTCCAGAGCAAGACGGGAACTGACTTCAAGGTTTCTAGAGTTTACTTTCAAATTCACACTGTTCAAAATCTTAGACATATATTTTTTTTTTTATTATTATTATTTTTTTTATTGAACCTTTATTTATACAGGTAATCTCATTGAGACATTGGGTCTCGTTCTCAAGACAGACCTGTTAGACAACAACAGTACAACAAAATAGTAACTGACACACATGACATGAGGTAGAGAGGCAATGAATAATGTGAAACTTCATAAAACATGTCAGTATCAAAGTGCAATATGAAGCATTCCTCATATTTTCTTAACCTGAATAAGCATATAATACTGTATTTACCCAAAGTTCAGGCTCACTTTTCGGTTTTAATCCTATTTCTATTATTTTGTGGTCAATTATGGCTGCTCAGTCGGTGATAAAATTCCCATATTTGTCTTGTTTTCCCTTTTTATAAGATTCCCCTCGACACTAAAACCAATGATATCGAGCAACGGGTGGAACCCCACAACGACTACTTCAGCACCCAGTTCTTGCTGAATTTCTCCATCTTGGGCACTCACAGCGTCACCGTGGAGGCCTCGGTGGTGGATGAGAGCGGCATCGAGTGGAAGACCGGGCCCAAGACCACGGTGTCGGTCAAATCCCTGGAGGACCCGTACTCCCAACAGCTCCGCCATCAGCAGCAGCAGGCCGCAGCGCAGCCCGCCCCACAAAGGAGTGCATACGCTCGCTTCTAGCCAATGTCCTCTCCAAGCATTTTTGTCAAAAAACAACAAAGACAGCACCAAATGTGGAAACTTTACATGTACATATTTGTTCATTGATTAAAAAGCCTGATTTCATTTTAATGCTGCACATTGAGTGTAATCCTTTCAAAATAATGCTGACCATAAGTAAAGGACAATTTAGTATTGAATGTCCTTGGCTTCTGTGTCGTATATTTTACATTAAGTGTAATAACGTAAAGGGCCATCAGGGGGCAGGACATAGTCATTATAAGGACATCAGTGTCTGAAGAGCACTACCTTCTCTCCCGTTAATTCCAGACATGTCTGAATCACAACGTTAAATTTAGGCTTTTTTAAAATAGATTTTTACATGAATACCACCTTACTAAACTATGATGTTATGATTTTCTCATGTTATTTTCCATTTATGCCTCTCAAATTATGATATATTTTAAATAATGATGCAAAGGCTGCTCAATAAGGGCCACTCTGTTTCTGGTTCAAATTAATCTAGATAAATTGATATAACGGGTAACTCACGCACCCACACCGATGATGTAATCTGACAATACCTTGCAGCCAGGGATGAGATGATTTGGGATGAAGTCATAAGA
The DNA here is from genome assembly GCF_949987685.1 of Ammodytes marinus. Lineage (NCBI taxonomy): Eukaryota > Metazoa > Chordata > Actinopteri > Uranoscopiformes > Ammodytidae > Ammodytes > Ammodytes marinus. Next base: position 9,187,392 of record NC_137223.1, on the reverse strand, counting down.
TTTTAGTCACCAAATTATGTTCAAACACAGAAACCATCCGCACTTGACATCACAGAGCATGCGCACTTCATAGATAGAAGCTGGCGTCAGGTGAGGTCGGGAGAGCGTCAAGTTACAAGAAGTTAAAAAGGACACTTCCGCACGTGGGTTTCAAAATAAAACGTTTTACTGAATATACTGTGATTTTTTTATACCACGTTAAATCTAATACAATCTTACACTTAAGAAAAAGGAGTGGACTACTCTCTTCTCTCCACAAGTAGTTTTTTCTTTTACAACTTTATTTTTAAATTTTTGATACTTTTCTTTGGTGTACATATATAAGTATAATAATAATCACTATTCAAAGTGTAAACATAATGCAAATGTTATGCAATAAGTAAATAATGCAATATTTCTTGATTGCAGACTTATTTAAAATGTTAGTGTATTACTTTTCCTCAAACATCCACTCGCCCTATATCACATTGGATTTTGATTGTTATGGTAATTGCAAATTGATGAAGGGAATTTTCAATACTAAAGTAAAATATCAACTTAAATGGGTCTTGCATTTTTACCTATTATTAACCATCTGTTTTGTGAATATTTTGTATACTATATTTTAGGTATAGTTCTAATTGTTATGTTTCTATTGTGTTAATCTTGTTGAATATTATTCTTATTCAACTATTGATTATTTTATGGTGTTAAGCTATGTATAAAGGACACATTCTTACATAATTATATATTTCTTATTCATATTCATATATTCTAAAATGGGATCATTCGTAAACATAGGCTACTGAATTTACCTTTAAAAAGGATAAAGAAAGTAGGCCTAATTAAAATTTTGTACAAAATATTCACAAAACAAGTGGTTAAAATATGAATTTCCCCCTGGGGATTAAGAAAGTATTTCTGGTTGAGATTCTTGCTGTAATGTTTTAATATCATTATTTGTATAGGCCCACTAATATTCAGATTTTATTAGAGATTTCCACAGACAGACATACAAAATAAAAGGGATGACATTAGAATGCATGTTTTGCTGTTGTTCTTTAATTTATATATTTATTAATTATTTGTTTGAGGTTGAGTTTGAGGTCTTCCCAAATAACATATGCCAACAACCGAAGCTTTTATTGTGAAGGCATTGCGGACTCCTTTGATCTTTTGTGTACATTGACTCTGCGTGAATCCGGCTCCGGGGAGAAGATAACGGGTCCGGGCCGCCTAGAAACGATAAATCTCCGTTCTTCGTATTTAATGTGTTCATGTCCTTTATAGTTTATGTGGCGCGTGTCTGACTCGCGGACGTTGAACCCAGGCTTGGGTCGACCAGCCTCGCGCCTATATTCGCTAGCGGGAGCTTGGTAGCTAGCTAACCTGACGACGACGAAGATGATGATGATGAGATGATGCATCAGGGGAATTATCCCGGTGTCTCGAGCTGAGATGGAGCCAGCGACGCTCAAGTGGAGTTGCTTGCTAGCAAGCTAGCTAGCGAGCTAACAGTGCCCGCCGGGATTCACGGTGCACGAGCCAGTAGCCCCGGATAACGCTAGCTAAATGGGTGCAAGTGCAGATTTATCGCACAGGATTTCTTGTAACGTTATCACACACTACCACCACTGTCCTTTCGTTTTAACACAGACTGGCCATGGCAACTAGCAAAACAAATGCTAAGTTAACCGTTTAAGGTTAGCTACACGTGACATAATTTATCTCACTCCCAACATTAAGCTAACATCCCCTGACCGTCCTTGGATGCTTCAGTGACATTAACCGGGTGAGTTCCGTGACTTTTACTGAATTACAGGGTCGTGCTGTGTTCTGAATGATGCACGCGTATATTGCGCTCTGCACCAGCATCCATACGTGCAGCGTCCGAGTTAACGTTTGGTATTGTATCTAATAAAATACCGAAGCACTTAATCTTATTATCTCCTTCCTATCCCTTGTGACGGTTTGTTTTGCGGTGATGGTACAGCTCACGGGTTGTCATGCCCGACACATTTCTTCACGTCTGTTCCCGTTGAGCTAACTCAGCCCGCTGCTAGCTAACATGTCTTGGAGAGCTCGACCACGTCCCGTGCGACTGGTCCTTTTATGGTCCTGTCTTTGCGTGCATTACTGCTAAGGATAGGTGGCTAGCTAGCAGCAAGTCACCAATAACATATAGGAACAACCAAGGATAAATCTCCTTTGGATAATAACCAGGAGAATAGCGTCCACTAAGCGTGTGTTAACATTGCAATTCAGCGAAAGAGCCTCACCCTCAACCGGTTAGCGGCAGACACCCCTCTGTGTGTGTGTCCACGGTGTGTATTGTAAGGTAACATTGTTTTGTGGAATTGGGTCCCTGCTCTGAGCCCATCGGTTTGTCTAACTTGTTGTGTTTTGTCTTACAGTCCAGGATGAGATGCTAACTGCTGCTGTGTCTCTGTTTTGCAGACGGCGTGTATCAGGATGGCACAGCTCTTGGACGGGGCCGGCAAACTGGGCTGGGTTCTGCTCCAGTCTGTGGTCCGTTTTGTGTTCATGGTCCTCAATAACTCTGTAGCCATCCCATCCTACTGCTTGTACTTGCTGCTCCTGCAGCCGCTGAGAATATGGGACAGCTCCACTTTCTGGAACATCGAAGGAGTAATGTTCAAATGGTGTCTCGCCATGGTGTCTACATGGGGCTGGATTGCGGGTTATACAGGTAAGAGATTCACACACACATTGCCATTGTTCAATGTGCGGATGTATTTGCATGCTGGACTCATTGGTTACTGCTTCCTGATAGTTGAGCTTGCAGAGAATACTCAAACCATTGGAGTTGCTCACCAGCTCCAGTTTGTGCTCCATATATCTACTTTTGAGTCACAGAGATAAACCTGGGCTGTATTGTAAAACGTATACACAGCAATATCTGAAAAGCCCACAAGGTCGTTCAACAAAATGTCCTGCTGTTTTAAAAGTTTACCCAGGTTCTCAAAGACTCTTGTAAACACCTGAATGAAAAACATACTGTTTGCTGCATAATGAAAGTTTACGGCACTTGTTTTCCTAATTTAAAAAAAAGATGGTGATTCCAATGTTAATCCATGATAGGCACAAACTATCTCATAGTTCCTTCTCCAGACCAGTGTGTAAACTAGTTATGTAGTATTGTAGTTGCTGTACCACTGCCATATGTAACAAATGTGGAATAAGTCAGTACCAGGGGTTATTTCACCTCAGGCTCTCATATTTTCATAGGCATGTTTTACAAATATTTACATTTCATCGATCGAGTAAATAAGACGAATCGTTGGCAGAGTAATTGATAAAACCTTTTAATTAATTTTTTTGTAGTGGCTATAATTATTGGATTTACCAAGTACAGATAAGGCACAGGTGTTTGTTTTTGTGCTGAAACATTGTAAGAGGTCAGCAGAAGTGTTTGTCTGTTCCTCTCAACTGGCCGGTTGAATGTCTAGATGTGATTCAGGCAGACGGAGGTATTTAGTTGCACAGAGCTACGAGCAAAATGCTTACAAATTGCTAAGTGGCGAACACGGGAGCAACACAGCATCCTGATTAATAATGCAAAGCTTTCAGCCTATAGAACACCTGGTCTTACGTTGAGCAATATGTGTTACAGACCTTGACTGGCAGGGTTCAGATGTGGGATACAGCGAGGCCTTATAATACAGATTGTGAATCAATTGTAAGTTACACTTTCATATAAAACATACACTATATTTTGCAATTTGGAACTTAAAACAGATTTTTTTGTCAATCTCATATGCTCCTTATTCTGACTCGCATCAAATTTGAACTACTTTGACCTTTCTCTGGCCAGTCATATTATAATTCAAATGTTTGCAGCTACTTCAACTCATCATCAGTCAGTCAGTAAGGAACACTGAGGCATCGGGTCACATAATCATCTTAAACGTTACTTTAAAAAAAGATAGGATATCTTACACAAGGTATTTGAGTGCAATGTTAACACAAAGTTAAGAGCCTTGAAATCCATTTCAAAATAGCCACACACTTAAAAAAGTCACAATGGGTAATATGTCATTATACAATGAGTAGCACTCTACTGTATGATGCTGTGTAGGGGCATTACGATACACGCCATGCACAATCACTTTGATAAGTAACTTATGCACAAGCATGCCAAGAGTAACATCTTTTGTATTGTTGTTTGGCCCATGTGGGTCAGGACTTGTTTAGCTTGCTGTCAGATATTGGCCACATTACAAAACACTGTGTGAGAAGCCTAACAATTTAAAAAAAATCTGAGCAGTAAATCATCTGACACATACATACTATGGATGTAAACGTAGGTCCAGATGAACTGATTCAGTGGAGGGGGTCACCTTGTTGTAGAGCATGTGTAAACATCGATCAACAACACTTTGACAAGCATTGGTGAATCACCCCTGTTACCTTTACCTCACATGGCACCAGTTCTCTGCACCGTGTGAATGACCTTTTTCATTCAAACATATTTATTTTAGATTCTGTAAGGTTTTGTCGAAGCTCACATCTTTACCGTCACACTTTTTCATCTTATAATTTCCCTTTTTATTTCAAACTAACAGCTTCAAATCATATTTGTGCCGGTATCTGTACCACTGCTTTTAAACACAAACAATTTGGCATTCAAAGAGCAGACGGCTGACCTATGTAGTTGCCCTATTCAATTCAATGTGATGTATTTTAGACACATTCTTCTTCAATGTGCTTAACTGATTATCTGCAAAGATACATTTTTGTGTAGGTTCAAAGTTTGAAAAAAGAAATATTTGTATGTTTTATTGATGACATGCTTAAAAAGATATTACATGTTACTTACTTTGTTTTAATAGAACATAGATTTACTATTGCTGAGTTCTTCAGCCTGCACCTGCGCTCAAGAGGTGCTTAAGGTGTGTGAAGGTAATGGGGATACTCATTCACAGCTCGACTTACTGAAGTCTGAAAGCTGAGCTTTGGTTAACTATCAGAGATGGAGGATGTTGTGTCTCCTCCACCGGAGAAGCAGATCAACGGTTCTTTGTTTATAATATACTGTACAATCGCGTTATCAGCACCAAATTGTACTGTATATTCTTTATCATTGGGACAATTTGTAGAAAAAGGACACAAGGATTCTGAAGATGGTTTGTAGAAGACAAATCATAGTCCGACCCCCTCTGGTATAGAAATTAGATCTCAAGCTTCTCATCGAGGCTTATCTGGACTCATTATGTGAAGGGTGAAAAGTGAGAGTATCAACACACTTTTATTCTCAAGTGTGAATTATTAAATGTGTCTTGAAAATCAAGTACAATCTGCTGCTGTCTGTATACCTATAGTAGAGCATTGTCTGTTTCCTGGTGTGTACAATAAGCTTTTTTATGTTCCACCATAGAGACAGGATTAGTTTTTGTGCAGATGTTTTGGTATGATATCAAATACGTGCTGCACATTTGATGAGGGAAGATGTTTCAGGCACTATGCAAACAGGTTAACTCATGAGAAGCAATTAAGCATATTCAGACAGCTTCAGACAGAATACTTATCCTGAACTGCTATAAAAATGTCTCCAATATCCACGACGGTCTTCTTATAGAAATGTAATAATAACTTCTGCTGGAGTACAGCTCAGCTCTCAATGAGTGAGGTCACAGTGATATGTGTTTAAATCATTCAGCCATAACTAAAACAACTGAGCCAGCTTCATTTATTTTGATAGATACCCATTTTATGGAAAAAAAAATTGGCTTTAGCATGGCCAAGCTAATATTGCAATCACCAGCTTCACTTAGTAGCGCAGTAAAAATCTCTCAGCAGCTTTTTTTTATACAATTTAAGTAAATTGCATTCAAACTTCATATAACCTAAATCAGCAGAGGCACAACATTGATGCCCGGTGTAAAGGATGCAACAAATAATGGTAATTACAATTTGTTTATCCACTTGGCAGGATTAATCTTGATTTGAAAACTGCATTTCAGACAACTGTCAGCTTAATGCGCTAGAAATGAATAATTATGAAACTGATTGAGAAATGTTCTAGTTACACAAGGCTCGATGGTGTTTTGTGCCCCCAACGGAGCCTTCAAGGCAGCGCTGCCTGGAAGGCCCTAACCCTAACTGTTATGCCTCCAACAGTGCCTTCCACGCAGCGCTGCCTTGGAGGCTCCGTTTGGGGGCACAAAACACACAAACACCTTACACAAGCCACCTTTTTTTAGAAAGCTATTTGTATGTGGTAACTTGTGTCATTTAACCTGACCTCCTTTTCCCCTTTTGTTGGTAAAAGCTGTACAACTCTATGATGTCTGATTCATTGAGACACACACGCACACACACACCCCACACCCCACAGACAGGTGCACTAAAGCCAGCAGGATTAAGTTGCATGCTCCATGAGTGGATGGTCTGCTGCACACGTTAAGAGATCAAAGATGATGACTGTGAGATAGCAGACTTATCACTTGTGAGTCTTTGATCATATTTAGAATCCCATGTTTTACATGAAACACACGGTAACCTGGTTATGCATGTCCTTTACATGGATATAACATGATCCAGACTTCTGATCCCTGTCTGCTGTCCATACAAAATTAAATCTCCAGCTATATTGATAATAGATTAAATCATTTACATCATTTGTCAAACAGAGTTGCTCCTCCAGCTTTTACATTATAGTAAATCAAATATTTGTGCTCTTGGACTATTAGTTGGACAAAACGAGATATGTTGGCTCGGGGATATTCTATTTAAAAAAATATATATATATATATATATATATATATATATATATATATATATATATATATATATATATATATATATAGATATTTGTTTTACTGTTTTTTTTATTATTATTTTTTTATTATGATTTTCCAGGTTCATACATTACAGTCAATAATAATACATATCATACTTCTCACCAAGCCGTCTGTAGATGTACATTTATAGCCCACAGAAAAGTATCACAGGCTCGGTAAGCAGTACAAAAGTGAGCAAGGACCCATTAGAACTTCCTACATACTGTATTATATACACATAACCATTTTTTAAATTTAGTAAAATAAGAACAATAACAAAATAAACAAACATGTTGGGGTAAACCTCAATGACACGAAAAGCCCTCTACAGAGGGAAAAGGACACAAAAATCCACTTTAGACAAAGGATGGTCGTATTGGTGTGACATACGTTATCCATCTTTCCCATCTTTTCAAAAAAGTTCCCTGTTGCAGTCTGAAAGCAAAAGTAATCCTTTCCATCTTAAAAATATCATAGATAATGTCAATCCATTCCTCCACAGTAGGTTTTCCAGTTTTTACTGTTTTTTAATGTTTTGCTGTTTTAAATTCGTATCTTTCTGCTCCTATGTTCTTATACTCATATTCTACTCAAATAATCAAGAATGTAATTGGTCATTTAATCCATTGTTGCTTTTGAATACTGTCTTTGTTAAATTGGTTTCTGCATCTTATCACTGGTATTGGATTTTATATTGAAAACAAAAATGCCAAAAATTCACTGATCCGAGCTTTTCAAGTGTGAATTATTGAGAAGCCCAAGAAGTCCGAGTTGATATATGCAAATAGCTTGTGAATAGTGTGAACTAAATATATTGGGGTTTGAAGCTTTTTGTTGGACAAAAGTGATCTGCATTGGTGAACTGGTGGGTTTGAGGAGCTGTGATGTGAAGACATTTTTCACCATGTTTTGACATTTCATAAACTAAGCAATTCATCTGGGAAATATTTGACAGATGGATTGATAATACAATCCATTTTTAGAAATACTACATTACTGAAGGTAACTGCACTTGTGCAAACCCAGATGACCAGAGACCTGATTGCGGTGTGTACATGCCTAGGGCCAAAATCTCTCCAACTAGGGCCGACACTACCATATTCATACAGCAAAATAAGCGTAAAATCCTCACATTTGAGTTACTGGAACCATTCCAGTGTACATGCATAACTGAGATTTCAGTGTTCCTGCAAATGTTTTGATACAAGATTGATTGGATTTCATATGTGCTACATAGGGTGGGAATACATTCAATGTGGAGGATCTCCCTTTCAAGCTGTAACATAAACTGATCTTCATATATTAAAGCCATGGTGCCCCCACACAGGTCTTATAAGTTAACTTACTTGGCTAGTTAAACTTAATCTCTGTACTGTGTGGGTGTGGGCAGATCATACTTGATTGATGTTTCCTTCCTTACTGTCCTGAATTATCTTTGCTGCACCTGTTTGAAGGAGACAATGTAGAGCTTTGCAAGTTGCAAACATGCTTCTTATGATAGAATCTACTGTGAGAGAGCAGCTCTAAAAGCATTATCACTTTGCACCATTTTTGAATGCTTGTCTTTTATTCAATAAAAGCACAACAGCCCCCCATCCAAAAAGGAACTTTAAAAGGTTGAATTTGCACCTTGAAGTGCACACACATGTTAAGTGTATGGTCCATTATTTGTATTGAGTGTGTCTGCATATTATTGCGGCAAAACAGTAGAAGTTGCACTTTTCTTTAATTGTATTTTGTACTGTCTTCATGTTTGCACAAAATGTGTTCCTGCACATAGCATATACAATTGCACAACTGTAAGGTCAATGTCTGCTGTATTTTTGTATTAAAATAAACAGTTGTTTATTTTTTGTGCGTATTGGCATCTTTGAGCAAAATACCCCCCAAATTTACTCTGGTTTGCCAATTATGTCTCATAAATATTTGGGACTCTTTGGCCACACTCTGCTGTGGACAGCCACGTTTTATAAAGGAGTTGGTGTGATGCTTTGACACATCTCTGTCCTCTAGAGAGATAAAAAGTAGTGTAATGATGGGAGGCAAGGTCAGCTGTACAACGTTTAGCTGACCACTGACACCGGATTAGACAGTGCGCCTGCAGCATGGCTGTCATCCTGCTCCGCTAACTGTGTCATCTCTCAAAGACAATTTCCCTAATGTATTCTATCTGACAGATGACCCATCTCCGTGATATCATTTATGCTCATCTACCGTAACAACAGGGACTACAGCCAGCACCAAGTCATGCTCCTTATGAAATGACATTGCCTTTGAGGTACATACAGCCCACACAACCCCTGTCAGGTGTCACAGATGTGTCATTTTTCAAGAAGTATGCTCTCAATTCCTGCGCGCATAAGGATCGATCTCATTCTCTAGAGGACAGGAGTTGAAACATAGGCCTAAATTGAACATGGCAACAACTCACCCCTGTCAATCACAAAAAAAAACTTTAACTTTAGACTTTGACGATCTCCTTGTGAGGATTTCCGAAGATTCAATTAAGCACCCTGTGTCTCCAGGCTGCACTATTATGTAGAGCACTTTGGCTCAATCGATCATAATCAAGAGGGAAAAATGTAACATGTATAAATTGATTAATGCAAAAATACTTTGCAATATCATGATAATATTTTTAGGCCTTTTTGCCCGGGCAATTTATCATATGTATTGATCTTTGACTTTTTAGCATGCCAGTTATGTTTAGTTCTGCACTAAGGGAACATGTGTAACTTTATTTTGTATCACAACCGCTCTAATCTATTTTTAAGATGAACCCATCAGTTCAGCCGTGCTCGTGGTACTACTACTACTACTACTACTACTCTACTCTACTACTATTACTGCTTAGCTGGGCACTCGCTGTCCTTTTCACTACCGACACCGACTGTGTAAGGGCTGCTGCTGTTTCTGAAAATTTGTTTACACAATGCTGTCTTTGTGTACTTCATTTCCCAGAATGGCTTTTCACTTACTCCAGTGAGAGTGGGCATGACCTTGGTACTTTTTTGTGCCAAGATAGAGTAGTAGTAAAAGCAAGAAAGTAAGTTTCGACAGTAAAGACGAGGTAAGCGATACCCTTCTTACCCAAACGGAAACAATAGATGCATTGCTTTCTAGTCTTTTTGAGGGTGCGGTCAGTGGACAAATTCCAATGATCAGATTCTGTTATCTGTATAACTTGCTTCAGACACCATAAGCAGACAATTATTGTTTATTATCTTCAATCACAGTGTGACGTTTTTTGGTATACAGCTGGACTGTCAGGCAACACCCAAAAACAAAAGAGGTCCAGAAATGGAAAAAAAAACATTTAAATATACAGTATATTTAGATTTCACTAAAATAACGTTTGCAATTTTGGCAGTATAATCTTCTATAATCTATAATTGTTGTTCTGAGGTACTTTCATGATTTTAATCATGCATCAAATATATACAGTATATTTTTTTATTTTATTTTTTTACCTCTCTGGTTTTCTGTTGGTGAAATGTTCTTGCTCAATCGAATGTTTCATTTGGTGCATAGAACATTTCTGATGAATCTTTATCTACCAGCAATCTTTATGTTAACTCACACTCTGCACCCTGACACAACATTTGCATGACACAGAACTGGTCAGACCCGCCCAGAACTGCAGGGATTCCCAGTAAACAAAAAAAATGGTTGCTGCTGATGGTTCTCTGTTGATATGCAGAGTTGTTGAAGCTCTGAGAGCGTTTTAATTGCAAAGAGAATCTTGCATGTCCTCCAGGAGGGCTATTGTTGTTGCCCCTCATCTCACAGCCGTGTTTACTCCTTTTGTTGCAGCTCCCGCATGTATCCCTTCAACAATCATATACAGGTTGAATGGTTAGTTAAGCAATACGTCTGCTCTGAGGTCTGACAATGTAAATCAGGGAGTTGAGAGGTAATTGTCATTAAACATTAATGATGTGTGTTTGTGTAGATATACTGTATGATCCAGAATCTCTGTAAACAAAGGGGACCACCGTAGCTAGCATCATGCCCGTTTTCATAGTAGGGCTGCAACTAACGATTATTTTGATAATCGATTAATCTGTCGATTATTTTCTTGATCTATTAGTGGTTTGGTCCGTAAAATGGTGAAAAATGTTGATCTATTTCCCAAAGCCCATGTGGACGTCCTCAAATGTATCGTTATGTCCAAAACACAAAGATATTTCAGTTTACTGTCATCAGAGGATTAAAGAAACCAGAAAATATATTTTAGAAGCTGAAAACAGAGAATTTGAAAAAAAATATATAAAAAGATGACTCGAAACGATTAATCGATTATAAAAATAGTTGGCGACTATTTTTTTTTTTATTTTCGATTAAAAATCAATTAATCCTTGCAGCCCTATTTCAGAGCCTAGGCTGTGTATTAACCCTTGATTATTTTTGTTTTGCGTCGTACGTACAGGTAGCAGATTGTGAGGAGATATTCACGTATTTTTACAAGCATTTTCCAGACACCACCTTTTTAAAGCATATTTCTTTGAGTAGTTAAATTGAAAAACCTATCTTCTTTTATATAATTCGATCAATACTGACTTTAACTGGGATATGTTTAAGACCTACCAGAGCACGCATTTCCTTCTAGAACTACAACAGAGGTTTGTGGTTACTAGAAATAGTATTTAATAATAGATATATCTTCCACTGTGGAAATGTTGCCAGGAAGCAGATTGATCATAACAGGTGTGTGATTGGACAATGTAGATAGCTGGCAGGAGAGAGTTGTGTCACAAGAACACACATGCACATAAAAACTGTTGGAAAGGTCAAGTTTTTGACAGCTATTTGGATTTCTGCCATGTTTCTCACAGAATGGAGGTCATTTCTGTGTTTTGAACGTCAGTGAAGCCAAACTGTATCTCACACTGTTGAATCAGTTTTCCTATACCTATGTGTTGATCTTTATACTCCTGCACGCCTCATACTGTTTTAACCTTTGACAAAGGAAGGGATCGTTTTAGTGGTCAAGGTTTGGTCTGAATTTATGTGTAACCTACTCATGAATATAACAGTTAACATACATTGTCAATGCTCCTTGATTCTAAAGCCAGATCCTAGATTGGTTACGAGACCACAGCACCTTTGGGTATCCCATTTATTGTGGTGCGCTTGTTTTGGCAAGCTGTCGTGTTTTCAATCATTACCAGCCCAAGCCCAAGCCCATTCTACCTGCTGCAAGCCATGGATACAAACTTAAACTTATTTAACTTTTGTAATATTACCAAACTGTTTGGCTGTGACAGTCAAAGGACCCATTCTGTATGACCACAAAAGCAGGAAGTGGGTCACATCTCGACAACATTTTGTTGGATCATGTTGACCAAAATTGTTCCGGGCAAAGATGAGACCTTTGTGTACCTATATGTGCATTGTACCCTGCTTGATGTGCCTTTTGGCCTAACAAAAACTGCGGCTTGCAGCTCTATTTTGCTTTGCATTATTTTTATCACTTTGACAGCGTAGTATACATGCCTTATGTTGTTTCATTGAAGAGGGAAGTATTATTTCTGGATTGTAGGATTGCAAATAAGCCTGATCTCCCATTCTAGCAGGATGTAGCTTTGAGTTAATGATGTCCAAATTACAAAATTTTATTTTAGGCAGGGAGCTCCCACACCAACAAGTCCACTTGTGATGTTGTGTGTTGACACAAAGAGTGATGATTACGTTTTAAAGTGAGGATATTCAGGCTTTAATCTTACGTACGTCCTGCGGTGCTCTTTACTAAAAATAACTTAATGCTACCTATAAAAAGAAATAGGTGCCCAAGTGCAACGTCTGATGCTAAGTAGAGCTGATTGTGCTAATATTTCTATCCTTTAAGATATTTCAGTATGTGTAGTCTTGTATGGAAAATAAAACGTTCAATCTAGAAACTGACAATGAAATGACAGCTAAAATCATTGGAAATAATGCCATTAAATGCCTGTTATAGACATAATAACATTGTCATCTTTCATACACTCACACTTTAAACTGATTTTGATGAACATTATCAATGAAGTTCTTTGAAAATCTTTTGTTTTTCATTACGAGGAGTTAGGTATTCACCCCGTAGAATCATTGCATCGGGTTTTAAAGAATCTTACACCTTGTTGCTGTACCAGAAAACCCGCAACTTGAAAGTCTAGTAGGATGTGATGAAATGACAATACATTTTTTTATATATGTATACAGTATATTCGTGTTTCCTCACCTCTGCTCAGAGGGATCAAAGGAAAGTGCTTGTAATACCATTTCCTGAATCTCACTTCCCCTTTCTCGTTTCAAAACCACTTGGCCAACATGTTGTCATTCCCTTTCAACATTAGTTAATACTTACTGTGTCTAAGCTAATACAATAAACAGACCTAAAACTTGAAATGTTCCTGTTTTAGAACTGTAAAGTTTAAAAAAAAATGTAATGCTACTTAAAGTGTTTTGGTTTGACTGTCCAAGCATACAAGCCATGTCATTTTGGACGTCATGTTTGTGTTGTAGAAAACGTATGTATTTCAAGTAAGCTGTAAGTAAGTAGGCTGTTTGTAGTCAGGGAGTGTTAGGACAGTTGAGGATTTATATTAAAAAAAAAACGAGGAGGGACAGTTTCATAGAAATTGTGTTTACACTGTGAATTACACCAACCTTGCACTCCAGGGTCTTTAAAGCATACTTGTTGCCTTTGGGTTTGTTTTTGGTCTCACTGTATGTGTATCACTTAGCATAACTTTTAACAGTTCTCATTCAACTCTGGTAAGGAGATAGCCTGGTCCTACCAGACCATCGTACTTAATTTCATTTGTACAGAGAGTCTGGAATCGCTCAATTGACAAACGTAAACTCACTTGAAGGCGGGTGTCTGTTGAAGTTTAAAACTATTGGATCTGCCCATTGCCACTCTGGATCTGCCAACCAATCGCATAACGTTTGGTCGTGATGTATGTCATGGCTGGCTTCTGACAACTGAAACTGGTGCACGTCATTGTTCTTAGCTACTCCCTCTGTTCGCTGATCGGAATGTCCAAAAATCTGGCGGATAATACAGATTAGTGGTTTTGAAAACATAGCAACGCACCAACTAAGGCAATGAGATAGGACTGTAAACTAGCAATCATTTATGCAAACAATGCATGATTTGAAAATTATTTTAGTTTAATGTGATTGTTGGACCATAAAGATGTACACGAGTGGTTTTATTGCCACTGGAGAGAAAACTCCCAAGGGCTGCACTTTTTGATAGATGGAATTTGCCCAGCCCGTTTAACCAAAAGGTGTCCCGTCTGTTTATTCGCCTTGCAGTAACGGAGTGGGGTGACGACGTACGGCCCATCTCTGAAGAAGAAGCCATGGTCCTCGTCAACCACCAATCCACGGGAGACGTGTGCACCCTCATGATGTGCCTGCAAGACAAGGGCACGGTAAGAGCAATGACATGCCACATTGTGTCCCTGTTAGGAAATCCAAAGATATTTGGTCGAACAAACCATGCATTACTTTGAACTAGCACCGTCTGTATTTTAACGCACAGGCTGTTGTCTAGTGTGCATGTTTGTATGCGTTTGTCACCGCAAATAAGTAGTTGATACAGTATGAAACCCACCTAAGCACAAGTTAAGTATGTTGGTTTTAAGGACGTTTGCCGATAGTTAGCAGGTGTCTTAACTGTCAGTTTGTTTATTTGCACATAGAGAAGTGTTTGTGAAGACATGGTTTAGTTCAAATTAAAGTAAAGGTCCTCCAACTTTCTTACGCAATAACTTATGAAGTTGGGATGTTTAGTTATGGATGATGACTTTTCTGCAATAAGTTGTGTGCCTGTTTCCTGTATTGTCTTTTTAACAGGATTTTCATTTTGTACAATAGTAAGGAGTAAAAGCAATAGCATTATACATTTTTAAAGTCAAGACTGTAGAGACGGACATGTGGCGCAGTGCTATGGTTTGCTAAATTCAAATTACAAAAAGGGAGTTTTGAGCGCCTACCAGAGTTGCTGAGGAAGCCGACAACAGGTGTGCAAAGATACACGCGATGGCTGCTTTGCATTTTTTCTCACTGATCATTTTTCCACACATTTCCTTACGGAACAACATGTCATGTGTTCCAAAGTGCACACAGTTGTCTTGATACTTTGGTGAAATCTGAAATATAATTTTGTCTTGTTCAGATGATAGTTGGTAACTGAATATAAGACAATAGACTATTCCTGCTCTCTGTAGGTATTAATTGCTTTATGAGCAGGGCCGTACGCTTATTTTTTTAGGTGGTAGCACTGGTGCTAGCAATCAAAAAAATTCAGTAGCACAAAAATAAATTTGGTAGCACACAAAGTATGATCGAAAACTTGCATAACCTTAACCCTTACATTTCGCTCTAATTACCTTTGAGCATGTCATCTTGGTCTCATTTGAGATTCTCAATTAATATTACATCCTAGTGTGTGCAGTAATAATTATAGAAGAATGAATAGGGGTGCACTGATTGCAATTTAGACAAAAGAATCTAACCTGCCAATTGCAATTTTTTGCTGATTCAGAATTATTTCTCCCCATAAAAATATTAAAAAAAAATATTGTATATACATATAATTATTATATTAATAATAATACACATTTTTAGAAAACGTCCTTCTGTTAATTAAAACCAAACTTTAAAACATTAAACATAGCCTATTAAATAAATAAGTATACATATTGGTACAATTTAGGATAAATTAAATAGGTAAATACATACAGAGGTTAACAGTGAAAGCTACCAGTAAGACACACTGGCATGTGTCTCCAGGATTCGTTATGATGATTACCTGTATACTGTACAATCGGGACCGCAAGCGCAGAACTTTGACGTTTCGCAATGGCAACATGCAGCTTACGAAGCCGTCAAAAGTTAAGATTCTATATCTCTCATATAAATATGCCAGGGAAACTAAAGGGTTTTGCCTGTCTTTAAACTCTGGACATCCTTGGACACTCTCCAACTCTCACACATCAAGGGTCCATGGGATCTTCAACAGACAGTGATGCCAAATAATTGATTGGCGGTGCTTTTATACTTGATGATTTTATAATCTGGAACGTTATTTCTTCCTGTTAAAGGTGAACCAGCGTCATGACACTAAAAACCCAAATGTGAACCTGAGGTAACTGAGATAGCCCTAAATCCTGCTTTGTAGTACAGGCTTCACAGAGAGCTGTAGTGTTTTTAATTTTTTGGCTGAGACATGCGCTGGACTGGATGTCCCACGCCACACTGTGCTGCACAAACGCGATGACATGATCCGCTTCAACAACTGCATCCCCCAGTTTATCCTCTTAGCATTGGAAGGGCAGTAAGCCAAAGCTGTGTCGTTGCAGGTCATCAGGGTGGAAGTGCTCAGACAGGCAGTGTAAGAGTTAAGGAAAATGCCACCAAAGCCAAGGTCCTGTGCTTTTGCTTACAGGTTAATTGGGGATTGAGCAAAATTGTGCAACGTTTGTTACAGATGTTCATTTCCTTTTTCCTCCTTTCTTTAGGTGGTACGAAAAATGATGTGGTTGATGGACCATGTGTTCAAATACACCAACTTTGGCCTAGTGTCCCTGATCCACGGGGACTTTTTCATCAGACAGGTAAGAGACTCACAATTTGCTTAGTTTTTAGTTTTTTTAAAAGTATAAATTAGTGCTGTCAGTTAAAAGCGTTAGTAACGGCATTAACGCAAACCCATTTTAACATTGTCAATGTTTTTGTCGCAAGATTAACTTTCTTTTTGGCCTAACAAACTTTGTAGTTTATTCACATGCTGTTGCAACAACTATTAATGTTTGAAACACTACAACAGCATCAAGAAGCTCGCAGTTAAGTTACTGTTAGATCAAACTGAACATTTCCTATAGTGTAACTTCACATTCAAATAATTTACTTGGCAAAACGGCTAAACGTCAAGTCAATTCTGACTTTAGTTTTGAAGCAGAAACCGGAAACCGGCGCTTCTTAGCCCCGCGCTTCCTTCACTGGTAGTGTCTTCCGTGTGTGACTCTGGGACCACGTGGTGAAAGAACAGAAAGAAAGCCTTTCATTTGCAAAAGTCTTACTTGTAACTCTGCAGTGCACTCACACCAAAACCTTCATGAATGTTAGTGGCAGCCAGCAGTCATTCATTTTCACTTTAATTTTCGCTTTATATTGTTGTTTTTTGTAACAAAACGATCAGAAAACCTATTCAATTGACTTATGTACATAAAATGATGTCAAGTGTTGCAGTATTGTTGTGACACCTTAGCTGCTCATCAGATAGTTTATTTGGTAAATGAACTGTTGTCGCTCTCAGACGAATGATTATTCTCCCTTCGCATGCAATGCCTTGTTTTCCCCCCAAAGTCTCAGGATTAAAACATATACATTTTAGCCATAGTCCAACTATGTCCCCGCTACTGCTGGCCTGTTTTTTACTGTGGTCTGCAAAAGTAGAGTAGCTTCCCATCTGCTTGTCCCAGCTGGACGGCAGATATGTTTTGCGGGCTTCCCACAGCCATGACGTCCTCTGAGAAGAATAACGGCAGTGGCAGGGCTGGTCAGCCCCAGGTCAGAGCTGCCTAATCTGACAGGCCTACACATGGAGTCTGCAGGGATCCCGTTGGTCAGGGAATTCCTATTATGCAAGATTTGAAGGTTAAAGCTATAGTACGTAACTTTTTTTGCCCTTCCGAGTAATTACAACAACACTGTCGTTTTATCTACAGTGGAGGAAATAAGTATTTGATCCCTCACTGATTTTGTAAGTTTGCCCACTTACAATGAAACAAACAGTCTATAATTTTAATGCTAGGTTTATTTTAACAGTGATAGACAGAATATCAAAAAGAAAATCCAGAAATTCACATAAAAAAAGATAGAAATGATTTTGCATTTCATTGAGTGAAATAAGTATTTGATCCCCTATCAAAACATAACTTAGTACTTGGTGGAGAAACCCTTGTTGGCAAGTACAGAGGTCAGACATGTCTTGTAGTTGATGACCAGGTTTGCACACATCTCAGGAGAATATTTGGACCACTCCTCTTTGCAGATCCTCTCCTAATCTTTAAGGTTTTGAGGCTGTCGCTTGAGCTTCAGTTCCCTCCACAGATCTATTGGATTAAGGTCCGGAGACTGGCTAGGCCACTCCATGACCTTAATGTGCTTCTTCTTGAGCCACTCCTTTGTTGCCTTTGGTGTATTTTTAGGGTCATTGACGTGCTGGAAGACCCATCCACAACCCATTTTTACAGACATGGCTGGGAGAAAGAGGTATTTCATGGTACTTGGCCCCATCCATAGTTCCCCCGATGCAGTGAAGTCCACCTGTCCCCTTAGAAGAGAAACACCCCCAAAGCATAATGCTTCAACCTCCATGCTTGACTGTGGGGATGGTGTTCTTGGGGTCATAGTCAGAATTCCTCTTCCTCCAAGCATGGCTAGTCACTATGATACCAAAGAACTTGATTTTGTTCTAATCTGACCACATCACCTTCTCCCAAGCATTCTCTGAGTCGTTCAGGTTTTCATTGGCAAACTTCAGACGGGCCTGTACATGTCCCTTCTTGAGCAGGGGGACCTTACGGGCACTACAGGATTTCAATCCATTACGGCATAGTGTGTTACCAATGGTTGTCTTGGTGACTGTGGTCCCAGCTGCCTTGGGATCATAAACAAACTCCTCCCATGTAGATCTGGGCTGGTCCCTCACCTTTCTCATGATCATTGATACCCCATAAGGTGAGATCGTGCATGGAGCCCCAGACCAAGGGAGATTGATGGTCATTTTGTATTTCTTATATTTTCGAATAATCGCACTAACACTTGTATCCTTCTCATCCAGCTTCTCGCCAATGGTCTTGCAGTCTATTCCGGCCTTGTGCAGGTCTACAGTCTTGTCCCTGATGTCCTTAGACAGTTCTTTTGGTCTTGCCCATGATGGAGATGTTGGAGTTTGATTTATTGACTCTGTGGACAGGTGTATTTTATACAGGTAACAAGTTGAGACGTGTTTTATACAGGAAACTAGTTGAGATTAGGAGTACTTTTTTAAAGCACAAGAACTAATCTGTGGGGGCCAATATCCTTTATGGATCAAATACTTATTTCACTCAATGAAATGCTAAATAATTTATAAAAATGTTTTAATGTGATTTTCTGGATTTTCTTTTTGATATTCTGTGTCTCACTGTAAAAATAAACCTAGCTTTAAAATTATAGACTGCTAATTTCTTTGTAAGTGGGCATACTTACAAAATCAGTGAGGGATCAAATACTTATTTCCTCCACTGTACATGAGATAAGCCTTCAGTGATCGCACACAGATTTTATACCTTCTGCTGTACGTCCAGGTTTTTTAGTAGCAGTAGATTCATCAACTGAAACATTTTTGGGGCGCTTCAAAATCACATACATTACAAGCTTCACATTAAAATAGGCTTAAATGAAGTTAAATAAGACATGGACTTTAATTTGATTTAGTGCCATAATTTGCCACAACACTTCTTAGCACACAGTGGACTAGAGTACATCCTGAAATCCTCTTTTAAACTGAATACAAAAATCAATTTTGAATCGGGAATCATTTACCTAAAGTTAAATTGCAGCACTGCTGATAGGTTGTCTCGTTGATTTGTTTTGTTGGAAAATTAACAAGAAGCCCACACGCCCCTCAGTCACTTTTTGAGCTGCAGTGGCAAGAGGGAATTCAATTTTTTAGGTCATGGATGGACATGCTGTGTCATTGAATTTCACATCCGGCAGTGTGCCGAGGGTGAAGCACCCTTTCTGCCATCCTCTGTCTGTGATCCCCTCTGGCATCCTTGTGTGTGCATTCCTGACATCCTTTCCCAGAATACAAGTCGCAAATCCATAGGGTAAAGCTAGCACCTGCCCCAGCCTCCCAAGCACCTGCTGTCAACTCAGGCTGACAGACATACACTCAACAAAAATATAAACGCAACACTTTTGTTTTTGCTCCCATTTTTCATGAGATGGACTTAAAGATCTAAAATTCATTCCAGATACACGATTGTACCATTTCTCTCAAACATTGTTCACAAATCTGTCTAAATGTGTGATAGTGAGCACTTCTGCTTTGCTGAGATAATCCATCCCACCTCACAGGTGTGCCACATCAAGATGCTGATCTGACATCATGATTAGTGCACAGGTGTGCCTTAGACTGTCCACAATAAAAGGCCACTCTGAAATGTGAATTGTTTTGCTTTATTGGGGGTCTGGGGACTCAGAACCAGTCAGTATCTGGTGTGACCACCATTTGCCTCATGCAGTGCAACACATCTTCTTCGCATAGAGTTTATCAGATTGTCAATTGTGGCCTGTGGAAAGTTGGTCCACTCCTCTTCAATGGCTGTGCGAAGTTGCTGGAGACGGCTTATGGTGGAGAAATGAACATTCACGAGCAACAGATTTGGTTGACATTCCTGCTGTCAGCATGCCAATTGCACGCTCCCTCAATGCTTGTGGCATCTGTGGCATTTTGCTGTGAGACAAAACTGCACATTTCAGGGTGGCCTTTTATTGTGGACAGTCTTAAGGCACACCTGTGCACTAATCATGACGTCAGATCAGCATCTTGATGTGGCACACCTGTGAGGTGGGATGGATTATCTCAGCAAAGCAGAAGTGCTCACTATCACACATTTAGACAGATTTGTGAACAATGTTTGAGAGAAATGGTACAATTGTGTATCTGGAATGAATTTTAGATCTTTAAGTCCATCTCATGAAAAATGGGAGCAAAAACAAAAGTGTTGCGTTTATATTTTTGTTGAGTGTATGTCCAGCATTACTATGCACAGCACATCACAGCAGGATTTGATGCTGCTAGCACAGTTAATTGTGGTACAGGCCTGTTAACCTTTTTACTTCTTAATTTTTAAAAACCTTTTAAATAAGATGCACACTTCAAAATAGCGTTTAATTTTTTTTGTTTTGTTTTTTAATTTAAGGAGCCATGAAAAGTTATAGTTTGTATTCTGATTACACTCACATTACAAGTGCATGTTTTGACAATGCAATTGTTCACATATGATCCTTACCTAGTTTCAAATTACACCACCATCAAATGCAGTTGGAAGGACATGTGTTTTTTTTTTTTATATCGGCCAGCTAGATGGTGGTCAAAACAAATATAACGTTCTTATGACAAGAAATTAAAGCATACAAAAATATTTGATTTATTTGACATTAAAAGCTTTGATGAAGAGAAAAAAACAGGACAGTGTTTGTCTACTATGTTACAGGAAAGACATTGTTATGCTTGCTTTTGAGACAGTCAAAATGCATAGAAAGTGTTACTTGTTGGCATGCTTATGCATTTACCCTACATTTTAACTACATTTAAGCTATATTTACAACCAATATCTAATGGTACTAGGGAACCTTATTTATGGTCTTGAGCACCCTCCTTTGAAATCCTTTTTAATATTCATTATAATTCCTCTGACCTCCAGCTAATGCATGTAAACTGATGTTTTTTATTTGATTATCTACCTATACTCAGTTGTATAATTCAGTCGTATAGAGTAAGATATACCGTTAAAGAAGGTGTGATGTTCAGAATTTGTTGAAAGTGTTACTTAGCGTTTGTAGTCTTTGTGAAGGCTGCCGTTTATCTCTCAATATATATAACTGATACAATTCAAATGCAGCACAAATAGGGATGGCCATTTAGAATTTTTTCTTTAACCGGTTAACCACAAGAATTAATGGTTATTAACCGGTTAACCGTTAAGATTTAATGTAGCCTATTTATAGTGAAATACCTGAAGCCTTATAGCAGGGCTCCCGACCTTTTTTTGTTCCAAGGACTTGCATATTAATTAAAAACAATTCAGGGACCAGTAGCCAATTTAAATGCCTACATTTTGACATTCACACGGCACCTTTGTCTGTTGTGAGAAGAGGTCTAGTATGCGAATGTAGGAGCAGAAAGTGAAATAAGTGACTGAAAAGGGGCATTTACACACACACACAGGCTTAGGGGATGGGTAGCCTACCGAAACCCGGTGCAAAGTAGTGCTGAGCACGGGGCAACATTTTGAAAGACCGTAGTATTGATAAGCTCCGACGTTAACAGTACTGCATAACGGTACTTTACGCTTTTGTTTATGTCGGATTCTCGCTATTGATCCTCGCACACAAGCATGGCAGACCTCTCTGTATCTGTGCAGGGGGCGGGCACTGCCTGGCTGTCTGTCACTCTCTCACACTCACTGAGACGGTGATAGATGCAGGACAGCATCCACCTCAAGAAGGCTAATGCTAGCGCTATGTTAAGCTAGCGGGCGCCCACGCTGTTAATTAAATGATACAAACACATGGCAGGGGACTGTTGTGACCATAAGTTGTGACTGGCTATCTTTCTGGGAGCGTACCATGGACCTATTATAAAGTTGAGAGTAGCCTACACAACTCTTTTCATTCTTTACCGACAGTTGGCATTCTTACATCCGGTTTAGCGATATCAAAATAAGAGTCCGGATTTCAGAGAAATTAAGATGATTTTTTTTTTTTTTTAACCGTTTAACCTTTAGTATTAACCGGTTAAAGATCTTCTTAACGGTTAACCAGTTAACCATGGACATCCCTAAGCACAAAATACATCCTCCAAAATGGCCATAAAGTTGAATCATTACCCCGTTAAAAACAGTTTCAGCAAAGACTGAGCATTATAACCTTCATAAAGGTTGGATTAATGGCAGGACTGTTGTATTAGACAGCTGAAGCAAAGCTGAGAAGGTTGCTCACTTGACAGACATGTGGCCTCATATCAAAAGCCTTCAGCTATGGGTTAACCATCTGATTATTCATTCAAATCCAACACAAAGTCCGAAAGTTAAACATAATACAAAAAGAGTGAATCCTCTGACATTAAGAAAGCGGGCAAGGCTGGCAGCTAATCTCTCCACACTATGTATACAGCCTGGCTCTGACAGTTATATTATGGAGTGTGGTTCCTGAAATTCATGTGGCTCTTGTAGCTACAGTTAAACCACAGTCTCAAGGTCATGTGTAGGTTTGTGATGTGTCTCTGTCTGTGTGAGTCAGAGAGGCTGTAGCTGCTTCTAAGATTAATTCTTCACAGATTTTTGTCTTGGTCTAATTAATCATGATATTTAGCACTTTTTATTGCGTTGTTAGCAGTGTGACAACTACATGACACATCCAGCCAGACTCCAGCCCAGATATGCTAATGCATTTAAAATGACTTTTGACCGAGTCTAACTTATAAAAAGTAAATCCTGCTGCTCCTCATCCAGTCGTTGCTATTGCTCATAGTGTCAAACCGTTTTAAATTATTGCAGTTGTTTTGAATGTAGTCCCCTAGATTTAAGATCCCCTTTTAAAGTGCTGGAAACAACCGAAACTTCACTGGAAATAACTTTATCGCCTGTTAAAGACTTTAAACTACAATTGGTTAATTCCTTAATGTATGTGATTTGTTTCTGCAGGGTAAAGCTCACCGAGACAAGCAGCTGATCTACCTGAAAGATCACCTAGACAAATACTATCACAGCCGTGACAGGAAGTGGATAGTGCTGTTCCCAGAGGGCGGCTTCCTGCGCAAGAGGCGGGAAACCAGCCAGTTATTTGCCAAGAAGCATTCTCTCCCCCACCTGACCCATGTCACATTGCCACGTCTCGGGGCCACACGAGTTATCCTGAAAAGCCTCTCAGCACAGCAGGAGAATGGCAGTGTGGGCTGTGAGACCGGGACTCCAAATCAGACAGGTAAATCACTACGCCCTCGCTCACGTGCGCACACATACACACACACACACACACACACACACACACACACACACACACACTCACCTCTGACAATCTCATGTTTCTCAGATCCGTTCATGAGAATATTTGAGGGATCAATCTTGATAGAGTCAGTGATTATGGAGAACACGTATTGTCATAATCACTTTTTGTCAAAATCAGTGAATATCTCCTCATGATCAGCTACCCGTCCAAGTGTGCATGATGTATTATTTGTTTTGTGAATACACAGCCTAGGCTCTGTAAAATGGTATGTTAACGAAGGGTATGTAAACAAAGGGGGTCACCTTAGCTAGCAACATGCCTGTTTTCAGAGCCTAGGCTGTGTATTTACACTGGCCTTTCTTTCAGCACACACACAGTAGAGACAGGTTAGTGGATCGTGAGGAGATATTTAATCATTTTGACAAAGGCATTTTGACTACAACAATTCTCCATAATCACTGACTGCACCTTTTAAGTCTCCAGACCAGACTATAAAACCTCCTGTTCAGGTTTCATCTCATGTACATCTACCCATAGTCACATCACATCTTAAATTGAGACCGAAAGCATGTTTGCACCTGCCACCTGCTCCCTGTATTTGCTGTGAGAGACTTTTTTCAAATTAACAGAAATCTGGAATGGGTTGATTTTGTTTGTGCTTGACAATTTTAATGGATTTTAAATTTATTTAAGTATCAGTCTTTTGTTTTACTGAACACAAATTACGTTGAGATTGAATTTCGAAGGGTTCTGGGTGTAAAAAGTGAAATTCTATTTCTGGGAAAGTCAGGCAGAAGTTGAATAATTTTTCTTACTTTACCTTACAGTCTCTGTGAGCTCTCCCGCTGCACTGTATTCGTTAGCTCTTGATCAAATAATGTCTTATGTTGGTTAAGAGGGCCAGTGATGGAGCCTTGCTTCAAACATGGGGCTTTAAATCAACAGCTTTGTGTCCCACTGTCCTCTAGGAGTCCTGTTTTTAACTAAAAGGTGCCACCAAATAGACAAGTGGAGCGGTTGGAACGTTTACAGACACACGTGCGTCGTGCACACATATATTTACAATAAATCGCAATCGCAGCCATTTGTGCGGTTATGTAATAATTGCACTAGCTCACATCGCGATTAGAATAATCATGAAGTAGGCCTAGGCAATAATTCGATTACGATTAGGAATCGCGATAAAACTCCTGTCGATTACATCAATATGCGTTTGACATAAATGCTCGATATGAAAATGAAAGAAAAAAAAACATTACTGATATTGATTCCCCTAACAGCCAATCACAAAGCAGAAATAAACTCAACAGCCAGTCAGATTGCAGTTTTTGCATTTCCTGTCTAATTACACGCCCATTTCCTGGTGCGACGTGCATGTTTGAGCCTTTGAGCTTCCAGCGGTAAGGAAAGAGGAGAGCCGTGTGTGATCACCTCGGCAAGAGTGAAGAGAGTCTTGTGTTTAGCGAAAAATGTCGGCGCAGCACTATGTTGTGTAGTGCTTTTCCTCTTCATTGTTCGCTCACTGTCTCTGTCGACTCGCCCCGAGCCGTCTCTGTGCATTTACCGGCGTTATAATAGGCTCACAACACGGGGGGAATATATATTGGAGCGGCAAATGCGCGGCAAGTTTTTATCGCCGTCCGACTGCTGCTATTAGCAGCGTGAGCGGTGGCTGTTCCAAAACGGCAGTCTACACTGACGGACCTCTAAAGGCTACACTGTGTCCCACTGCTACGATGACACCATAATCACGTAGCTGCCGCGGCCAGCGCTGTTCGTTCACTGTGTCTGTCGGCTTGCACCGAGCCGTCTCTGTGCATTTACCAGCTTTATAGGCTCGCAACACGAGGGGAATAAATATAGGAGCGGCCACACCAAAAGTGTGAAAATGCACGACAAGTTTATAGGGGAGAGTGGCCTAAGTTGTGCCACTTTTTACTCAAAGTGACTTTAAAGTGAGGCCTTGACAGTAGAGTCTCCAATTCAAATATGTACATATATTTCAGGGTGTTGTGCATCCCTGGCAATAAAAACTTTGGATCTGGAATAAACTGTTGAAGAAATATAGCTTTCGGAAAAAAAGTTGTCTTGTGGCACAACTTGCCCCCTGTGTGGTGTAAGTTGTGCCGTTGGAGAGAATACCATGGGGTAAATTGTGCCATTGATAATGGTTTTATCTGCAAAAGCTCACAATGACAAAGTCACCATCATCATCTTTCTGGCCATCTGAACTCTCATCAGTGGTGTCGTTAAGTGGAATGGAGATGTCACTCTCTTCTGAGCTACTGTAGACAATCACTTTCTTTTGGTGACCAGCGTATGCAGCCATGCCAATGGCACAACTCTCAGAAAATGTACTTTGCACTAGCTGCTCCGCCCTTGTAGAACCAACTGCCACCTGGCATATGTGATTCCCCCTCCATTTCTGCCTTTAAATCAAGGCTCAAAACCCATCTGTACACCCTGGTTTTTCCTCCCCATTAACTATCTTACCTTTGCACTACTATCTTTGTTTATATATGGATGTATGGGCTTTATGTCTTTTATTTTGGTTATTGTTATTTTACCTTCATTTTTTACCTACTGAATGCACTATGTTCAGCACTTTGGACAGTGCAAACTGTTATAAATGTGCCTTTATAAATACATTTTACTTACTTACTTACTTATAACTCCCCCTAGGCCCTCTGGCACAAATCACTCCAACCCCAGAATTTTGGATAATAAGCATGATGCAGCAGTTTAGGGCTGACATTGTGCTAACTATATAGACACAAAGTGTAGCATACTAAAGCACTAAAACATGTGTCAAATGTTTTCAAACGTGTTTATAATTGTTCAGACACAATAATCAAAAAACCTTGATCATGGAAATTTTACTTTGAAAGGCAAAAAACAGTTTTTTGAGCTTAAATGTGCTTATATCTTATTCCATGTTTCTCCCTTCTTTACAGGATGAGTTAAATGGATGGCTCTTCTTAAATATGTGGTCACATTTCCAATTTCTTCTATGGTTTTCTAGAAACAAGGGGTGGCACAACTTCCCCACCGGCACAACTTAGGCCACTCTCCCCTATTTAAATGTGATTCAATGTTCTCTTATCACAATATGCTAGTAATAAACAACATTGTATAGTTTAACTAATGAACACTCTGGTTTATTCAGGCTTCAGCAGTATCACACTATATATCGTGGTCAATATCGATATCGATCAATATCGAAAGAATATTTGTGATAATATTTTTTGCCATATCGCCCAGCCCTATCATGAAGCCCTGAACCCAATATTACATTTAATATGACGTGACGCACATTTCAGGTGCACTGGTGCGACCGGTGAAAATATCTCCACAGATATTTAAGCGCATGTGAGCCTTAAACATGCGCACCCTGGAGCCATGCTCTCCAAAGCATGTAAACTTAGTAGGCTGTACATTTCTTTCTCTTCTTTCAACATATTGTCTTCAAATAATCCAGATGCAGATATTATTAGGTTGTCTTTGTTTGTAGTGAAGGTAATACAAACATAGATGTTTTTCTAATTCACATAACCCAGATAACTCGGTAACCCTGCTTCTGGTATCTATCCCCAGCAAAAAGCATAGCTCTTTAACAGCCATCAACCTCCCGTGCACACTCAATTTACCCAGCGGACTCTCCTGGCTTTGACTCAAAATCCATTTTTTGGGCGTGCTGAGTTATAAGTGATTGGGAGAGACTTTGGGCCAGCATTATTGAGAATAGGGCCCGACCGATATATCGGCCGGACGATTTAATCGGCTGATTATAGCACCTCTCCGAAAATCGGCAATCAGCAAAATGACGGAGGTAGCCTTATAGCATATTAGCAGCAGCAGCAGGTGTGTTGTAATACATTAGATTAATTCACACTTGACAGTTGACCCCCTGACACCAATAGCAGAGTCATTGGTCATCTCTTGACTCTTAATAGTAGTTGATATTACTATTTTGTTATTATATACAATTTATATAGTGCTTTATTGGAGGTCATTCAAAGACACTTTACATCAAACATATAGAAAATCATACTTATAGAAAAAGAAAACAAAATACAGACAAATTAAAGATAAGGTTTGGAGTGGAGTCCGGTGTAATTATGCTTTCTTAAAGAGGTGAGTTTTGAGTTGACTTTTGAATGAGTTTATTTAGTCTGAGATGCTGATGTTTGGAGGGAGGGAGTTCCAGAGGGTTGGGTGCAGTTACATAAAATGCTTAATGTTCTGAGTTAAAAAATGCGTCATGTCACTTAAGACATATTTGTAACACTTTTTTTAGATAATGCATATTTCAATAAATAAAAAGTTCCTGTACACCTATTGACAGTAACAAGTATTTATATATGTTTAAGGGTTCAAAAAAGTAAATTTTTTCAATATATATTCATGGGATTGAAAAAATTAAATAATCGACCGATTTAATCGTTATCGTAATTTTTCTCAGAAAATAATCGGCATCGGCACCCAAAAATCCACATCGGTCGGGCCCTAATTGAGAATGAGGCTTAGGGACTTAAACCTTCCACCTTTGCTAACACAGCTCTGCGTCCTACAGCCTCAGCATTAAAGGCAAGATGCCATCCGTTTATCCCTCTGTAAAACCAAAGGAAGATTGTGTCCTAATCGGCAGTCGTAAAATGTTGCTTAAGGCTAGCAAAGCTTAATTTTGCCGCTGAATATGTCTGTTTTTGTTTTAGCTTCTGACAAAAGTTTTTTGTCGCCGTCAACAGTGATTACAGCAGACGCTTTGTTTTTAACAGGACGTGGATTTTTAAGCATTTTATTTTTAGGCATGTCAATGCTTTTCAGTCTGATTGCTCCATTTATATGTCCCTGCTTTTGTATAGTGTGCACTCCCAGTTCATATCCCAGTAGTTTTGCTATCTCCCAATGTCCTTTCGTCTATTCAAGCAGCTCGGTAGAATGGGAAGCGGAATGCTGCAGTAGGGTTTGTCCTTCCTCTTGAATCTAGCTAATGGCATTAAAACCTAGGGCAAGAAAAAAAAACACCCAGCAGCGCGCTATGTCCCTCACTATCCTGTGCTCTCTGCTGCGTGTGCCTGGCTGATCAAAGACACAGCTCTGTACCCCTCTAACCCTCCACAGAGGTGCCCAGAGCTTTGCTGACTCACTCACAGACAAATGTGCCAATTGGAGAGAATAGGATGTGATTTAAATGTGTGTGCCGTTGTGTATCAGCCACTCAATGTCAAGCCAGCTGAATATATACTGCTCAGTGCGGGTACAAAGCCCACAGGTCACTGGTTTCCGTTGTAGTTTATAGCCTTTCAGAAAAGGCTCCATGTTCAGCTTAGACTGATAAGGTTTATGCGTTTTATAAACCGATATTCATTTACAGTTGGCAGGTAAGCAGAGTTCACAGGTGTGACTCATTTAGGGTGGTAATTGTGCTTGATGGCACCAACCAATCAGAGGTAGTTTCTGTCTACATTTTTTTTCAGTTGGGGAGGGTCAGGTGTGGGCTTCTAGAGTTTTAATTGGCCAGCAGAGTGGCCTGATAGAGAGCCAGAAAACTGCCAGTGTGTTTCCTTCCTCTCGCTGTTTACACAAGGACAGGTCCTCTCTGATGTCATTTTAAATTACCGTGGCTGCTGTTGTGACAGTATTGTTTGTCACACAGCGTATAGGGCACCAGCGATACCTTGGCTCGGAGCCTTGTTCTTTGGCCGGCCCTTCGCAGGAGGAGATGGCTGCACTTCAGCACACTTGGTCAGAGGACTGGATCCAATTACCCACACAGGGATAGCTGTGGTGTTAGTCATGCCCATCAATACCGAGGTTGCCTATCAAGTCACTGTAACATTGGAATAAATGAGTCAGCAGCATTCGCCTCAGCTGCTTTAATTTCCTCTGCTTTATTTGGGGGTTTCTGAGACCAGTGTAGAGCTAGCTAAACCAAGGTGTGCATTCTTAAAGGCCTTGTGTCACTTTCGGTCTTCTGCACTCACCTCTGTGTAGGTGCAAGTTGAAGACGGCCATTGGCATGTGAAGAATGTACTTGAAGCAATTGAGAAACGATATAAGCAGCAGTGTTGGACAACAAATTCAATGATAGTGATTACAAATCAGAAAAAGATTAAATATTTTAAACCAGAGCTACATCAAATGTGAAGTAACTTCAGGTGAACTAGCTCAGTAACGAATACAACGGAATTCACCAGAGTACATTGTACACTGTCAAATTAGTTACACTGTCCCCGCCAGGAAGAAAAGATAAGATAAGCCTTTATTGATGATTTAACTTTAGGTGTGGCAGCAGCCCAAAGAGAGAAAATGTTAGTGAAATAGGCAAAGTAAAAAATAATAACAGGTTCATATAAAACAACAATGACAATAGAATTAAAATACAAAACCATATAAGTGGTGTGAGTAATAGTTGCAGAACTAGTTTATGATAAAGTTCACAAGAATATATAATATAGAGTGTAATTAGTCCCCATTTCAATTCTGCTTGACAACTATCTAAAAGTTGAAAACACAAAAGAAAAAAATGTATATAAAGAAAGACTGATCAAAATGAAGTCCCCATAAGTAAGTTAGTGCAGTAATTAATTTAGTAACCTTTATAGTAGTGCAGTAGAGAGGAAAGCAGGTTGCATCACTATAGACTACTCACGTCCCCTTCACCACTCATTTCAGTTACTTCCTTCAGAGTACCTTTGGCTAAAAGAAATTACTTGAAATAACTATTTTATTCCCACTGCAAAATGCACTTTACACAAGGGCAAATAGAAACTACTTTTTAATGCAGTTTTACTTTACACACGTTTATACTGTCTTAATCGAACTGTTTGTGTGATTTTATGTGAGTTTTATGTTGTTTGAGCCACACAATGAACGCAATTTTGTCTAGCTTTATGATAGACAATGAATGTGAAGGAAATTCTTTTAAGGTTGGAGGTCAACAAAATTCCCTCACAATAAGGTAGTTTGAATTGTAATGCTCCTAGAAGTACATCAGCATCATAGATAAACGGCACAAGCTGCTGGTGCATTGGCAGCCTCACTGAGGTCAAAACTGAACGATAAAAACATTATCCATTGGCACCAATACTGGGTTTTAGAATGGTTATAAAATAGTCTTTCACCGTAAATACTGTATTTGTTTGTATCGTTATATTGAAATGTATTAGCATGTTGTTGATTAGCAAACTGGAAATAACCACACAGGAATTTCAAAATTTAGATACCCAACAATTGAGATACTTGAGTACATGTCATAAGGTAGTCCGGCTTATTGATTTGCAACATTTCCAACAAAGGCGTAGTACACCCACAGTTGTGTAAGACATAACTATCACAGTTTAATCGGCAGGGTTGAATCTAGTACTGTAGACAATGTTATATCGTCTATATCACCAGATCAGCCAACTCCCTGTACAAAGTTTTCACTAGATAGCATTCAAACTGACTTGTAGTCTGTTGGTATAGGAACAATCATTGACAATGTTTCTGATTGATTTGTGCTCCATAGACATAGCATATCTTAGTCAAAGGAGCTCTGTGTTTGCTCTGTTACCCATTAATTTGGTAATGTCTCTGTAACACTCATCTCCACCATCACACCACATTTCTAATTTCTATGTATTTACTGCTGTTGACACTGAGGGAGTGTAACTTAAGGTGACTCAATCAGTTGTAAAAAATATATATATATATATATATAGTTTTGGCTTGTCACATGGCAACAAGGCATGGCATGTTTACATTGCATAATGACTCCAGTGTTCTTGGAGAAGGAAGTGAAGTGCAAGCTGCAGAGTAACTGCAGCTTGGGCTGTGACAGACATCCTGCACTGCTTCACATCATTCTCTTTTTAGATCCATCCGTGCTGACTGAAGCTTGTCGTGAGGCAATGTGTTCTCTTTTTACTTTTGACTTTTGACAAGCTTGTTCATCATTAAGGAACACTCCAGTGTTTTAGTTGCTTGTTTTCTGTCTAAACTCACAGCCGGGTATACGGATATAATCGTTTTTTATATCTGGACGTGTCTAGAATAGCTGAACTATTCTATATATAGCTGAAAAAATGTGCTTATGTCAATAGGGAAGAAATATAGATTTGTAACCCATGTTATGGTGGTGACGTACTGTGGAAAGTCACTGTGTCCTTATTGTCAGAGCCACAGCTACTTGTGTGTCTCATACACACAAGTAGTGTTCAGTCAACTTCAGTACTGCAGGATTCAAATGAATGACAGGCAGGAGTTTAATATGCAGACAAAACGGCTTCCTTCTCATGCATATTCTTTGATTTTTTTTCTCTCTTCATATTTGAATCTGATTTTGGTTACGTGCAGGTGAGTACAGAGCCTGACGCTGCACAATGTACATAAATAGCAGTAGCATTCCCTCTCCCATCTGTCGACATTTGCCTTCCTTTTCCACTATTTTTTTCCCCCATATGCTTTATTTCTTTTCCGCAGGTACTCTCAGTCATAGAAACATTTTGTGGTCACTTCTTGGTAAAATCAGGTAGCAATATCTGCTTAAGGGTAAACTTTGGATGTAAAACTTTTTTTTAAATTTAAAAGTCTCATGAATTCTCTCGAAAGCTACATTCTCTCAAGTTAGGACTTTGGCTTGTAACACTGTTTTTCACCAGTCCCATTGGCATGTAAACAGACTTATATTGGCTGCACTGCTGTCATCTAAAAATCTGCAGAAACATGTAGTAGTTATGAGATACTGTTTTTAAACTGAAATGGGTTCAGCCGCTGTGGTGTCATTGAGGGGGGCTTTACATGGTTACGCGAAACGGCACGAACGCAGCGGTATGTTTACGTATGCGGCTTATCATTTACATGATAACAGCAAACGCAGCCTTGAAAACTTAAACTTTTGAAACCATGTCACAGAGTGGAATCTTTTGAAATCGCAACGCCAGCGTCACCATGTGAATAGCAATGCCGTTCCCTGTGATAACGATGACATCACGGCTCCACTCCGCACATGCTTAGGCCTATTACATTTGCTGTCGAAATAGCCACACACAAGAGTAAGAAGTTAAGAAGACAACATGCACGGTGTCGCAGTGTGAAGGAAGTTCTTTTAAGGTCGAGGTCAACTGAGGTGGAAGAATATTTCAGGAGACTTGGATGAATTATGAAGCAATATTTATTACATACTTGGCCAAGGAGAACCGGACTGCAACTCGGGTGACTTGCACTTCAGAGATGAACACAGTGAACCATATCTGTACAGCTGACCTAAGTGTCTCCTAACAGGCTCCAAAGCTGACCTAGAGTCTGAGAGACAGACACACAAGACATGCATAAATGAACTATTAATCATATAGTACTCAGTAGTAATACCATAAATATTACAACTAAAGACCGAAAATTCACTCACACGCGGCACTATAACGTTGATCAGTGGAGAGTCAAGTGCAGGGCTCAAATATAACCAGTGTTGGGAACGTTACTTTAAAAAAGTAATTAGTTATAGTTACTCACTACTTGTTCCAAAAAGTAACTGAGTTAGTAACTGAATTACTTTATAATAGATGTAACTAGTTACCAGGGAAAGTAACTATTTGCGTTAGCCTACTGTAAAAAAAAAAAAAAGTTGCTATAGCCTATGTCAACAAATTTGGATTTTTCTGGGCAGTTTTCACAAGTCAGTTGAAATGAGTAGAACAGACAGGTAGGCCTACTTGTAGGCTACATACCCTTCAATATGTATTGCACATCAACAGACAGCAAGAGGTTTATCCTGCACTTCAAGCATTTTGTTCTCAACAAAAGTAGTAGAGGAAACTGCTGAATGTACGGTGCTGATCTGCTATCACTGGATTCAATTCAGGGGTGTCGGCTAAAACACCACTTAAGGCCAAAAACGTCAGACTATGAAGCATGAGACGATGAGAGGAGGAGTAAGGATTTATCCGCTGTTTATTTCTTCTTTAACATGCACAGCAGCATACAGATCCCAGGAAAAGAACAATAGCAATATTCGGCTCGTGATGACAAGCTAAACAGCTGTTGCAACCGGCGAATCGCGGCCGTTTAATAACGTGCATAAATTATATTAGAGATCGGGAAACTCCATGCACTTACTCACAAGGGCTGGGCGATGCAAACAAACTCAGGGAGAGAGCACGTTTCAACCGTGGATTGATAGGTGGTTACTGCGGCAACGTGCACGCTCGCTCACACAACAGAGAGAGAAAGAAAAATAAACTTCACCAAACAGCGCTCCGGCTGACTGACGTGACGGCGCTAAATGACAGTTATGATGTAATCCACAACACAATTTAAAACACACCGGTCTCCTCACTAGCAGTTTGTGTATGGAGCCAGGGGTGCGTTCGGATTACACAGTTTATTCAATCAATGTAACGCACCGCATTTAACGTTCAGTAACGATAACGGCGGTGTAACGGCGGAAAAAGTAATTAGTTAGATTACCCCGTTACTGAAAAAAGAACGGCGTTACCTAACGCCGTTCTTTTAAACGGCGTTATTCCCAACACTGAATATAACACTCGCCAAATGCGGGTAAATGAAGTATAAGTGAGTAGTAAGTTATAGAGACCACCCGCTACTTTAGCTGGGGAAAGATGTGTGCTCTGCCGGTTTTTCTGGCTAAATAAACTTGTGTCACCACTAGAGATGGGGATCGAAACCCGGTTCTATTAAGGACCCGGTTCCGCTTTATTCAAAACCCGAAAATCAATAACGTTTGAGCTTATCGATACCCTTATCGAGTCCAGTAGGTCCCACAACGTAATGTTAGGGTGTATTCACACTGGGAAAGTCCGCTAGTGCACTTGCTTTGGTCCAGACCAAATAGAGTTTTGATTTTTTTTGTTTGGTTTGGTCCACTTTCATATTGCCCCTTTTGCAAGGGAACCAGTATTACGAAGCAAAACCACATGTGATCTGAGGTCATTCATTCATTGGACAGACATTCTGGGGTGGAGAGAAACAGGAAGCACGAAGTTAAAACTGCGAAATATATATCATTGATATAATATGGGGTTAAAAATAATAAAAGGGCCTACATCTAACCTATAAATAAAGAGGAAAAACATCAAATTATTGTTGTTTCATATGGTTATAATGTGTAGCCCTATGTCAACGCCACGTTATGTGGCTTGTAGCCTACGATGTGAAACATAATTTTTACTGTACTTTTGGTGCTGGACGCGCGTCACGCGAGAAGAATAGGCTCAAGCTGATACTCAGCTGATCAAGCTGTGTATCAGCTGGGTCGGCGCAGTTCAG
The DNA here is from genome assembly GCF_949987685.1 of Ammodytes marinus. Lineage (NCBI taxonomy): Eukaryota > Metazoa > Chordata > Actinopteri > Uranoscopiformes > Ammodytidae > Ammodytes > Ammodytes marinus. The sequence continues at coordinate 9,152,563 of NC_137223.1, read as the reverse complement.
CTCCAAACTGACACGGGGATAGTATTGACGGTCCCGTACATGGGAAGCAAAATAAAAACACACACTTCTTGCGCAGCGTGAACCTGTTGCAGGGGTTGACACTAAGGTTTCAAAAGCACTTGCCCATAAGGCAAGTACAGGTAATGTTTTACTTGCCCGAATGTCGTGTTCACTTGCCCAAAAAAAAAACAAAAAAAAGTGTTTAACTGTGATATATGCTTATTAAAATATACATTTTAGCTAACCTTATCTCTTAAATGCAAACACTGCTTACTTGTTTCATCCTGACCACATACAACCAACAACAATTCATGTAAGCCTAGATATCATGACATCACACATACAGCCAAGAGCTTGGTCCTGCTGCAGCATTGTGAAAGGGCCTCTTTTTGCCATGCACCTGGCCTGGTTTTGGGGGTCTCAGAAAACTCAGTCTAGCTCAGAGTCAAGCTGAATGTTAGCTTCCACACAAATGTGTTCAGAAAAATGTGACTTATTTTACTTATTTAAAACGGTCACATTGTGCCAAAAAGTGATCGTCTGCCATAAAACGATTAAAGTCCACCATGTTAAAGCTATTGCCCAGTTATACTGTAAGTAGGGAGGGGGATCATTGATTTCTTTTCATATTGATACCATTATAAAGACTCCACAAACCAAATCTTTATTGATACTTTTCTATTATTTTGTTAAAAGAGAACTGGTATTATTGCTTTAATTGCTTATAAGATGAGCAGAGCTAAGGATAGGACTTTAAACAGGTCATAATTCCATATTTAGCCTACTAATTATTTTATATTGCTGGGAAAACAAGTTTTTCACCCAAACTGTATTATTCAAGCTTCTCGCGAAAAACAAAAAATATTTTTTTCTTGATGTTACATTTGAACACATCATGATGTCCTTTTATTGACCTTTGCCTAATAATCATTTTACTGAGCCGACCTGAACATATCACATTTGAACGTTTGCGATTTTTTTTAAAGCTAACTAGTTATTATCCTGCAGATTTTAATATGGATTTAGGGACTTGCTAAACAATCTCTCACTTGTTGAACACTGCTGTTTTGCAGCGGCTCAGCGGAAGGTTTTTTTTTTTTTTTTTTGGAGACTGAGTTGAAGCGGGTTGAAGGAGTTTCTTCAACACAGTCGAAGGTACAACACTTTAGTTGAAGATGACCCGACTCTACTCGATATTTAAAATGACATCATGTGCCCTACTGGACTCCATAGCGGTATCGATAAGCTCAAACGTTAGGCCTATTGATTTCTGGGTTTTGAATATAGCGGAACCAGGTCCGTATAGCCTAATTAGAGCCGGCTTTCGGAACGTAGACAGCGAAACTGCGCACACAGGCTGTTTGTGTGTGTGTGTGTGTGTGTGTGTGCGTGCGTGCCCGCGAGCGAGCGTGATGGTGCCGCCGCGCGCATCTGCTCAATTGCAAATATGGCATATCTATTTTGTGTGGGTTAGCGGGAAAAAAATTGTTTTGAGGACTCTAAAACTCATGAATAAATAGGCTAGACTACTGACAACCCCTCTAAAATCCACTTGCCCGTCCAGGCAACCAAAAAGCAATCTCAACTTGCCCGAGCATTATTTTCACTTGCCCCGGGCAAGCGGGCAACCGTTAGTGTCAATGGCTGCCTGTTGGCACTGTGCGAGAGACGCTCCCCTCTCCTTCATCTGATCGCTGAACACATTCAGCGTTTTTACGCGTCCTCTCGATCAAATGTAATATATTGTTCTGGGCTCCCGGTCAAACCACAACTTATCTTCCTAACAATGGCGACAACAACACTTTCCCATAATGTGAAGCTGACGGCTATTTATTAAAAAAGAAAAGAAAGAAAAAGCACAATGCCTCCTGCATTTGGGTCGGATCGAGTCCGAACAAATTCACACCGCAAACGAACTGCAGCAGAGTGCGTTTGGAACTACCTCTTCAGCTGGATCTCGGAGCATTTGTTTGGTCCGCACCCGAGTGCGATTGCTGTATTCACACCTGCCTGAAAGATGCGCACCGAAGGCAGAAGTGCATCTGAGTTCGTTTCAACCGAACTCAGATGCACTTCTGCCTGAAAGATGCGCACCGAAGGCAGAAGTGCTTCTGAGTTCGTTTCAACCGAACTCAGATGCACTTCTGCCTACACGGCATGTGTGAATACACCCTTAAATTTCAAGCAGAGTCCTGTCATTTAAAAAATCTATTCACTTCAGTGTCATATCTTATCACAGTGGTCCGCATCATAGACTGCATATAAAAGTGTTGTAGGCCTACCTTCAACTGTCTTTGGGTTAAAAAAAAAACTCCTTAAACTCAGTATCCATCTACCAGTTGTCCAAAAAAAAATAAAAAATGCGCACAGCTGCTGCTGCTGCAGACGGGCTCGGAGAGTCGGCGTCGCGCGCATCAACAGTCATTCAAAGCAGCGGTAGTTATCACACAACCGGAAGGTGTAGAAAATCCCGTCAGTTAAAAATAGTTTTCAAATCCATGTTAAAATCGGCAGGATATAGCATGTGATATAGAGCTAGTCAGCTTAAAAAAGTTGCTAACGGTGTCAAATGTGTTGTGTTCAGGTCGGCTCAGTAGTATAAATATTAGGCAAAGGTAAATAAAAGGTCATCATGGTGTGTTCAAATGTTACAAAAAAAATGTTTGTTTTTGGAGAGAAACTTTAATAACATTTTGGTAAAAAACTTGTTTTTTCAGCAATATAAAATAGATAGTAACTATGGAATTATGACTTGTTTAACGTCCTATCTTGATCATCTTATGGGCAATTAAAGCAATAATACCAGTTATCTTTCAATAAAATAATAGAAAAGTATCGATAGTGGTATCGATAGAGACCCGGATCGATAAGGAGGCTTGATAATGGTATTAATATCAATAAAAATTAACAATCTCCATCCCTAGTCACCACCGGCAATGCCTGGAACATGGCTTTCTACATTAAAAAACACTATCTATAGATCAGCGCGCAGCAGTTGAGTTACCGTTAAAACAAACTGAGCATTAAGGCTGCGGCTTCACATTAAAAGCATTTCACTGGCTTCACATTAATAACATTTCACTGGACAAACATGAGTTGACTTTTATTTTGAAGTAGTCCTAACAGGAAGGTAGCTGCTGGCACAGCCCCTTCACAGCTCTGCAGCACTCCAGTCACTAACAGCATGTCATGCTACCCGGTGAAAAAAGAGGACAGAAAGCTTGTCATTTGCTACACCAAAAGCTTCATGAACGTTAGTGGCATTAATTGTTTGGTTACAGTAAGTTACCTAGTAACAACTAGGCTAAGTGTCACCGCCAACTACTGGCTTGGCATGCGTACTACAGCGATGTTGGCCCGTTTTTCCGAGACCATGTGCACAAGTAAAGTTTATAAAAACAATTGCGGCTGAACGTGGAAACCTTTGAAAACGTAAAGGGAAAACCTTGCGTTTTCAGTGAGACTGTTACCATGTAAACGTGGTCTGAATGTTTAGCTGTGAGGCTGCTCTGCTGTGTGTCCTTGACCCAGAGCCTTGCTGGCTATGAGTTTCACTCAGTAGATTATTCAGTATGCCATTCCTTGAGTGCTGGGTAAAGTTGTGCATGTTAAATGCCTTTGAAATGTGTCCTAACTCAGTTCCCTGTATTTGTGTTTTTTTTCAATGGCAGGTAATAAACGTAAAGGCCTGCAGTGGGTAATAGACGTGACAATAGCTTACCCCAACGCAAAACCCATGGACATCCAGACCTGGATCTTTGGCTACAGGCCTCCTACGGTCACACATGTGCACTACAAGTAAGAATGAATTGTTGAACCTTGTCATTCACATGAGAGGGGAGCAGCAAAACCCGTTTCCCTATGCAAATCTGTTCTGCAGCCGACATGCAAAGACACTGCGTCACATGAAAATGTGACACATTTTTATCATATACAACATAGTGTTTGCAAATTTGTCGCTGATGCATTTTTAAACTTTTCAGAGTTGTATTAATACTTTCAGGTCATAATTTCTGTAGTGAAATGCTCTGTTTAGATAGTAGTTGCAAGTCACTTTGGTTTGGTACACAAGGAGATTTTGAGACTGGGTACTATTAATGTGATTCCCTTGAAATATAAAATCCTCACAGTAACAGTGGCCCATTGTTTGAACGTTCACCAATTTTGTCAGTTATGCACACCACTAGTTCATGTATATTAAAGGGGAACTTGATGACTGTCCACCCACTGATGAGACTAGTCCACTACAGAAACATAACATCCATTTGTTAACACAAAACCTTTGCAGAGCCCCCTTTTTAAATAGTTACAAGACGTGTCCCATGTGCCTGTGCTCAGCCCGGTCTTTTCATGTTTTCACCATCTTGTCATTAAGTAATCTCATATATGCAACACGCCTTCTTCCTTTTCCTCTGTTGATTGTAGGCAGAGGTGGCAAAGGGTTTTTTACAGTTGCATAAATACTGAATCTCTTTGGAACATTTACATTCTCACGTTGGCTTCTGGTCGGATATTGCCCCCGAAATATGAGGCATTTACAGAGAATCGGTCCCTGCTAAGATAAATAAAAATAGAGCTGAACTGATTTTGAAATAAAGCAGCAACAATTTTGATTAATTTTCTTTCCCATATGATATTTACCTACTTTTTAGTTTTTTAATTGTTTTGGACAAAAGAGGGATGTGAATGACGTGTTTTTTCCAATACATTTTACCGGGAAAGTGATTGATCATGAAAATGATAAGCAGATTAATTAGTAAAACATCTTATAGGTTCAGCCAGCTTCTGTATTTTATTTGTAAAGTTTTGAACCAGTGTTTTTGCAGATGTGATAATGCTGTTCTACTCCAGGTGTGCAACTGATTTAATGTGAAATATTTTTGTGTGATTGTGCAAGACCAAACATGTAGGAGGAAGCAATTTTAGGCGGAGACACTGCAGTGTGAACTTGGGTACTGAGTGACTCGTTGACAGAAAAATGTGACAGCTATGAAAAACAAAACAAGCAAATTGTAAGAAAGGAACACACATTCAGCATTTTGAAGCTAAGAATTTCACTGCCCTTATGCTAAGCAATAAGGCCCTCCAGGTTCTCCTCTGATGCTAATCCTTCCACTCAAGGACATGATAAAGGAGGGCCAAGATTAGATTTTCTGTAAACTCGGTTCAAGATAAATGTATCTGAATTCTCTTTTGACTGGGCTCACCTTTGGTTGGTCTGTGGGATAGAGCAAGTTAAAAGGTGATTTATGAACCCTGACTCTTGGATCCACCTCAACAGGCTCCTCTGCCCTCTATGACTACAGCTAAAGACTCATTAAGTCTATAATTAGCCCAACAGAGGATGCACTCGTCCCAGCCCACCTTAGGGACTCTCTAATCAGCCATTGACACAATCGGCTTCCCACGCTTGGTCAGCAGTTCTGCAGCCGTGGTTACAGAACAGGGAGGCACCCAAACAAGCCTAGAGCCCAGCTGGTCCTGTGCAACGTGTGCACGCTCAGTTTCAGTCCGTGTAGAAGAGACACAGAAGTTAGGGCCCCTGCCGGTAAAGGTGCAGAGTCAACAAGAGGATTATTGTGTCTGCTGATCAAGGGAACACTGCGGGGGAATGAGCAATATGATGCACTTTGGTGATGCAGACAGGAGAGGCGGCTAGACAAGAGTGCAACACTACAACAGTGTTTCTGCTGTGTCAGTCTGGGACAATATCTACAGTGAGCAGAGCATTTCACCAGCCCTCCTACACATATTAGGAAATGTTGAATAGTACACAGGAATGGGTATCCATGGTTTAGTTTTCTTTCTTTTGTTGCTTTTTTTTTTGGATCATAAATAGAGTAGCCATTGCCTTCCTTGCAGGCGCTGAACATCGATGTGTGTCAGTTAGACGACGACTGTAATCTTTATGGTGTGTTCAAGTCCATCATTTTAACAGAAGACATGCAGCATTTGATTGTCCTCTGCAGCCCTACATCAGGGTGCTTCCATATGAACTGACCTTGATGACAAACCGCCCTCTTCCTCCTGCATTATCGTTTACGGGCTGTTTACATTACTACTAAGCCCGAGCCTCCACTTCAAGGCTAGATGTATCCACAATGACTGCTCTTTACTTTTTTTTTTCTTCTTCTCCTTCTACTACCTCCGTTCTCTGGCTGTCCCTAACCCCTGCCTAGCTCCACCCTCCCTCACAGTGTCTCCTGCCCTCTCCACATATATTCTCAGTCTTCCAAATTGCAGCATCATAGGCCCTATGTCTCTGAATGGAAGAGATGGGAGAGCTGAACGAGGGCAGCAGTGGGTGTTAAATATGTTGAAATCCCTTTTCTTTTAAATGCACCTTTTTCCTCTCTTTTTCCCCCTTTTTTGTTGCTGCTGTGTGCGTTTCTGAATTCTGCTGTTGGAAAATATCTGAAAGGTGACATGATTTATGCCGTGTGAGTCTGACTGGTCATCACATGACTGCTCTGGAGGCTGCACACCTTGCTTTCTCACAGAGAAGAGGCTTGCTTGCTTTCGTAAGATATCTGAGGCAGGTTTATTTTCCCTCCACTTAGCACTTTGTAGAAATGTTGCACACTCAGTAGTTACAAGATGTAAATCAGACACTACATTTCCTCCTGTTTTGTATTTATTAAGGTTCATTCAACACCTCTCCCAGGATCAATATCTCTTACGCCCGTGTTCTACCTGTGTAATTAGTGCCGTTGTGATTAGAGGCAGTGTCTTGGGATAATATACGAGTCGTTTTTTTTTTTCTTTTTTTCTTAAGGTCATCAGAGGACATTTGTCACCATAGAAACCCCTTACAGAAGACATCCCACACCGGTATTCACTTAATTAGATTGAAAATCCTCCTCAAAAGGTGTCAGAGTTCAAAAACCACTCTGCCGGGGTGGAAGACGGGGTATCTGCAGGTCTTAAAAAGCTCTCAAATTTGATTCAAACAAAGACTTTAGAAGATATTAAGAAAATTAGAATAAAAAATCATGTGTTTTTCCTGCTTGTTGTAGACAGTAATGTTAGATATCAAATGTGTTTTGTATTTGAGAGAGGGCTTCTAGAAAGATGAGTGGATAGACAGACGGAAAGATACTTTATTTAACGTCATTGTTTTTTTTTTTACCTTTTGGAACTTTATTTAACATTTTTGAATTGTTTCGGAAATTCATTTATTTCACACTTATAAACTACAATTAGGGTTGTCTAGAAAGTGGAATGTGTTTTGTGGCTATTGGTCTGCTCTGCTAGCTAGCTCAAGTAACTAGGAAGCTCATTGTATCAGATCAGCACTCGCCACTTGGTTTCTGACTCGGTTTCAAGAACAAAAACAATTGGATTGGTGCATTTCTTACTGCAATATGTCGATTTTAGGTAAAGATTTTGGCCAAAATGACTAGATAATAGAAGAAAAAAATCACCATACTATGCATCCTGTTTAAGAAGCTCATCTTATGTTATGTATAGGAGCTATACAGATTTAGTAAATGTTTCCAAACGCTAACCCTATGAAACCGTCACTAAAAGTGTCGAGGTAATGAGTCTTTTCAGATTTAAATTTAAAGGATGACGTCAGACTGGCATCCTCATAAACAACACGTGTACCAACATCTTTGCAGGTATGAAGTCAGTTCAGGCCAGGTAGTCCATATCCACCTTTGACCGTAACTTTATGGCCGCTTATCTCGAACCTCTGCCCTGATAAGAGGTCGATGCTCCCAAGGTTGGACTGTTATTAACCTCTATACTGCTTCTCTCACTTCATCCATCTCTCAGCCCCAACAGCATCACTCCTGTCAGAGGCATATGGTCATTGTGACAATGTCAAAGTGAGCTGATGCTGCCATGTAGACACAAACATCAAAGTCTAGATTTAAGGAACAAAGCATGTTAGTGTTTGCTGGTCACTCAAGTTCAAATCCGAAACAAAAACTCCAAAACTTTAAAGGGAGTTCTCTTAAGTCTCTAAACAGAATGTCAGAGAGGCTATGAGACAAAATACAGCAAGGCCAGTGTGAGAAATAAAGGATTTTTAGACACTACACCATTTAAAAAAGGTTTCTAGTAGAGTCACAAAATAAAATATCTGAACCAGAAAATTAGCATAATATAGGATCTTGAACTGACTTTTGGTGACGGCCAGAAATCAAATTCTGGTGACTACAGTGCCTCTTGTTATACATATTTGCACTCCTGCTACTGGACCATGTAAATAAGTAGAGACAGAAACTGAAGAATTCTTTGAGACAGAAGCTGAACAATAAACAGGTATTTTGTACCGTAACATTTAGGTTAGTTAGTGTGGAGGTTATGTTTCACTCATTATTGAAGAACTGTTAAAGCACAGGATTCTTGTGCAAATGTGGTGTCTCAATACATAGTGTATGGGCTGAGGCTGCTTGTAAAGCATAATCAAAATTCAGCACACCCTTGCCAAAAAGGGCGGAGTTGTAACGTGACTACTCATTTAAATAAGAATGTGAGGATTGGCGGTGTCATGTTATTTAATACATGGTCAATCAAGAGTATGTAAAGCCGGTTTGGGGAGGGGGGGTAGCAGTCAGTGATCCAATAATATCATGTGTTACATTACCTCTGTGAGCCTCTGTCTGAAGCTTGTAATACAGAAAGTTGCAGTTGGTGTTCTTACTCCTGCTGTACCTCAAGGTTATAGCCAATGCCTTCTATGAAACAGTGTTTTTTTCTCAGTTTTAATGTGAACAGAAAATAGTTAAATGTATCAACATGTTGGCAGTTTTCTCAATTATTTTCTTGCCCTGGCAAAGGCCTTTTCTGATTTGTCCATTGCTCTGCATGAAACTGTTTCCTGGAACATCTTTGAACCACAGAGGAAGCATATTACAGACTAGATGGAGCAATTAAACGTGGCCTCCTAGTGTCCCTCGACTTGTCTGATTGCAGATAAGCGCTTGGCAATTCTGCAAGCAATAGCCCTTAAGAGTCATAAGTGGGAGTGGGTGGTTTACTTGGAAACAATTATACAAGGAATTCTCGCATCATTATTGATCGCATAGCACACCATTTTGCAAATAATAATTATAATACTTTACTTATTCTCTGTCGAATCGTTGCTTTCACTGGACCCTCACACCACAGGAGGTTTGAGAGAAAGAACTACTAAAAGTCAGCTTTTTGGGATTTGGAGCTTCATTGCACATGGTTGAGGACCTTCATCTTAACTAGAAAGGGACTTGGAGCAAGACGGGAGAGTTTTTCTGGTCCCAAAGCCGCACACTGGCAGCTTGTTCCAATATTTGTGACATGGTGCCCGCCGAGAGCAGGCCTCCCAGGGCGCATCTTTTGTTTCTGAAGATTTTACTAACACTGATATTTAGGTGTGTAGAGTCCCCAAACAATGGCTGGCTACCCTCCAAAGAGGCTTGTTTAGTGGACAGACGTTTTCAACAACAGTCTAAATTTAATTAGCTTCCGAGCACAGTTAGAAAGGGAAACAATATCTGAACAATAAGAGCAACACGCACACAAGCTAAGTGGTTCAAACGAGGCAATTATTATGCAGGGTCAAAAACTTCTGATTTGCACTGTTAATGACCGTCATTTCTTCTCGTAAATAAACACATGGACAACCCTCCAAAGAACTAACTTTGAATTTTGATTTTTTTTTTTTATCTGTTCATCAAACTCGTACGGTCACTAACCATGACAACCACAAAGTTTAGGCCATCACTTGTAAGGCTATAAATGATTTGCTTGGTGTAGCGCAGGGCAACAAATGTTAAAGATCTGATGTTAAAGGTTATCGACAGAAGAAACTGCAGCTCACTCACACTTCAGTCCAAGTGCCAAGGTGTCAGGTTAACAAGCAGGGCTGGTGCCAAGTGGTTGAGGGCTGAAACGAGAGGGCGGCCGTGGCCCCATGCCAACACAGCCCCACCAGCTCCTTAGCACAAAAACTACAGACACCACCATGCTCTTGTTTCTTTTTCACTCAGCATAATGTTGACATTGTATTGCAATGTTTCCATTTTTCACGCTACTGCAAACATAACCCACAGCGGAGCATTGTTGCATCCTCATCCTCGCAGTTGGTGTTGACTGTAACCGTGCAGCCTGCGGGCGAGACATCGTACACAAATTCAGTAAATACTGTTGGCTTGGTACGAGCCAAAACAAGACAGCTGATGTTGGCCTAAGCTTGAACTTTTTGTATTGCTGAATCAAACATGACCGGAAAAATAAATAGACTGTGACAAACTGTTTTATTTTGTCATCTGGCTACTTTTACATCCACTATAGTTTTGACCCATGTTCATTTGTAATGTCCTTTCAACTTGTATGCAAGTGTAGTGAAAGATATACTGATTGGTTGAATAAGTATTTGCTTTATAAAATGCACCTACATTTGATATAAGAGAAATAGGGTTTTAATAATCAGAATAATTCAGAAACCTTGTGATCAGAGCACATATACCTGTGCCTTTCATTACATAGACAACATAAAACGGACATCAACACATTAAGGCATAGTGCAATAAAAGACAGCTGTTGACATTTATACTATAGACATTAGTAGTTAGCAGACAATTCATAAGCAACTATATCGATAATCCATTAATCTCTTTTTATAAAAGTATAAATGACAAACTTTCTGAGTTTTCACTCATTATGGATTATGCTTAGTTGAAGCCCTATTTAAGTGATCCATGAGACAGGAGCCTAAACGGTATGATTGGTATGTTGCAGACTAAATGTAGAGTCAGGTGTTTTCAGGGCAGGACATTAACCCTGTGAATTGCCCTCATCTGTCTGGTGTGGTGCCACTTTTAAAGATATGGCTGCAGATGTTTGATAAACCAGTGAAAGCATCTGATTGGGGGGATGGTACTTTATCATATCTAAGCACCTTGGCCCTCATTTATCAATCTTGCGTAGACCAGAAAAATGGGTGTACGTACATTTCCACGCAAATCTCGGCATTTATCAATATGGACGTGAGCGTAGGGTACGCTCAAATCCCACGCCAGCTCTCAGCTCGTGTACGCAAATTTGAAAACAGCTTGGACTCGCAGTGCAGGCTGTGCCGGGTAGCCGATGACTTTGTTGGACAATTATTAGAAGATAATACAAATGCAGTGCAAATAAGACCGAAATAAAGATATTAATCACTTAAAAATGAGCAGCTTATGGTGTGCAACTGAGTAGGAGAGCTGATTCAATAGTGCCCACACCGGCCACTTAGGAGGGCTGCATGGGACTGCGTACGGGCAGTTGTCTCCGTCTTGGAGCAGCTGGGGGGACACTGAGGCACGGGGGCTGCATTCATTCAAAATGTTAGCCTAAGTATTAAATATGTAGTAGACATACAGTGCTCTTTATGATACCAAAAAATACACGGCACAACATTCAGCTTAACATTTTATTTATTTGACGCACTTTTTAGATGTTAGTTCCTCTTTTAATGTGTCATTAATGCTAAAGCAAGCGATTTATTTCCACCGTTAACCGGCACGTTGTTCCTATCTGCTGGTGGAGCAGGACGGTGGGCGCTCTCACAGCTGATCGCTGCCGGGTTGGCTTGTGCAGCTGACAGCCGGGCTGACCACTCGTGCCAAGCGCATGCTGTCATACAGTAAAACGCTAAATGTGTTATTTTTAGTTTTTAAAACCCTTTTGAATAGTGCTATCTAAAAGGGCCAATACATTCTAATCGTTCAAATCTCTGCAGACCTGTATTTATTTTATGGGGTCCATTATCGGACAGTTGGTGCGTCTTTTTCTCCTCCACCACTTATATTATGCCCGCAGCCCCGCACCCCCATTTGGTTGCATTTCAGAACAGCAACACGCTTTTTTAGTGGCGATTTTGAGTCAACACCAACGCTGTTGACCGCAGCAGTTATTTCCTTCCTAACTGCTGCCTTCTGTCGATCATCTTTGATGCTGCTTGTAGGCTAATGCTCCGAAATGAAACTCTTTTTTTTCTACTTTCGCTGTTATTCTGTCAATTTCTACTTCAGGGAAGTGCCGTATTGCGCATATCCATGTCGTAAAACCTCTGGGCGAGGCCTCTAAACTGAGAAAATATAGGGGCGTGATACGCTAGTTTTCATCCGCCGCATTTATCAATAATGGCCTGGCGTACGCCGAGATTGGCGAGATACGACTGATTGATAAATACCACGCGACACCTGGCATAGGGAGGTATTTGCGCCAGAATCTGCACCAGTTTCCACGCAAAATTGATAAATGAGGGCCCTTGTGTTTATGTGCAATCAGCTAGCGCCTCCTTCAACCTCAGCTGTCCTCACCAGCTCCACACCAAAAGACCCTAATTTCTTTATGAATATTTAATCTCTAGGAAAACGCTGTGGAAGCCACCTACTGCCCAAGGCCCCTAAATCCTCAAGACTTTCGATAAGGGGCCGAGTCAGAATACTGTTATAAAAAAAATTGCTGACTCCACCTTTAATTTACTGATATTAAATAAAAACACATCTGTCACCATTGTTACTGTGGAAACAAAAGCGCAAATTTCCATTCAAGTAGGCTTTTAATGGGAGCTGTATGTGCAGCCAAAACCAGAAAGTACCACCTTTACACACAACCAAAGCCCCTATCTCACTGGGCTGCGACTGTTTGCGACAAGTTGGAGACTGCATTCGCAAACGAGTCTCTAAACTGTCTCCAAACGTTCGCGGAGGTCTCAATTTCCTCGCATGAGTCGCAGAGCCGCGCAGTCTTGTCGCATGAATTTTGAACAAGTTCAAAAAAAGTGTGCGACAAATCAGTCTCAAAATAGTCTCAGAGTCGTCGCAGGTGTGTCGTCGCAGGTGTGTCGCACGCGTCGCAAACCCTTCTCAATTTAGTCTCCGCGAGTCAGAAAGTGCGAGAAGTGTGAGACAACTTTGCGAGATTTTGGCGACATATGAAACTAAATTGCGACTGATTTGAGACAAAAAGGAGACTGACATTCCGTTCGTGCGACACTCGCCAGACGTTCGTGAGACATAAATGCGACCTTCCGGCAAAGACATTCGCAAACGTGTCGTGAGGAACCAACTCAGTGAGACTGCAAGTGAAAATTGTCAATTGCAATTTTGTGTCTCCAACTGGTCGCAAACAGTCGCAGCCCAGTGAGATAGGGGCTTAAGAAGCACTTGCAAAATAATTTATCCTTCCCATTATTATTGCCTTCTTTCCACATATTATAGTATCAGTTGTCAGGTAAAGATGTGTCCATTATTCTGAGCCACTTTCGGAATGAATTGTATCCTTCTTGTGCTTGGAGAATACATTGGCGTTAGTTGGTCGGTCCTTGTGGCCCATTAGTAATATGAAAGATACTCGATATCCGTAGACAAAGTTGGAGAACATCACACAACGTCTTGCTTCGACCTCTAATTGCCCTATCAGGTGGCCTCAGCAACTTAGCTATATTAGCAATATTTAAACAGGACCTTGTTGAGTCTGACTAAAAGCTCATTCTATTCAAAAATGCCTAATTTAACACCGTATTCGGACTTAACGGCCACAATCAAACATATGTGCGTAATATTGATATTGTAATGTGACTGTCTCGTGGTCGTTCATGCAGCAGCGTGGAGAAAAATGTATTGTATTTAAAATAGGGGTGGTGGAAAAAAATCGATTCATGTAAAAATTGTTTTCCTATCTCCTGCAATTTTTAATCTATTCATAATTTGCCAAAATCGATTTAAAAAAAATTAATTCTTAATTTTGCCAACAGTTATGTTCACTTGCCTTAAAATCACATGCATTACAAGCTTCACATTAAAAATGACTTAAATGAAGATAAATAAGACATGGACTTGCCATAATATGCCACAACGCCTTTTAGCACAGGGTGGACTGGAGTAGATCCAGAAATCCTCCTTTGAACTGAATCCAGAAATCTATTTTGAATCGAATCATGACCCCAGGAATCTGAATCGAATCGTGGGATTTCAAAAGATTCACAGCCCTAATTTAAAACACAATATATTATACTGACAGGGGTGCTATTGCCTACGACTTCGATTGCTTTTTAAATATATATTCAATATAGATTGATATATTTTCGTAGACACAGATGTACTTTTACAGTGGACAATATCCGGTCTGGAATATTATTGAGCAAATGCTCAGTGTATAGGAAATACTTGTCTGAGCAAGGAGACTGTAACCTCTAGTTGAAGGTGATCAGTAGCCGGCTGTGTGGAAGTGCAGCCTACTAGGGACCCCTTCTGTCTAGAAACAAGATTTCATTAGCACCCTGGTTGTGACCCTTTTTTCCAAAAAACATTTACTGTTACTGTTAATTAAAACAGTTGCAGGTAGAGTTTGGCAATTTTTAGATAACATGTCTAAATTTGTTAAAGGGAAAAAGGGCATTGATTTGAATTTGGTGCAGTTATTTCTTCCAGGAATAATGTCACGTATGATCAGTTGCAGCCCTTCTAATGCCTTATTGTAACCCAATGGGCACCACAGGCCCCACAAAAATTCAGTGTGATATCCATGATTGCTAAAAGTTGAAAACAAGACAGAATTTAAAAGTGCTGCTTCTCGCTGTCTTGGTGGCAAAACTGATCTGACCTTTTTAACTTTGATTTTCCTCCTCACACACTTTGAAGCTTGAACCAAGCCATTTTGTGGAGCTACACGGCCTGTCCGTCTCCTGTCAGGGCTCCCGTCAGCACTTCTGTCTCCCTCTGCCGCTCTGATGAGCCTGTGAGCTAATGAACACGCTGAAGCTACAGCAAAACGCGCAGACTGCCGTAATAGATTTTCAGGAAATAATTTGCTGTGCTCAGGGATCCACCGCTGAGTTTCTGTTGAGTGGGACTTCAGTAATCCCTTTTTGCTGTTTTTTTTATCTCACTCTCGTCTGTATATCTTCTCCTTCAGGATGTACCCAATAAAAGAGATTCCTATGGAGGAGGAAGCCCTGACAGACTGGCTGTATCAGAAGTTTGTGGACAAGGAAGAGCTCCTGACCCACTTCTACGACACAGGTCTGTCTCCCAGCGTCAAGTTGTTCAAGTCTCACTGAAATGTTTAAACTACAATGACACAATTTCATCCATATTTCATAAAACTAAAGTTGTGAAATGATGTCCAAGCTTCAAACCCTATAGGTGGGTGTTTATCATAGCAACTGTTGACTGATATTTAAGGGCTATTGTTGCTAAGTTACAAGTTTTTCAATAATCACGTGTAGAGTAGCTGATCACAACCACTAGGAAGTTAAAACACATTTGTTAAGTGTGCTTTCCACTCAGAAAGTAGAAGCTAGTTAGCCTAGCTTACTTATGTTAGCACTTATTCTCACCGGATGCTTGGTTCATGCTATTTTAATAATGTCATGTTACATGGTTAAATCAAATGTATAGAGATGGGAATACAACTTATTGATTCTTCAAGAGGCTATTTGCTGATTGACAGATACTGATAGCAACTGAGATCAAATAGTAAGAACAAAGAAAAACGTACTAACCTAAGCATAAAAAATTTAACAAAATGCATGTTAATTTCATGGTAATTACAAATTAAAAACAACTCACAAGTATAAACTCATTCCTTAGAAAAAGCCAGCAATTTGATTTCCCATTCGGTATTAGAAATCTCAAGTACATGAGAGCACGCTCCTGATTGGTCTGCGTTTGTATCTCCCTCACCAGGATCATTCCCCCCTGAAGAAGGGCAGAAGGAGGCCGTTTCCCGGCAGATGATCCTGGACCCAGTGCGGCTCTGTTTGATCCAGGTGTTTGCGTTCGGCTCCGGCTACGTATGGTACAGCGTCCTTCAGTACCTCTACTGTTGTTTATTTTGAATGCGCTGATGAGGCGAGAGTCTTTTAATCGGACCACTGGAAAAGCCTCAGGATCAGTTGGTGTGTTGCCCAGCGTCGTACTTGCCCCCTCACGATGGATGAATGTACATTTACAACAATGGAGAGACTTTTAACAGGAAACAAAAAAAAACAAAAATACAAAAAACAATAGGAAGACGAGTACACAAACACACATAGTACAAAAAAAGAAAACATACAATATGAAACTGGTCACAGGCACAGTTAACTTGAACACAACCCCACAACACCACACAACTCGCTCGAAACGGCCAACAGAATAATCTCTCGCACTCGTCACGACTCACATTTCGATGTTTACACTTCCTCATACACGTAGACGCTCACACGTACATGACTTTTTATTCAAAGTTGACAAAATGAGGCTCAGGATTCCTCCAGAAGACGCTCTGGACTGGACTCGCTCTCTTCCCTTCCCCTCCTGGGCTTCAGCCGTAGTAGTTTTACAGAGTGTAAAGTACGTGTGTGTGAGTATGTTTGAGTGGATACCTGTGACTGGAAACATATTGTCTGCCCTTGTTCTTCTTCCTGGCGAGAGTTGATGACGCCCCAATGGACCTCTCTCTATCAGCCCGCCGACTAGCCGGGCCGGGCCACACCTTCCAGAGCGAGCGGCTGTATGAACGTTGAGGCTGCGCAGCCAGGCCGCTCCTGGCCTTCATTGCACTAAGGATCCATACTGCCCTAACCGCTCCCTGTCCCAGGAAATATTCCTGAGTGGTAGCTGTCGATGTTTTTAATTTCTTTTATGTTTTCCTCCCATTTACCCGCATATCTCCACAACAACGGCCATTGTATTTGTTGTTGATGACTTTTTGTTGACTTCTTCCCCCCTTAACCTCCTGTTTCCGCTTGTCTGTGGAGGCAGTATTCTGAGCTCGCTGAGAAAGGGGGATCATGTTTACACTGGCGGCCCTGCTGAAAGCCTAAAGGGATGGTGGCTATGATGCAGCGCTTGATCGAGGAATCGTTTGTTTTCAGACATTAAAAGGGAGGTAAAAGAGACTGTGCTGTAGTGCTCATTTTTAGAAAAGGAGAAAAAAAAGAGAAAACGGGTGGCACGCAGGGCAAGAAATGCATTCTGATCACCTGAAAAGTTCCTCTCTTTGTGGATTCCCCTTTTTGCTCTCCGACACGCATACACACAGACACTTACAGAAACAATGTGCACACATAGCCATGTGCAGCTACACACAGCAGAGTAGTCTCGAAGGATGGTCTCAGCTAGCCAGCCTGAGAAGGCAGAGACCCGTTCCCCCATTGGACTACATAGTTTTACAAATATTTAAGCCATATGCTTAGTGTCGTCGGAGTTGGGGGAAGATGACACGAAGGGGGAAAAAAAATAAAGATTTTTTTATAGAAAGTTACCCTAATGTGCAGCAATCGAAAATAGAGATTTTGGCTTATAGAACTATAGGTGTCATTACTGTAAATTTACAGCATAACCTGCCTAAGTGAGTGTGTGTGGTTGTCTCCCCCAAATTTTTTGATATATATGATTCATGTCGTGTTGCTCTGTGATGTCAGAGTGTGGCGGCAGTTTCACCACGAGTGGTCAAATTTTATTTCATTTTAAATTACATGAACTGTGGTCCTCATGTCATTGTATGTTTAAATCTTGTACATAACAACGCTGAGGCTTTTTCATCGTTGGAAGTGACTGAAGCGTTTTTTTTCTCTTTTTGGTCCGTGCTAATTTAAGAGAATTTTAGTTTAAAATATCATGAATGTTTTTTATTTTATTTAAAAAAAGAAAGACGACGTCGAACGCAAGAATTTTCCCCTTCACTTCTCAGTGTTACCCTGTATTTTTTTAATTATTATTTTTTTTAGTTCCTGAACAGGAAGTTTTTGTGTGCTTCAGAGCTACTGTACGTCTGTGTGCGCCCAGCAACACACAGGCCCAGTTTCAAACTTGTACCATTGTACATTTTTAATGATAGGGATTTAGTGGAAAACCTTGACCATCTAGCCTTACCTGATGTCCAGGTGAACCGCGGTCCCAAATAATACTGTTCCCTCGCACTCCCACTTGACAAACATTTGGGGTGTTTGTTTTAAAGACGGTTTCACGGTGTGGGCCCCTGATGAAGGGGTCACTCTTCACTTACGAGGGAAACTCTGGCAGGGCCCTGCAATGATGCAGCTGTTCTCTTTCTTGAATGTACTTGTGCTGTGGTTTTGAGGTTTAATATATGTAATATGCTTATCCTGCTTTAATTAGGAAAATGATAGAGGAGCAGCAATTATCATTGTTAAAAAAAACAATGCAGAAAACCGTGTGTGAAATACAAAAAAAAAGGCTACCCGACTGGGTAGGTAAAGTCATTTCAAATAAGGCTGTAAATGTGATTCATCCAGCGGCCCTTCCAGATTCCCCTCCATCGTGAGAGTGACTTGAAATTAAGTTTCATATTCTTCTTTTTTTCTGACCATGTTTCCAAAGAAGGCAGGGAAATATATGTGTTCCTAGATGTGGTTTTAGGAAATAAACACAATAGGAATTTAAACAAATTATACTAGAACTGTCTGTAATTTTCCATTTTGTACTTCTCCTTTAATTCCTAGCTACACAGCTATTTTACAACACAAATGACTTGTGCTGGAATAAAACATCAAAAAGATCCTAACAGTGTAATGCTTTTCTTTTGACAAGTGTCATGCATAAAACTTAAATAGTTGTATAATATTAAACCTTGACATGTAACAGTTTTCTTTTGCTGCTGGATAGACACGTCAGCCAAGTATCCGCTCCTCTAATATCGGATTTTCATTTATGATCGATACATTGGTCAATTTGAAATTCAAAATATATAGCTTGTGTGGGAGAACTAAAAATACATACAGTCAAAACCTAAATTATTCATATCCCTGGCAAAACATTTTTAATTTTATTTTTGAATATATTCTTTGGGCATTTTTATGCTTTATTGATAGTGTAGAGACAGAGTTGAAATGGGGCAGAGAGGGGAGTGACATGCAGAGGACCCGGGTTCGACATGGAATCGAACCCGGGTCCGCTGCTGGCCGAGGCCCATGGGGGGGGGACGCCCTACCAACTGATCTATGGGCGCCCCCTTCCCTGGCAAATTTTTACTTAAAGTTACTTTTATGAAACCAGCAAGCTTTTCCTTGATTGGAAATGACACAGGCTTCTCATAAAAGCTAATAAGACGATGTACAAGAGGCATCATTGTGGAAAAAAAATATTTTTCAGCTTTTATTTACATTTGAACAAAAAGTGGCATGTCCAAAATTATTCACCCTTCTCAATAATCAAAAGAACAGGGCTTTATTCGCTATTACAGCTATCAACCGCTTCCTATAATTGCTGACCAGCTTTTTGTATGTCTCCACTAGTATTTTTGACCATTCATCTTTAGCAATGAGCTCCAACTCTTTCAGTTTGGAGGGTCTCACTGCCATCACCCTGATCTTTAGCTCCCTCCACAGATACTCAATTGAATTCAAGTCAGGACTCTGGCTGGGCCACTGCAAACCGTTAATGTGTTTGTCCGCTAACCATTTCTTCACCACTTTTGCTGTGTTTTGGGTCGTTGTCGCATTATTAAAAAAAATACAAGAAGTTCCGCATGGTAGGAAACCTATGAAGACTTGGTCGGAAGCCAAAAGTTACACCTGTACTGGCCAGGAGGATAGTGAGAGAGGTGAAAAATAATCCTAGCATCACCACCAAGGCCATCCTGGTTAATCTTGGCTCTGCTGGAGGCAAAGTTTCATGGCAGACAATCCAACGGATACTGCACACTGCTGGGTTCCTTGGACGCAGAACAAGGAGGATGCCACATAAGGCACACAAAAGCCTGCCTGGACTTTGCAAATGCTCATCTGGACAAAGAAGAAGACTTCTGGTCTTCTGTTTTATGGTCAGATGAAACTAAATTGAATTGTTTGGCCACAATGATGTATCCTTCATTTGGCATGAAAAAGGAGAGGCCTTCATCCCTAACAGTAAGAACACCATACCCACTGTCAAACATGGTGGTGCGAACCTAATGCTTTGGGGTTTTTTTTCAGCCAATGGACCAGGGAACCTAATCACAGTAAACGGCATCATGAAAAAAGAGCAATACATCAAGATTCTCGACAACAACATCAGGCAGTCTGCAGAGAAACTTGGCCTTGGGCACGATTGGACATTTCAGCAGGACAACGACCCAAAACACACTGCAAAAATGGTGAAGAAATGGTTAGCGGACAAACACATGAATGTTTTACAGTGGCCAAGCCAGAATCCTGACTTGAATCCAATTGAGAATCTGTGGAGGGAGCTAAAGTTCAGGGTGATGGCAAGAAGACCCCCCAACCTGAAAGAGTTGGAGCTCATTGACAAAGATGAATGGGCAAAAATACCAGTGGAGACATACAAAAAGCTGGTCAGCAATTATAGGAAGCATTTGATAGCTTTAATAGCAAATAAAGCCTTTATCTTTTGATTATTGAGAAGGGTGAATCATTTTTTATTTTCACAATGATGCCTCTTGTACATCGTCTTATTATCTTTTATGAGAAGCCTGTGTCATTTCCAATCAAGAAACAGCTTGCTGGTTTCATAAAAGTAACTTTAAGTACAACTGTGTCAGGGGTATGAATAATTTCGGTTTTGACTGTATGTAAAATGTATGAACAATATTAAAGACCTACTTCACCGGTGGGAATATGAAGGTGAATCTGAGATCCTATATGTAGTGTATATATTTGCAAAAAAAAATTAAATCGGTTCATCCTAGCCTGAGAAAAGGCAGAAAAAGTGTTTTATGGTCTCACTGTCTAACCCTACATTTTACTAGTGTGACATCACACTTGTAAACATGTAGGGTTAGGATTAACAGGATACCATATTTATTCATTCATAGTCAACTATGGAGCCTGGCTAAAGCTAACTTGCGTAGAAACAAAAACAACTTGATTCCCTATGATTTTTTATTTTTTTTTATTATTCAACAGTTTGCAAAACAATTTTGTGAGAGAAAAGCATAATTGTTAAATATTTAAATTACTTTTTTTAAAGTACGATTCTATGTTGTTAATATATAAGTCACATCTTGTCTTCGTTCAGTTCCGGGCTGAGAATGGAACCGAGACCTGTGTTTGCTCAGGTCACTGTTCGGTGTTTAACTGTGGTGTCCTTCACAAGCTGCTGAACGTCACTGGTTTCTATTTCAGAGGTCTGATTTCAGCCATGTGAATGATGTGGGTGTGTACTGCAGAGATCTGCTTTCCCTGGGAGGGACTCCACACTATTACTGTACTTTACATTGTTTAAAAATACAATATTAGATAAATGTACTTGAAGTCCTTTCATCACTGGTGCATTAATTTGAGAAAATTAATATAGCTATATATATGTCATAACCTCAATCTTAAAGAAATTATCAGTCAATAATCAAGGCCTAAAAATCATATTTTTCTCTAAATACGATTATGGCAAATTACCAGAAGAACAGATTTACTAAATAATGCATTCCATTACCTAGGATGGTCTCTTGTCAGATTCTCAATCAATATTATATCCTAGTGTGCAGTAATAAATATAGAAAAATTAAAGGGGTGCACGGATTGCAATTGAGACAAAGAGTCTTAACCTGTCGATACCAATTTTGGCCGATCAGAATTTTATACATGTGTTCATTCAAGTACTATACTGTACAGTACTTAACTAAACACATTTAGTCGTCCTCTGACAGCACTTACAATCTAATTATCTCTGACTTGAAGTTGAACGATGGTCACATTATACTGTATACATCATATCAACTACTGTGGATCTGCCGCTTTGAAATCATTCCTAATATCTTTCTTTCTGACTTGCCAGTCTGCCTTAAAATCGTGGAATTCACAGGATGAATGGAAACCCAGCTGTGAGGCGTGCCATCATCTAGCCTACATTCCCAAAAGCAGCTGGAGTGATACGTGGAGGGTCAGGTCTGAGGGACAGCCACATGCTTCAGGCCGCCAATGGGAGCCCAGGGTGAAAACAGTGGGAAGTGAGCTGGAAAATGGGATTAAATATGCACGAATCTTCACCAACACACTGAGAGGGGGCTAGAATTTAAGAGCCAGCAGGGGTGTCTGTGACTCAGCACGGTGCCCAGACGGAGTATCCCATACTCGATCACCTCTTCCCAAGGTCAACCACATTACACAGCCACCAGAGGAAACCTTTGCATCCTCTGCAGAAGCACTAGTGTTCCTCCTCACCTGGGACACCTGCAATGAACTAGCCCATTTCACAGGGAACTGCTCCCTCCCCCCTCAATGTCACACTTTGATGCCTGCCTCCCTCCTCGTGAATGCCACGTGGTGGTGGTGGCGTCCCTTGAGTCAGCAAACACTAAAACACCCAGCTGTGGAGAGGAGAGGTGGGGCCCGGGCTGAATGTCACCGCAGCAACCACAGGGCATCACACAGTATCTCTGGCTACTCCTGCTGTAACATGACAACACCGACAGCAGGTCGTATAGGATTCCATTTCCCCCATGTAAAAATACTTGTGTTGACACTGGAGATTAGAAGTGCAGCAGTGAAGAAATGCATGCTTTTATTAAATACTATGTTAAAAGCTATAATGCATAACTTTTATCATATAAATGAATCAGCTCACCCAAAACTCTCTGTATTTCTCAGTATGGCAGTGTCTACAAACTGGTGTCGCCACCCGACACTGAGCTCAAGAAGCACCCACAAATTGTTTCAGTTGTTGATTCTACTGCTAAGAAACCTGGATTTAGGCCTACAGCAGAAGAATAAAAAATACATGCGCGATCACCAAAGGCTTAGGCCTACCTCTTGTACTGTAGATGCGCCAACAGTGTTGTTGTAATTACTCAGAATTACTAATGGGGGCAACATGTTACGCACTATAGCTTTAAACAGGGCCTACTTTAATAAAGTGAAATTAGCAGGGAGGTGGGTTAAAGGATCAGTTTATCCCAATTATTAAAAATACAATGTTGCCTGTATAAAATACCCCACTATGCACATACCTTGGTCACAATTCTTTAATAACCCCTGAGTGTATGTATGTGACAAAGATGAATATTGGCCTGATTATTGTTATAACACTATTTTTTTGTACTGATGAAACATATTATAATAGTGTTCACAAGTGAGCTTGAGAAGTGCAGGTTCCCCATTTCTCTAGTCCTTATGCTTAGCTAAGGCTAAGCTAACTGTCCTATTATATAGCTGTAGCCTCCCGTTAATATTCCTGTTATTATCCAAATGCATTCCGTTATTATTCATTAAGACATATTCTAAGTTAAAAAAAAATTAAAGCATAAAGATGACCTCAGTCACCTTTAGGGTTACGTTTGACTCAGACAAAGGGGTTAGAGGTCAGGTGCGCATCATAACCCTCCTGTAAACACGAGCCCTGCAGCCATGGCAGCGGAGGCAAGGAGGTTAGTGTGGGACGTAGGCCTAGTCCGTCCTCGCCATTGCTCCCTCTCAACTCTTGGCCTTTAACGGCATGACGTCACGGCAACCCTGTCTCTGTTGTTCTTTAGCTGTCAGTTTTCCATTCTGCACCCCCCCACACACACACACACACACACACACACACACACACACACTCTCTCTCTCTCTGTGACTGTATCTGGCTCATGTCCAATCTCCTCCAGCTCTTTAGTAGGAGTGACCTTTGCAGAGGCAGACTGACAGACGGGCTCTGGCGCTCGCTCGCTCTCTTGGTGGTGTCGGTGTGTGGTACTGGCAGCACAGAGTGGGCAGGGCCAGAATGGTATTTTGAGCACAACTGTTACTGTGTTACTGCCCCAAGTGAGAGGGGCTGTTATCACAGGCTGGGGATCCCACATCAACATGTACTCGTAATGAGGGAAGTCTTTGATCTGTCATATGTAGCAAACATTCCTGTCTTGCTTTGATTATGCACATTGAAAATAATACTAGCTGCTTTAGTCCTTTTAAATGTGTGTCGGGGAATCAGTAATGTGATAAAATATATGACTACAGTGAATAATCAGATCGGGTCAGTTTGATCTCAGTTTGTTTCAAATGCAATGCAAAACCATCAAAAGGTTAATACCCCAGAGATTACATTACAGTAGTATAGAGGAGAAAAAAGTTGTTCCTGTAATGGAAATCTGTGTGTTCACAGAACTTGAATCTTAAAGTTGAAGTTTGTTTTATTTATCATATGTATACAACAAATAAATATGCAGTCTTTCTTTGGCAGGTAAAATATCTGGCTCCCTCTAAAAATGCAATCAACAAAAAAAGTAAGAACACACACGAGAATCTAAGACAGAAAAAAGACAGAAGTGAAGATACATAATCTTGCAACAAAAATAATATAAATATCAAGTAAAATAGAAGGTAAGATAAAGTTAGAACATACTTTGCAGGCTATTTTGGGGAGGTATGAACTGGCGATATAAACATATATGAACAAATGTAGCTTACATAAACATAATGAACAGGTGGTATGTAATGTGTGTGTATAAATATACGTAACATTTAAAAGACGAGGCCTCTTTTAATATCTAACAATGCCTGTAATGTTTGGGTAGGGCTGCCTGGCACATTTCTTCAATTCATTCATAGCTGACTGTTTCTAATAATGACTGACAGTAGGCTAAGCTATACCCAGAAGTATGTGCAGAGAGAGGGGTCGCTGCGTGTTGCTCTTCATGTCGTCTTGCTGGTCAAATCAAATGACCTCTGACCGGGGGCGCCCTTAGCTCAGTTGGTAGGGCGTCCCCCCCATGGGCCTCGGCCAGCAGCGGACCCGGGTTCGATTCCAGCCCGCGGTTGTTCTCTGCATGCCATTTCAACTATGTCTCTACACTATCAATAAAGCATAAAAATGTCAAAAAATATCTTTAAATGACCTCTGACCTATATATGCACCATTGTGTAACAGACTGCAGACAGAATAAAAAAAATAAGCTTAGGCCTGCAATCTCTGCATCAGTTCGTATTTCCAGCACTTGTAAAGATGTTCACATAATTTAACATGCTCATGCTTTTACTGGGTTCCCAAGACAAACACACAGGTGAAGAGAGTCATCTAAGACCTATGTAAACACAGAACTAGTGCAAAGCCACAATGCAAGAAAATAAAGGTAAGGTAGGTTATATAAGCTATATGCTATAAATTATAAATAGAATGTGGAATTAAATAAATAATAAATATAATAGAATATTGTACATGGGGTAGAATGTGGAAAAGTATAAATATATATGGGTAGGCCTAGGCTATTTTTATCTAATGGCTAGGCTAGAGATGTTTAGGCATATGATGCAGGTATACACATTAAATAAACAGCCAGGTGTAAATATGAACATATGTATTAAAATAAATCAGATTGTACTCTTGCGAGACATTTCGAAATATATTGAAGTTAATTTGGAAGATCTCCCGTACAATTTTAATCAAACCTGGGTTTTAAACTGACTGGGTGTTTTTGGCGCCATCCTGTGGAGAATCGACCACGTGGCACCTTCCCGCTCTACTCTCGCGGGTTTTAGGCTCTTAGCAACCCTGCAACTTGTATCTTCGCGTTGACCAATCAGGGGCCGGCGCACGGAGCGAGCACACCAATCCCAATCGAGGATTTGGGCACCAATTTAAAAAACCGACGGCAAGCGCTTCCTGTTTTGTTAGCTGCACAACGATAACAACACACATGAACGAATGAACCGAAAACCAAACATTTTGGTTTAACTGAGCAACTTTATGAGTAACAAAGACATACCCAGCACTCGATAGTCGCTCGTTTATGTCTTAACTACAGCCGAGTATATCGTGACCTTAACAGTTGTTTAGCTTGTAGCTAACGTTAGGACGGGTAACTTTTAACGTTGGATTCGGTTAAAAATAAGATGCCGTCCCGAGTTGAGGACTACGAGGTGTTGTACACTATAGGCTCAGGTTCGTATGGAAAATGCCAGAAAATAAGACGGAAACCTGACGGAAAAGTGAGTAACCGACCAAACGAAAGCACAGCTTACCTGTAGGTAACGGTTACCTGTCCGGAGGTAGTTACTCTATAATAAACCTTACTGACTACCGAGCGTAAATATCAGAGATTGTATAACAGGATGTGTGGTGCTTTAGAAATGAGGGGCTTAAACTGAGAAATGTAAAACTTGTGTTAATGTTCAAAACATTTTATTATTAATTTTAGCAAAAAACGAAAACAAAATGCATTGAGCAAAGTCTCTTAGGGACAAATGATTGGCACTTAAAGCCAGTAGATAGACAAATAGTCCACTGATAAAAGGAGCATCCAGAAGGTAATCAAATATGGTTATGGTTGAATAAGTTTGAGTGAATTTTAAGTGATGTGTGTTCTTTTGGTATTTATGTGAATTACTGCTGCAACACTTACATTACACTTTTGGGAATAAAAAGTAATAAAGTACCATCTATACAACTATCTGTCTATTTATCTTTTAATCAAATAACAAAACAAAAGTGGAACATATTTGTCAGCTGGGAAAGCACAGGTGTACATGCAGCTAGTTACCATATGAAGATCATTAGAGACTTCTTTCCATTTGGATATTCAAATAAGCCTTCTTAATTTAATGTAATTGACATAAACTAAATCGTAAACTATTTTAATAACCATTATGAAAGCAAAATGATCTGGGTCCTGCCTCTCTAGTGTATGTGTGTATGGCCTTTTTCCTGTTTTAACTTTGTAAACTGAGTATCTTTGTTGATTGGATTAAACAAGCTATTTGTTCCTGTGAACTTTTGGCTCTGTGAAATTATAATTTGTTACTTCTGTGTATACCTAGTAAAACCTGTAGTTGCAATATGTTTAAAGTGATACTAAGTAACTTTTGAAATAATAAGTAACCCAATCTCCCCATCACTTACTAAATAAAACACTATTGCTGAATTGCTGAATTCAGTATTGTCAGGGGTTTTACAGTCAGCTACAGCCTTATACTTTGTGTGCTGTGTAGACAATGTTCGCTGCAGTTAGCAACCTTTTGTATCTTGTTTTATTACGCTTCTTGTGCTTCTATTACACAATATTTTATCCCGCAGAAAGGCATCATAGATGGATGTTGTAAATGTGTATCTCTTTCCTGGTTAATTCAACTTTTTGTTTTGTAGATCCTCGTGTGGAAGGAGCTGGACTACGGCACCATGGCGGAGAGTGAAAAACAGATGCTGGTGTCGGAGGTGAACCTCCTTAGGGAGCTCAAGCACCCCAACATAGTGAGGTACTACGACCGCATCATTGACAGGACCAACACCACGCTCTACATCGTCATGGAGCACTGCGAGGGGGGGGACCTGTCCAGTCTCATCAACCGATGCATCAAGGAAAGGTAACTGTGCCATCCTTTTTTAGTGACTTATGTGTATTTCAACTCAACACCTGTGTCGTATCCTTCCTGAAGTATCTGCAGAAACAAGAATGTGGGTGTGTGTGTTTGTTTTCCCCCATGGCAGGCGTTACCTGGAGGAGCAGTTCATCCATAGAGTCGTGGCACAGCTGGCATTAGCCCTGAAGGAGTGCCACAGACGCAGTGACGGCAGGGCCACGGTTCTCCATCGAGACCTGAAACCAGCCAACATCTTCCTCGACATTAAACAGAATGTAAAGCTGGGAGACTTTGGCCTGGCCAGGATCCTGAACCATGACACCAGTTTTGCAAAGACATTTGTCGGGACACCTTACTACATGTCTCCAGTGAGTTGTTTGATGCTGCTGTGCTGTTTTTAAGGGAATATTTGGGGCATTTATCTTCACATTTTGACCGTCTCTCTGGCCCTCCTGATTGTATTGACTAGCCACATGTGCCACTATACTGTATGTCTACATTTTTTTTCTTCAGGAACAAATCAACCGGATGTCATACAACGAGAAGTCAGATATCTGGTCACTGGGATGTTTGCTGTATGAACTCTGTGCATTATCGTAAGTTTCTCTAGCTCCTCTGCTTGACCTGAATTCCCTAGCAGCTGCGAATGGTGGAAAGAAATTTGACATTTTCCCTAAATTTCACCTGTTTAGCCCTCCGTTTACTGCTTACAATCAAAAAGAGCTGGCTGAGAAGATCAGAGATGGCAAGTACAGGAGAATCCCGTACCGATACTCTGAGGAACTAAACACTTTAATCAGCAAAATGCTCAACTTGAAGGTAAATGATTTGTTTGACCATTCTATGATGTTGTAACTTTGCTTCCATTTTTGTTGAAGACATGGGCATAGGTCGCTCATCGAGGTTAGCTTAATTCAAACACTGGTAGTCAAGGGGAGCCAGTCAAAAGATTAACTTTACAACATTCACTAAACGCTCCTGGGTGCTTTTTGGGACCGACCGGAGAGCGAGGCAAAAAAATGATAAATGCTACCAGTTAGTCAGTTTGTGTGTTTTTGGTGTAAATGAGTGCACTATTCTGTTTGTTTGTTACCAGGATTATCTGAGGCCTTCTGTGGAGTCCATCGTCCAGAGCAGCCTGTTGGCAGACGCTGTGGCCGAGGAGCTGAAGAGGACACAGGCGCGACTCAGGCGGAGGTCAGAGGACTCAGACTGTCCCCTTCACAAGCCGGCTGAACCCACAGCCGCCTCTGCTGCAGAGCTCAGGCTCAGGGAACAAGCACTGAGGGAAAGAGAAAGGGCACTAAAGGAACGCGAGGAAAGACTGGAACGTAAGGCATTTATTTTCTACTCTCCTTTGTGACCCACGTTTGGTGAGGTTAACATCACACTGTGGCCTGGCCATGAGGCAGTGTGGTCACTACTGACTAAAGTGGGCTTTAAAGGTGGAGTCAGTGATTCTGGAGAATGCTGTGTTGTCAAAATAAATGTTGTCAAAATTACTGAAAATCTCCCCACGATCTGCTATCTGTCCGTACTGTGTGTGTGCTGTAAACAGAGAAGCCCACTGTTGCTAGCAACATGTCGGTTTAAATAGCTTAGGCTGTGTATTAACGCTGGATTTTCTTAGCACACACAAGTACAGACAGGTAGCAGATCATGAAGAGATACTCACTGATTCTGACAACTTGACTTTGACAACACGCATTGTCTAGAATCGCCGTCTCCACCTTTAACCAACAGGGGAGAACTCACTCATGATGAAGAAGAAAAAAACAGCTGCTAATTATAATTCTAAATATGTTTTAATTTTTGGAGAGTCATCCTTCAGGTGTGAAGTATTGCGTTGGTTTCTTTCTAAAGTGACAGGGGAATCTGTATCTCGAGTTGCGTAACTTTGAGCTTTATTCTAAACTCCTCTTGCACAAGATCTCAACATTCTCTGCAGGTAAACTTGTTAAACTGGTACAGGTTTATTCGTGCTGCTTTTGTCTGAAGTGTCGCAGCCAAATGTTTACAGACAGTACACTCAGTTTCTTTCACATCTACAGCCACACAAATAAAGTTGGTTTTCCTCTTCATTGCAGAAAGAGAGCAGGAGCTTTGTGTTCGAGAGCGACTGTCAAAGGAGAAGCTCGCAAGGTAAAACTAACCTAGAAATCCAACAATACTTTCGTCTCTTCACCTTTTCTCTCGTTCTACAATGTCCATATTTGCCAGTCTTATCAACCGATTGGTACTAAGTGTTGATCCTAATCTACTGTTACAGAGCAGAGAATTTACTGAAGAATCACAACTGTGTTCAGCAACCGAGGGACCTGTCACCGTTCTATGGCAAAGACATAGGTATGGGAACTGGAAGAAGACCTCTGGAGTTACTGAACGCAGACAATAACTGAGCAATAATGTATTTATGCTTGTGTTTGAAATGTGAATGACTTATTTATTATTTATGTTATTTAATACTTTTACTCTATTTTTTCTTATTATATTATTATTACTTTTTAAATCATGTAAATACTGTTTTTATACACCCATAAAGAATACATTTAAATAAACCTGCATTCACGGTTCACACACACACACACACACACACACACACACACAACAACAACTAAAAAATCTGGTCAATTAACACATCCGACAGTCTGAAACGTAGCTGTGATGTTGGGTTTGAAAGAATGTACAAGGGGCTGTCTGATGATACCCAGCTTAGTTGTTGTTAATCGGCGTCCTCTCACTGTTTGGTCATAGATGTGGAGAACCTCTCCCCCGGCAAGAGGAAGGTCCACTTTGCTGGCGAGAGCAAAGAGAATCAGCGACCCACTGTTCGTGAGAGTGCAGCGCCCAAGGATCTGATTCTGAGGAGGCTTCAGGTGGCCAATATGCGCGCTCAAACTCTGACCGAAGTGGAGAAGACCTGCCAGTTCAAGAGCAGGCAGATACTGGGCATCCGCTGACCACAAAGGGCTAGGAGTCATCATAGGTGGATGTAAATTAAGCTTTATTTATGTGGTATATTCAGTAGCCGTGACGGTAGCGAAGTCACATGATTCAATCCAGTGTATTTTATTGCAAACTTTTAAAGTGTCAGAATTTTGTTTAGTTTGAGAGTTTTATGTGTTGACGTGCTAATTTTTCAGACCGCTATCTTGGCTGTAAATGTACTGTTTCTTCTTGCTAAATAATACCTAAGTCTGTCTTCTTTCACAACCTGCTTAAAAATAGTCATAAAAGGGCAGCTTCTATGTTCAATTGTTATTGTAATAATATATATACGAAGAAAAACTACTGAACCTGTGATGGCAATGAACATTTCAACTATGCATGTATGTGTGTGAATGTAAGTTTTTTTTTTATGTTATTACTACAAATTGTAGCAATAAATAAGATTTTAAAAACGTGAGGTGTTTTGTCATTTTAAGTTCTAGGGGGGGAGTTTTTCCTATGTTGTATCAATCAAAGCAATTACTCAAATGTTTTTTTATTTACATTATAATGATACAAAGCAGGTAACTCCCACAAGGGGTCATCAGTTTCCCATAAAAGGTCAGCCACAGCATTGAAAGACCTGCCAGTGAATAGGCCCACAGGCAACTGTAATCAGCCTTCACACCTAGGTCATTTGTTGATTAATAGCCTATTGAAAGAGTGACAATTAGATTATATTTTGGTTTCTATCAATCATAAGCCTCCAATGAAAAATAAAAAGTTTGGTTTATATTTCACATTCAGTAATGAGAAATACACTCAAACTGTGTGTTAATAGAAAGTGAATACGGTAAATATAATCGTTTCTCTGTTCAAATAGTCGTTTTTTTATATTTAAACCTGCAGTGTGTAGAATTTTGGGTTTTATTTCCTAGCAGATTTTGTAGAAAGTAATTATAATATCCATAAGTACATTTAATTTGTGCACAATAGCTGAAAAACATTTTTTTAATTATTTTTTTTACCCCTAGAAAGGGTCTCATATATTTCTGCATATTTTGGACCAAGGCCTAGTGCCGCCATCTTGAAAGTGTCATAGTTGGAATGTCATCAGGTGGTGCATTGTTTAACATTTAGAATTGTTCTTGTCCTTGTCTCCTTGAAGGCCACTGTAGCTTCTGTTATTATTCGAAATGGTTGGGGTTACCCAGGGAGTGTTGCATTCTAGAACTTTCTTGGTAATGTCATATTACACACTGCACCTTTAATTTAAAAAGGGGTTTTTATAGCCTGTTAGTAAGATCGATTGAGGACATCACCGCGAGATTACGGTTTGTAGTTAGCGTGCATAGCAACCGCTGTTGTCGGGCTTTTCTGCACCGCCTACTTGCGAGAGTTGCAATATCTGACCAATCCGATTCCGTCTTGTGCCCTCTGCACCAATAGGAATCGTGTCGGCATGGAGCCGTGTTCCGTGTGGAAAGTTTCCCGGCTCGGGTGCAAAGTTTCAGCCGTCTGCAAATCGGAGCTCGTCGGCAAACGTTTCTGGAATATACTGGTCAGGACCACGGTTTTGTTCATTCGTTAACAAGACTCGTATACCGTACGAGTTTCACATCTGGGGTGACTTCAGCCCTAACCGAGTGATGCTGCCGTTTGCTGGATAACAGTGAATGAAGACGCCGTTAGCATTGAACGTATTGTCTCGGGCAGCCAGCTAGCTTAGCGTAAATCGTTAGCTTTGAATTGTGTTGTACCGGAGAGCTAGCTAGCTGATGTTCTAGTGAGCTCCTACGGAGACGCCGTGAAACGTTTTCAAACGTTAACCCGAAGCTTTACTCAACGAAGGACTGCGAGGGAAAAAATGGCTTGTGAACCTAACCGTGCCCGGCTGCTCTGCATGCTATCATTGACTTTCGGGTTTTTTATCGTGGAGGTGGTGGTCAGCCGGATGACTTCATCTCTATCAATGCTCTCGGACTCGTTTCATATGCTGTCGGACGTAATTGCGTTGGTGGTGGCCCTGGTGGCGGTGCGTTTCGCCGAGAAAACCCAATCGACCAAAAAAAATACGTTTGGATGGATCCGCGCGGAGGTGATGGGCGCTCTGGTCAACGCCGTCTTCCTCACGGCGCTGTGCTTCACCATCATCCTGGAGGCGGTGGAGCGTTTCACCGAGCCCCAAGAGATCGAAAACCCGCAGATGGTGGCCTGGGTCGGCGCCGCGGGGCTGCTGGTCAACCTGCTCGGGCTCTGCTTGTTCCACGGACACGCCGGCGGAGGCCACGGACACTCCCACGGCGGCGGTGGTCACTCTCATGGAAACAAGAACAAGAGGGGGAAAACCGGGAAGTGCCAGAATGCTGGGAACGGGTCTTCTTCAGGAGAGGAGACGAACAACTTGGTGGCAAATCACAACAGCCCGGGAGAAGGCAGACTGAGAAATGGTGAGTATGGGAAGACGGAGTATCTTCTCTTTTTATTTTTTAATATCAATCTGGTTTTAATCTAATTGCCCCTCTGTCTAAAGTGATGAAATCTCATAGTTCAATGTATGTTACAGGCCACTGTGTCAAAACCCCAGCCTCATTGTGTCCCACGTTTAATCTGACAACATGTGCTGGCCTGGCCCTTATCTCCATTGTTAGCCATCCAGATTACACAACAGTACATATTATATCTAGAGTGTCAGTGTAGCCTACATCCTGCCCGAGTGACTAATCCTTACTGTTTCTGTGACAGTGGGCATTTGGACAACTGTTTGTCATCAGATCTTTGTTTGTGGGTTATTCTATCCCTGGAATCGTGGCCATTAACGGGCAAAGCCTCCAGTCTCTTGTTTTGTAAAACAAGAATAGATATGTTATAGCTGCCATCAGATGCAGCCAAGAAACATCATTTTAAAAAAACAAACACACTCGTAACATTGTCTAATCTATCTAAATCACAGAAGCGCTCATGTATTGTTCTGCTGATTCATACAAAAATAATAACATAATTGTAACATTAGCCATATGTGTATGCTCAGAGCATACAGTACACAAATCATCCTCTATGTCTGTTAGTTGTGGTCAGATAAGACTTTGGTGTCTGCTTTTTGACAATAAAGCCATACACCATGGAAGTATCAATGTTCCAAGGCTCAATGGGATTATTTGTCTGGGAAAAACTAGTCCACCACTTGCCTGGAGGGAAATTCGTGTTGCTAACTTCATAGAAGTAGGTGGACTGAAAATAAGTACTACTTAATTATATATATATATATATATATATATATATATATATATATATATATATATATATATATATATATATATATATATATATATATATATGTATGTTGTATTAACCTTCTTTCAAATGGTATAGAGATGATTTAATCTGTTAAAGTTAACACATCACAAATGAATAGAGTCAGTGTTGTTTACAACTTTACAACTGTATTTAATCCACAAAACCAAATATGAAATTAATTAAACAACTCATTTGGTGCCATATATAAATCTGGGAACATTAGGATGACCCCCCCCCCCCCCCACCACCACCACCACCCAAAAAACTTGCTGGTCATTCTGTGCGGGTGCCAATCCTCCCACACTGAAGGGTTAAACCTATACAGAAGAACACGTCCCCTCCTCACTATTAGGCCCTGCCAGTTTGGATAAATGGAGGCTTCACCTCTCCCCCTGTACCCCCTCCTCCTCGTGCTCTGACTGGGTCATGCATCAGTGTAAGCGCCGAGTCGACAGCCACAGCCACACCATTAGTCGGTGATGAATGACCCGGTGGGGTCCTGCCATCGTAGAGAGCAGCCAACTGCTCAGGTGCCCCTTCCGTTCCAGTTGTGTATGCTGCCTGCAATTACCAATCAAACCCACTTGATGTGAATTACTGCAGAGTGTTTAGCAGGGTTTAGAATCCCACATGCTGGAAGCAGGGTTTACGAGTATGTTTCTCCTGTTTGTGCTAGCCCCGAGCTGTTTGAGCACAGACTTGGGTCACAAGACTGAACTGTCCACCCCAGTGAAAGCTGGAACATTGTTACCAAAACAAAGATCACTTATGAGTCAAGTTAATGGACCGAATGTCTTTATTGGTTGTGTCACCCCACTCCACTTTGAATGGAGCAGCTTCAGCACGTGTCACCTGATTTACATTGGAGGCCTTTCTGGCTCTTTTGTTTCAAGTTTTAAATGGACATGTGCTTTGACCCCCAAGTGATGTAACTCAAATCAAATCAGTTTTATTTGTATAGCCCAAAATCACAAATACATTTGTCTCAGTGGGCTTTACATTTCATACATATGATATATGATACAATATGACACCCTGCCCTTACACCCTTAGCTCGGCTGAGAAAAAACTCCCAGTAAAAACCCTTTACCGGGAATACATTTTTTTTTAAGAAATGTCAGGGAGAGTCGACAGAGTAAGGGATCCCTCTCCCAGGACGGACATACTGCAATAGATGTCATAAGTAGAGAAAATCACGAAGGAATTTGATCATTGACCAGGTGATTACATGGTAATACTAAGTAAAAGTAACTGAACAATTGATCAACTGACTGCACTGATAGCATCTTCTTGGACTCTCCTTACTGTGGGATAATAAGTTACAGCTTTGTGTTTGCTCTTTAATGACCTTAAGGTGCTCCAACTTTCAGTAAATGTAAATTCTTGCACCCGGTAGCGGTAGTGTTTTTATATATATATAATTTTTAACGTAATTCCTTAAAGCAACAATTTTATATTCGTTACAGCTCGTGTTCTGTCTGTATATTTCTTATGAATGCTGTATTAGAATCTCAGTGGGAACGTCCAGCTAATGATCAAACTGTCAAGTTATGTTCCTGTAAATGCAACAAAAAACTTTGTCTTTATCTTCAGAAATCATCCTAAAGGACAGCACAGAGGTGCAAATGAATGGCAACAGCCACTACGAGGAGATGGACAATGAACAGGACTCTGCATCGCAGCTCAACATGCGTGGGGTCTTCATACACGTGCTGGGTGACGCCCTGGGCTCTGTCATTGTGGTGGTCAATGCTGTAATATTCATCTTTGTGTGGCAGCCCTGCATAGCCGGCGAAGCCTGTGTGAATCCGTGTATCAACAGCCACACCACGGACCACCAGCATATCAACCACACGCTGGTAGACCTGCTGGATGGTCCTACTTCGCTGCCCGTGAAGTGTGCTGGTCCTTGCTGGGTTCTCTACCTGGATCCCATTCTCTGCGTCACGATGGTGGGCATCCTGCTGTACACCACCTACCCTCTCCTCAAAGAGTCTGCCCTCATCCTGCTGCAGACCGTGCCCAAGCAGATCAACATGCACCGGCTCAACGAGCAGCTGCTGGGTCTGGACGGCGTGCTGGCCATCCACGAGCTGCACATCTGGCAGCTGGCCGGCAGCCGCATCATCGCCACGGCGCACATCAAGTGCCACGACCCCACCTCGTACATGGACGTGGCCAAACGCATCAAGGACTTCTTCCACGACGAGGGCATCCACGCCACCACCATCCAGCCCGAGTTCGTCACCTTCAGCTCCGAGTCTCGAGACTCCCTGTGCGAGCTCTCCTGTCGGACTCAGTGTGCGCCCAAGCTGTGCTGCGGCACGGCGGACAAACAGAGCACAGGCTCTGATAAGAAAAGCTTGGGCGACGCCTCGGCCCTGGAGGTGATCGAGGAGGCTTCAGAGCAGCCTGCTGCTGCTGCTGAGGTTCAGGTGCTCCCTCAGTCAGAGGTGGAGGTCCCCATCGCCAGAGAGGTGGAGTCGTCTCTGTGAGATGGAGGGGTTAGAGAAGAGAACCCGAGGAGAAGCTGGAAGACCACCACATCAGGCTAAAATCATCATTGTCATGGACACTGTTATATTTTTCCAGACAAGGAAATTATTTTCCTTAGCCTTTTATTCTCTTTCACCTGCCCTCGTTAAGGCTGAAAAATGCATTTGAGCCGTTTTCTAGAATTTGTATCCCTCTGTGTACCTATTTCCCCCAACACACACACACACACACACACACACACACACACACACACACACACACACACACACACACACACACACACACACACACACACACACACACACACACACACACACACACACGCGCGCCCGCCCCCATACGCGCACACACACACATTCTAGCCAGCCTCTTCTCTGGCGCTCGGGCCCTCTCTGGTTGTCTGTTGCCCTGGCAGTATGGTGGCGATGCATGTTTGGGGTTCACTGACCTTATCTCCTCCAGGACTGGAGTGAGGCCTGCATGAGTGTCCCTCATTAGCACCGTGTTGTGATGCATAATCTCGTCCCATGGTTTTTCTGTGCCAAAGCTTCTCACTGCAGAACTGAAGGGATCTGATTTGATGTCCTCTCCTACAAAAGGACTGACACAACACATGCAAGTCAGAGCACACATCACTGGGTTATTTGGATTAGCCTACGGACCGGTCGGCAAAGAGTCTACCTTTTTTTTGTTCTTTGCTTCGGCTTTGAGCAGATCTATTTTCTTATCCTCTGGTCCCAAGTGGAAGAGTATTGTATTGCATACTAATTTAAGTATTTTAAGTTATTAGAAATAATCTATTCCTCTCTTTAGATGCTGTTTGTAATATTTAGTTTGGATGATATAGACTTTTTTTTTTTTTTGCAACTTATCTGTTGTGGATTTTTTGACGGACCATCTCTGCTGTAGTGTGGTTTTTCAAATGTGATGTTTTATAACGATTCTGTTCCTCGAGAGACTTTTATCGCTGGCCTTGTACTTGCAGTTGTTAGTTGGATACAGAAGCCGTATCACCACCTCTCTCACCTTGCCTTTTTAAATACAAAGAAACAACTGCTGTGGTATAGCACTGCGTATAGTAGACACAGTGCAAATGGATTTCTAGCGATGGCTGATTAAATGTCCATTCACAAATTTGATGCCTTGCAAGCCAGAGGGTCAGGTCTGTTGTGAAGAAATGAGCGCTGTATGCCATTATGAACGATGAAACCCTATTCTCTGTATGAAACCACACTGGAAAGCTTTCTGGGGACAGCGGTTGATATTAGTTAAAAAATCCTCATGAATGCGTTTGGCATTTGGTACCAATCCATGTTGAGGGAATTTTTTTTTATATATATATTTTCAGGACGTTCCACTACGTTTGCATGACCAAACTGAGACCTGGTGTTCGACCTTTTTATGAGCCCCACTTGCTGCTTACCAGTACCTGCTGGTATCCCCCATCCCCTGAAACAACTCATTACTGTGTAGGGGATGACTCATCCTAACAGCTTCTCTGTCCTCTGCTCTGGGCAGCTCAGCTGACTGTTTTTGCTGTATTGAAGTCCATCTGGTGGCCTTTTGAACTGTTAGGATAATTTTTTTCACTCATCACCACACATATCATTTGCAGGTGACCCATCGGTGCGTTTCAGATTTCCACTCCCGATTTAATGTGTATGCAATATAGAACTATGTGCTGGGAAATGTTTTTTGATGCGTTCCTTCATTTGTATTGTCACTTTTATTCTGTGTCTTTTAAGACTTGAGCTCTATGTGCAAATTATAAACAAGTGTTTTTTTTATTTTAGATATGACATGTCAACTGATGTGTTTTTGATATACTATATATCTACAGTACCTGTCTAATGTGTCATTGTGAAATAATAAAACAAATATATGGCTGTTTTGTACAGTTGATGTACCAAAAATTGTCCTTTGCCTTATTTATGTGATTATTTAAGTGATTAATCTATCTTGGCCACCAAGTTTATTTCCAACAGAAGTCACATAGTGCTTGATGAGAAGAAGAAAAGGGAAAGGAAATAAAGCAACGGTGAAAAGGTTAGAATTGAATACAAGCTAAAGGAAACGTGTTTTAACCCTCTGAGACCCACTGTTGTAAATTTGCAACATCTATTGGAAGCTGTTTTGTAGTCATTTTCCAGGACTAAATGTACACAAATACTACATATTCCAGCACTCCAGACTATACAATGTATCAAATCACCAATTTCGGCGGGAAAATATTAATATTGTAAGAACAGCAACATTTCAAATTCAAACAACATGGATGACTCCCACTGAGCTCCCAGCTCTCTCTGTTGGATCAATTTTAACAATTTTCCAAGTAAGTACTTGACCTTTAATATTTTTTTCTTGTATTGTAAAGTTGTTCTGTAACATATTACTTCAATAACCAAACTAAAAAAGTTAAATTTACATGATTTTCAGT
Organism: Ammodytes marinus; assembly: GCF_949987685.1. NCBI lineage: Eukaryota > Metazoa > Chordata > Actinopteri > Uranoscopiformes > Ammodytidae > Ammodytes > Ammodytes marinus. The sequence continues at coordinate 9,114,215 of NC_137223.1, read as the reverse complement.
GATTTCTTTTAATGTTGCAAAAACGCAACACTGGGCTTCAATGGGAGTAATTTTTCCAAACAAAAGGCCCAATCACTTATCATGAGTAAATTGTGTATTATTTGTGTTTTAAGCTAAAGTTCACTAAAGTTTAAGGTTTAAAGTCATTTAGTTTTATATAAAACTAAATAACCTTAAACTTTAGCCTAAAACTATAACACAAATACAAAACTTTTGTTTTGAAAAATTACTCCCATTGAATCCCAGTGTTGCTTTATAGTATAATAATTTACAGTATATACATGTGTGAGATCTGCAAAAGATAAAAAGGGTAACCCTAACCCTAACCCCTAAACCCTAACCCTAACCCTCTAACCCTAACCCCAACCCTAACCCTAACCCTACCCCTAACCCTAACCCAACCCCTAACCCCTAACCCTAACCCTACCCCTAACCCTAAACCCAACCCTACCCCTAACCCTAACCCTCTAACCCTAACCCACATTCCAACAAAGGAACCTTTTAACCCAAACCCTAACCCCACCCTAACCCTAACCCTAACCCCTCTAACCCTAACCCCAACCCCAACCCCAACCCTAACCCTAACCCAACCCTAACCCTAACCCATAACGACCCACGGTGACATCCAGGTCACACACACTTTGAATGTCCCAGAATTACGTATACGTCACATCGGGCCGTGAGCCTCAACATAGTCAAAAAAATTTGGAGTGACGTATTTGTCACAATAACAAAAATGGTAATAAGCTAATCAATTAATTTTAGTGTTTCATTTATTTTGAATTAATATATGTTCTTTTGCTAAATTCAAAGTACATTTGAACAAATCTAAACAAAAATTAATGACAACACATTGTAATATTAGGGTTAAAAAAAAAAAATTTGGATAATATTTTGGATAAAAAAAATTAAAATTTCCAAAAAAAATTAAAATAAATGAGAAAACATCAGAAATGTGTTCTATGTGGTCTACTTAGTCTGTGTTCCATCCCTCATATTGTTCCTATAAGTAGAACTGGGTGCGGGTTCTTATGGGCTAAATGTGTAACCACTAAGACCCGTTGTTGCAATTTTGCAACGTTTTCACAAAATCCTCAGGAATTATAATTTTTTTTTTTAAAATATATTTTCCTGATCAGAGGCTTGCTAAAACAATTTTAAAAAGGAGAAAAAAATCCTACATCAACAAAATCAATGCTTGGGTTTCACAGGGTTAAGATGCTTTTAAAAGTTGATTAGCTTCTGTGTGAAATGACAAATGATGTCTCACAATCTGTCCATGGCTATAAGATACTCAGAGCTACAAATAGCAGCTATTTACTGATACAGCTTCATGTTAAACCATTTTAAATGATTTATTTGGCATTTGTTTATGACACTGAATAAATGCTCAACTTCTAATAATTAGTTTTTTGTTGCTATGAGCCAGGGCTTTAAAGCTTACAAATGATCCCCCCCCCCTTCATTAAGCCTGTACCACCAAGTGATGTTAAATCACTTTGAAATGAATTTCTTAAAGTGACAGGGAGAATTGTGTAGATTGTGAGCCATGTAGTTTATATCTCAAATGAGTCCACAGACAGCCCCAGTTTCTATCTGTCTAACTCCCAACTGATCTTTTGGTGTCTTTTGCCTATTTAACACCACCTCAGCCAAAGTTGGAGAAGGAGATTAAAGAGAAGATTTAGGTTTAAAGAAGCAGAGGCTGTTGTCAGGCCGCCATAGTGTTATAACACTTGTGTTAGGGTTAGAAGGTCTTATGAACTGACGTTGCACGTCTCTCCTTAACACTTTTGCTTTGTAAAATGAGTCTTGAGAGCTCGTATGAGAAGATTTTCTACACCAAAAAGTGAATCTTCCTTCATGTGTGTCTTAAGTGTCATAATAATTTAAACAATTGTTGCATAAATCAGTAACCAGCTGTCCATGCAGACAACATACTTAAGGACTTGTTTTAATGATTGATTAAATTTTGCAGCCGCTATTTAAGGTGGTTGTTGACTTGAATTGCTCACCAGAGAGACAGATAAACATGCTGTGTTGAGTTTTCTAATTTAATTCAACATTGTATTGTAGCCTACAAATCAACAGAAGAGTCTATGTGCAGTTCATACACAAATATCCCACATCCCAAACATATGCAGAAGTGTAAGAAATTATTCAGACACCGATTAAAGCTACAGTGTATGATATGAGAAATACAGTCAAATTGTCATTCAAAAACCATATAAACAGGTAGGTTGTATGTAATGTTATGTTGATCTAGTCTGTACAGCTAACAGGATGTTTGTGGCTGATGACTTACATGGCTTAAAACCCTCTGGCTATCTTAGCAGTAATAACGGTCAGAAGTGAATCTGACGGCCTAAAGGTTGAGTGAGTTGTTGGAGTTGTCATGCTGTTATTACACAAGTCAATAATGAAAGCGTTTCACAACTCTTCCTCCACTGTTTAAAGAAGCGGATACATGGATCTGTGTCTGTGTCACTGGGAGTCTGTTGTGGTTGCTGACTGTGATTTTGTGGCTGAAGGAGCAGCAGCCATCATTGGGCCGGGGACTTATGCAAGAGGCCATGGGGGCATTCCAAAGGCAACAAGCATTGGGCTCTACCCAGCATTCCTCAGTGCTGCTCTCCCCTCACTCTCTGTGCCCTTTTAATGTGGAAATAAAAGCTTGGTGTGGCCCTTTTTGTGTTCTTTGTTGAAGTCAGGTGTTCTTTACAACTTTTACTGCAGCTCCATGTATGCAAACAGTAAAGTGGGCCTGTGTGCACATCCACCACTCAAAGTCAAAGTCAAAGTATACTTTATTCTCCCAAAGTTGGGAAATTTGTGTGGTCAAAAGTGCAGCACATTTAAGACACACAGGCATACAAGTGGGCACGCCACACACACAACAACCTTTAAGAATAAATAGTTCAGTTCATCAGTGAATCAGTAGCAGGCCTAAAAACAACATTCACAAAAATTAAGATAAAAACAGTAAAAGAAAAACACAGTGTTCATGATCATGACCTGTGTCTTTCATTAAAAAGTCTAATAGCAGAGGGGACAAATGACAAGCTAAACCTTTTGGTTCTGATTGACCTTTGCAGCAGCCTGCTACTGCCACGGTTGCTGAGTTGGAACCTCCTATAGAAGGGGTGGGAAGGATCACTGAGTATCTGCTCAGCTTTATTCACAACAAGATCTGACCATAGCTGAGTGACTGACGTCTGACTGCATCCAATGATTTTGCTTGCTGTCTTTACCAAACGCTGTAATTTATTTTGGTCTTTTTTGCGCATGTTTCCATATACACAAACTAAACCAATGGACAATACACTCTGAAGGACTGTTTTGTAAAACAATTCTAAAATAATACAGTCCACCTGAAAGCAGTTCAGCTTCCGTAGAAAAAACAGCCGTTGTTGTAGTTTTTTTTACCTTAGACCACGTGTCAAACTCAAGGCCCGCGACACGTTTTGATCTGGCCCGCGAATCAATTCGGCCGATTTGAATCAATTCTGAAAAAATAAATAATAATTCTTCTTCATGGAGCCTGTGCCATATCCGCACGTCGCATACGCTCCCAACTGTTAGGAAACTTACGTGGCTTACAGCTAGGAATGTCTGCTGAAAGTTCTACAGCTCAGGATTTTAAGCCATGAATTGATGAACTTGCATCTAAGAAGAGCTGTCAGTTTTCTGAGGGCTGTAAATAGGCCAATATATGTGGCCAAATAGCATGCTAATATTGATGATTGATTGTGTCAAGTGTCTAAGGCAGTGGTGTCAAACATCCGGCCCGCGACTTGTAGAGCACACATTTCTGAGCATTAAAGCTGGGGTGTATGATTTGGGGAGAAAATGGCAGTTGGGATAGAGATTCGAATCCAAATACCTCAACCGCTCCACTTGTTCTCTTTGGTCCCTCCCCTATGGTCCCTCCCTGACACGCTCTACACCAACAAAGTCGTGCCAAAGTGAATGGACAGTCCCAACAGCCAATGAGAACAGAGAATCGGAGCCTCACTCTGATTGGTCAAAGTGTACAGCTCATGATAACTTTGACCAATCAGAAATCATACACCCCAGCTTTAAAAAAAAAAAGTAAGTTAAATTAAAATTTAATTAAATTGGGAAAAACGTATTCCAAAACAACAAATAACCTCTGTATTTAAAAATAAATCAAAAAAGTAGAAGTTGCACTTTTATTTAATTGTATTTTGTACTGTCTGCATGTTTGCACAAAATGTGTCCCTGTACATATAGTAAACAAAATTGGACAACTGTTAGGTCAGTGCCTGTTGTATTTGTGTATTCAAATAAACGGTTGTTTATTTCGTTAGTGTGTATTGGCATCTTTGAGCAAAATACCCCGCGCCGCACCTCCTATTCCCGTGACCAGCAGCAACCTTTACTAAGATATTTCCTGGGGGCTACAGAGATCCCTTGTGATCCGTGATAATGTAGGTTACATATGTAGGCTGAGGTATAAAGCATATAACTGAAAAACAAAGCTAAAGATTTGGATTTACATACACTCAACAAAAATATAAACGCAACACTTTTGTTTTTGCCCCCATTTTTCATGAGATGGACTTAAAGATCACACCTGTGCACTAATCATGATGTCAGATCAGCATCTTGATGTGGCACACCTGTGAGGTGGGATGGATTATCTCAGCAAAGCAGAAGTGCTCACTATCACACATTTAGACAGATTTGTGAACAATGTTTGAGAGAAATGGTAATATTGTGTATCTGGAATGAATTTTAGATCTTTAAGTCCATCTCATGAAAAATGGGAGCAAAAACAAAAGTGTTGCGTTTATATTTTTGTTGAGTGTATGTACGTTATTTTGCCATTATTACTGGTCCGGCCCACTTGAGATCAGAGAGGCTGTATGTGGCCCTCGAACCAAAATGAGTTTGACACCCCTGCCTGAGTTTGACGTAGTGCATATCTCAAATTTGAGTTGGTCATCAATTTCAATACCAAGGTATTTATAACTACTAACCCTCTCAATTGTTTTGTCATTTACAGTGCTGTTAGGAATCTCACTATTATGACGTCTAAAATCTATTACCATTTATTTTGTTTTATTTGCATTAACAGCCAGGAAGTTGTCTTTACACCATTTGGTGAAGTTACTAATCTCTTCCTCAAAGCTGGTTAGCGCTGAGCTATCTGGTTTCAAATACCCCACAATGGCAGTATCATCTGCGTATTTGAAGAAAGTGTGTGTGGATGTGGAACACACCCTTGAGGGGCCCCGGTATTGATGGGCCTAGAGGTGGAGGTCGCTGAGTTAAACCTAACCTGTTGAGTCCTGTTTGTTAGAAAACTGTTGATCCAGATTATGAGTTTTTGGTTCACCCCTGCCAGTTTATCCACCAACAGGTGGGGCTGTATGGTGTTAAAAGCACTGCTGAAATCAATAAAGACAATTTTAACAAATGTTCTCAGCCTTTCTAGATGTTCCCATATACTGCTGGTCATTGTCAGCAGTGCATCATCCACCCCTCTACTTGGTTGGTAAGCGAACTGGTGGGGGTCAAGACATGATGAAACTTCAGTTAGCAGGTGGTTTAACAATATCTTTTCAAGACACTTCATAAGTACAGAAGTTAATGCAACTGGTCTCAATTCATTCCTTTAGGCCTATTGTGTTTAGGTACTGGTATTATTAGGGACAGCTACCACTGATCTGGTATCAGTCCCGTGTCCACTGAACGTTGGAACAGCCTCTGAAATGGGGTTGCCAGTGAGTTGGCTCATGCTGAGGTCTAAGCTTCATGCAGTCCCAGTTTGTGCCTCTGTTATCGACCATGTCTCCTAGAAATAGGGTTTTTAATTCAACTCATTTGAAGGATTCACAATGCAGCCTTGATTGTTTAAAATTAAGATAGTGTTAATGAAAATATCTAGTGGCAGAAATATGGAAACTGATAGTATCAGTAAAAAGCTCTTGTAGTACAACATCCATCTGCATTAGTAAGCTTTTTTTTATAGTACAATTAACGGTTTGTAAGGATATTATCATGGTCTTCGGTTTAATACACAAAAACAAATTCTGAAAGATTTTTAAAAACTATTTCTTGGATATTATATATTCTTGGTATACCAGCAGATACTCTGGTTTTTGTAACAAGATACAATGTGACAATTGCTGAGCTTAAGATGAACTGGTAGGAAGGTTTTGTGACCTTTGAACAGAGGCAGGCTAGCTGTTTCCCCATGTCAAGTCTTTTTAACTAAGCTAAGCTTACATTCTCTTGACTGTACCATGGAAGTATTATAATGTACCTGTAGCCTAAATTCAACAGTCAAACACGAGTGTGGTTTAAATCGCTTTGTCTAAATGTACAGTAAGTGTGTGTGTGGTTGCCATCTGTCTCTCTGGCTTTGTCCTTGGGATATTCTAAGTAACAGGGTTGGGGGGGGGGGTCATGAAGGCTGGACTGGAGGGGTCAGAGGTCACTGTGCTGCTAAATGAGTTCACCTTTGCCAACACAGCACGTGCGTCATTCAACAGAGGGGAGAGCGGGACACAATGCCCCCCAAAAAAGAGGCGTCTAGTAGGCGCCAATCTACACATCGGTCTAAAAAATGGTGATGAGGCAAACTTTAAAAACCTTAGATGGTCATAATCTAGCATGATACATAGTGAGCGCTAGAGGTGCTAGTAAAGATATTGTGTTACCTTTGGAGCTTGGCTAACTGTTTTCCCCCCTTTCCAATATTTGTGCTAAGCTAAGCTAATTAGCTGATTCTTTTAATGATTCTTTTAATGACCACACAGCCAGGCTGGTGGAATTTGTTATCAGTACAGCTTGGTACAGGTTCCAACTTACAAAACATATAACACAGATGTACATACAGACATACACACTACACAATACATAAGGGCCATGCTTAATCCTCAGCGTTCAGAGTTCAGAAAGTTTATTGCAGTTGGGATGAAACTGTTTTTGAACCGGGTTGTTCGTAAGGCAATGTTCCTGTAACGCCTCCCAGAGGGCAGTAGCTGGAAGGCATAGTGTGCAGGGTGAGTGGGGTCGGAGATGATTTTCTGTGCTCTGCGTAGTGTCCGTTTGTGGTATAGTGAATCAAGGGATGGTAGGGGTGTGCCAATAATTTTGGATGCTCTGTTTATGATGCGTTGAAGTTTCTTCCGGGAGAGTGAGTTTAGACTGCCAAACCAGACTGTAATGGAGAAGGTGAGGATGCTTTCTACGATGGCTGTGTAGAAGCGGAGCAGAAGATGGGACCTTACCCTGAACTTCTTCAGCTGACGGAGATGAAAAAGTCTTTGCTGGGCTTTATTGTAGATGTGGTCTGCGTTTATTTTCCATTTGAGGTTATTGCTGATGTGGGTTCCGAGGAAGCTGTAGCTGCTGTAGATGTAGATTAATTATTCACTGTACAAACATGAGAACAAATTAAACATATTTAAAAAAAAAACAGGTTGATGGAAACTGAACGTTATTGATATGGTTTCTTCTTTATATGGCTTTCCTGTGAAACCATCTACTAAAGTTTTTTTTATGAGTTGAGAAATGTTTTCCTTCTTTTTAGGATAAATAAACAATAATTTGAATTATTGAAAAAAAATGGGTAAATTTGGGGTAAATTTGGGGTAATATACTGGCTATTTTATATTGTGTATACACTCCACACATAGACTTTGAAAGCTAAAATAAATACAGTGCACAAGGAATGAAATAGGCAGCATTAAACACACACACACACATACACACACACACACACACACACAGTCTGGCCTCTGTGCTGTTAACAGAAAAAGAGGATGAAGCTGACAGTGAAAGTGGGTGTTGTAGCTGCAATCAGTGACCTCTGGCCTTTGTTTAGAAAGAAAGACTCCACTGTGGTGTATGGACCCGTTTATAGACAACAGGCTGTGGATTCACTACTGCTCGGGTCAATTCACACTCAATGCGATCAGTTCAGGAGCTGACTAATACCGATAAACGTTACACAGGAGATTTCTTTTCTTACCGGCCTGACATGTTTGTTGTCACATTTAAATTAAAATGTAACTGGCCATAAATGTGTATATGTGGAGTTCAAAACCCAAAACAATAAAAACAAAAGCAACACACCCAAGTGTTCTGGTTTTTATAGGATTGCTGAAAGGTGCTACAAGGAACTTGTAAATATTAAAAATAAATATGAAATAGTAAAAACTACCGCTTTTGTCCAAAGGGGATGCAAGAATGAACACAAACTGAAAGTGCCTTGGAGCACCTTGAAATACGCTTGGTGTAAAATAATGCTAATTCATAGTTTCCAGCTTCAAACGTATTTCACCATTAGATTCACGTGACATGAGCTCGGTGGTCTGAACAAATGCTGGCTGGTCAGTTTCAGGTTTCCTTTAAATGGAATCGTATCCAGAAATACTGAAGTGAAACGTGGGCCGGAAAGCAGAACTTTTTTGAACAGTTCATTTGAAATAAATGTCAGTGAAAGAAGGCGTCTGATGTTGTTTGCGTCAGTCAACAACAGGCTGTGAGGACAAACTGACTTTCATAGCTTGTTTCACTTCCTTTGTGTGGCACTTTCTCAAGGGGCAATATTTATTTCCCTGATTACATTTGGGGATTTTTTTTCCCTCCAAAGTTGCTTCACTCAAACTGTCACATACTTCCTGTCCCTTTTTTTAGATATTTTTTTTATTTAAAAATTGTACAACCCCAATTCCGAAAAAGTTCTGAAATAAAATGTGAATAAAACAGAATGTGATAATTTCCTAATCCTTTTCGGCATGTATTCAATAAATAACAGTTCAAATACATTATATGTAGTATTTGTTTAAACTGATCAACTTTACCGGGGCATGTTTACCACTGTTTACATTTACTGAGGACATTTTGAAAGCAAAATTATTTCCCATTCTTGCTTGAAATGTCTGGATTCTCCAAATATTTAAATTATATTATGGATTGTAGTTGAATCCTTAAATTATTTACAGGAATGTTGTTTTTAAACTTTTGGACTGTTTTTCTCTTCAGTTCCTCCCAAAGTCCCTTTATTGATTTTGAAGACTGAACCTTTGCCGGATGCTCCTTTATATCCATTCATGATAATATCACCTGTTACGTGTTAACATGTTATGTAAGTAATGTTCTTAACAGTTTTTTAAATTTTTATTCTAGAGCTTTCCCAATCTTTTAATGCCCCTGTCCCAACTTTTTTGAAACGTTTTGCAGTTTATACATTTTAAATATGTTATATTTACAAAAACAATTAAGTTTATCAGTTTCTACAAAAACATTTGATGTGTTTTTACTGTTATATAATCAATACATGTCGAAAAGGATTATGACGTTTTTTTCGCATTTTACATAGCGTCCCAGCTTTTTCGGAATTGGGGTTGTAGTTTGAGCCATGTTAACAGTGTCCCTGTGGATATTTCAACACCTCAACACCATGGACTGTCAATCCTGTACATTATTTTCATGGTCCCAAGAGGATGAAGCATACTGACGTTTGTGATCCTAAGTTTTACTCTAATGCCACTGTGAGGTTGATATTTGTGGTTTTGAGTAGTTGTCTTGACAACTGTTGGGTGGATTGCCATAAAATATGGAGCAAAAATGTGTGAACCTTAGAAGGATGAAATGTATTAACTTAAGTGATCCTCTGACTTTTTTTTAGCTACATTTCAAAATCCGTCCAATATTTGACTGATGAAAAAGCTAATGACATTCCCATGAGCCTCAGCTGTACTTTGGGGGGCTAGCATGCCAACAAACTTAACTACAAAGTGAACATGCCGTTAAGCCTGCTACACCTGCATGTTAGCATTTAGCTTAAAGCTCTGCTGTGTCTAAATATGGTATCACAGAGGTGCTATACAGTATATATTCATTAATTCATTGAAGCTACCTTAATTAAACCAAATGAGAATTTTAGACATACAACAACCTCTTTAGATGAACTTTTGGTTGATTTTAAATTATTACTTGGAACCTCAGTAAATTGTCAATTACAATCTGTTCCATCGAATAGTTTTATTCAGATAGACTTACTAAAAATTTTTTGATGTGTTTTTACTTTGACACGAGTAACATCAAGCGGAAACCATATACTATTCAGTAAATAAGGGAATTCTTCTCCCCAATCCCTCAGGATATTTCCTATTACCAGTGATCTGAGGCAGGACTATAGTTTAAAACAGGACAAACCAAACTTCTGGCTCTCAGAGAGTGAAAGGAATCTCCCAGGACTTTCCTCCGGGACTGTCCTCTCCCACAGTCCTCTCAGGAACCTCTAATCTGACCACATGGCAGGTTGGTACCTTCAAAAGACCCGGGCCGCCTTAGGGAGAGATTAGTAGGCCTGGAATGTTAACCAGCTCTCTGGTGGTGACAACGACCACGTTGATGATGATGATGATGATCAGTGAGGGATGAAGTCCTCAAATCCTTCCACGTATCTGAAATAGAAAAACTCTACAATGGGAAATTTTTCTAGTACTAGTTTTCATCCTGCAATTCAAAATGTAACCTCCACTAGCATCAGAATGAGCTCAAGTCTCAGAGTAGAATGCTTTGGTGATGCAGAATATACCAACAGTATTGTATTCCATAAGACGAAATAATATATAAGTCTGAAATTGCAGGGATATTACTGATTCTGAACTCTATTATACCCACAGCTGGTCACCTGTGATTTGATTTTATTGTGTCACTGGCAATGCGGCTGAATAATTTTTGGTCACTTAGGTGTGGCTTACTGTAAAAAATGACATAGAAAATTGCAAATAACAATAACAAAGGAGCAGAAAGAGTGCACTTGAGGAAATAGAAGAAATTAAAATGGTGACAATTTATTTTACAAGCCATCATTTCTATCTATCTGGGAACTCTGATAATCCCTCTCCTCTTCTCAGGGTCTGAGGTGGTTGTTTTGGAGACCTGGTAACAACGCTGCACCTGCTGACACCATCACTATTTCATGACCCCATGCCGTGTTAAAGGTGGAGTCATTAATTATGGAGAATGCCTGTTGTCAAAATCACTTTTGGTCAAAATCAGTGGACCCCGGTTTTCTTTACATTCCCATTTGTTTACAGGGCCTAGGCTATGTATTAGCACCACACACAGTATGAACAGGTAGTTGATCATGAGGAGACATTCACTGATTTTGACAACAAGCTTTCTCCAGAATTGTGTAAATCCATACAGTGTAAAGTATTGATCCAAGAGTTGTCATGACAACTAGCCAAGATTTTCAGACTAAAAATGGTGGCACTCGAGAAAAAAAGAAGCTATAAGAGTAATTATAAATGTATAAGAAAATATAATGTGTGGCATGGAAAATAGGTTTCATGTATTTGACTAAAAATGAAAAAAATATAGTACTTCAATGAATGACCTAGACCTGATTAAATGCCCACCTTTGGTGATAATGTTGGTCTACCTCGGTCATGACGTGTCTTACAGGACTGTGTACTTCATTAATTATTATTAATTAATTATTATTATGGCAAATTCATTATTTTCTTTGACAAATCACACCCTGTGTTTTTCTTCAGTCTTGGATCCAAGATGTCGGGTTGAAAAAGAGACTTTACGTCTGGGTTAATGTTTTAACTGACTGTACCGTCACTTGGCAAGCTCTGAGACTTTGATCACAGAGTTCAGTGGGTTCAACCAGCAAGCATTTCATTCCTCACTGATTAAAAAACTCTGACCACTGACAAGCTCCAGGAAGAGAAAGGAAGAGAATCAACACCTCTTCAATCTGCATACAGTTAAAGATAAAGACTTTAACAGCCCTTATCAGCGGCTGTTACGTGTATCTTTACAAGTAAAATAATTAAACATTATCAGGATTGATAAATATTTAAGTTGGATTGTTGGATTTTCGCCAACTTCCCATGCATTATTTCAGGATTTTATTAGCACATTTTAATTGCCCTCACATCTCATTCATGGCTTCCCTTTTTCTGCTGCGACAGTCACTCAACAGAATGATCATAGAACAGTTTAAGGTTGTAAAATATATTGTTTGATGATTTATCCATTAAAAACAGATACATGTCTACGTGTGTCAATGTAAATCACTTAAGATATGAATAATTAAAAGTTTAAAAAGAGACGTGTGGTATTCAGAGATAAATGAGATACTATGTTAAAAGGTTTCAACATGATGTATAAATGTAGTTACTATAAAATATCACATGCTCAGTTTATTCAAAGGTGAATTCAACTAAGTTAAGTTATGGTATCTTAAGGGGATCTTGTTTGACAGAGGCATTGTGGGTAAGTCTTGTACATAGATTTAAATTTCTTAGTAAATGGAAAGATGTAGAACATGGTGTAAAAGGTGACACAAAAGGTATTCTAGTTAAATTAGTAAATCAATCATGAAGGAAAGTCATAGTGAATGTGAGGATGATGATCTTTCCCCTAGATTCGAGGAGGGAGTGTGCTGTATTCATGAAAATGAATAACATTCTACAAAATTGGCCACTGTTGTTACTGAAAATTTGTTTTAGGAAGCACGAGGTGCTTAAATGGATCTATTGTGGTTACAGATGTATCAGTTCAAATCAGTAAAGTGTTTTGATTGTTTGGTACAAACTGTGAAGTCAACAAGGGCAGAGTGTTCTCGAGGCTGGGAGCTTTTTAGCAGCAAGAACTTCGTCCTGGGGCCCATTTTATAATTTAATTTTCTTCATATTAGAGTTGAAACAGTTAGACAATGAATGAATAAGGGATTTGTCAACTTCATCATACTTTAAATGAATATGTAAATAATGAGTTTTGATGGGTATTGTTTTTCACCTTTTCAAATCAAACGACATATTTCAGGGATTGTTTGTTTACAGACTATGTTTTCTGACGTAAACTTTATCGATCAATGGGTTGGTCGAGCACTTTGGCTCAGCTTATAAATGAGCACTTAATCCAGAGACAAGTGAATTACATGATAAGATACTTTTATGACTTTAGTATATAGCAGCGGTTTTCAAACTGTGGGGTGCGCCCCCCTTGGGGGGCGCGGGGTTATGGCAGGGGGGGCGCGGATGAATATGTAAAAAAAAAGAAAAACTAAAAAAAAAATTTTTTTTTTTTTTTTTTTTTTTTTTTTCTTTTTTATACTAAGATCACGGCATAGCTGGACACAAGTTCTTCTGCTTCGTTCCCCTCACTGCATTTAAATGCATTCAGTAAATTACAGAGAAATAGGTCTCGTTAAAGAAAAAGCGCACCAAGCCCAACCCAGAGGACCCTGCATACATTTTGTTTGTTTTAAATTAATATTTTTATGGAAAATCCATGTGTCCTTCTTCAATAGCTTCTAATTCATCAGACCCAGTGTCTCCAAATTATTTGTTCACACAAAATTCCTCAGATTTAGCCTCTTAATTGTCCTCTCAAAGTGCACCAGATTCATGCATTTCACTTTAAAAAGGTGAAAAAAAATCTCCCGGGGGGGCATACCCCCGGACCCCCCTAGGAGGGTCTGGTTCTCCACTGGCTACTATTCTCCTCCAGCAAGACATTGGAGGCACTAGTGAAAAAACACTGGGTGTGTGAATGGCATTTAACTAGTCAATAATTTGGGCAAGTCTGTCTGCCTATCTTTCTCACTCCGATGCACACTCAGTCAGTATTATCCATGCTTAAAGGAAGCAGGATTAAAACACTGGATTAAGATGTTAAAATGTATTAAATGTGTTTAAAAACGCACAACATTTTTTAGAATGTTTCAAAAACATGTTTAAATTTGTAAAATAATAATAATTTTTTTTTTGGGGGGGGGGCTCTGCTGAAATTTGTTCTCTGAGGGGGGGGGGGGGCTCACTCTCTCACACTTTGAAAACCCCTGGTATATAGTGAAAACTAGTTGTTCAGTAATGTGATGCATTTTGCTGTTACACACTTATCTTGTCAAGTCTATCTTTGGAAACAAACACACATTCAAATGCTACACACACACACACACACACACACACACACACACACACACACACACACACACACACACACACACACACGTTATCACAAGGTAGGTCATGTGTAATAACTGACAAGAAGAATTCTGTGAAAACAGTTGATTCACGCGGGCACGATATCTCCTCACCAGCACAGCACATAAGTGACTGATTTGGTTTTTATATGCTTACCTCCTACACACACACACACACACACACACACACACACACACACACACACACACACACACACACACACACACACACACACACACACACACACACACACACACACACACACACACACACACACACACACACACACACATCTGCCTTGTAAGATATAATTAAGTAAAAGTATTTAACACTCATCCTCTCCCTCTCTGCCCTCTGTATAACCTGTATTCTGTTTTGCCATTATAGAAATAAACCAAATTTGATGGTGATTAATTTGCCCGGCTGTTAAAATGGAGATGACGCTTGGTTTGTCACGCGGGTCCAGACATAACAACTATTAGATGGATTTGCCATTCAAATTTTACACAGACATCGGTGAAATGAAACCCTGTGACTTTGGTGAAGCCCCGACCTTTCCTCTAGATCCACCAGCTGATTTGAGTTCAATTTCTCAACAACTTTTGGAGGGATTGCTCCGAAATGTAGTACAGATTTTGAACAAAGGCATATTGAATTTGATAAATAAATAAACAGAGAGAGTGTGGAGTGGCAACAACAACCACCTTGTTCTGGGGCCTTTCGGGTCATTTCGCTCATGATGAACTGAGTGGACTGGTGCATTGCAGCTGCTATCCCAGCATGCACCATGGTGGAAGGCAATCAGACGGGAAAGTACACGCATAGATCAACACAGTCTCCACCCTCAGAGCCTATCTTGCATGTGTTTGAATTTTGTGACGGAGGAAACAGGTAAGGCGACTTGAGGTAAACCTGAAAGCATATTGCTGTAATGTGACATCTTCAATGTTTGTTTGCATTTAAAAAATAATTACTGCTGATTTAAAGCCCTTTTTCACTGTTTTCTGAAATTGCATGGACCAGACAATGTTCTGCAAATTCCTCTTTGTTGAAAATAAGCCTTGGTTGAACCCTTATTTGATATATAGAGGGTCCACTGTCAAACTGGTTCAGCTTTAAGTTGTGTTTGAAAACAAGAGGACAACAATGATTTTCTATTATCACTTATTTTTCAACCACACCGAAAAAGAGAGAAACAAACATCTGTTTACGTAATCGTAACATTCTTGGAGGTCAAAGTCAATTAATCATTTTGCAATCTCCAGATAACTGATAATGCTGACTGATCAATTGCCTCCCAACAATTTAACATTTAAGAAAATGGTTTTTGTCTGAGTGGATAGGAAAAGATACAATGTTCTTTTTCGATTTCTGATACAGAATAGCATAGGCATATTTTGAAATACAAGTACATAGGGGAGAGTGGCCTGAGTTGTGCCAGTGGGGAAGTTGTGCCACCCCTTGTTTCTAGAAAACCGTGGAAGAAATTGGAAATGTGACCATATATATTTAAGAAGAGCCATCCATTTGGCTCATCATGTAAAGAAGGGAGAAACATGGCATAAGATATAAGCACATTTAAGCTAAAAAAAAACTGTGTTTTGCCTTTCAAAGTAAAATTTCCATGATCAAGGTTTTTTGATAATCGTGTCTGAACAATTATAGACAAGTTTGAACACATTTGACACATGTTTTAGTGCTTTAGTATGCTACACTTTGAGTCTATACAGTTAGCACGATGTCAGCCCTAAACTGTTGCATCATGCTAATAAGCCAAAATTCGGGGGTTGGGGTGATTTGTGCCAAAGGGCCTGGGTGTATATATATATAAGTAAGTAAGTAAGTAAAATTTATTTATAAAAGCACATTTATAACAGTTTGCACTGTCCGAAGTGCTTTACATTGTGCATTGAGTAGGTAAACAATGAAGGTAAAATAACAATAACAAAAATAAAAGACATAAAGCCCATACATCCACATATAAACAAAGAAAGTAGTGCAGAGGTAAGATGGTTAATGGGGAGGAAAAGCCAGGATGTACATATGGGTTTTGAGCCTTGATTTAAAGGCATAAATGGAGGGGGAATCACATTTGTCAGGTGGCAGTTGGTTCCACAAGCACAGAGCAGCTAGTGCAAAGTACATTTCTGAGAGTTGTGCATGTGGCATGGCTGTATACTCTGTTCACCAAAAAGAAATTGATCATCTACAGTAGCTCAGAAGAGACTGACATCTCCATTCCACTTAACAACACCACTGACAAGAGTTCAGATGGCCAGAAAGATGATGATGGTGACTTTGTCATTGTGAGCTTTGCAGGTAAAACCACCTGGCTAGGCCTTGTTTAAGAAAATTGACCTTCAATCTTTGTAAAATATTTACTTTATTTACTTTAAATAAACCTTAAAGAGGACCTATGATACTTTTCGACTTTTGTGACCTATAAACATTGTTATAATGATTTATAGTCATGTTTAACCATACTAGAGTATCAAATAATTAAGTACATGCATTTCGACGTATTCCCTGCTGACCGTCTGGGGTGGCTATGCAGAGCACTAAACACTATGGCAGCCGGTCGAGCCGAACTCGTTCAAATTTCCGGATAGTTTCTGTCACGCTCGGGTCGTTTCTGTCATGTTTCCATGTATGGTAATGCTGCCGCTCAGGCAAGCTCCGGCTGCATGCCCCCACCTTCCTGAAAATTTCCCGCTGCTGGAAGGAAGGTAACCAATCACAATGGAGTGGGGTTTGCAGCAGGGGGGGGAGGGGCGGAGAAGCTCAAAGCAGTGTGTAGAGAGAGACTGCTGTGCTCGCTAGGGTAAGAGGAAGAGTGTCCCGAAAATCTACATAGTTTTTTGTGATGTGATTCATGTCAGGTTGCTCTATAGCAGTTTTTAACAAGAAATGAAAACCAGAAAAGTAGTATAATAGGATCTCTTTAAATAAGTAATTGTCTTATGGATTTGTCTTGCATTACAGTTTATGAGATATATATCAATGGCACAATTTACCCCATGGTATTCTCTCTTGTGGCACAACTTACACCACACCGGGGGCAAGTTGTGCCACAAGACAACTTTTTTCCGAAAGCTATATTTCTTAAACAGTTTATTCCAGATCCAAAGTTTTTATTGCCACAACATCCTGAAATATATGTACATATTTGAGTTGGAGACATAACTGTCAAGGCCTCACTTTAAAATAACTTTGAGTAAAAAGTGGCACATCTCACCCCACTCTCCCCTATAATATAACTGCCTCTGGAATATGACATTCTCTTAATGCATTATGTTTTGTCTGCCCTACTTGTTTTTCTGTTCTCTGTCAACAGATAAAGGTCTTATTGTTACCTCAGTGCTTAAAGGACAAACTGGAGATCCTCACGTCACTGTGCAGCAGACAAAGAGTCACGCTGCAGACAAATCTGCCTGCAGTTTTATTTTAGACACACAGACTTTCAATACACACTAAATCAAGCAGACAATCCTTTTGGAAATTCATGGAACTCCAGGACACATTTATATCCATCTGGCCATACAATATGGCCGTGTAACAGGCAGAGAATAAGGCTGGGGGGGTTACACATTGAAATATGCACTGGATGGAAAAAACTGAATATTGCATAATTTGAAATCTCTAATAGTGACAAATCCTCTGAAAATAATCAACTGACTTACAATTCCCCTCAGCTGTAAGAAGCATTTTCATATTTTGGAGTCCATTGTTTATTTTTTTCTTTAGTGTTGTTTCGGTTTCACTCTAACTGATTTCATCAACGCCATTTCTTTTTAAAACGACAAACAACAGACAGACAACGTACGATCTTAGCTGTTGAACACTGTGGAAAATGTACATACGGAAGCCAAGAACAGCCGTGGTTGCAATTATTTTTTGCATGGGGTCGAATAACATCATTGCTTGATAACGGGTTAAAGCTGGGGTGGAGGATTTGGGGAGAAAATGGCAGTTGGGATAGAGATTCGAATTCAAATACCTCAACCGCTCCACTTGTTCTCTTTGGTCCCTCCCCAATGGTCCCTCCCTGACACGCTCCACACCAATAAAGTCGTGCCAAAGTGAATGGACAGTTGACACAGCCAGTAAGAACAGAGAATCGGAGCCTCACTCTGATTGGTCAAAGTGTACAGCTCATGTTAACTTTGACCAATCAGAAATCATATACCCCAGCTTTAATGGGATAATTAACGGGAGGATTAATATTTAAAAAAATTAAAATAATCTGGTATCACAAGGAAACACAAGTAATCTCCTTGACAAAGCAAAAGGTTGTTTCCTCTTACTATTTATAACATAAAACACTGTTTTTGTCTCAAGATCACACGATAACTAACATTATAGGAACCAATCTTTAGTGATAACAGGTGCGCTATCTTCTTTGATATTTTAAAGCTCCCATATTATACACTTTTCGGTTCTATTATACACCATATTATATGGTCTTAGTGGTCCCTAATACGTTTTTCTTTAATTGTTTGCTGAAAAAAACGTTCAGATAATTTATTGTACTATGCTGATGTTCAGCTAATCTCACAATGGCCTATTTTTTAAAAAAGAGTTGCAGGTCCCCTCGTAAATATACAATCTTTGAGCTCCCCCCGCCCCCTGTCCGGAAGCGAAGCCAGATACGCCTCGCCCTCTGTCTGTCAGGGCCGTGGACCAATAAGAAATAGGGGTGTGGGCTGCACAGTGGAAGCTTCTGGCTTTACGGTTTGTGAGGTCAGAAAAGGGGATAATTCTGACTGGAGTGTTTTTGGGGGGAGGGGTGGGGGTTTCAGAAAAGGGGAGAGTGAGAAAAGGAGAGATTGTTATTTTTTTTGATATTTTGGCAGTCTCTAGGCACACCGTGGACGCATGGATATGTTGGAACACATTTAAAAAGTGCATTTAGCATAATATGGGACCTTTAAGTAATAAGAAGAAACAACATTTTGTTTAGTTGCTATCACTAGCAAAAGAGCTTTGTTTTTCTGAAGATCAGGGGATAACTAAATCCTTATCAGAGCTAACAGCATTCAAAAATAATTGCAAGCAAGCCTTTCTCGTCTCTGTACTGGCAGCTTAAGATCCAGATATTTCCCTGGGTTGAGACCAAAAACAAGTGCTAAAAGAAAGCAAATACCGGAATTATATTTGTCAGGTGGACACAAGCAGAACAGAAAATCATAATATTACTTCATGTAGCTGGATGTGGTAATCCAGTAGGAAAGGTGTTTGCTAACAAGTTCACCATGACAACTTTGAGCTGATGGGTTGTCACTGTTCACTGCTTGTACCTTTGCAACATTTTGACATTTTGGAAAATACACAGATTCACTGCCTACTTTGTAGAGAGAGCCAGTTTAGCTGTTTCCCCACTGCGTTTGTATGCTAAGCTAAGCTGACCCTAGCTTTAGCTTCATACTTAACACACAAATCAATCAATCTTTTCATCCAAGTTTTAGCAAGAGTGAAAAAGCCCATATTCATGTCATATCGGGAGCAGCCTAACTGTATGTTGCAGGTGGCTTTTTAGAAATAGTGTTCACGCTGACATCCAAGTTATTGATTTTACCAGGAAAACAGATTTTCTTGGATGTTAAACCATGTGCCAGAAAACCAAACAAACCAGTCAGCCAAAGTCTGTTATTGAAGGTATTCACAACTAAATGGAGACAGTGCGGCCATCAACCCTTACATAACTAACTCTGCAATCTCACAAGCACGAGTCATAAACATAATCTTTCCTATCGCTACCAAAAATGTCAACTAGTCCTTTGAAGGTGCACTATGTAACTTTGGGAGTGTCAGAGAATTGAAAATGTTCTCAGGTATATTCTCACAACTGAATAAACACACTTTCCTCACAGGAAAATGTGATCCCTGGAGCAGCTAGTGAATTGCTGTTCAAAGTATGAATAAACGGTGGGGTGACGCCGATGGGATCTGCTGAAACACCAGAATTTCTCTGAACTTTAGTCTACAGTGCAGATTCACAGGACCATAACGATTGACATTGTTAACCAGAAGACATAGTCCCATAAACTTTACAGAGGTGCAGTATGAGAAGACATGACCCTGAAGTTAGAGAGCTTCCTGAAAAGTTACTGTTTCACTGTTGTTGTTTCAAGCAGCAGGGCCCACAGTTCGGTTTACAAACATATTCTAGTCTTACATTTGGTTCCAGGTTCCTCAAAGTAATTTAATTTGGATTTATTATGATAAAATTATTCAATGCTTAGAATTAAATGTGGAGAAAATGTGTTGTTGCAAGGCTGTGTAAATGTAAACAAATCCGCCTCCTCTGAAACTACACAATGCACCTTTAAATCGATAATTGCGGAGGAGATCTTTGGTACGAAAACAATTCACAAGTCATAAGTTAATAATATTAAATGGTGCTAATTACTTTAAGCCTGTAAATGCCTAAACGTTCAGGTCGTTATGAGGTGTTACCGAGCTTCTGTTTCTTTAGACCAGGCTAATCCAACGATAAGCTGTGAGACTATTCAGCTCCCTGTGCCGACTCACTGACCTTAGTACGCAGTCCACACAGGCTTTTCTAGTAAAAGGGGACGCTGGACAAAGGCCAATGAAAAAGTGGATGTCAGCAAATCAGAGTTGTTGTTTTTTCTCACTGCCCTCATGTGATCTGCCCTGAGCTTCCTTCCCCTATGGTCACACCAGAGGGGCAGCTGGGCCAATAGCAGTCAGACGCTAAAGAACAAGCTTGTTACTGCGTTGCGTTGATTACATAATGAAGTTTTAGCAAGGGAGGAATAATTAGTGGAAGTTTGAGACGGATAAGGAATACACACAGTGAGAGAGAAGTCATGACATCTTCAGCTTTATACATTATGTATAAATCGTTTTTAAACACTCAGATGTCTGTACTTTTTTTTATTTTTTTTAATATCATAAACCATGTGTTATCTTTTCCCATTCTCTCTGTTCCCAGGAACACGCCCACACACCTCCCTCCTTATCACCCTGCTGACACTTCTTGTGAAATCCTCCACATTTTCCAAGCAGAAGTACTACTGTGTTCCTTTAAGAAGCGATAGTGGTATCGATACACCATTACCATGATCAAGTCCTGCATTTAAAAGTACGACAAAGTAAATATGACAAACGAAGTCGTTATGCAAAATTGTTAAAAAAGAACGAAATTGAACAATTGGTGGGGAGTTAAAATCTTAAGGTGTTAACTATCTAGTCATAACAGCTGTCAAAGTCAGTTGATTGAAAAGTACAGTATTTTTTAGATTTGTATGAAATTTTGTTGAGTGGATGTGAAAAAGTATAAAGGGGAAATACTTACTCACCGTAGCTCACCTTTCTACGAAACAATGATTTGTAGTTTGACCTCATGCACTCTCTGGTCACCTGGCATGTCACTGCATGGAGCAAAGAAAAAGTGAGTTTCCAGACCTTTTGTTAAATTACGCTAATCTCCCTTTAATTTAACAGACAGATATGAGAGTGTTATCAATATTCTCATGTTACTCCAGAATATTTCTCAAAATGTCTAAATAATCCTTGAAATATGTGGAGTCTAAAATATACTGGCCATGACCACAGTATGTATTGTACTCACACTAAATTACCAACAATGTAATCAAGGTTATTTCCACTCATTGAATTAGTTCAATAATCCTGAAATTCAGTCTGATAAACTGAGGTTTCTTACACAACAAAAACACGTTAAATGATGTCTTCGGATCTTAATATTATGACAAAACATTTTATTGATAGACATAGTGAGCAGTGAGATCTATCACACACACACACACACACACACACACACTCAGAAACATATTAACACAGTATGTATCTTTCTTGATCTCCCCAAACAACTGCGGAAGTGTTACAGAGCTTCCAGTGGAATAGTCCTTCAAGGTCACCAGCACTGTGGGCTTTGTGCTTGGCTTTCCATGTGACTGTGCATCATCACTTTAGTGTGGAGTGCAGAGATGTCTATATGTGAAGCAGCCTGCCAAACAAAGCTCACTATTGATCTGTGTCTGTGCACTGGAGAAAACAATATGGCCAGATTGTCCTTTAATGGGCTGCACTACGATCCCTAAAAGTCCCGACACACACACACACGCACTGTTCATCTGACCACTCTGTCAGGTATTTCTCCTGAAGTCTCCTTCTCCACTCTTTTTGTTGTTTTAATGTTCAGTGAGGAATGTGTTGATGTACAGGGAGTTATATTTGCTCACGAGGTGTGGTGAGCATGTAGTTTGTTTGATTAAACCTTTTCATGTTGCTTTTTTTTTAAACTCAAGAATGTTAAGTTCTTAAAAACATAAAAAGGTTTCTCCACCCAAAGCTGTGTAACAGGGCTCAAACTGCTCAGCGGAGTGATGAAGAAATAGTGAGGATTTAGTGTAGCAGATACTATGGTGAGAAACGACCCTCTAGTGGTGTGTTCGAGTGCTGACAGAATTCTTAAAATTTGGAATGGCATGGCTACTTTCATGGAAAACCGGTTTCCAATCCAAAATACCACAAACTAAGGGTTTAAAGTCATATTTTATCGGTAAATAAGCAGTTTCTAGAGATACTGGAGGCTGTGAGAAGGCTAATTTAGTTAGCACCCTTCAAACACAAAGTGCTTTACATAAGGTGAAAGAAAAGGTGGAGCATAATTTAAGAATATAATAAAAATCACCATAATGTCACAGCGTCACCTGTTCAATTTGACCAGGAAGTACAGGGTCATCCTGTTCCTTCCTCTTTCACAAATGAAAGCTTGGACAAGTGAAGACAGAGAGCAGAATTAGTTGTCTTTATTATCTTATAAATGCGTTGAAACTAAATGTCTCCAATCATACTCAATTTGAAATATTAACTTATATTTCCAGTGTGAGTTCCTGAACCACACATAGATAGTTTTTCATTCTTTTTTTTTCACCATTTTAACTTAATAGAACCATTTTAAGAAAAAACATCGACAAATGAGGTTATGTCTGACTTTTTTTGGTTTATTGTGATCGGATCCAACTTTTGATCCATGTGGGATGACAAAAACGTTAATGGTTTAGAGAAATATAAATAGCAATGATAAAATTAAATTAAATAAATAAATATAGGACATAAAAAGTATCCCCAGTTGACCAAATTGCTGTTCAAAGTATGAATAAACGGTGGGTTGACGCCGATGGGATCTGCTGAAACACAGAATTTCTCTGAACTTTAGTCTACAGTGCAGATTCACAGGACCATAACGATTGACATTGTTAACCTTACTAGAAGACATAGTCCCATAAACTTTACAGAGGTGCAGTATGAGAAGACATGACCCTGAGCCTAGTTAGAGGTGTAGTTCAGGCTCCTGTATTCAATCTCTGCTGCTTGCCGAGTCACAATGACTCACTGTCTTCATGTGACATGTCCCGATCATGTGTTGGAGATTATGAAGTTAATGAATCAGCATCAGCTTCTGTGTACTAACTAAGGTAATTACTGTAACCATTTTACAGTAGCATTCATATTCATTACATTCATTGCACACACGGACAGGTAGCGGATGGTGAGGAAATATTCACTGATTTAAAAAAAATATATATAGGGGAGAACGGGGGAATCTGAGGCATCGGGTAATGTGAGCCACCCCCTGTATCTAGGCAACGGAAAACATTTGTGGTCATGTGAGATATATTTTTTCAAGCCCCTCTCATTTCCCCATGGCCCTGAAAGAGAGGACCTCATGGTGCTGTGGTAAGCATGTTTTTTTTCACCAAAATAGGTATTTTGCATGTAAAAGTACATGCAAAATACAACTGTTGTGCCAAAGCAAATGTATTCACGTAGAAAAACTTCTATCATTCGTGTTGATGAACTACCAACATATAAAAACCATGTGATGATATTAGCTAAAGATTAGCCTGAAATGCTAAGAGAGGTAGTTTTTTCTCAAATTGTGGTGGTGGGGGAAAGTGAGCCAAATTATGTGGGGGAAAGTGAGACACTGTCTCACTTTCCCCCACAGGCACAAGTTAAAGCGGCTACGAGTGACATTTAAATATCTTTTAAAAAGCCTCATGTTTCCTCTGATAATCATAAATTACCTTTAACAGCAAACGAGACCATCAGTGCAAAGAAAGACGTTTTTATATAGTTTTTATTACTGCGTTTGGTCTGGTCGCACATCCAGTCCGATTTTCGGTTCGCTCGTGCAGGCTCTATGGTCACATATCCGTATTGGTCGCAGATTTCAGTGTGGCGCTGCAACGCGATCTGAGAAGCCTATCCCTCCAGGTGAGGGAAGGGGAGCGGGAGCCTTGTTTGAGACAGTTATTTGTCATCATAATAACTGATAACGGGGCTGAACCATCAAAGAAAAAAAAGAGAATGCAATGAGGAAAAGCTAAAAGGGAGAGTGATATAGGCTACGGGCGGGACAAGGGCATTGCCAAGCAACGTGTATACAATTTCACGAGAGCGAAACTAGACTGCAGTGTTTACTCCTAAATGAATGAGCGGTTGGTACTAACACAAAGTTTGCTTTGCTTCACCATCATCAGATAACCATTATCTGAAATAGTCATTATTTACATCAACAACACAAACACATTACCTCATCGTGATCCATATTAACTACCGTCTCTCGTTCATTCGCTTTCTGTGAGGACACGTAATCTTTCAGCTCCGTGAGAGAGAGTAGTTAGGTGACGCTGCTGCATCAACTCATTGCAATCAGGTGTGTGTAGCACTGACTGGCATTAGTTGATGCAGTGTCAAAACCACTCTCACGGAGTCGAAAAGAGTCCTCACACTTTCAACACACGGACATGCACTATATTGCGCCCTTCTCAGTTCACAATCGCACGCCTGGCACGAGCTAGAAAACAGCTTTGCGACAGCGGGCGTCGTAAAAATACTACCGCTTTTGTCCAAAGGGGACGCCAACGTGCCATGTTACTCGTAGTGGCTTTAAGTTTAGTCTTAAACATATTTTAATGTAATATTACATAACATATGTTTTATTTTAATGTCATTGTAGAAAAGCCATCATGCCAAGGAAATACACCAGGAAGACGACCTTGGGCAACCACACGGAAAGAGCACGTTCTCATCTTTCCCTGTAACCTTCAGGGCTGGAATGTAGAGTAGGCCTAGTTGTAGAGTATGACAGGCTGATCTTATAATCCAGTTGGGTCTTCTCCTGAGTCCCAGGCTGTTCTCGCTGGTTCTGATTTTCCTATGCTTTGACCCCCAGACACAAGCTGGCTCTAAGGGTCCTGTGTTTTGACCCCCAGACTGTGTTCTAATCTAACTGGTTCTATCTTTCATTTGAATCTTATTAAAACCTTTTGAATTATAATATGTTGTATTTGATTTTGTTCAGAGTTACTTTCAAGTGTTTAGAAAATTTGCTTTGCTTAATTGACCAAACCCCATCATTCTTTTACTAGTCCGACATTAGTTCTGGAATGTGTGTGTTACAATATGTGTTGTTATGGTAGTTTCAGAGTGGAAAAAGTAAGTGGATCAGTTTACCCCCTTGATTTTTCTGGTCTGTCTCAGTTTACCCCACAGCTGGGGTAAAGTGAGCCACATGACAACTTTTTTTAAACAATCATATTTTCACCGCCCTTTGTCTTGAAAAAATTCTGCTAATGCCCATTTCTAGGAAACATCCCGAATTAATGGGAAATGTGTACATTTGAGTGATAAATAATTTTAGCTCCCTTTGAGGGGAGCAAATGTAAAAAGTGGCTCAGATTACCCCGTTCTCCCCTATATATATATAAATATATATATATATAACTATTACTACTATAAATGCATCAGAAGATAAAGATGACATCAGCCCCCTTGTGACCTAATGCCTGTTTTGGTAAACAGGGGGCTGATTGTGGGAATCACTTTAGAGGATTAGCACTGTCAACCGTGTGGATTACTGGGAGAGTTTACCTGCCCATCTGTCGCCGTCAGAATGAGGTAGACACTGAGCCTTTGCCTCACTGTCACTGACACACAACGAGCCTCTGACTTTGACATGAGGAGAGAGTCAGTAAAGTACAGTAAATAAAAGGTAAACCCACTTAAACTCCGTCTTTATTTCTTTAAAGCCAATATAATCCACATACAGTATATACAGTGGCTATTTTTTTTGTCTACCCTTTGTTTACATCCTGCAGAGCCTAACAGTATCTCAAGAACCAGGAGGGATTTCCGTCACATTTGGCTAAAGGATAAGGAGGATAAACTGATTAGATCTTGGAGATCAAAGGTCAAGGTAACTGTGACCTCAAGTATTGTGAAGGCAATATCTCAAGAATGCTAAGAGGGATTTTCTCCAGAGTTTGCACAAATGTCGACTCTGGTTGCGTTCCGTATGTAGAAAAAAGATTTAGGATGTCCCGATTCTTGTGGCCAGATTTAGGATGGTTAGAAGTACCCGGATGTCCTACTTCATGCGGCCAAGATTGTTAGTGTTGAAAACTGCATCCTATTTGGGCGATTCTGACCCACAATCCATTGCGCACGTGAAGTGGCGTTACATCGACGAAGCCTCCATATGAAAACAAACAGGGATGCGACGGATATAAAAGCAAGAGGCAAGATCAAGGCGCAATGTTATGATGAAATAAAAGAGTAAAGTATGTCCCAATAGCATGCCTACTGCATCCTAACAAGATTATTTTTATCATTGGATGTAGTATGTAAAATAGAAAAAAGAAAGAGTATGCGATTCGGAACGCAACCCCAGACTCAAAGATGGACTGAATAGATGTTGGAGGTCAAAGGTTACTGTGACCTTACATACTGCCATACTGATTTTGTTTTGAAAAGTGTTTAATAAAGTTGTTTGCATTAGTAGTGCAGTGTCTCGTGTCGTGAACAATGTGTGATAGTGTATTTTTTGTACGATATTTTCTGTATTTTGGTTCCTGGGGTTCATACAGTAGTTCACTCAGCAGCATTTCATTAAGCGCTGTTACACTGTGGAGGAGTAGAAGGGGGTGGAGGTGGAAGATGGTGGTGGTGTCGGCATTGTGAGGGGGCTTGGGAGGTTACTGTGTGATCTGTGCAGAGGGAAAGCGGCTCAGGTTAGCTGCTTACACCCGCTTACACCCACCCACCCACGCACACACACACACACACACACACACACACACACACACACACACACACACACACACACACACACACACACACACACACACACACACACACACACACACACACACACACACACACACACACACACACACACACACACACACACACACACACACACACACACACACACACACACACACACACACAAAAACCTTTATATCCACCAACACAACCACTAGTGCCTGCACATTCAATCTGAACTCTATCTCTGATGATGCATCGCTCACAAACATTTCCTCTCGCAATTAGCACTTCTCCCCCTCCTCCTCCTCCTCCTCCCTGCCCTTCCTCCCATTACTGATGCACAGTTGTTCCGCCAGAGTGAATCTCATTATAAGTTCATTTTCCCAGGTTGACCCCTTGCAGATGTTGCACCACAAGCCACTTGAATGCACGGTGAGCCCCCACACTAACCGCTGCGCTGACACTCACAGCAACATCCTCTGATTCATCTCTCTCGCCATGCTCTACCCACTGTGTCCTCTTTATCTGCCTCTTCATCGCTCTCCAGCTCTCTTTCAGCAGATGGAGCTTATTGTGGACAAATAGGCTTAGCAACGTCGCTATGGCAACGGCCAATCGTAAAAAGCTACATAAGCACTTCATCAGGGGGCCGTGATCCAATGGAGACGATGCCCCCCCCCCCCCGCCCCCCGCCCCCCTCCTGCAACAAGTAGAGGCAGGCCAAACAGGATCCCTGGAGGAGGAGGTGGAGAGAACGCTTTGGGACTGTCACAGGACAAGGACAGGGAGAGAGAGAGAGAGAGAGAGAGAGAGAGAGAGAGAGAGAGAGAGAGAGACAGAGACAGAGAGAAAGAGAGAGAGAGGATCCATTTATCTTCTATCTCTGCTGCTTGATCTATTCAGCGTCCATCTGTGTGATTTCCGAGGACTCTTATTCTGATTTTTGGTGATTTTGTTCCTTGTTCAAAGTCCAAAGAAGAAGAAAAAGAAGAGGTAAGTTACCGGTTCATTCTCAAATCCTGCTTTTGGAGAAACACATTTTGGACCAACATTTTATGACAGGTGATGTTCCCAACATGTTCAGAGGCTCAGTTTGTGACCAAGCCATATTCTTTGGGGAAAAATTTGAAATGACAGAATGTATTTCACTGTTATTTGTTGGAAATAACTTAAAACATTGGATGTACCAAAAAGCTGGTGAACAGATGTCACCTGTCTCCTGTTTAGAGCGGCAGTAATTATGCAGATATAAAGCAGCAACTACTTTGATAACCGTTTCAATCATGTCGCAATCAAAAATGCCCCAAATCTGATCTCAACTGTAAGAATCTGCTACTTTACTTTGCTTAATTGTAAATGAAAGATTTTGGAGTTTTTGACTATTGTTCAAGCAAAACAAGACACCCAAAGATATCACCTTGGGCTTTTTAATTTCACCAATTTTCTGTTGATAATCAAATGATTATCAACAATGAAAAGAATTGCAGTTGCATAATTGAGTTGCAGCATTGAATAACAAGCCACAGAGGAGTTTTAACTATAGGCTATCTGTCTTTGTTGATGTGTTTTACTCCATTTTGAAGGGTTGGTCAGATCTGTGTGAGATCAGGGCTGCGACTAATCTCACTCTGTTGCTCTTGTTGCCAAAGCTTTTCTCTGCACATGTTGATAGTATAACATCATACATGTGTACTACTGCCAAGGAATACACCGTGTACACTTTCTTAAGCTTCTTCAGCAGACCACACCTAGGAAAATTACGCAACAAACGATTATTTTCACTATCAATTATCTTCCCTATTATTTTTTCGATTAGCCGAACAGTCACTTGACCAGAGAGATGTGAAAAATGCCCAGAACAATCTATACATGGCTCGTACTGTCCAACCATTCTTCCAAAACCTAGATATTCAGCAAACAATATAATGATAAAGAATGCTGCATATTTGTGAGGCTGAAAATAGACAATGTTTGTCCTTGTTTTCCCCTTAATAAATTACGAAAACGATGAACCAATTATCAAAATAGTTGCATCGACTAATCACAAAAGGCTTTAAAAGACGGCAAATCTGCACATTTAGAGGTCACATATTATGCTAAATGCACTTTTTAAATGTGTTCTAACATATCCATGGGTCCACGGTGTGCCTAGAGACTGCCAAAATATTTAAAAAAATAACAATCTCTCCTTTTCTCACTCTCCCCCTTTCTGAAACCCCCACCCCTCCCCCCCAATATACTCCAGTCAGAATTCTCCTCATTTCTGACCTCACAAACTGGAAAGCCAGAAGCTTCCACTGTGCAGCCCACACCCCTATTTCTTATTGGTCCACGGCCCAGACAGACAGAGGGCGAGGCGTATCTGGCTTCGCTTCTGGACAGGGGGCGGGGGGAGCTCAAAGATTGTATATTTACGAGGGGAGCTGCAGCTCTTTTTAAAAAATAGGCCATTGTGAGATTAGCTGAACATCAGCATAGTACAATAAATTATCTGAAAGTTTTTTTCAGCAAACAATTAAAGAAAAACGTATTAGGGACCACTAAGACCATATAATATGGTGTATAATAGAACCGAAAAGTGTATACTATGGGAGCTTTAAGAGGCTGGAACTAGACAGTGTCTTTGTGTAGTCTTTACAGAAACATAAGCATCGTGTGGTGATTAAAAACCTTATTTGTTGAATGAATGCAGCCTCCATCAGTGGCCTCTTCTGTAACGTTTATGTGCTTCCATCACAACCGGCAAAGCAAACCAAAGGCTGAGCATGAGCATTGAAATGAGGTGAATGCAGCATATGTGGGTGTGGATGTGACACCTGTAGAACAAAGAGCCAGTGGAAGAGGAGATGAGAGGGGGAAAAGGCCCTCAGGAATAGGACGTGTAAACATACAGCAGCCTATTTTAAATAGAAACAATAAAGGAAATCTTAAAAGAGAATTCTTGCTTTTTCAAATAACCTAGAAAAATACTGAACCACACCACCAGGTAAATGCTCAACATAACAGCTTGCTGCCATTCTGTATAGTGTAGCAGAGTGTTCTGTTTAATTGGTCTCCTATTTCAAGCTCTGTTCAATTGGTGAATAACCTTTTCCAAATTGTCTCATGTTGCTGTCAATTCATTACTTTGAATAAAAGTCTGATCAGTATATTCAAGTGGCAAACATCTGAAAAGAGGTCACATCCATTAGGTCATTTCAGTGTGAATACCACCGCCTCTGTTTGTCTGTCCCTCATCAGGCCGGTCCCATGGCTTCCTGGTTCGGTTGGAATGATGAGCCGTACTACCGGAGCCCGCGGCGGGACCCGGGCGACGTGGTCTCTGACACGCTGATGCTGGAGCTGAGCTGGCAGCTGAAAGAGGCAGAGAGGCAGCACAGAGAGAGGGAGAACGAGTACCGGCGCCTCCAGACCGGGGTGGACTACAGCTGGCTGGCTAGCACACCGCGGCAACACTACTGCCTCAGCACAGGGGAGAAGCTGGGCCTGGAAGACCTGTGCTCCAAAGTGCCACCGCCCTGCTGCGGCCTGGTCATACTAAAGTGAGTAACGTGCAAAAAACTGACCCTGTACAGACACTAACTGAATCATATAGTCAGAATACTTTACTTAAATACAGTCATATAGGCCTAGTACTTATACTTAAAGCTACAGTGCAAAACTTTTCCATTAAAATGAATGTTAGTTACATTCAAGCCAATTGCCAAATGAGTTGACACAGAGCTGATTAACTCAAATGTTTTACGCCCAATGCCCCACATGAAAACAGAAGTGGGCCCATGTCTTCGCCCATGGGCATTAGATCCTTACAGCTGCAGTAAAGTTACAGAACTGTTCACACATAGACTATAACAAAATCTATTTACAAACAATAGGCCTATTCGTTGAGTTGGTGTGTCTCAGTTGCTAGGAAACCCATCTCTTGACAATAGGAACTTGAATATGTGAATGCTAGCATTTGCCAATAACTGTTTAACAC
Organism: Ammodytes marinus; assembly: GCF_949987685.1. Lineage (NCBI taxonomy): Eukaryota > Metazoa > Chordata > Actinopteri > Uranoscopiformes > Ammodytidae > Ammodytes > Ammodytes marinus. The sequence continues at coordinate 9,083,138 of NC_137223.1, read as the reverse complement.
ACAGGGCAAACGGTTAAGAAAGGCTCCGTTTCAACGCTGTATTAATAGTAATTAGCATTTACAAATTTAACTGGGATTCAACATGAGATTTTCTCATTTTAGAAAAAAAAATAAAAAAAAAATAAGAAATGTCACATCCAGATCACCACCAAAACGTAAAGCTATATTGTGTAACTTTGTAATATTAATGAATGTTGGCTACATTCAAGAAATCGCCAAACAAGTTGAAACAAAGTTGATTCAGCATCAGCTCCACAAAACTCTCTGTATTACTCAGTACCGTAGCGTTTACAAACTGGTGTCGCCCGCCGACACTGGGCGCAGGAACTCAGAAAGATCCCAATAGCGCCCAAACATTTCAGTTGTTGATTGTAATGCTAAAAAAACCTGTAGGCCTACGTACAGCAGAAGGAATAAAATCCATGCGCAAACGCCAAAGGCTTAACTCGTGCAGTTGGGTCGACAATGTTGTTGTAGCCTAATAGCACAGATGCCCCGCGACAGAAATTACGCACTTAAGTGCTCAGCAAGACGAGCGCGTCATAATTGCGCAGGTCTGAGCAAGACGGCTCATTCGCAAACGAGGCTATTGCTGAGCTACAGACAGACACAAAGCCAAACTAATCAGCTGGCCAATTTCTCACCCCACACGACTCTTTAATAATTATTTATTTGGTGTCCAGCGTGGTGACAGGCTCGTTTGAGCACAGAAAGCAGCTGAGCAGGAGTCTCGTTGTGAGTTTGACAGATTGGGTGAAGCAGTTTGACTGGTGTTAATGTTGGATAGCAGTGAGGTGCTAAATTGAAAGTCACACAAACACACAACAGGGACCAAGTGAAGCGTGTTTGTGTGATTTTAATTAGCCGACCTGAGGATGAGTCGGTAAAGTGTCAGATGTCCGTGAAGTTTTTTTTAACGGATGTTTTATCTGGAATAGCAGTACAGATTAGTTTTCCCCAAATGCCTGCCAGTCCTTTGGTTTATTTTAATTTTTTAAATACACCACCAAAAAATGACAAGTGACTGCTAGTCAGGCTGTGGTCCACATACAATGAAAATACAAATTGGACAGTAAAAAATCAATCAAAAGAAATATTAAATAGCCTAATAGAGGAGAGACTGTAGGCTATGCAAATTATCAAGGAGGTGGAAGATTTTAAAAGCAGAAGGATTGTTACTGTCTTTTAACTATTCCACCTTAATTTTTCTTCTTTAATGTTTTGCCTGTTGCTAACATTGGCAGTGAGTTGCCTAAACTATAATAAATATGATTCTGGCCTTGAATCACTTATCTTTAGCGCTGATTTGCGGTTTGTGTCCAAGTAGAAATCCGGCCAATCACCAGTTAACTGGAACCACTTAGCCTACTAGGAAACATGTTCACCTAATAATTGTTGTCTATTGAAAGGCTGATTACATCCTCTGCAGCTCTTGTTTAAAGGGACAGCAGGAAGGGGAGGAGAAGGAGGAAGTTGGAGTGATAGTAGTCGGAGCGTGCTGGTCACACAGGCTTTTAATTGTGGACCAAGTTGCTTTTTATAACATTTGTCGTTGTGTGGATGTTATTTTGGTCAAAGGCCAGAATGAAAATGTGTTGTCCATTATTTTCTTATGGACCTGTATATATATATACAGTAGCCTATTTATCCATGCATTCAAACAGTGCATTGTTTCATGGTCTGATAACCAGTTTCAAGGTAGGCTATACCGTGGTTTGAAAAAGCCAAGATTTCAAAATCGTTTTTCCCCCCTCCATCATACCATTCTGTGGTATCAACTGCATTTCAATTGCGCTTCCAGATAGTCCAGATTAAACTTCTCATCAGCTCACTACCTGTGTATGTTGTTCTTGCTATTGTTGTGCACAGGTTCAGGGAGGTGCTGCGAGCCAACGAGCCCGAGGTGCAGGAGGTGTCGGGCCTGTTTCGCTCCGTCCTCCTGGAGGTCATGGATCACCTGAAGGAGGAGAACGAGGCGCAGCGGCTCTCCAACCAGTGGAACAACAGACGCGCCGTATCCCTCATGAACTTCCGCTCGCGCATCAAGATCAACCCGTTCGGCAGCACGGTGGGCCTCACCTCCGCTGCGGCCGACAACGGCGGCGAGGGGATGAGCAACCTCCGGACCGTGTCGGAGGACGTGGAGAGAGGCACGGAGAGGGACGGCCAGACTAGGGAAGAGAGGCCGCAGAGAGGGTGGAGCATGCCCGACTTCAGACACAAAGACACTAGCAGCAGTTGTAGGTCCAAGGTCGTCTGACGTGTGCCGTTCACGGGAGAAGTGATGGTGGGACGTTTTAAGAGGGTGAGATGCAAGAGATCTCCAAGAGGACCCTTTGCTAGCAGTATTGCCACTTTGTAGCAGCCAGGCGAGGGAGGATAAATCCCTTATAATCCTCCTACAGTTTTCAGTATGAGACCAATTAGCATTTGATCAATTGACTGCTCTACCTTGAAAAAGGCAACAACTGAAAGGGCAATGAACAGGGATTTTCCTCTGATCTGTAACTTTCTCTTTTTTTACATGACAGTTTCAGCTAGATATTCACCTCATGCAGCAATGTTTTATGTTTTATAGACATTGGCATCTGAGCATTAAGGGATATTTTCTATAGCCTGGTAAGGATAGTTACGTCATTTGAAAGGCTTTTTTGACTCCTAAATGTTACAGGAACACATTAAATGTATTGTTACTTCACACAGCAGAGAGATGGACACAGAGGTGACCTTTCGCTGACAGAATGTATTGCATTAGATGTATGTTTAGATGATGCTCATTTAGTCATGAGACAAATTATAAGAAGTTCACATTAACATCATAGAGGGGTTGAGTCATGCACTCTCTCTCTCTCTCTCGCCACACTGCACTGTTTGCGCAATAATTCATCATCCAAGGTCAACAAACTGAAGGTTCTCCTTCTGTTCACTAGCCAGGTGAAATAAAGAGAGCAACACACAAAGAACAGGAAATGTTACCAGATTTTTTTGAGTGAAACATTTCAAAGTAAAAAAAAAAATCTTTCCAGCAGTTTATTGCCGTTTCATTTCTCTTTGTCACAAAGCAAAATTCAACAGTACACAACAGGTTTACTCCATCAAAATAAAGCTTTGAACTGGATTGATACACGGGGACTTACATCAATCGTATTTTCTAATTCAATTTAAGAAAAACGACTCATATTGAGATAATATTCATGACAGAATTTGGGGCAAATAATGTTATGAAAAATACTTATTAAAACAACGTTGAGTTGATTCTCATATCTTTTTAAACAAAATGTACATATTAATAAACAAGGATATCAGCAGACACTGGGGTTCAAACTTTCACTCTGGAAACATGACGGTCAGAAAACAAATATATGGGTTGTCCTAAACGTAGTTAAGGGCGACACAGCCAGCACGTAAAGAATAGGTAAGGGTTTGCGGAGTATGACTGCATATGAGAAAGTCGTGTATAAAGCCATTTTGGGTCTCCAGAAAGGTTGAGAACAATCTGATATATTGGCATATGTGATGTCACTTGACTCAACATTAGTTGAGTCTGGAAAAACTTCAAGATTGAAAATTCAAACAAATATCTGTAGGTGTGTGGAGCTTAACCGACATATGCAGTCATTCCTCATCTCTGCTTGAGGCTAAACGATTGAGGCTATTAGTCCCAAATAGCAAAACACACTCGATTCCCCGACTGAAATATCGACAAACAAGCTGCCTTCTGGGTAATGTTGTTGACTGTTTCTTTACAAGGAAGAAGAATGTGTGGAGTAAAAGGAAGACGGTATGTCACATTATGACAACATCAATTTTTATACAATTTTTTTAACCTGCCCATTGTGAGTCCTAAAATGTCGGTGGGAACGTTTTGAGTTAGACTGCAAGCAAAGTTGAGAAAGCAATCACCTGTTCACCCAGAAATCAATGCGCCGATAGATGCCGTCTTAATTCATATTCCACCTTCATCTGATGCATTTGCGCACAGATCAAATTTGGGATGATGCCTGCTCAACATGGACCACAGTGAAAATGGAGCTATTGGTCTGAACAAATAAATGTCCTTCACTCCACCTGGCTCGGTGCTGCCGCTGTGTGTCCATGTAGGTCGTGTTCAGCATGTCTTACTCAGAAAACTCAAGTTGTTGTTTCCTGAGTTCTGCTGACGATCCGGGCCTGAGCTCCACTAATGGCCTCCACGGTGCAATCACAGGGTAGAGTTCAAGAACTCCAGAAGTTCTGCACGATTTTTATCCGCCTAAAATAGATAGTAAAAAATACAAAATGAATTATAGATTCACAACTATAAGGTCACAAAGTCTTACATGACAGCTACAACGTTGACATTACCTGTTTGTCTTTCTTGGTCTTCTTTACTTTCATCTTTATCTGCTTCCCTGAAATCATGCTGTACTTTCCTTTTTTCTTGTCCTTCAAGTACTGAAAAAAAAGAAGAAGGAAAATATCACTTTAAATTATTACAATGATGTTGACAGACCAAATTCCGTAGTGTGCTTGTAATTACAAGTGCAACTATAATGTGCAAAATACATCTTTAGAGATATGTATTTTCAGTCACACAGATGGAGATTTTCTTCTCCGATATACTTACCTTAGAGATCTGTACGGGTCCCGAGTTTTCTTCTGCCTTTGCTTTCTTGTCTTTTTTACGTTTGTGTCGCTTCTCTTTCTTCCCTTTCTGTGAAAAAGAGTTGGACGTAGTGTTGAGTGAGTGACTCATTCAATATTTCAGTTACTTCAAATAATAAATTAAAGAGGTATCAAAGAGATTACTTTTTTGGGTTGTTTCTCCTTTTTCCTTTTCTTAGATACCTTTCTGGATTTACTGCGGGAGTCTAAAAACAACACATTCTTACTGTTACGATGACACAAATTGGTATAATATGTGGATTCATCAACATACTTTGTAGGGAAAAATGTCATAAAAATAATCAAAAACTTGACAAAAATAAAACAATAATAATGAAATAAATACATTTCAGGAGCAATTTAACTGACTGCAAGGCAACTAAAGAAAGAAGAAATTTAGCAGCCAAACATTCACAGACATGTTGCATACTTTTAAAGAAACACTTACCACTACTGCTGGAGCTACTCCGACTACGGCTGGATGAGTGTGATGACCCTGAAGAAGAAGAGGACGATGAAGACGAAGACGATGAAGATGAAGAGCTGGAAGAGGAAGACGATGATCTACTACGGCTGCGTTTCCGCTTCTTTTTTTCTTGTCCTGAATATGGAATAGACAGACACGGACAGTAGGACAAAGATAGACCTTATTATAAAACTTCACAGAAGGTGACACTCAAATTAAAAGGTGGTGTCAGCGATTAAGGTTGAATGCTTGTTGTTAAAATCACTTGGTCAAAATCAGTAAATCTCCTCACACCCTGCTAACTGTCTGTACTGTATGTGTGCTGAAAAAAAAATCCAGTGTTAATACACAGCCTAAGCTTTGTAAACGGGCATGTTGCTTGCTAGCTGTCGTGGGCCCTATTTGGCCACATTCCCTTTGTAGACATACCAGTTTACAGAGCGTAGGCTGTGAATTAACACCAGTTTTTTTCTCCAGCAGTACTGGATTGTGAGGAGCTATTCACTCATTTTGACAAAGGGTAATTTTGCCAACAAGCATTCTACAGAATCGCCGAGTCCACCCTTCCCCTTTGGAGAGAAGTTAAAATGAGAAACACTAATTGATAAATGTGTGTGTGTGTGTGTGTGTGTGTGTGTGTGTGTGTGTGTGTGTGTGTGTGTGTGTGTGTGTGTGTGCACACTCGCCACTGCTCGTTGATCTCCTCCGTTCATCTGTTCTGGAGCTTGAGCTGGAAACTCTGGACACCCTGGACTCCGCTTTAGTTGACTAAACAAATGAGATAAATGCCAAGTATATTTTTGTAGTGACTTCTTCTTGGATGTGACATACACCAACTGATGTGCGTCGTACACACAATACGGTTACACCTAAACCTTTAAAACTGGTACGCTAAAATGGCTATAGTCAAAACAATAATACACTTCTGGTTAACGACTAATAAGCTAATGAATCTTGCTTTAATTGTGTAATGTTTAACGTCGTTACCGGGGCTGCGTCTAATGAGCTATAGCTAAAAGCCGCTTTACGCTGATAAAAACCAACGATTACGGTTAAATAAGAGGCATTTGACTCACCATGACGACGGCAGAAAACAGCTAAATATATCAGATACATATACTGACACTACACCCGCTGAAAAAAAGTGTAAAAATATAGATTTATTCGCAGTAAACTCCTATAAGTTGTCATTAGCCAGCTCTCTGAGGAGGCATTTTGTATCCCATAGTGCACCGCGGCCAGCTCTACGTTCAAAACAATGGAGTGAAAAGAGCAGCGCCCCCCAGCGGTGAAGAAGAGACATGACACGTATCTCTGTGCGCTTTTAACACGTTTCAAAGATATTCATTCATTGGTCCCACAGCAAAGAAATACATCGTCTCAGCAGCAAAAGGGACAGTGCAGCAAGGTAAAGGGTATGATAAAATATGTATAGGCCTACACATGGATAGTAAAATGCTTCATGTCATCATGCTCTTCTCCATGGTGTCCTATATGAGAACCAATTTTACCTTGTATTTTTCTTTTTGCTGTGAAATAAATTCAGCAACTTCGAGATATTTAGACAGGAGCTCCGTAACTGTAACACAGGGCTGATCTTTTACCCTTTAAAACTTTTCTTGTTTCATCTAAAATCAGCTTGTGAAGAGAATTGTCACAAACCAATATCTGTTTTGCTTTGTAAAAACTGACAGCTATCTAAACTAATTGTAGGCTAACAAACTCTGACATGGAAAAGTTTTATTTATAGTAGGTTATTTCCTATTTGGATTTTTGAACAGGCCTATGCCAATTCAGCAAAAATAATGATATGAGTATTATTAGTTTACAGTGTTTTATCAGGTGGGCCTAATTCCAAATCGTTGACTTTTTTCCTTGGCATTGATTTGCTAATTATTTAATGGTAAAAATGACCACAAATATAAGTTAATAGTTCCACATTACTGTGTATGCCTATTATTGTTGGATGGAACATTGAGCTCGACTTATTGGTGCAAAACATGAAACAGGCTAATGTGGGTATGTCATTCTTCTGCAGGTATTTGGTCTTATAAAATACAAATCTGAATTCTGTTCTGCTTGTGATGCTGAACTTAAAATCTGAGGGGTTCAAACTTCTCCTAAAGGGGTTATTACAATCATCCTGCATGGTGCAGACATGAATGTCTGAATTAATTTGAATTGAAAATCATCCAGTAGTTTTTAAAATATTTCAGTGTCAGGAAATCACTATCAATTAGCATTAATATCCAATGATTGTTGATCATTTACTTCTGACTTATTGTCACATGCGATTGCAAAATGTATTCATGTCTATAAACTACCACAAAAAACACATGTAAAACCTGGTATTGTACAAAAACACATTTATTTTGACAGTATTAGTATATTATACAAATAAGAGCACATGTCCACTGTATAAAAATACAAAAAATCTTGATGCATTTCAGTGTATCTGGGCATCATAAATCATCTGACAAACTTAAAAAGATCATCGATTAACACTACTGTCTGTGTAGTCGGTTAAATCTAGCCCTGCAAATCCTATGTTTCACCTTTAAACACACTCCAACACCATGCAGCTCAACAAAAGATATGGAGAAGCAGGAAAATGGCTGCTCTCTAATGATTTAGATGTAAAGTTTGCTGCAGGTGTGGCGATTCAAAACTCAGACTAAAAATGAATCCAACAGTAACTCACCTAAAAGAGAGAGGTGCAAAAAAAAATTGCATTGGACGGATGGTAAAAAGTCAGCACATTGTAAAATTGGCACGTCATCATTTTTTTAAAAACTACCAGTGTGTGAGTTCCTGTTGAATTATTTAAGATATCTGACAAACATTTCAGTACCAGTTGTTTATTTTAGACTGCAGGGCTTTGATAAAGCTGACCATGTCAATCCCTCTAAAAGCTAAACTGGTATGTACACTTAAGAATACATTGAATACAAAACAGACAAAAAGGAGGAACTTCAGCCCGCCCAGTGACAGTCACTCTATCTATGAATGTGATCCTCATTGCGTTACAGAAATCCTACAGCTGCCCTCCGATTGATAGAAAACGATTTGTAAGCAGCGAAAAAAATTAGCAACGCCACAGTTCATTAGTTACAAACATATCATGCGACTATCCCTGCCCTCGCCCGAGCCTGGCTGCTGCTGACTCTGACTCCTTGCAGAAGAAGGACTGGGCTCCAGTGAGGTGATGTGAAGCAGCTTAAGGTCTAACTCCCTCTCTTTTGACCTCCGCTTCAGAAGAATTACGTGTGCCAGGTGCATGGGAATACAAAAGAATGTATGAAGAAAAAATACACACAATACTAATATCTTAAAAACATGCTCTTATGCTTTTTTTATGATATAAAAATGAAATGAAAAAAGAAAAAGCTTATGAAAGTGTGTCAGCAGTGAAGCTGCTATGGTGTGACCCACTGCTTATTTCTACAGCGGCTCATTACTGTTAGAAAATTGTCAATGTAAAAAAAAGAAAAGAAAAAAAATCCCTGAAAGTCACTGCTCCCCTTTCAAATTCTTATTTTTTTAATTTTTTTTTAAAGTGTAAATGGGAATGAACCAAATCATCATGTTTAAATAAAAAAATCCTCATGTATAATTTTGGAGTCTCTGTTGTGTAAACCTTTCATTGCCTTACAAATTCAAACGGCAATGAAAGAAAAAAACACTGTAGTGTAGACATGTCTCACAAAACAGTCTCAAATTTTGACTGAAACACAGCCGTTTTGGTGTCAATGTGTCCTGTAAATTGTTCAGTATTCAGATATATATATTTATTTTTTATCCCATTGACATAGCTGACAAATTGATATGTCTCAGACATGGTGTAGCTTCTTCATTCTCTAACCCAGACATTTAAACCTCTGCTTTGTTCGTGGCGTGAGCCAAGCTCTCCTCATTCTCCTCCTCCTCCTCGGGGACCTGGAAAACATGCAATCCAAACCATTTATACGTGACATAATGAAAAGAGACACAAATAATACATGGCAGTATCCGTGGTATTGGCATGATGATATGAGATTAGATCAAAAATAAATCTTGACTGTAGTTTACTGATGCAGTGAACCACATCCTTCTAATATGACCGTAACACCACTCATTTAATAACTTCACTAAAATAGAGGGCTGCAGCAGCACCTATCTATAGTGCAGAAACAACAGACAGGATTTATGAGGAATGGGAGTTTCTTACCTCCCAGTAAATAGAGTCATCGAAGCAGTTCTGGTCAGGAGGCTGGCCCCAGCATGGCAACTTCATTATTAAACCTTGAATAGAGAAAAAAAGAAGGTTTGATCACTCTTGTTGGACGCTAAGAACCCTGGCCACTTCCGCTGTGTGACAAACCCTGTGCTGAGGACTTAAACCGTCACGTGTCACTTTTATGTTCCTCGCTTTCCATTTCCACCCACCTGTAATAGCCCCTCCAACCAGAGCGAACCCAAGGGATGAAGCCAGGGCGGCAGCTTGCATGGCAGCAGAACTATTGAAGAAAAGGAGGAGAAAGAAGACAAGAATTAAAGAAACACCATTTAATTGAAGCATAACCTGACATCAAAGCTACATTCGGTTACATGCATGTGTATAGAGATATATTATTATATTATGTACACGTAAGATTTGTGTGGAGTGAAATGTCCCTTACCCATCTTTCTTGCCCAGACCCACAGCCACAATACCAGCCAACCCACCCAGGACGCCAGGCATGCCGTGCAGATTGTGGACACCACAGGTATCCTGGATGCCCAGGTTGGAAGCCAGGATGGGCTGCAGAGGAAGGGAAAAAAAGGTTTTTTGAAAAAGAGGAAATATGCATTTTGATTTTTAAGATCATATCAGACACATTTTTAGTGAAGTATCAAGTGTTTTGCAACTAATGATTCATTTCACTAGTTTACCAATTCTTTTCTCGATTATATGTGGGTCTTAAATAATATAATCAAATTGCAGAAAATGCCCAGAGCTTGAGAGTTCTGTCAAGTTTGGTCCGACCTAGGATTGGTAAACTATAAGATTTTATGGCAAAACAATATGTCGATTGTGGTGATATTTGTTAATGGGAGGATCGTGAATGTTTAAACCTCTTTGACTTGAAAAAGCTCTCTAACATAGGGTCTAATATTGATTTCCTGATTTATTTAAAATTTCCTTAAGGGGGCGCTACACTTTATCAGTTATTCCTTAATCCTAAACTAGACACCATGGCTGAAGGCTTGGCTCGCCCATTGTATCCCTAACAAAGAATGTGAGGCTCAACATAATTGTTTTTACAAAAAAGATAATTTGACTCCAGTATGTTTTAGAGACACTTTAAGATACTTTAAAATGTTGAGCATTATTGGGATAAAACTGTTAATCGCAATTATTTGGGGCTGGATAATCCTGAGATTAAATGTTCATATCTTCCATGCCCACACCGACAAACAGGCCAAAACTCAATGATACTTCATTTACCATCTTACCACCTTCATTAGGTGAGGAAAAAATACATATTTGAGAAGCTAAAACAAGGGATTTTTTTCTAAATGTTTAGTACTGTCTTAAATTACAAATATTTTTTTAAGACTTTGCAAATTTTCTGGAAACTGCCAACAACCCCCAACCTTTTAAAGTAACTTTCATTTTTAGCTTTTGGTGCTTGTATTACAATTGTGCAAAGTTAACTCACAGTTAGAAACTTGAAGCCCAGAGTGGAGATGGTGCCGGCCACCAATCCAATCAGCATGGCCCCATATGGCCCGATGTTCATGTCAGCACATGTTCCTACGGCAACACCACCAGCCAAAGTGGCATTCTGTATGTGCACCTGTAGTATATAAAGATAGAAAAACAATCAATAACTGGATTTTTGAAATGTTTAATTGGTGAAATAATGCTTTTTTTTGGATTCTAAAGGAAAGTTATCTGACCATGTCCAGTTTTCCTTTGTGCTCCACGAGGCTGGAGATGGCGTAGGCAGAGAGCACACAGGCGGCCAGTGAGAGATAGGTGTTCATCACTGCTGTGAGCTGAGTCAGGCCTGGGTCAGCGATGGCAGAGTTAAAACTGGGCCAGAACATCCACAGGAAGACGGTTCCTGTGGAACAGCGTGAAAAGAAAACAGCAATTGATTAATCTTTTAAAAATATCATTCATATCGAATCCCACTGAAAGTTTGATACTTATAGATTTAAAGGTGCACTAGGCAGTTTCAGGGGAGGGGGATTAGTTTACTACTACGACTACCACTACTGCTCCTATTTGCAGAACCAGCAGTTTACAAAACATTTTTTTCTATATAATCCTCAGTATTATCACTGTTAATCAAGACTGAATGATGTTAAGGCACCTTGAACCAAACGGAAGACTAGAACATGTGCAAACATAAGTGGTGGCCCTTATGCTGTAAACAACAACATTGTAACTTTTCATATAGCTTTCTAACTTCAAGGGATCTAATTGTCCTGTGAGAAATGTTTCTTTATTCAATCATAAGAATATCCATGAGGAAATGTTCACGGACAAACCCAAAGTTACAAAGTACTCAAACAGCCTATTTCTGATGAACAGTGTAATGTCACTATGGCTTTATCACTGCACATGCTGCATTGCTATCTGTGTCCACTAGGTGGCACAAGTCATAGCTGTGAAGGAGGTCAGAGATGAACCAGTGAGGGAGCCAAACAAAACATGTCACTGCTGTAAACATATGACTAATACATGACATCATTACAAGTGCTTACCAATCATAGCAAACATATCAGAGTGGTAAACAGATCCGTCGTTCTCGTGTCCGTTTCTTAGACCTGGTCGGTAAAGCACCCGAGCCACTGCCAGGCCGAAGTAGGCGCCGAAAGCGTGGATGATCATGGATGCTCCGACATCATTAGCCTGTGAGAGAGAAGGTGTTGATTAAGTGCACACAGCTAATGTTGCTGGGCAAAATGCAAGGGTTCACGGCCACTGTGTACTTACTTCAAAGACGGTGGCTACAAGATGCTCATTGGCAGCAAAGATGAAGATCTCCAGGACGGTCATGATGAGGAGTTGCACTGGGCTGGTTTTACCCAGAACGGCCCCGAAGGAGATCAGGACTGTAGCAGTGCTGAAGTCTGCGTTGATTATTCTGCAGGACATTGAGGAAAGGCAGTTTAACCGTCATGCTCATCTGTCAGAGCTACTCAGCATGCTAAGATGCGTTTTTAAAGGTGGTGTAAGTGATTTTCATCGCTTGTTGTTGAAATAATTTTTTGTCGAAATCACTTTAAAATCTTCTTCTCACAATCCGTACTGTGTGTTCGCTGAAAAAAAAGCCCTACTGTTTAAAACACATACTAGGCTCTGTGAAGGGGTACATCGCTTACAACGGTGGGCCCCATTTGTTAACATACCATTTTACAGAGCCTAGGCTGTGTATTTTCATCAGATTTTTTTTCTTTTCAGCGCACACACAGTACGTACAGGTTCCGGATATATATATATATATATATGGTGAGGAGATATTCACTGATTTTGACGAAAGGTGACTCTGACGACAAGCGTTCTCCAGAATCACTGACTCCACCTTTAAAAACTGCATGAAGGTCACTCAGATGGATTGATGAACAAAACAGAAAAGACATTCTTACTTGAAGATGGTGAGTTTGATCTTGCCGTCTGTCAAGTGAAAAAAGCCCTGAGTGAGGAGGCCCCACTGCAGGCCGAAGGCAGCTAGGAGCAAGTTCACACCCACACTGCTGAACCCGTATCTCTTCAGGAAGGTCATCAGGAATCCGAAGCCGATGAAGATCATGACATGGACATCCTGAAACACTGGAGGAATGAAGAGGGAGGGGGGTGGGGGTTAGTTCATGCTGCTTATTCAACCACAGGGCCCTGCTTTGTCGTGAGAGTCTCAACTAAATGTGGACGTGAAATTGAATCAGATGAATCGCCCTCACGATACACTGCCTTCAATTAGATACTGGCCATTTGCTGCCACATTGCTCTTCACGGCAGTGTTCTTTTGACTTTGTTGTTTAAATGATTTATCGAGCAGTTGCTGCGGGCCCCTTCACAGTGGTAAATTTCCGTCCACAGGGGCTGCATTGTCAGCCGTGACCCGTCGGCTGGAAAAGCAATTCAATCACACTATGAATGGGATTCTGGGGGAAAAAAACTTGGCGTTCCTGTTGACTTGGTGGCCCTGATCTTGAGTTAAAACTTATGAAGTCTCAAGGGGAGGAGACATTCAGCAAACCCTTATGATACTAGTATTTGTTGATGGCAACATTTGTTTGTCAGGTCCCATACATGGTGCTATCACTATATTCACAGCAATAGACTTAAATGGATAAACTATACAGTGGATAAACTATACAGTTGATTTACCATAAATCTCAGTCATTTTGGGGGGGGGGGGGGGGGGGGGTTTGGTGTACAAATGGGTGCTTCCGCCCTGAGCTCGTCAGGAAGTCGGTCTCCTGTTTCCCCAAAGGCCATTAAGCTCGTTAAGATGAGCCCCTCATGGAAAACCAATCAACGTGTACGTGTGCGAAGGCAGTGGAACAATGTGCTACATTTCCTCGGCCTGTAATGAACGTGAACGCTGCCACTATTGTCCCGACAGGACGCTCTTTACTTTCTGACTTTCAAAGGCTGAATTTACTGCTGCTCTGCGAGTCTTAAAGGAATAATTTGACACGTGGGAAATACATTCATTGACTCTGTTGATGAGGGCTAGTTAAGATGAAGTTACTGCCAACAGCTGGTGAGCGTATAGCTTAGCACAAAGACCAGACACAAGGGGAGACTGCTTCATAAGGTCTATTCGTACTGACAAGACATAGTTCGGCACATAACCCCACCCTCCTTTAAAACCGAAACACTTAGTTTTTACACTTCCATTTTTGATTGAACAAAACGCAATGTCACGTGTTAAATAGCGAGTATCCACCTTTTTCCATGAAAGAGAACATGAAGCATGCTCTGGTTTAAAATGCAGTAACTTTAGCATGACAGACAAATGTGTGAGATTAAATTCACCCTACTTTACAAACAATATACCTACAGAGAGAGTAAGTCAGCAAGCTCTTAACATTTGGTAAGGAGTGAGACATGAAACCTCTACTTTTGTGAGGAAGAATCCAAAAATGCATGAAATTTAAATCAAGTGTAATTTTGTTTTGTTGGGAATTGAACCCGGGTCTGCTGCTGGGCCCGGCCCGGGGGGGGGGGACGCCCTACCAACTGACTGAGCTAAGGGCACCCCAACTGTAATGTTTTGTCCAGTTTCTACACATGCTCAAAAAACTTGATTTAAACAGATGTTGCTTTTTAATCATTAACCAGCCCACTCAAACTGAGCTACTCAGATCTACTCAGCTGTTGCCTGGTAGCTCTATAAAAACGATTGTAGTGTGAATGTTGTCAGAAGAGATTCATATATTTCAAATATATTTGAAGTACCCTAATGTAGATTAACTGAATAATGACCCAATTGTCATCATCTCCACAACAACCCTCGACCGACTGCTGTGACTATCATCAGGCTGTAGTTAGGGATGATTAAAGTCATATCTCAGCTTGTCAAGCTTGAAATTCCTCAGTGATTGGTAAAAAAAAAGAAAGAAAAGAAAGTAATATAGTAAACCAATTATATAAAAAAACTGGTTGACAGACAGGTATGTGGATTCATCCTTGTGAAATGGCATTCTTAACTTTTATAGTCAAATCAGTTGTTGAGAGTCTGTACAAATTCACAAGAAAACAGCTGTGAAATGTTTATTTTTTGTGTTCAAAGTCCGCTAGAAAAATCCCAATGTGTCCTTGTTGCTCAACATGTGGTCAACATTTTTTTTTTTTTTCAACAACCACCTTGATATCAGTGAAAGCAGTTTGCCCTTGGACAGCTGGCTGACTGAGACTTGCTCTCCTTGTAGTAAGGGGCTTCTAGTGAGCAGATAGACTTTTAGGATGTTGGAGGAGGTAAAGCTGGAAAGCAGCCATGGTGACTGGCACCACGCCCAGATGTTAGGTAACTCTCTGGGGAAATGGGTGAGCCAAGTAGTGAGAGGGTATCCCCTCAGGGCCTACTGTAGTGCTTACTGTAGAGGAGAGATGCAACAAGTGCAAAGATTCATCATCTAATTTTTTTTAAAGTGACACATTTTCAGCCTTTTTTTTCTTTCTACAAAACCAACAATTTTTCTTCTTTTCCAAAGCTCTTAAGTATTGCTGTGTTAAATTATACGATACAACCTGCGTTAGTTTCTGTCACTACATTATTTTAAAATGCACCTGATTTTCTGCATGATTATTTGGTGAATGAGAGCTTTGACACGCTCCGCTCCACAGTCATCTGCTTATAGGTTTTCCTTTGAACATATAAACAGACATGTCTGGTATGCGATGCATAGTTGATCTCTCTGCACGCAACCACGAGCCTTCACGTTATCCACTGCTCATAGCCTAACCTCATTCAGCATAAAGATACTGTTGTACTATAAGACTATAAAACAAGACACCATTTATTGCAAAAGAAAAAAAAAGAAAACATCCCGCCTGAAGTAGAAGATATGCTCAGCCTTAAGCTAATCTCTGTTGGTCACTCTTGCCACACCCAGTCATATGCAGGCATTAATACAACTGGAAAACAACAGTATATGGCTGCAACTGTCTTTAATGCAGATAAGCGTCAAGTCACATTCTCAATAATCACTCAGTACCATGGTTTCTACATTAACACTTAATGAATTCAAACTGGCATCTGTCTTTGTTCTTTATGATGTATGTGTTTGAGCCAGTAATACCAATCACATGTGACCTCCGCTGCAGGAGCCCTGAGGCTTCTCCCTACAGGAACCTGTGGACCCCTCAGCTGCATGTGTATGAATAGACTTTGTGACGGGCGAGAACCCCATGACTCCTCTTATTGCATTCAGCAGACCTGCTCTGGAAACAGCACTCAAATTATGTTTGCAAGTCAATTGAAAAATTCCAACCTATAAAGAAGAGAATTCAATTTATTCCAATGAGAGACAGGCGGCTCCTTTTTAACTTCACTCAACCCCATCAAAGCTCAAGGGTCGACGACAAAAGCGGATTGTAGATTTTTTATTTATTTTTAAATAGAAAAGTCAGTAGAACAACTAAACAAATTATCTATGTACCCTTGCAGGACCTTGCCTCATTTAGGTGTACTTCACTTTTTGAGAGATAATTTCCACCAAATAAAAAGGATGTTAACCTCAAAGCTGCAGCAAAGGCAAAGTAGTATATCCATTAAACAATCAATCATTTCAAATCTCCTCAAAGACATTAAGGGCGGCTCAGTAGCAGAGCCTCCCTTTAGGGTGCAGCACCCAGGCAGAACTTACTGGGGTAAAGCTCCATGGGATTTGCTTCATGATGAGTCTCATTCGTGTCGTGGTCCCCGCCGTGTCCGTCACCTTTCCCATCATCGTAGACCACAAACACTGCAAACAGGATGATGGTGAGTATCTCCAAAGACAGGGCCACGATGGGGAACTTCAGCCTCATGTTGGTGGCGTACGCAGGCATCCTTAGAACCAACTCTGGGTTATCTCTCACACAGTCGGACCCAGCTCACTCTGTCCCTCCCTTATCTGTCTTTTTTTTAAAGTGGGGTTGTGTGCTGTGTGAAGGGAGGGAAGAGAGTGGTGTCTGGTTTTAAACTGGTGCAGGTTTTGGTGGTGACCAATGGCAGGCCAGTGGACTGGGGCCTCGCTGGTGAACACCCCCCTCTCATGCACTTTGCTCACAGGGATGGGTTTCCTCTCAGAGACGTCAGAGGGGGACAAAGCAAAAACACAAACGTAATGACACGCAGGGACTTAATGACGGCTCTTTCCCCCAATCATTTTTCACTTTCAAAGTACTTTGTTGACTGTTTGACTTAACTTCAAAGGTATAACGTTTGCATTTCTTCCATGTCTTACATTGGAATAAAAGTGCTAGAGCAATATCTCTATACATAGGTATTTGTTTAAAGAAAAAAGTAAAGAAGCTTCGATAGGATTGCACTTTTTTGACATTCCTCTTTTACCTGCTCTGCTGAACACAGTTCCTCTTTCTTAGCACAGATGACTTTAGACACCACTCCCTTGATATTTAACTATTTTGCAATTTTGAATGATGCACCTGCTGTTCAGAAACATTACCAGCTTACAATAGAAATACAACACTGTAAATAACACAACATTAAAAAATAAAAGTCCTACATTCAAAGTTCATGTTTATATGTGAAAAAAGTAAAAGTATTCTGGTTGGACATTTTCAGAAAATCATATTATTGGATATGTTACTACACCATTCATGTACACGCAGTGTTTTAGTGCTTTATATTTACATTTCATCTTTGATATAGCTGTATATTTTGAAAATATGTGATATCCTAATCTGCAATGTATCTATATTGACTGATCTCTTCATTTAATTGTCACTAGACGACAGCAGCAACCAAAGCACTCGCATGTCATAATGTTATAAGTCATAATCCACATTATCATGAAACTTTTATGCCCAGATCCACAAATTCATGAGGAAATATTTCATGTGATTGAATTAACTGTCACTGTCTGTATGTGGCATGACCTGATCACCTTATCACCTTGTCTAATCAAACCAGTAGCAAATGTGAACAATTAGAAGCACAGTATCAACAAATACGGTGGTAATAGTAAGAAGGGATGTACTTGTTCTACATACTAAACAAACACAGAAATCATATTTACCACAAAATAATGCAGCATTGGCATTTCAGTAAGTTAACTAGGATTTTTACAGTATAGGGTTGTAATCAACACCTAAACTGAGACCAAATCACGACCAAGACTGGACCAGTGCGAGTCCCACACTACATGACACATAAAGATACAACTTGCAAACCAGGCACTCCTCAAATTGATCTGAAAGATCCACATTCCCTTTGAAACACCTGTAAACACATAGACAAAGATTTGTGATTCATCTTTTATTGCAATATACTTTATGCAGTACATGTGTATGTATTCAGTGATATCCCCAGAGGCCTTGGTCTTGAGTCTAAAGCGCACTCTGGACAGCAATGAAGAGATCCACACTGGACTTATTAACAGGACAGGAGCATGAGAGGCCTCGCTGTTTCGGATCACAAGAATGGCAAAACTGCCAGACTATGGATTATTCCCAATGGGCATTCTTATCGATCTCAAAACGCACTCAACCAGAGTCTGGTTTTTACCTTTGACTTTGTCAGAGACGAGACCAAGGCCAATGCCATCAAAATGTGGCCTCGAGAATGAGTCTGATCTCATGTAGTACAACACTGATGTAAAGTATAAACAGACAAGGATGTTCAGCAGATTGGCTCTGGTTATGTTATGTACAGTGCAATTCAAATACTGTAATACCAAGACAATATTGACCATTGAATATGTTCAACGTTAAATATCCATCAGTTAGAAGGGATGTGCAATGTTCTGCCCCCACAATTAGTTTTTGCTGAAGACACCTGGTGGTTACAAACGGCATTGCATGTGTGTTTTGTGTTTTTTGACCCTCCTGTGTTACCTTAGTTTAGTTTTGATGCAACAAGCAAGAGAGCTCATCTTACAGTTAATTCTCTCCTGTGTTGTCCTGAGAAAGTCTCAGTCTGTGAGTATTTATGTTTAAAGCTTGTAAATCACTTGTGTGGCATAGCAACTGTGTTTGTTTAGTTTCTGAGTGTATAATTTTAACTTAAATTCGGTGATGCTAATCGCGGCAGCATTTTACATTAAGAATACATCGTAAGTTAGCATGGAAGCCTTGTTCATGGCTGCTCATTTGTTTATGCTAGTAGTGTTGAATATGAATATATTGTAAATTCCTTTTTTGTATGTTTTACAGTTTTACAAAAATCATCTGAAGTAAATAGAACCTTATCACAAAGGCCTAAACTCTATCTGTATCCTGGACTTTATTTCAAGGAACCTGAACTTCTTGTTAGCTATCTGCTAAGCTAAACTAACCGAGAGCGAGAGCAGAATATGCAATAAAAAAAATGTTGCGGAGTAGAAATTTAAAGTACGCCTAAAAGAATTTCAGTCATTCCAAGTCTCCACCATTGGATCCAGGAAAAGAAGTTGTGGCCTCTTTGGAGCTGTTTTTGTTGTCTTATGTTTCAATGAAAAAATGCTGAACGTTGTCATTCCATCTCATGCCCCCTGCAGATGGAGTGTGTGTGTAAATGTGATCAGGTTACTTCATGGTTCAAGTCCTTTAACATCCACTGCATACCCGTGCTTCCTTTCCCACTGGAAACTTTCCAAGCTGCTGCCTCTCTATTTGGCCTGCAGGTCCTGATCCAGTAAGTGGCTCCCACAGTGAGCGTGGTGACAATCTGAGACCCTCACGCCAAATTACCTAAGGCCACAGGGTCCTTCATTACGAGCCCCGGGGCTTTATGAATGAGCACAATTGTTAATCACTGCCAGCAACACATCTCTTGTTTGTCTTGGAGGAGAAAGGCAGCGAGGGTTTTCCCAGACCCTTTGGGAAATTACTTCCAAATGTTGAGAGATTTCAAACACTCTGCAGCAAAGCTACAACTGATCTACTCGTGCTGACTCATTATTCAATCATGATGGTACGCAACAGATTACTATACACAGTGCAGGCTTATCCAATTGGTGGAGCTACCGTATGTTCTTCTTTTTTTCACCGACAAATTGAGATAAGTGGCAAACTTGAACAACAGAGGAGGATTTGCCGTCCAATTGCCACAGTTATTCATTGGTAACACTTTACAATAAGGTACACAAAATTGTAGTACCTACTACATAGATATGTGTTACCTACTACATAGGTTTTTTTTGTGTGTGCTACCTAACACATAGTTTTTTTTTTGTGCTACTTTACACATATTTTTTTTTTTTTTGGTGTGCTACCTACTACATAAGTTTTTTTTTGTGCTACCTAACACAGGGTTTTTTTTTGGTGTGCTACCTACTACATAAGTTTTTTTTTGTGCTACCAAACACATAGGTTTTTTTTTTGTGTTACACAAAAAGAAAAACCTATGTGTTAGGTAGCACAAAAAAAACCCCTATGTAGTAGGTAACACATATCTATGTAGTAGGTACTACAATGTTGTGTACCTTATTGTAAAGTGTTACCACTGTTGGTTCCAAATGAACAGTGGGAATGACAACACATGTCAATTTATTAAAATTACAATGATGATCACCATTTAAAACCGTGGCTCCTCACATTTATGAAGTCATGTTTAGCCTCCAGAGAACCTCTTATGCTGAGAAATGTTTGCATAATGGTGAAAATCCAATCTGCAATTATTTGACCCATTATTATGTCTATGGTTTCCTGATCTTGAGCCCCGAGGATCAAATTTTCTCTACTCAGTTTGAATCTGTCAGCATTTTGACAGAGTGCATGAGAACTGTTTGTATGGTCAAGGCTGTTCAATATATAGCACACGCTCTGAGTCTCACATTTCATAGCATGCTCTCCCAGAGGTGCCAGTGTTGTTAGACTTTTATTGTAGGTTCTTGTCCACATTTCTTCTTTAAAAGCGTGAATATACACAATTTAATGTCTTGATTAGACGTTGAGGGACTGATGATGTTAAGCAGGATTTTCTGCAGAAATGGACCATAAGTTAAACGAAGCTAATAAGACTCATGCATGTGCCTTCAATACTGTAGCTATAGGGCCAGCTATGGTTATCGTAGCTTAGCATAAAGACTGAAAGCAGGGGGCAACTGCTAGCCCGGCTCAAAAATGCAACCAAGCTCATTAATCATACTTATGTTGTTTGTTTAGTGTGTACACAAACAGAAATTGGAGAATGCGTAATCATAGAGAGTGTTACCGTTTTTAGCGCTACGCCCAGTCTTCTTGTGTAATGTCTCTACTGTTGTTCACCAAGAATGTTCACCAAGAAATCCTTGCGACATATGAACCACAAATGATTGTCATAATGTGCTGTTTGGGCATAATTATATAAACGTGAAGTGCCTGAAAAAGCCGCCAGTTTCTTCCCCTGTTTCGTTAGCTAGCTGGTAAACTGATGTGTATTTCTAGCTGGAAAATGTGCAGCATAACCAAAGCAGGGGGGTAATGCTACATGTTATACCTCTAAGTAGTTGTAGTTTCACTGAGACTGTGATGTTGTATTATCTCAAATTGAATCTCTTCTGAAAATAACGGTGTTGGGTTGTTTAGTCTCATAGAATCTGAGAAAGTTTGAACATTAAATCAACAAAACAAAAGAGAAAGAGATGGATAGAGAAACAGTTAATTCTTCTCAAATCAGTTGTAATCTAGCCTCCCTGTGAACTTGGCATTCCAGGAAAACCATTAAGCAATTTATCTCTACTCACTCACAAGCCCCACCGTAAGGCGCAGATATGTGGAAAATAAACAAGCCATCAGGCCGCATCCTTTGTCTCAGATCCCCACGTGCCGTGGTGAAACCCACATGACCGCTCTCTGGAATCCTGCGCTGCTTTGAGACCAGTGTTGACCCTACAGTTGATCCTCCGTTCACCTGGTCCATCCGTCACAGACACGAGTGGCAGATTACTCCCTGTAATGGCAAGACGACTTTAGGTATCAAATAGAGAGGGAGTTGCATGATAGAAGGCTACTTTAGTTTCAGGATATTCTCTGACATAGTCGACCACATGTTAAGGTCAAACTGAGGTTTGGGGATCCGTTGCCTCATACATACTGTACTTCTTACAGTATATTGGCTTTTTGATGTAACCCCCCCACATGTAGGAAAACCATTATCTGAGAAGGAGGATTTGAATATATTTATTGAAAAGTCAGTTAACGGAGATACATTTTGCTTTCACCCACACATCAAAAGGTGTCATTCATTTGAAGCTAAAGTGCGTCACTTTTTCATATCAATGAATGTCGGTAACATTCAAGCCATCGCCAAACGAGTTGACACAAAGTTGATGAAGCCTACAGCCCGACAAAACTCTTTATATTTTTCCGATATGGCAGCGTTCACAAACTGGTTTCAGCAAAAGATATAAAATATATGCACCATCAACGATGCTTACCTCATGTAGATGCGCCAACAGTGTTGTTGTTGTCACTCATAATGCTCATGGGGGTGACAGAAGTTACGTACTATAGCTTTAAATCTATCAAAGTACATTTTTCTCAGTTCATTCACGCTCTGTTTTGAGTTTTTTTTCTCTTGCCGTGGGGAGGGGGGGGGGGCCTCCCTGCAGCTGATACGTATGTGTCTGTTTATTCAGCTCTTTTCTCTCATGCAAAGGTCAACCCGGCATGCATCGTTATTGGGTGCACACAACTCCAAAGCATTAGCTCTCTTATCACTTGTAACGAGGACCAGTGTGGTCTGGTGAGGGCTCCTCCTCTAACGCTGCACGATACAGACTTCTGCTCTCGTGTGAAGCCGCGTACACGCCTTCACACTCAGGGCAAGATATCAACACCGCATTCTTCAGTTTGGAGGGTATGTATGTGGCTGATTAGAAACAGAGGCCGGCTTGTGTGACAGACAAAACTCAGGGCTTTTCTCCCCATTAATCAGAACTATAAAGCTATAAGTCTTTAGTCGGGCTTTTGAACATCATATACAGCTTTTCTACATAAATGTGCATGGGCTCTCCTGAGCTTTACATGAGAAATATCCACAAAAATCCCAGATCCCTGATTTACGAGGCCAGATGAATACATGGAGGAGAGTTCCTCGAGTGAATTGTGACCTCGTCTCAAAGTGAGGCTCTGGAGATATACTTTGAAATCTTAAGTGCAACTGGGAAACCTTTAGGCGTTGTACTGGTTCTGTTTTCAATCTGTAGCAGGCGCAGAGCAGTGTTGCAGATTTCTCCATGCCTGCAGCTAAGAATGCCAGGAGCTGGAAGGCTAAAATACTGCATGTTTGAAACACCACTTGTATGTAAAAAGTAACCAGTGTGTATAGTGGTGTGGAGGAACTAACTAAATGTCCACTCAAGCTTTTGTAGGCTTTTAACAATATAGGAACTGAGCTGATATCATTTCCTGGGTCCTACACAAACATCTCCAGTGGTGAATAGGAATCCCTAATGTATTGTATGAATTCAAAGGAAGATGACCATATGGAAGAGGGGCCTCGAAGTCGACCTTTAGGCCTTGAGGATTTCTTGCTGTGGTGGGAGTTATGCGGTTTGCCTCTCGGTAGCAAAAGAGGAAGTCTATTGAAGGTGTAAAATAACGGTGTGTCTAAATGTTATGCTATACATAAACTCTCTACACTACACTACTCCACACACATGCCATCATCACCGCAGCCGTTTTAAGTCTGGTGTTATGTCCAGCGGGAGCAGGGGTCAGTACGCCTGGGTGGGACAAGGAAGTAGTCCACTTCAGACGCTCAGCAGGGGACTGTTGTTGCAGCTGAAGATGATGAGTAGGCTTTGGCACCAGACGAGGATTTCTTAGGTCAGAAGATATTTGATCACAAGACCCAGACAAGAGAGATGTTTGAGTTGTGTGTCAAAGAGATAGCATTGCAAACATTTTTATATGTTCCCGAAAATGTGTTATTAACAAAAAATCTTAAAAGTTTGAAAATGTTCCAAAGGGGACGATCTGTCTGAGTTCCCAGGATGCAAAACTCTGCACAGGAACTTCTATTTCAGTCAGCAGAATTCGATTAAGTGATATCTTTATTTAGTTTTTTGTGCATCCTTGAAGACATATTTTTTTCTTTTTGATAAATGAAAAGGTTAATCCTCCGACAAGTGTGAAGTCCTTCACGGTTCCATGCCAACCTGCCATTACGTTTTGATATTCCCTGTCTTGTGATGGTTGAAGAAGGAAAGTTGAGGTTGCTCAGAAGAAAATCTTTGACTCGATGATGTTTTTTTCAAATTTCAATGGTTCCCCAAAATGAGAAGGAAGCCGAAGCACCTTCCCTGAAGATCAGCCTGAACTTGTTTCACTTCATTCATTCAGCATAACATTGTGTTCATGATAGTTATTTTGTTTTGGTTGCTAAGAAGATGAAATCCCCATCCTCGATCAAGCCTTCAGAGGGTCAAAGCCATCAGTGAACAGAGCAAAAGGAATGAATCGCTGAATAAATCCCAGATGCACATTAGGTGGCAATTCAGAGGTCTGGAACCAGGCTATACGTCACCCTCTTGGGAGTGTGAATATTCATACCATATGTGACAGCAATCTGGCCTGTTGGCGAGAAAAACTTGCTCTTCCCATCCTTGTGTGCCATCACTACCTGTTAGATTATCATAATCAGGACCAAAACATTCCTTTTTTTCAAACAAATGTTTTTATTGAATTTCCCACTTAAATTAAAATACAATTAAAGAAAAATAAATAAATTTAACCTGGAATACTACAAATCATAAAAGTTAGTTTCTTAAACCACACTTGTGGACTTTGTTTGTTTACAGATTTCCAGGATTAGGCTATGATGTGTTTTGCTTGTAAGTACCAAAGGATTTATTTCACCACAGTAGATTTTGGCAGTTTGAGGTCCTTGGCCCCCACATATAATTCCCAACGCGCCTGTCGATGCACCGTGGGGGTGTGCATTTGAATGCAGAGAATGATAGCACACAGACACTCCTCCTTTCCATCTCAGGGCCTGTGCACACCCCCCCCCCCCCCCCGATTCGTACCCCTCCCCTGGTTTCCTGTGGCTGGGGCTGAGGAGAACAGTTGCACACCCTGATAAGCCTGCCTGGAGGGAAGCCTATGCAGGCGCATAATCAGCATGTTAGATGCAAGCAATCAAGAACAATCATGGCTCTCATCATGTTTATGTTGCGGTGGCCTTTTATGCTATTTATGTAAAGGGCAAGCAATTATATAGCATTCCGTAGTGTTTTACATCACAGGGTTAATAAGAGGGTTGACCTTTTTTTTTCTTTTCAGGTGAGTTTAAAAGAAACTATGGCAACAAATAAAGTCCAAATAGAAACCTTTACACCTCGAATGAATTGTCAGGCAAGGTTTAGATTAGAAGAAATACCTCTCTGTCAGGCAAATGCATCTTCATGACATAAATGTTCCCTCCTTTCGTATATGTGTACTGTACACCATGCACCCATGTGCTTAAAAGGCATTGCACGCATGCTGACACGCAGCGGTGTTTGAAGAAGGCTGTGAGCATTTGAATGCTTAACAGGTGCGGGGAGGATTAAGCGCCCATTCCTATCGTGTTACCGTGGGATGTGCAACAGGCATAAGTCAAAACTGAGTGCGGACAGAGGAGCGTGAGTACAGTACGAACGTCTTGGGAGCAATACCACATGTGCAAAACGTGATACAGAGAAATCGCAGCTATGTGTTTCTTTTCCACGACAGCAGGAAAAGATGTACAGTAACTCAGTAACTCAGTAACTCAGTAACTCGTGCTTTTTTGAAAGAGGAGTGGTTTTCACTGGAGGGTCACCCCTGGGAGGTTACAGATTTTTACATAAGCTTGCAGAAGTATGGCACGAAGTTTGCTTGCATGCTGTTGGATTACAATGAATTGATTTAAAGATGCATCAAATTTGGGGCTTTAAACAGAAGAGATTTCCCTTATTACATAATGCTTTTATGGCATTGGCTGGCTTTATTTTGGCTCCATGAAGACCTATTTTGTCTACAAGTACATTTCAACTTGTGCTTACTGTTTACAACCACAGTATACGGCCTATTTGGAGTGGGGGATTGCAGGGGGGGGGGGGTAGTTTGGTTACTTTGCAGTGTCGTGGGACTCTGCCTATTTGCTCACAGGCAGAGATTAGTCTTTGCTTTACTTTGTAGTTTCCTCAATTACAAAGATAACCGAAGCAGGCCCTGGTCCCAGGCTGCTGCAACTAAGAAATGTATGATAAGGCTCAGTTAAAGTTGTAATGTCTTCTGGTGGAGAAAGTGACAAGAAAATTTATTCAAAAAGGGGATGATTCTTGACCGGTCAATGAGCTAGACCTGAACACGTAATGTTACAGAGGAGAGACATTTTCGTTTTGCAGTTTTAAATGTCAAGATTATCTTATTCACTGCAGCACAATTAACACCATGATTTGAGATGCCAAAAAGGACACATTACACCTCTGTTATTTCATTCCGCCGTTTGATTTCCCACAACCCTTATCCTTACACCGCTAAATCCGCCCAGCCTGAGAAGATTTGCTGTCATATTTGTGTTGGATGAGAGCCCCTTGGTAGCAGCTTCCTCTGTAGTACATCCTGATGTCATCCATGCCTCCCCCTGCAGCCATGTTATAATTGCTTTATCTAGCGCAGGCTTCTTTAAATGACGTCTAATTGGGGGGCCTTTCACCGCACCCTTTCCTCATGTGGCTCCGCGCGGCAATCAACCTGCCGCGTTATCACCACATCTTAATAAAAACTAAAATGATTGGGCCACAACCCAGGACTTCCCACAGAAGTAGGAAAACGAAGGAGGGGCGAAAAAAGCAAAAGCGAATAAAAAAACATCCTGACTCGAAACAACATGGGGAGTTGGCTCTCAATGCACAGGATGCAGAGAGATTGGTGGTTTGAGGCCTGTCGGAGGAGTAGAAAAAGGGAGCGGAGGGAAGAAAAAATTACTTGTCACGCAAACATCAGAGCAGACCACACACCTGGGAGGAGCTTTGTGAATATGATATAATTAATGGAGCTTGTTAAAAGTATACATTATTTAAACAGTATGCACGCTAAAGAAATTGGTCGGCATCCAGTACAAACAAAGAACACTTGTTCGAGTTTCCGCTGTGTAATAAAATCTCTGTTGAAAATGTCAAGTTAAAGCAATTAACTGATTATATCAAAGCATTTCTAGCAGTCACATGAAACAGAAAAACATATATTTAAAGTCTGTTTAGTGTGTGGATCCGGCTGTTTGAATGTTTCCCCACGTGCAAGTTATTATAGAAGGCATGTTATTTACATAAGGGCTGCACAGATGTCCACTATAGAGTCCGTTTACTGTACATGGGAGATGTACAGTATGTTTGTTCTCTTAAAGCGTTTTTTTTTTCATGAAAGTTTAACACCTCGAGCCAAATCGTTGATAGACACATCATCAATTTGGAAAGACATGCTTAACTTCAAATGTTACAAGCCATCTTTAGGTCCCACAATCCACTTGATGTGATAATATTTGCATTTTTCTATGTGTATCTATATCTGTGTGTGTGCATGCAATGTTGGTTTAAGTTTGACTGTTAACGTCATAGCAAGGCATATACAAACTTTCTCTCCCACAAATGTATTATCAGTTATTGCAGTGGATATGACTGCCTCCAGATTCATTTAGGAAAACAGCTAAAGCTCTAGTATGGAAAGATTGGGTCAATGCAGAGGTGGTGATAGCTTCCTATCAGCCCATGTTGTTCACTAGATTAAAAGGTAGTTTGGAAGAAGGGATTCTAATCTACCAACTTTTTCTTTAGAATCAAAACTGATCTGCAAGCCGACTTTTGCAGAATGCAAAGTAAATGGTAAGACAGGACTAGATGCAAATCTGCCCAGAGTGGTGCAAATGAATGGAAAGATCTGACCGCGCGAGATGGCAATGTTTCTATCATCACACTTAGTTTTATATAGGGAGGGAGAATCATACACACTTAAAAATAACCCAACTTGGGTTAGCAGTAAGTTATAACTTTTGTCATTGGTGTCCATTGCGAAGGGCCCTCTTTATTTTATGGCTTATGTTTTTAACATTAGCCCATGT
Organism: Ammodytes marinus; assembly: GCF_949987685.1. Taxonomy (NCBI): domain Eukaryota; kingdom Metazoa; phylum Chordata; class Actinopteri; order Uranoscopiformes; family Ammodytidae; genus Ammodytes; species Ammodytes marinus. The sequence continues at coordinate 9,055,331 of NC_137223.1, read as the reverse complement.
AAGGACACTTACATTCCAACTTCCATTTACCAAAAAGGCTGTGAGATGTGGACGAATGCTCCGGAAAAAAGCTAGTAAACAAGCAAAGTTGGTGTGATTGATGGGCATTCAAGTAATTTTTTCCTTTGAATTAACCACGATAACTGATAAAACAAGACTGTAGAAATTTTATTGAACAAATAATTTCCCATTTCAAACACAATACATTTACTCTTAGGGAACAAGGAGACTACTTCACATACCTGCAATTAAAAATCTAAATACAGCTGTAGTTGGTTATGACAGAACCATAAATTCAACGATTATCACAACACTTCTACACAACTTGTTGATAAAGCTCAGTGCTCCTTATTGTTTATGACTGGATAGTATACAGAGGTGAACAGACACCTCTAAATATGCAACTATATGGACATAATTACCTACAATGAATCTCTCCCCAGCTGAGTCTTTTACAGGCCCTATGAAAGTAAGGCCTGTCACAGTGAAAATATATTTCCTCCCCCCCACTGCCAGATGCAGATTTCAGATTTGTATCCCAGATAAAAGATAACTGAAAGCATATGAGGATATGTATCTAAGAACACATGTCTACCTTTCATTTTCATCTGATGGCAACAGGGATAAAACGCTCATTTGAACAATACATTTGACCTTAATGTATTTAATGCACTAAATCTGTTTCACTTTACTTGGTGTCTTAGCTCAAGTGGGTGCTTCCCTATCAGAGTGTAATCTGTGATTTAGCATAAAGCCAGAATTGCAATCGGGAAATAAAAAATAAAATCAAATTATGATGTTGCACTTAGTAATGATAACTAAAAGCCAGTGACCAAATACTGTTAAGATAACATTAAGGTTATGGGCTATTTACCCGCTCACCGGTGCACTATGACTTTAAGTGGAGGGGAATTTGTTCAGATTTGCAGAGCAGGCAGTTAGTTTACAAAACTTATTTTCTCTACATGTAATTCTTATTATTGAATAATTATATCATCAAAAATTAAAACAACATTATTATTATATAAACAACATGAGTCACCTGGAATCAAACATAAGACTAGAGTATGTTTGTAAACCAAACTGTGGGCCCTGCTGCTGTAAACAACAACAGTGAAACAGTAACTTTTCTGGAAGCTTTCTAACTTCAAGCAGTGTTCCAGGGATCCAATTTTCCTGTCAGGAAAGTTTGTTTATTCAGTTATGAGAATATACCTTAGAAAATATTCACGTCTCTGACACACCCAAAGTTACACAGTGCACCTTTAAAGCACCGATTTCTACATGAATGCATGATACAACAAAGTCAAAGCCGTGTGTACAAAGCATTCGCAGTAAAGTTTAACCCTCTCCTGGAATTCCTTCCCAGTTGGACTTGACCTTTCGAACTATCTCTTCTCACGTCACGTATCTGCAGCAGGGCCAGGAATGCATGGGGCTGCTGCTGAAATAATGAACAGTGAGCGACTGACCCTTGCATGACCAAGCCATTCCTGAGTGAAGCTTATGGATTTGGTCCGTGCATCTGTCCGACACCGGCTAATGGCAAACAGATTTACCAGGATGAGAAAAAGGAATGTTCTCCCCGTCTTCTGTGTAGATGTCAGGGCCCCAGCGAACGTCTGTGTCCGATTACCGTGGCAGCGGCGATAAGCAGATGTAAAGACCCGCGGGGCTTATTTATTATTAAGGCCAGGAGTGGAATAAATAGCAAGAGAACTGCAGTGAGTGAGAACAGAGAAAACAACGCGCTCTCATGCAATATTTGTCAGGGCGTCGGAGGGGCCTGTGTGTGATAGTACACCAGGGCGGCTACACAGTTTGTGCATTTTTTTCACAGGCAGCAATTTTTCAAGAATTCCTCACAGAATATATATTTCAGGTTGCGTGCGTTGTGGGAGTGGATATGGGGACGTTTGCATAAGGCACAGAGGCCTTATATAGAATTTCTGCAGCTCAGTTCTGCAGTTGTTTGTCGCTGTGTTGTTGTCTTCTTGTCCGTCATGTGTGGACTTTGTCGCTGAGTTTGGAATAACAAATTTGCCTAAACAATCCGATGTTTGCATACGTTACATGCCAGAGGGACCAGTTGTTAGACACTATGAACTGTCATTGGTTTTCTAGGGTTTGAAGTTGTTTGGAGATTGTAACTCCAGCCGAAGTTTGTGTTTGCTCTTCATCATCGTGCAGACTTTCTTGTTTGGACATCTTTATGTTCAGTTTAGTTTTATGGAGACACAGATGGAAACAGACCCGCATGTAAAGAAGCTCCTAGTTTAAGAGAGTCTGTTACTTGTATTTCACACTTCAGGCCAAATTAAAATCTGTCACTTCTTAAATAAAACACTAAAAGGCGTTATGTTTTGTCAGCAATGTTTTTAATAAGGATTAATCAATTATTCCCTAAAGCTTTATAAGAAAAAAAACAAGCCACATCTGGACCTGGATCCATGTATGAAAAACATACAAACATTACAAAGCAACATTTAATTTATTGACAGTTGAGTCTTTCAATCCGACTTGATCCATGCACCCTGCTAACCCCCACTTTACCAAACCATTGGCTGTTTTATACGACCTCTGTAAAAAAAATTACACAACCGGATTTTAACTCTTTCTTGTGTCCGTTCACACTCTTGATTTTATTTTTTTGCCACCGTCGCGGTTGTGTGTGCGCTGCATTGTTTTTGGGATACGCCTACACCCACTTTAACCATTTCCTCCACTGTCGTCTGGGGACCCCTTTTTTTTCCAAATGTTTGTTTAATGTACATTTGCTTGGGGGGTTTTGGAGAGGGGGAGGGGGGGCATTGAGTGAGAATAGCTATCAAACCGGCAGCGTCTTGGAGAAAGAACAACAGCCGTCTGCTAATGGCTGATGTGAAGCAGGTCTGTTTTATTTAGCCGGGTAATGCATGGGAGAACTCAGTCATTTGGCCACTGGTTGAACTTGTATAGCCGTCACGCTCTCACTGATGAAACAATAACCCTGATCACTGGAGGAAGCCCAGACAGCAAAAGGCCCATACCGTGTACCCAGTTCATATAGGTTGTGAGCTCCTTTGGACAATATATGGAAGCATGTGGGTTACTATAGAACCTGCAGCTACAGCATACAGATTAGAAATAAAGTGTGTGGCATACAGTCGTCCTTCCTTCAGACCCTTATCGATGACTGTGATCTGTAAGGGCCTTAGCGTATGACAGAGGAGATCTGTTGGCAGTGGGCTTTGTTTTTTTTCTTGCCTTGTTTCTGTGTTTTTGTGATGAAAGCTAAAGAGGGGCCTGTTAGCATGTTTTGTTGTGCCGCGACTCAAAGCACTTAATGAGCGGAAGGAAGAGGCACAACTGCAGCGTTCTGCTTTTTTTCTTAATGAAGAGGAAGGTCTGTTTTTTTAATGCAATATCTGCACAAATTGTTGGTGGTTAGACATTAGAGAGCAACTATGATCATAAATAGCAAGAAGACGATTCTTAAGGCATCAGGTAGAAATGTTTGAGTTTCCTCTGCTGGATATGGGCTTCTTGTGAGGCATGAAGGTGCAATGTCAGTTATTTTAATAAAGATATTTGTGGCTATATATGTTATTTTATAAATCTTAGTGCTCATGCTAATACAACTATAGTATCACACAACACAAGTATATCCTATGGCGGCAAGTTTATTTTTTTACAGAACCTGTCACTAAGTGCTTAAGAGAGAAAAAGAAAAAGAAAGAAAAATGGTAATAAAATCAATCAAATTAACAGGATTGGAAAACCCAAATAAAAGGGTTTAATATTATCCACATGTCCCCAGACTTTAAAACCAGACATATTCTTTTTTTAAACCCAAAAAAATATTATTACAAATAGAAATATTTTGAGAATATTATATGATAAAACCCTCAATTCCACGTACCCTCATGCTTTTTGTCCTTTCCTGTGGTTGGACAGATCATTGTGTGGTTAATAATGAGAAGGAGTAAGAGGTTAGGCGCCCTGTTTAGTGTCTGTGGCTTTTTTGACGGGGAAAAACCCTCTCACCCACAACTTAACTGCTGAAACTGGGTTTGCTCTTATGACTTGTTTGTGATATTTCAATGAGTTAAATACACATTAATCAAATTAAATTTCTGTGAGTGTCAAGACCTTGTAATATACTGTATCTGTGTATGATTATACTTTCATATAACGAAAATCTGTGCCACATGTGTTCATGCAGAGTAAGGGATGTTAAGGATGGTTTGAACAATTACAAGTGACACTGAAACACTTCCCGATGGGCCTGGTACGAGTTGTATAACCCTCCCATCCACTTCTCCAACCTCAACTGCTCTTGTTATAAGTGTGTAGTCGAGCCAGAGTATTTAATCTTGGTTTTAGAGTCAGTTGAACACGATAAATCAAATCCAGTATTCTGCACTTAGCCCTGAGATCTTTGGTCAGGTTCAAATGGAGTGAGTTTTTTTTTCTCTCTCCCTGCATCCTGTTTCTAATCCAAAGGGACGGTGATGTGGTGAGATAACAGCTCAGACTAATTGAAGAGTCTCAAGTCTGGACAGACTGATGCAACAGATCTCTTTAGAGTCTTCCTGTCCACGAAAAAAGGTCTTCTTGCATTTCCGCCATCTTATTTCCATCTTTCTCTTTTCTTTAACAAAATGTAACCCTTTTTTTAACTCTATACACTGAACACTTTACACAATATCAAAGCAGATGTAGCGTCTGCACCTGACTACTTACTTTGACATGCAGAGTGCTGTGTGTGGCGTAGCTGTTGTATGCTGTGTAAATGTATCCGTAACTGATCTGAACTGAGTACGTTTAGAGGAGGTTACTGCGGGGCACAGGCCAATCTTTGCTGCAGAGACTATGCAGGACTCAGGAGGTCACGTTGTTGATATATATCAACAGCTTAAAAGCTGCAGTCAGTGATTGTGGAGAAGACTTGTTGTCAAAATCACCATTTTTCTAAATCTCACCTTCAGCAGCCTAGGTTCTGTAAACAGGCATGTTGCTAGCTACGGTGGGCCCCCTTTTTATACATCCCAGTTTACAGAAGGCTAAGCTGTGTATTAACATAATATTTATTTTCAACAGACACATAGTACAGAAAGGAAGCAGGTAGTGAGGAGATATTTGTTGATTTGGACAAACTGGTCATTTTTGACAGCAAGCATTCTCCAGAATCACTGACTGCACCTTTAAGCCATGCAGAACATCTAACATGGTCACTATTCAATTTTTTCCCCCAAATGACATAAGCTACCGTTGAGGAAGACAAACTGACGCCATAAGTCATAAACATGTTCTGGTCTTTGCACTAACTGCTGAGGCACGCTGGTGGAGCTGATAAGCCCCACAGGATGGCAGAGCCGGTCTTATCGAGCTCTGCCAAGCTGGAGGTCTTCCGCTATCGCTTGACTCAACTGGCAGACGAAAAAAAGACATCACCTTATATCCCCTCTGCTCGAAGAACAACACTCCGTCATTTTCTCCTGTGGGTTCACTTCAGGTGTTGCTCTCCTCCTATGCAGTAACGGAGCAGAAACAAAAGGCCCTGACTTGTGTTTGACTCATGCAGCTGCAGTATGAAGCGCAAGGCTCTTTTTGGCACGCAGGCAGGATAACTGAAAAGTGTTTATTTTCAATGATACGAGTTTGTTATCACACGAACAGGGGGCTAATTTCTGAACAATAGCAGTGCGCGTGACAAGGTGGCGATCGGAAATCCAATGTTGAAGTTAGAGCCGATTATTTTATGGGCCAAAATCAAAACAAAGCTAATGCTGTTATAGGACAGAGTGGAAACTCGGAACAGACTCATAACAGAGAAATATCAAAGAAAAGAGAAAGTTAGATAGTCCAGATACAAAGCCTGTAGATCCATCTGTGCTTCTCAAGTGTACTGCATGGGCCCAACTCACACAAACACATTATTTGAACCAATACCAATAACTGGCAATACCAAGGACGTCCTGCTGGTCATGTGGGCCTGATTCACAGACCAATAACCACAACTTCAAACATATATTTTTTGGATCCTTTCTTTCCCCTAAGTGTGACCATTGTAAGATGCCACCATGCTCCTTATTATTACCCTGTTTGTATAGGTATTCAGTGATAAATTGTAATTCATTCATCTAAATATCTCCTTGATTTAAAGACCTTAAAGCTGGGGTATATGATTTCTGATTGGTCAAAGTTAACATGAGCTGTACACTTTGACCAATCAGAGCGAGGCTCCGATTCTCTGTTCTTATTGGCTGTTGGGACTGTCCATTCACTTTGGCACGACTTTGTTGGTGTAGAGCATGTAAGGGGAGGGACCAAAGACAACAAGTGGAGCAGTTGAGGTATTTGAATTCGAATCTCTATCCCAACTGCCATTTTCTCCCCAAATCCTCCACCCCAGCTTTAACTCCTGTTCCATAACCTCTTGTCTTCTTTCCCTGTTATTAAATATAAGTCTCAGTACAGTATAATAATATTATACCTCCTTAGTATTTTATTGATCCCCCCTACAAAACAAATCCAAAGTACTTCATTACAGGTAAAAGTACTGCATTCAAAAGTTCACTTAAAGACCTATTTCACCGGTGGGAATATGAAGGTGTATTGAACTCTGAGATCCTATTTAGTATAAATGTGCAATTTTTTTTTAATTGGTTCATCCTAGCCTGAGAAAAGGCAGAAAGACTGTTTTATGGTCTCACTGTCTAACCCTACATTTTTCTTACTGTGACATCACAGTAAGAAAAATGTAGGGTTAGGATTAACAGGACAGCTGGGCCAAGGGAAGACTGAGGGAAGAAAAACCTCATTCATTATATTATAATAGTGATTTTATAATGATAGAACGCCGGTTCTGTATGGGTGAAGTATTCCTTTAAGTAAAAGTACATAAACCGATTAATGTACAGTAGCTGTACACCTCCCACAAAATGGGACGCAAATTATTTCAAGGATGCTTTATCACACAGGAAATGACCTTTTCAGCTTCCTGTGGAAGCAGGCAGATACGGTCCCAAAATGTCGCTGATATCATGAGAAAATAAAAAGAGTGTTCTTGTTGTACCAATTTCACAAAACATTATTCAAGGATGACTTGATTCAAACTGCCCTTCATTTCGTATATTTTCGATAAAGACAAAAAGGAATAAACGTTATTATTAGCCACAGGAAGCAGGTGTGGTCTCAAACATAGGCTTGATTCTTGGCTCAACTTTAGGAAATCCTTTTGGAATTTACTTTTTCTTCCTCCACTCTTGCCAATATCCACCCAGTCTACAGTGTTATCCAACCTCTTTGTGAGTTAACACCTCACTCATGTACAGTCAAAGGGCACTGGCTCTGTGGGGAGATGTGCTGTGCCAACGTAGATTTCCCTTTTTATCCTATGCTGATTACCAAACATGTCAGATGGCCGGAAGAATTCAATCAAAGGCACACACGTTTTAATGATGCGTATATTTATTGAAAACTGACTGATGAGTCAGAGCCCATGCAGACACCTGGAACTATTATATTTTGTTGGTGCATCTGCAGGATGCTGGGCACTTAGTGGCATACTTTGAATCACTGCATCTCCCCTGCTTCACAAGGGCAGGACAGTTGCTGAACTTGTCGACGTAGGGACAGGCGTTGGCTGCAAATGACAGGGAAAAGAGGAAAAATGGATGGATGGATGCATAAAATAAAAAAACAAAACACTATTCAGATTGGAGTCCCAAAACTTATTCTTGAGGATGTACAACCCAAATTCCAATCAGATATTTTCCACTTACTGCACAATCCGTTGTCGCAGTTGTTAGGGCAGTCACCGCACTTGGGTCCTTCTTTGTAGGGGCGAGCTTTTTGGTAGTTTCCACTGTAATGTGGGGTCAAAGTGTCAAATATTAAACGTGAAAGCAAAATCGCTCACACAGCCCAAACTGCGCTGTTGTTGGAAGACTTCCCAGCAAGGTGTATACGACGAAATAAAATGCAAATGTTTGCAATTTTCCTCCGCATTACTACAGAATACTTAAAGTATTTACATACTTATCTGTCAAGTATTACAGATAAAACAAAAAGTGCTTTCAAATGATGATATGACAGTATTTGTATGAGAACAGCACTTAGAATAGGCCATGAATAGGTGAAATGTACAACAACTATAACAAATGTAACAAAAATTTGATCATTTGTGTGAAAAATTTATACTTTTTGGGAAGCATTAAATACAAATATATTCACTATTTAGCACAATGGACACTCAAGTATGAATGTAAATAGTAACTTAAAGTGAGAAGTGTACTTACGGTGGGCAGTACTGGCAGACATATAGGTACTTAAAGCGACTGTTGGGACAGTAGGCTAAAGCACAGCCAACCTTGTTGGAATTGTACCAAACAACCTGTGAAGAGAAAATGAGATAAAACACAATATCATCAGCATGGTTTGAAACCACTGTTTAATATCACCGTTTTCATTGCAAGTTATGCAGGTTGAATTTTGTGAAAGACTTGATATAAGTGCACCTGTGTGAAGTGTCCAACCACTTTTCCAGTAGAGCCCACTCCGTAGCGCCAGTCCTTTATTTCGTCATACCAATACTGGATGGCTCTGCTCCAGCTCATCTGGCTGCTAGACATGAACAGGTTCTCTCCACAGCCGCTAGCTGCAAGTTTAAGAGGAGAGAGAGAGAGAGAAATAGATACTTAAAGCCCAGAATGAATGATGCTCAAGTCATGATCACACATCAAAAGGAAACCCATCGTTTCCTGCTGCCCAATGTCTGTCTGTGAAAGCCAGGAAATTTGAGTTGAACCCTGACCAATATCGCTCCTGAGAACATATGGCCACTGATCAAACCACCATCCCTCTTTTTTTCTATTGCTCCTTACACTTAGTGCTCATGTAATTCCTAGTCAGGAAAATGTGCTGGAAAAATAAGTGGTGTCGCCAGTGACTTTTGTTTTCTTGTTCTTTGAGGAGTTGTTTTAATGAACTTACTTTTGATCTCTCTTTTGCTTTCGGGGCTGTGAGCCATGGAGCAGGTTTGGGCCCATCTCTCAGCATTGGCTGCAGCTTCGTTATTCCATTCCTGTGGGGAGAAGGTGACAGAGCAGCCGTCTTTTTTAACCCATGTAGACCACGACAGAATACACTCCAGAAAATTGAAGTACTAAGTGCTTGTCTGGGAAAACATATCATTCTTTTTTGATTTTTTTTGTCACTGATTCGCTGGACGAGGGATCATGTGTGATGTCAAATCGAACACTAAAAAGGCACACCCAAAAAACACAATTCAGTGAAGCACAGTAGGCTATGCTTTTTATTCATTTTTTCTCTAAATGATGACATCCTTTGAATGCATCGTGGATCTTACCATTTTCAGCATGTTGCTAGGAGAGGGCTTGACACCTCCTCTCAGGGCATTGTGCTTGTCCACAATCTCTTTCGGGTCGGAGGAAATAATCTTCACGGAGGGGTTTGGGTTTTAAATAAGGACAAGTAATACACAATAAAGAATATGTTGGTGAAGTTTGAATGTGTATGATTATACTCAATCTTAACATACTGATTAAAAATAATGATAATAATGTTGAAACATTCGCTGCTTTTCTGGTCGGGCTTTTCAGAGATGAGAAAAAAGAAACGGTTAGTTTAGTCACTGCACATTTGATGCAAAAATAAACACAAGAAAAACAAGTAATGTGCACTCAATATAATTCGGAATCAGAGAGTACAAATGGTTAATTTCACTCACCTGGGAAGAGGACTCAGGAACCTGAAGAGCCACCAAGACGCCCAAGGCACACAGAAGGATACAGGAGTGCATTGTCTTGGCGTTAAGTCCAGGACTGTCAACCACAGAGAGGCACAGGTGTGATATTTATACACGCAGGAACCAGACTCACCCATAGTCAACGCACACAAAGGTCGCAAACAAATTACAGGAAAACACACAACCTAAGGGCCATCCTATCTTCCATGTTTCCCTTTTCACGTTGTATGCTAATTTAGTGTCTGTTGTTTCTTATTTATTCTTCATGATCCCTGTTATACAGGGAGTAGCCTGGAGATTTTAAAATCCTCTAACATGCTACATGTTTTCTGTAAGGTTCAAGATGTTTGGGTCTCTCTGAGGGGATGATTATCAGCAAAAAATAGGATTAGTTGCCAATGATCCATTTTGGTGAAGCTACTACTTTGAAATCATTGCTTTGGAAATTACCAATTTCTTCACACTGCAAGAAGTTGAACTAACTGAAATCTAGTTTGGTTAATTGAAGCTACTTAGAAAAGGAGTTCAAACTACCTTTTAAAAAAATTATCAAATTTGCAATCTTCTTGTGATATGAAATTATAACAAGATATAATACAAAAAAGTCACATGCAAGCAAAATACATGTTACTTTATTTCAAAAACTAAAAAGTGGCATTTTTTTCTTCAAGGATCATAAATAAAATAATATGTTTTAATGAATAAAAAACAAATAAACAAATATGTTCACATGTGTGCTGACAATCCAGCTTCCTGGAAGGCGAATAGCCCTGGGCATGCCTTCATAAGGGTCAGGATGAAAGACAAATGGGACCGGTGATAACGAGACCACCAACATGAGAATGCTATTTATTGATTTCAGTTCGTTATTCAACACAAGATTTTATTCCTTAGAAGCAACTGGATCCTGGACTTTCTCACAGAGATAACCCAGACAGTACGCACTGGGAACATCTCCTCTGCAGCCGGTGTCCCCCAGGCATATGTGCTCGGCCCACTGCTGTTCACACTAATAATTGGCAAAATACGACTCCAATCATATTATCAAGTTAGTGGATGACACTTTTGGGCCTCATCATCAGTAACTATAACGAGACAGTGTACTGGGGCGAAGTGGAGCAGCCTCTCTCTCAACATTGATAAGATGAAATAGATTCTTCAGAGAGGCCCACATACGCTGCCCACAACCCTCTTCTCATCAATGACTCCTGTGTGCATGAAGTCAGGAGCATCAAGTTTCTTGGTATGCACATTGCTGAAGATCTCAGCTGGTCACGCAACTGCAACTACCTGAGCCAGAAGGCACACGTGTCTCCACTGCCTCAATCGGGCTTTTTTCTATTATTATCTTGACGTCCAGTCCATTCAATTTCAATACAACAATATTTCAAGTCGAATTTTATTGTTCTCCAGGGTACATTTATTTCGCAACCATGGGAACCACAGAACACTGTACAATGTATAACAACAGGTCTGACCACCTGCATTTTACTTCATGCAATGTACACAAATATACTCTCTTGCTAAAGCACTACTCAAACTACAAATATGTTTCTTCATACTAAGCATTGTTTTTCCTGCGTATAACACGCTTAAACTTGTTTAGTTTTTTTCCCTTGCACCATATGTGTAGTCCGAATGATGCTTCACACATTTTTTTCTACTCTACCGTGAAACAACTTTGAATACAAACAAAATGGTTTTGACAGAACAAGCCAATGTTGGTGGAACACCCTATTCCTGAGCCACTACTCAAACTACAACTATTTGTCTTCATACTTAGCATTGTTTGTCCCGCGTATACGCTTAACGGGTTAAACCTTGTTTCGTTTCTTGTTTTTTTCCCTTGCACCATATGTGTAGTCCAAATGATGCTTCACACAGGTTGGGAGAAGTTTTTTGTTTGTCTATATTCTTTCCCACATGATATTCAGGTAAATGACAATAAAGTCTCTCTTATCTCTTAATCTGTATTAGTTTTATTGGATCTCAGTGCCGCTTTTGACACAGTTGACCACAGCATATTACTAGATCGACTAGCAAACTGGGTTGGACTTTCTGGAACTGTACTAAACTGGTTTGAATCCTACTTAAAGGACAGAGACTACTATGTGTCAATAGGCAATTTCACATCTGAGCGGGGTCCCCCAAGGTTCCATTCTTGGGCCTCTTCTGTTTAACATCTACATGCTCCCACTAGCTCAGATTATGAATAACAACAAATTATGCTACCATAATTATGCAGACGACACACAAATTTACATAACCATATCACCAGGAGACTACAGTCCGATACAAGCACTGAGTAAGTGCATTGAACAAATCAATGATTGGATGTGCCAAAATTTCCTTCAATTAAACAATGACAAAACTGAAGTAATTGTCTTTGGTGCCAAAGATGAACAATTAAAAGTCAGCGCACAGCTTACATCTGTTATGCTAGAAACCACACAGCAAGCCAGAAATCTTGGTGTTGTCATAGACTCCGACTTGAATTTCAAGAAACACATTAAATCAATTAATAAGTCAGCATACTACCACCTTAAAAACATATCAAGAATTAAAGGACTTATGTCTCAGCAAGATTTAGAAAAACTTGTCCATGCATTTATCTTTAGTAGACTTGACTACTGTAACAGTGTCCTTGCAGGCCTTCCAAAAAAATCTATCAGACAGTTTCAGCTAATTCAGAACGCTGCTGCTCGAGTCCTCACTAGGACCAAAAAAGTGGATCACATTACCCCAGTTCTGAGGTCTTTACACTGGCTTCCTGTCACTCAAATAATTGATTTCAAAATACTGATGTTGGTTTAAAAAGCACTAAATGATTTAGCGCCAAAATACATTACTGATCTGCTGATACGTTATGAACCGTCCAGAGCCCTTAGGTCGTCTGGGACAGGTTTACTTACAGTCCCAAGAGTTAGGACTAAACGAGGAGAAGCAGCTTTTAGTTTTTATGCACCAAATATCTGGAACAAACTCCCAGAAAACTTGAGGTCTGCTGCAACCCTCAGTTCTTTTAAATCGAGTCTGAAGACTTTTCTGTTTCCATTTTAACTTGTACTTTTTCATTCGCTTTTAAATGTCTTCTAATGTATGTATTTTAATCTTGCCCCAGTAAAGCACTTTGAATGGCCTTGTGTTTGAATTGTGGTGCTATATAAATAAACTTGCCTTGCCTTAACCGTACATTGTGCAACTTGCTCTGTATTTTAAATTTCAATAAAGATTTGAATATTTAACTAAATCTTAAATGGATTAAATATGCATTAACGTACAAACATAATTTAGATGTATCTGAAAAAAGAACTAAATACTGTTTACTATAGATTGATGAACAACATTTCATGAGGATTGTCAAAGGAACAGGTTTCTGAATGAAGAGTTTATACAATTTTAAACTGTATTAAGGATTAAACTACCCATCAGTAAATGCAACTAGAGCTACTTTAACGTGAAACAACTTTATTTACAAAAAAATTGGTTTGACAGAACAAGCCATGCAATGCTGGTGGAACACATAGGCTCTAGGTATTTGAGACATTTTCATATTCAATCAGTAAAATGTAATACTTTGTTGCAGGCCTCTATCTATAAAACAGGTTATTATCCTATATTAGGAACAGTTAAATGCTGCTTACACATGGATGTGGAGTAATAATAATCCAATTAATATAATGTATAATATTGAGTAAGTTGCATGAGATGAGTGAGTGATATTAGTATATTGAAGTCACTTGGCACCCAAGGCAACCTTTGTCTGCCTCTAGCTTCCCAATTCAATAAGATGATAAATATAAGATATTTATATACGTCTTTTTCTTCCTTCAAACTTGATTCCTCGAGGCCTGGGAGCCTGAATGTCCTGCACAGTACTGTAGGACTGTGCTCTTCTGGACAGAGATCTCAGATGTTGTTCCTAGAATTTGCTGGAGCCACTGGGTGACAGGCCCGAGTTCTCCGATTAGCACAGGAACCACTGTAGCCTTCACTTTTCACATCTTTTCTAGCTCCTCTCTGTAAATCTGATGTCAATATTATTATGATTGACACATTATCCTATTAATCAATACAACATCCATTAGGAAAGTGTGTTCATCTGCTTCCCTCCTGCGATGAACACTTGCAGGTGCAACATCCACTGCGCATGCGCAGAGCCTGTATCTGTTCCCAGACATCAGCACAGGTTGAACCGAGCATCCTCTTCCACAAGGAGGGACCCTTTATCATTTATTTCTGCTCCTTTTTATTTTTCTTCGTCTTCGGGTGAGAAAAACAAACGGCTCGGAGGGAGCAGAAGCCATAAGATGAAGAAACGCTATGTGGACGCGAACAAGCTAAGGAAAATGAAGAAACTCAAAATAACGGAGAGGCTGTGTGAGAGGTATAGCTGCAGCGCCGCCGTTAGCCCGCGTCGCCTCGGCGGAGGCTGGCTGCTTTTGTTATTGTGGTGGTTGGTGGTTGGTGTCCGTCTTTGTGTGAATTTGAGCCGTCGTCACCTGTCTGCCTCACACCCCCATCACTTCCCTCCATTGACGCTGTGTTTCATATCAAGCTTTAAAGTGGGCTTCGTCATTGAGCCTGAACAGAAGCGTAAAAAAAAAGAAATGTATCTTGCGCGAGTTCACTTCAGCCGACATTGTTTACAGAATTACATAAAATTTAGCAGCTGTGTAGCCAAGTTATGGTCGGCCTGCTTCTCCCTCGACTGTTTTTTTTTACACGTAGCCTATCCTGTATCCTCTGCTTAAGATCCGAAAAATGTACACATTGTGCTTTTTCTTCTTAATGTTTTGAATAATTGTATGCTTCTGTTAGGCGGAAGAAAAACGGTTCATTTTGCTCACACGAGCATCATTTTTTAAGCGTCTAGACAGTCCAGAGAAGAAAAGATTGCCTCAAGGAGACCGAAACCACTTGTTTTAAATTGTGCATTGTTTTCATGGGCATAGCAAGAGATTTTATTATTTCAATGTAAATAATATGTAATTTGGAGATACAAAAAAACACTGTCGTTTCTTCTTTCCTTTTTTCATGAATTTTCTAGACACTACTTGATGATTTCATTGTGTAATTACCTGCATTTTTGCAGCTATGGCTAAAAACTACATATAAGATCAATTAAAATACACTTTCTAGGTCATTTTCATGGCATTACTCTCCAAGAACAAATTGGCCTATAGCTTGCCAATGCTCCTCATTTAGAACACATATATTTTGTATGGTCCCAACGATAATATTTTTAATTATTGTGGAAAAACTTGCATATTTAGTATCAACTATAGAAATACTTGTAATATAAATTCAAATACACTTTTACTATTAGTAAAGTAAAGAAAAAAAGGAAGATTTGAACCATGTGCAGTGGGATGCTGTGGAGCCCTCTCTCTCTCTCTCTCTCTCTCTCTCTCTCTCTCTCTCTCTCTCTCTCTCTCCTCCAGATGAGATATCGCCATGGTAACCAAACAAAGAAGGGGGTGATGTGTTAGTAGCCTATGGACGGGCAGAACAAAGGAGGAAACCACAGCCCGTGTTTGGCTCGTGCCCGCCTCATAAAATTACTAGTGATTGTTCCTCAGCTCCTCTGCTTAAAAAGGACAGACTGGATTTTTAGGATGCAGCTGCTCAATTATAGGTTTTTGGCGACGTGTGTTAGATTTTCAATGTTTGTGTGTGTGTAATTTTAAAGCCTTAGCTTTAATAGGCTCCATTGTATCATGAAGTGTCTTTATTTACTAGAATACGATGGTAGAATAAAAATACTTCACATTTGTCTAAAATAAATAATCCATTACCCCCCCCCCCACCCCATTCCCTCACTCCTGCCTATGTTTGATTATCATAAATAATTATATAATAAATGACAGACTTTTTACTGCTCCTTTGTCTTTTTTTCCTCAGTGCGTACACCATCCTAAAGTTCATGATGATGTGGACGCTGGTGCTGCTGGCGGATTTCATCCTTGAGTTCAGACTGGAGTACCTGTGGCCGTGCTGGCTCTTCCTCGGGAGTGTGTACACCACTTTCCACTGCCACGGGCTGGTGAGAAGCCCCCCCGCTGTGTGATTGCACACTCCCATAATCTCACAGAGCCACTCAAGTGCACTCCAGTCCATACTGAAACGACCATTTTCTTTGTTTTGCAGGTTATTTGTGTTGTTTTTGTGAGCGCGGCCTTCACCCTGGACATCTTTTGTTTAATTTTTGTCCCTTTGCACTGGCTGTTCTTTGTGGCGAGCACCTACGTATTATTCAATTACATATGGCACACAGGTGAGTATGTGGAAGGAAGTCTTAGTTAGTTTTATTTGTACTGGATTTGCTGCACTTACTCCTCTGATATTTAACATTACTGATTGACTTCATATGCTCCTGCAGAGAAAGGCATCTGTATATCGACTGTGTCCCTGTGGATTCTGCTGGTGTACACAGAGGCTTCACTTCGACTCAAAGACCTTAAAACCTCTCATGCAAACCTGTCTCATCTTTTCGCTGCACACTGGTATGTCGACTTAATACAAATCACCCCCTGTGTTGTCATGAATGGGCCTAGATGTTAGTTCGCCATGGAATGACAGGAGTAAATTTACTTTGATGATACTAGCTGAGAACCAGTCGAGTATGAAATGATATACTGTAGCCTATGTGCCAAAAAATATATGCATGGATCTATGAAAAGAGCAATAATAGAAAAACCGGTTGGCACAAACATATTCTAACTGTGTCTCTTTGCCTTTGTTTTCGCTTTCAGTATTGGATATCCTGTGGTATATCTTGGCTTTTATGCCACCTGCTACTTCACCAACATCTTTAAGCTGCGCATACAAAAAGCAGTGCAGAGTGAGAACGACTTCCACATGCACCTCTTGCAGCACTCGCTCCCTCCGGGCCTGCAGGTTTACCCCAAGACTGGCACAACAGATGGCAGCAACAGTGAGTCTTATGCACCATCCATTCATACACACTTATTAGCTCTGTTTTCCTCTTGTTCATCACTCAAGTGTTGTCTCCAGTACTTTGAGTTGGCACTCTTTTTTTTGTGTGATCAGCAGTCAAAGAAACTGTTCAGTACTGTTTGTTCCAAATGAACAGTGGGAATGACAACACATGTCAATTTATTAAAATTAAAATGATGATTACCATTTAAAATAAAACTCCTCAAGCGACTAGAACTGAGTAGATCCTTGCAGAGATTTGAGGAGGAAGCTATCCTTTACTACAAATTGGGGAATTCTTACACAGTGCCATCCCTTTTGGTCTTCTTTATCCAAGTAAAAATAGTAACAGGATAGCAGAATATTCAGTTTATTTTCAAAAATATAAAAGTGTTAAAAACAACAATAATTGGACATCTGCTAATTTCTATTATTTTTGATATGGATAACAAAGGTCAGTTCATAGTAAGAGGTTAGAGTTAGAGTATAGATCAATTAATCCTGTTGACCGCAGCAAATGTGTTTATTATACCTAAATCACTTTCAACCAGAAGCAAAAAAAAAAAAAAAAAAGTGAAATGTAAAGTTATGTTATTATGTGTAGGGGTAATAGAATAACAGTAGGGGCTAGTTAAAAATGTGTTTAAATATATCCAGTAAATGCTTTAAATGTCGTTGCCCCTTTCATATCTCAGCTGCAGGATTAAGATCATAGTAGAGTAATGTGTTTTGTTTTGTTCCTGCCTTTACTTGCAGGCTCAAAATGGAAGATAAAGCCCGAGGCGACCCAGTATCAGTGTCAGAACGGCACTGTGGTGGTCCATGATGAAGGACACACCGTGGACTGCCTCCAGATCCGCAGCGAGGAGAGAGCCACAGACAAGGGAACACAAGAGGCCAGGTCGGTAGAATCTAACCGGCGGCCGTCTCCATCCAAACCTGGTGAGGGCAGAGATCCGCTCCAGTGTGGGGCACTAGCACCAGAACCCTCTACTACTACCACCCCGGATCACCTACCTCAAGATGAGCAGGGAAGCAAAGCCTCGCGGGCGGCTAAAAGCTCCTCGCCCAAAGCCCGCAGACACAACACAACCACTCCTTCACCGCCCGCCGGGAGGACTGAGAAGAAACAGAGGACCAGCTCCAAAACAGTCAGCCCCAACCGGGACGCGACGGACAAGAGCGCCACAGCAGCTCACAACTACCACGCTGAACAGATGAACAAGTACACCACTGTTACCTTCAGTTGAACAACTGTATTTTCTTTTGTGTTTTTTAGTTTGTTTTGTATTGTTTTGATATCCTTGATTTTATCATTTTGATTTCTTTGATTGTTTTTCTTTTTTTCCTTTTCTTTTATTGTGTTATAATAATCTACTATTCAAACGTTTTTTTTTGGCGGGCCTGAACAGGTTATTGCTGCACCCACACATGTACTTATGTGTTTTATCACTATGTTTTTTTATATTGTTTTGTGTGAGATAAAAACTAAACTAAACAGTTTGAAATCTGACACATGATGGTGAAATCAGAGCTTTCTTTCTTTGCCTATGTTATCGCCCAGGCTGGAGCAGGACCTGCGGAGGCTAAAGGGCGAGCTGCAGTCGAGCAGGCAGAGCGAGCAGGAGCTGCGCAGTCACGTCTGCAACCTGACCAACAGCGAGAGGAGCCTGAGACCAGAGGTTTCCCTGCTCAGACAGTCCAACATGCTGCTCCAGAGCAAGTGAGTCATCGCCACAGCCACTGCTTAAAAGCTTGCCTTTGGCTCCTTCTGTGGGCTGTTTTATACATTACATCATCTTGTATATAAAAAGCAACTTAGGCAGTAAATCCTTCTAGAGCTAAGGTTGTCTACGTTTTTGGACAGGTGGTTTAAAGTTCAGCGATTCTGTAGAAAAAGCTTGTTGTCAAAATCACTTTTTGTCAAGATCAGTGAAGTCCGTACTGTGTGTGTGCTAAAAGAAATAGTGTTAATTCACAGTCTAGGCTTCATAAACGGAGAAGTTACTAGCTATGATGTTTTTTTTTTGTTTACATACCCTTTGTTTACATACCAGTTTACAGAGCCTAGGCAGTGTGTTAAGACCAGATTCCTTTTCAGCACACACACAGTGCGGACAGGTAGCGGATCGTGAGGACTTATTAACTGATTTTGACTAAATTTATTTTACAACAAGCGCTTTCCAGAATCGCTGACTCCACCTTTAATCCTGAAAAAAGGGTTTATGAACCTTTCTTAACGGTCACTAATGGCCTCCCAGTTAGGTCAAGAAGGTGAGGTGATGTCATTGTGAGGAAAAGAGCTGAAGCTGTACCCATGAAATATGTGCGAGCGACAATATATTTAAACACTAGCATACAGTTTGAGCAGGAGCAGAGTACATCTGAATGTGAGCAGGTGTTAATTGAGTGCGAGGGCAGAGTTTGAGGGAGAGAATGACAAAATCTGAATTTGAAATTAATAACCCATGCTCTCAAACGAAAAGACCACGCTTTTGAATGAAGACAGGAAAATAAATCCATAATAAAACATCATACAAGTGAAAAATTTATTTTTATTTTTACAAAGTCTAAGGTGAGATTTTACATTCCTGTGTAATTGTTCAATGTTGTGTTGTGTGTGTTGTGTTTCTCCTGCTCAAACAATTGTAGAAATGTCCCTCTATCTGGAATAGCAGATTAGCATTCTGAGCGCACTGAAAACTGAACAAGATTCATTATGTAGCCCATATAACAGATGAACTCAGCATGTGTTTGATTCACACCCACCCACCTGAGGCTTTAAATCTTGTTCAACGTGTTTTGAAGAGTTTTGATAACGTGACGTGCTCCAGTGTTTAATCTCTAGAGGTAACCCACTTATTTACGGTCTTATTTTGAATGCTCCTCCCTCAGGATCTTGTGTCTGACTAAAACCAAGCAGAGGGACAAACAGAGCAGTGCCATGCTGGAGAAGAAGACCAGAGCAGAGACGGAGGCCAGACTCTCTGTGGAGAAACAGTTGGCCGAGCTTCAGGCACAGAAACTGGAGGAAGCAGCCAGCACAGCACGCAGTCTTACTAACAGGTAAATCACACTTTGTTACTAGAGTGGCTTTGAGCCTGGGAAAGTAAAGCTGGATCTGCATTTTGTTTGCTCCCAAGTACAATTGCTGCGAATGCTGTTATGAGTGTATGGCTAAACATATGAAGAAATAGTTTGAATTACAGTTATTCACTTTCTCGGATGAGGAGATGGTCAGCTTGGCTTAGCATAAAGGCTGGAAACCGCTAGCACGTCTCTGCCGAAAAGCAGAGGCTTCCAATTCCATCAGCTCTCAAGCTCACTAATAAACACATTAAAGCATCTCATTTACCCAAGAGTAAAGAAAGACCATTTGGGGTGCAGGGATATTTTTTGGATTCCTGACCACCAATAAATAGTTTGGAGCTTCCTTTTTTCTTTTAATTCTTCCCTATGGTTCCAGGCTTTATGCTAAGCTAAGCTAACTGCAACTGTGGCCTTATATTATAAGTACATTGAAGTACAGTGAAATCAATCTCCTCATGAAGAAATTGAATAAGCATAAGTATTTACAAAAATGACAAACTTTTTTTTCAAAACATGACATTTTACCGTTAACATTTTTTCATGCATTATGTAAATGCTTTCATTACACGTGTGGAATTTCAAAAGAACAATTGTAAATGAATTATAATGTTTCTTTCTTGTGGAAAGTGGTCTTTCTTTCCCAATGAAACCTCTCTCTCACTACTGAAAACTGTTATTTTCTCCATCTCCTACACCAGGCAGGAACACTGTGAAACCCAAATGTTAAGGAAAAGAGTTAAAGATCTAGAGACAGAATACAAACAACTACAGCTGGAGTGTCAAGTGAAAGAGAGTCGTGTGGTAGATCTAGAGAGTGATGTTGAGGTATTATTTTTTTGACTATTTGGGAATGAACTTGTGAGTTGTAAGTGTCTGTGAGTCTCCAGTGGTCCAGTATTTGGTCATCCTTAGTTTGGTCTTGTAGTCTTTTTGCTGTTTCTGATTTTTATGTCCATTAATTCTTTGTTTGTAAAAAAAATAATATTGTATGATATTGAATTATTATGAATATTTATTGAACATATTTTTTTTTTCGGCCTGCAGTCAACATATTGCACTTTATCATATGAGTATGCAGTGATATTGTATGGTTGTTGTTGTGGTTTTGATATCTGGTGTGTACATTTGTTGCACTGTGTGGTATTTCATTTTGGTGACATATTCTCCATGAAGCATGCTGGCCCTTCATGAAAACATTGCACTGCAGCAAAACAGGAGAGGTCCCCTCCCTCACAATGTAGGAAGCTTTTAAAAGTCAATGTTAACAGTTTGCCTGTTATAACGTGCAGCGTTGATGTTTTTTGAATGGCTGGAAAATTCATCATCAGTGTGTGGACTTTGTTCTCTCTGCGGTGCATTGGTTCCCTAAGTGAATCAACCAAAAACACAAAGCGACAGCGACATTTGAAAATACAAATACTTAGGAAACCAAAGCACCGACGTCTTCACGCGGTCACTGATGTTGTGATGTTTTTGCACACGGTTGCTCACTGTTTGCTTTGCTTGTTGGACTCAGGCTTTGGGACAGTACCGCTGTGTGGAGAAAGAGACGGACATGCTGCTGTCCACTCTGTCGGCCATGCAGGAGAAGGCTCAACATCTGGAGTACAACCTGAGCGCAGAGACTCGCATCAAACTGGACCTGTTCTCTGCTCTGGGAGACGCCCGCAGACAGCTGGAACTCGCTCAAGGTTCCCACACTCTGTCTCTATGCAGCTGTTTTTGTCTCTCCCTGTGCAACTTCATGTTATATTCTCGTGTGACTGTACTGTGTGTTCTCTTCTCAGCCCTGTTAGATTTTGTGATTTTTCAAAAGAACGCATTAGATTACAATGTTATTCTGTGGAAAAGTAGACCAAGAAACATAGCTCCACCCTTTGGCCATACAGCACCATTATTTCCCCTAGATTAAAGGAACAAATGTTTTTTGACCATTTCTACAACAATATAATCCTCAATTTAAACTCAGGATTTATACTGTATACTCTGCAGGACTCTTGCCTGTTGATAGCCAGCCAGCACAATGTGTGTGCGCTCTGTTGCAGATTTACATTTCAGATGCACGTTAACATTTTCAAACAATAAGAGTAATACATATCAAATTGAGAACCGTGTGAAGCCTTTGTAAAGATATAGGCCCCCTGAGTGCTTTCAAGTTCCAAAAAAATCTATTGAACTGCATTTTGTCATTGTAATGGTGACTCAGAGAAAACTGTCACATGGAATTTTACATTAGGATAGTTTTCATAGTTGAGGTCACTTGAAGGTAGAGCAAAACTTCCACACATTATAGTTCCTGGAATATCTCTTCATATATGACTCTTTGTCCATCTGACAGATAAAGTGATGAGGCAGGACCGCGAGATCCGGGAGATGAAGCAGAAGATAGCGGAGGTGATGGCCGTCAGTCCCGGTCTGTCCTACATGGCTCCTCGGCCTCAGGTGCCGCAGTATCTCACCAAGCTACTCAACTCTGAGCGCTACATGCTGAATCCACGAGCACTCATGTACCAGTGTCTGAAGAAATGAAGGATGTCCTCGCCTTTTTTTCAGATCCTCAGACCTTGTGAAAGATGGTGAAAACACGTGGGGAAGGATTTTTTATTACAGAGCTAATTGACACCATGACGTCATCTTAACTTCCAGCCATGAGTTGAACCAGGATGAGCCTCAACAATTAAAATGCCTTCTGCTGCACTGACGGTGCTAACTTTACATTATCATCTATTCTTTTCTGATTCCTCCCACTTCAAGGTTTGAAGAGTTTCACTCCAAAAAAAGAAATCTGACATGCGGCGCTGATGTAGGCACATTTCTTATGTATGCTGATTTGAACCACTTAGTTTGGATGCAACAAAGAAAAGCACAATTTATTTTCATATTCAGACCCTGTAGATTTGTCTTTGCTAAAATCTGCTACTTAAAACACTGAATTAAGTGTTTTACCAACTCCTGTTTACATTTTTGTTTATACGAAATCTGGACCATATATTATCTCAGATCAGTAAACATGAATTTGAAAAATTCACTGTATATTTAAAGGTGCTACGAGGAACTTTAAAATATTTCTGAAACTATCGAAATTTCCTTTGATGATCATAATGACATGTAACAGCAAACGAGACCATCAGTGCAAAGATTGCTATTTTTATATAGTTTTTCCTAATGCCTTTGTCATGCGTATGCTCACCCAGGAACTACAGCTGGCGTAGTAAAAACACTACCGCTTTTGTCCAAAGGGGGTTCAAGAATTACCACAAACTGAAAGTTCCTCGAAGCACCTTTAATTTAATTTAATTTATAAGTCAAGTTACCTACTGAAACTTTAAACACCTGATGACTGTACTACATATTTTCTGACATGGAAGTTAATCTACTCTCTCAATATTATTAATGTTTTTATCAAAAGTATTATTCTTAAATGATTTTATAGATGATAATCTTTAAAAAAAAATATATTACAGAATGATCTTGGTCTGCAGCAATATAGACTAAAAACATTCAACCAAAACGGGGAAACTTTATATTCTTGTTTATCCCTTTGAACCAAATTATAATGTTATATTTTGTACAATAACAGGACCCTGAATCTGACGCAGCTAAATGGAATACAGCCATCAATTGTAGTCTGCATTGAAAAAATTACCATTGGATATTTATTTAAGATGCAAGATTTCATTAGTTATCAAAATTGATATAGAGATTAAAATGATGTTATGAATCGTTCAAGCTCTCGTATATTGCGATTATGGGCTTTCTTTGATAAACTTTTATTTAATTGATGTCAAAGGTTCAAACATTATTCTATAGACAGTCCTCTCAAAAAACAAATATTGACAATACTATTAACAATATCAACATGTTAAACAGTGTCTGTGCCTGTAAATATTGGATTCAGATTATTGGAATTGGGTTGAGTTTCAGATTCAAGTCAGGGTTTCATCAAAGTAACACATTTTAAAATCTAAAACACATGTTTGTGTTTTTTTTAGAGATTCTTGATGAAGTTTACGTACTGCATTGAGGGGAGTTGGATTTTTTAAAGATCAATTTGCAGTGGTGTTTAATTGTCTGAGTGACCTGGTAAAGTTGCAGCAGAAGGAGCATTGATCTTTTCTCAAAGACGGCTTCTCGACAGCAAAGTGCGAAAAGCTGAACTGAGATGAAACACTTTGTTTAGTCGGCCGTAATCAGACTTTGGCCACGAGAGTTGTGAATAACAAAAGGATAACGTTTACCAAACATGGCTCATGAATTTAATTACTGTGCCTATATACATTACTTTCAAACTGGGAAGTAAAACAGAAATTTTATGTGAAAGAGTAATGTGTTTGAATTGAAGTGCTATGTACTGTTTTGTAGTTTTCAGTGTACAGAATTGAAAAGACCCACGCAGCTGAAAAACACTCATGAACTGGATGTCGCCATTTTGGTAGCTATTTATTTAGAGCGTGTTTCTAGGGTGTTTTATATAAAAAAATATTTTTTAGTCTTGCTGTCATTTTATTATACTGCTGTAATTTTGTACGGCAATGTGTTTTTCCGCATGAAATGTGTTTTATTCAACTGGTATTTGAGCACACATTGTGACTTTAAGTATGTACATGGATATACTTGTACAAGGGCTACAGTTTCTTAAAATTTTGGAACAAATTATTAATTCAATGGGTGATGCTCTGAGGGCAGAGATTATACTCCTGACGGATTTTTCTTTTGTATAAATAATTTAAACAATTGAATGAAGTCTTTTTTTGTGTTTCTTTGTGTGGACATTATTTTACTTACAACATAATCTACAATTTCATTCAACCTTAAGAGAAACTAAAACGTTTCAGTTTAGTGGTTTAGGATTTGCTGCGGATCTCAAACTTTTTGGGAACTCTGAATATTTCTGTTACTTAAACCTGTTTTCCTTCAGTCCCAAAGAGGTAAAACTCAAGATGTTTTCTTCAATCCTACATTGTCACAAACCTGTTTGCACCCGAGCTGTCAGGTTATTTACCATTAAGAAATAATCACACTGACATAAATTCTTTCTGAGCAGCATACACATTAAAAGAGTTATAACTTTAAATAATGGATTCATATCACAGCCCATATGACATTTAGAGGATCACGGCCCCCAGAGCACTGTATAAAAGTACATACCAGATAGCGTATACTGCTCAGGCTTCAGTCTTTCTTTGCTTTTGCTTATTGACTCATGATAAAGCTTATGTGTTGGTTTTGTGTATAGGTGAAATTTCCGGTCCTACTTGCGATAAACAAGGACCTGAAGTGCTGATAGTGTATTTTTTTATTTGAGGAAGTGAAAAAAAGGGATAAATGCATTGCAGAAACAGCAGTGTCCAGCATACAGTGTATAAGATGGTTAACCAGCATGCCAGGCATTCCCACCCAGTCAGACTACGGTAGTCACAGCATACAGAGGGGACAAGACATTACATTTCATTGTAATGATGTTCTAAGTATGAAGTAGCCAGAAGCCACAGAACATTTCCAAAAGGATACAAATAGTGTGCCGCAGTGCAAACTTAGCAGAGATCCCCCCCAACAGTTTACATTGTAGGGTGGTCTGAGCCAATATCTGGACAAGTATATGAGAGGACACATTTTAGCTCTGGCATCACACAGAATACCTCAGCTGTGAAGGAAACTAATGATTCAGAGCCACAAAATGTATATGTTGAGGTCCAAGCCGACAAAACATCATCATTTGAATCCATCAATGTCATCATTAAAATGTGAGAACTCGACACAAGCTTTCTAGATGCATCAGTTTCCATTTATAGAAAAGCAAATATGCATCGACTGAACCCGCTAACGAACATCTGTCAGATCACCTGCTAACAGAAAAGCATCTTCAACATGGATCTTACCAACCTCTCCTTAATAAAATACCTCCTAAAAGAGAACCCTTCATTGACATAGCATCTTATTAGTAAATGGGCTACTTGCACAACAGAAGCTACGACAGTAGTTGGATGACAGTCAAGTGACGACCCTTCCTCCTTTTTTCTCATAGGAAATAATGGCTCGATTCAAAGAAAGTGAGCAACTGAAAGCAAACCTTCAAACAACGACCGGCCTTAGTGCTGGAAGTGCAGTACACACTCAAGAAAAGACACACAAATAAATAGTTTTGATATTCAACTTTTTTTTAGCCGCAGCTCCTCAGATTGTGTTGCAGCTGCATGCTTTCATGACTATGTTAGCAATATTACAGAATTTTGAAATGAAAGTGACATTTGCATCTGGTGCATTACTAGAGCTTGAAGCCTTAGAGTCTTTTAAACAGATACAAGGTAGGTGGACGACTCGCTCGCTGCTCAAAACTAATTTTAAAAAGGACCAGACTTAACCTCACAACATCATAATACATACACTTCAGTATGCCGGAACAAAGATTTTTTTATTTTTATTTTTTTTTCATACAGACGACTATTTAACAATTTTATGTAAAAAAAAAAGGTTAAAATACAGTTTTAATACTGACTTAAGTAAACTATTGCAGTTAATCAGCTTGATTGGGCTTGCCTCTACCAACTGGGAGAAAATAAGCTAAAAAGTGAAAAGGTTTGTATTTTCCTTTTAAGCTGCGACTAGGATTTTCCTCTTCAAAAGAAGAGCAGATGGCTTTATTGGGTGGGAGGGAAGAAAGAAAAAAAAAAATAAAAAAAAAAAAAAAAAAAAGGGAAGCAACAACCACTCAGTGGCAGCTTTTCCCACCAGAAGATAAAAGGACACGCTGCGGGGATCTGCAACCAGACCAAGGCTTCCCTCCTCCATCCTCGCAAAGCTTAACTGCAACTCAGAGATGGAGCACAAAGCCAGTCCTTTGATGGAGGATGAGGAGGGCTGACAGAAGGCCTAGCGAGTCCTCCGCTACGTGGAAACAGTCACCGGATTGAGAGAACCGTTCCGGCTGTAGAACTTTAAGAAGGCCTCTTCAAGGATGGATGCAAGTCGTGGCTGATCGCCCTGAAAACGAGAGACAGCAAGGTTAAAAAATAAATATTAGTTTTACCCGCAAGCTAGGATTGTTGTGGTCAAACTGCTAATAGCCTGAGTGTTTGAATGGGCAGAGTCATGAAGATGAAGTCCACTCACCTCGCTGATGAATCCCAGCTGAACAAGCTCCACGGCAAGCTCCTGCACGTTCTCATCTGAACAGAAACACAGGGCAGTCAGAACACCGGCATGGTAGCAGGGTCCCAGTATTACCAACTAACAAATAACATGCCTTTTAAGTAGTTGACTTTGTAACTCAAGGTGCACATTGGTGTGGTAAATAGCTTTCCACATTGTGTGCACTGCATGTTCTACAACCATGAACACAAAAGGGTGATGTGATAGACATGGAAAAAGCAAAGGAACAATGCACCAAAAAAAAATAATGCTGAGAAAGAGTACAAACTGATGGTAATTAACAACAATTTTAAATGACTTTACAAATGCTATATGAGCAAGACTATGGATCCATTGTGTTGTAAGTCCTTAAGGACACACACACCAGTTGACAATGACACCTCTTAAAAGAATGCTTATCTAAAATGCATTGTCTTTAACTACATGGTCTGGGCCCCCATCATATTTACTATTTATGTTTTTAATGATGCCTGGTTTCTTTATGTTGTTGTCGTGTTGTCTTTTTAATTGTTGGAGCTTGTGATGCAAGACAATTTTTTCATGCCAACAGACAAATTGTTATCTTATCAACCAGTTTTTACAGCTAGGTTTTCAAAAGTAAAAGTGATGATGTATGTAGGTGAAAGGGTGACGAACCGCACTGTCCTAAGTTTGTGTCTCGCTTGCTTTGTTGCACGTTATTCCAAATCTGTTTTCCACTCTTTTTTAATCATCATCTCTTCAATTTAAATAATGAATTAAATGTATGAAAAGTATTTTTACAAAAATTAAGTACAGCAGTAATTGGTAATAATAACATTAACATTGTTTGCACAGTGATGTCTATTCACTGCCATTAAGGGATCTTAGTAAAGTAAGAATATAAAAATGACAACTCACACTCACTTGGTAACAAATCACAGCTCAAGTGCCTGTTCAATTTATCCTCAAGTTTGAGCAGCAGAGTCAGCTGAAAGCAGAATGAAATAAGACACTTTGGCATAACACTTTCAGGCATGACATGTTAATACTAAGCAGCAGAGACATCACTCTATTGCTCGTTAAATGGGCAGAGTTGATACTTACATGATGCTTCGTGCCCTCATCAACAGGCTCAATATTGCACTGCATCTGAAGGACCTGTGCAGTAACACAAGGAAAACATTGTATTATATACAAAAAATTGACATGCTGAAAAAGACTAATTGCATTTACTACAGGCAACTCAAGTACTGATGATTACAGTCATTTCAAGTCTGATTAAAGTACAAATATCTGATTCAATAACATGGCGACTTGTTTTCTTTCCATATCTTTTGTTGCATTTTGCTTCTCACACCATTGACTTACACTAAAAATGTACTTCTTTAACTCTTTATTTTAAATATCCTCAAGTACTTTGTATAGTTTTCCAACTATTCTCTACCCTGCCTTAGACAATTAATGTAAATACCATTCATTCAACAGCTTTTTTAAGAAACGATTCACTATTGACAGTTGAGATTACTTGTGAAAGCAAAGCATGATCAGCATTCTTTTTTTTTTTTGTTATTTGACAGAGATCTGATTTCATACCTTCCTGGTCTCGAGCTCTGCAGGTTCAGGAGTGGGGGTTTTCACAGAGGGGGGCACTATGGGCGACTTCACTGTCTCCTGCTGGGGCTGTTGTGGACTAGGAACCCCGAACGCAGTCAGAGGGTAGATCCCATTCCTGGAACAAGAGAGGGGAAAAAAGCAGCACAACTTCAGCTTTGGACAGAAAAACAGGACGACTGAAAAATGACTCCATGTTGTGTCGTTGTGCCTTGAACAACAACTTTTCACATATTCCACTACAATGAATTCACTATTATCCATTTTTTGGACTCAATCAGTTGTTTCAGTAGCTGACGAAGAAAAGTCTCATTTTACTTTCCCCGCTTGATTTCACCAACAGGTCCAAGCATTCAAAGCCAGAATAGGCAGATATCGCATCACAGGCAAATCAACAGCAAATGTGTTTCTATTGTGTGACTGTTTTCTTACCGGACATCCTCCAGGAATTTGTCCAGCTCGAGGGCAGGAAACTGAGAGAGCCTGATGAAAAAAATAATAATAATTTTGCTTAAGCTGAATAATCACAGTGTGACTGAATCTACAACACAATAAAAAGCAGAGCTGGACAGCTTTTCGTTTCACTCCACTCAGTTCAGGTATTGTATAATTTAACTGTAATGCAAACGCTAGGAGCAGGAAAAGATAAAAATTAGATTACATCTATCTAGTCAAGACTATAGTAGACTTGGGGGCGCCCTTAGCTCAGTTGGTAGGGCGTCCCCCCCCAGGCCGGGCCCAGCAGCAGACCCGGGTTCGATTCCCGCCTGCGGTCGTAGTCCGCATGTCACTCCCCTCTCTGCCCCATTTCACCTCTGTCTCTTAACACTATCAATAAAGCATGAAAAATGCCCCCCCAAAAAAAGAAAAAACTATAGTAGACTTACTTCATCTGAACTCCGTCCTTGACCTCAACAATCACCAAGTTAGGGTCCATGTTCTTTGTCATCTCTTCTAAAGCATTTTCTGGAATCATATCTAAAAAGGGAAATAGGATAGGAATTCACACGCACATATTTATTTTTGTGACAGAGCATGGTGGGTTTTTATTGGTTTAAATCAAAGTCATCACCGTTCAGCATATGAAAGATTGCCGATTTGACATAAAGTATATAAGAAAAGACATTATGTTAACTGATAAAGTTGTAGTAAACTCATGTCTGTATATTTGACCACCTTGAAGTCGGTGCTGCTACGTTGATACATTGAGAAACTTTGGAAGAGTGAGCCACTAACAGTATCTTTAAACTGAAGTTACTAAATCTTTAGTGCGTGTGCATGTTTACTCACGCTGGTGGCTGACGATGCAGTGTGCAGCCAGCAGCTTCAGTAATGGCACCTCAAACAAGGCTTGGTGAAACAGCAGCTCCTTCGCTGTGGGTCGTTTATCGGGGTCCACCTCCAGACACTTTTGGATAAATTCCTGAAAGGGCAAAACAAAAACAAAAGTGTTATATTGTGGATTTTCTTCTGATAAAAAGGCGTTTGAATGCTCGCCTGTCCCTCGCTCACCCGTTGCAGAGGGTCCTCCAGGGACTGAATGGCATTGTTTATGGCTTCTTGTGACACATACGACGAATCTCCATTACTCTGGATTTCCAACACGGCCATCTGAGGGAGTGATTGGACAGAGAAGAGTGTTGATCGGAAAATGATTCGTAAAAACAAAACACAAATCTTAAGGCAACAGCAGCCTCTTCCATGTTACATAACGCATTAAGAATAAATTGATCATCACTGTCGACCTGATTATTGTCATATTGACTCCTTTTTATGCTAAAACTGACTTTAACTTTCAGAGCAACAATAACACTTCACATGTCTAAATAATGGGGTGACATTATTGTATTATTATTATTGTATTGCAGAGCCGAAGGAGACATCCTCTTACCTCTAAGGCGCACATTCCAAAGGAATAGATATCCACGGCTGTGGTAACAGTGGCAACAGCTGAAAGTAGAAATACGATGATCAATATCAGAGAAGCACTTACGGCTCACCATGACAGTATCTCACAAAATAGGACAAGTCAGGATCCTACCCCCGTATTCTGGAGCAAAGAAGTGAAGGCTCTTCTGCTCTTCCCGGCAGGTTTTCACGTGGTTATTGATTGTGTCTGGAGCAACTGAAATAGTGGAAGGGAAACACTTTAATACTAACAACACTTATACAAGACCAAGTATATTAATGGGGGAAGGTATCTGTAGTAACAAACAGGGGACAGAACATTCTCATCAATATCCTTCTTGCTACCTGAGCCGATTTTGATGAGGCCGTTGTGCTGGATGAAGATGGTGTCACAGGTCAGGTTGCCATGGATGATGGGAGGTTGACAGGAGTGCAGGTAGCTGGAGTCAACGCAACAACAAGTCAGTATAAGAAAATATTCTACCACATCAGGGAAGACACATTATATTGAAATGTAGTTCTCAGATGTACAAATCAAATTCAAGATAAATATGATTGAATACTACTGTAACAAAAGCTGTAGTAAACATATCATAGTATTTGGAGGGTGATTCATTTCAATGACCCCATACCATAATTTATCCTCCAACATTTACAGAAATGAACCTTGTTGTTTACGTACCTGAGAGCCGACAGTATTTGTGTGCACCAGCGCTTCCAGGCCTGTCGGACAAGAAACAAGTTATCGAAAATCAATAGGTCATGTCAAATACATTTTTATGTGTTGTTGTCATTTTCAAGTAACCCTAGTTTCACAATGCATTCAATGAGTTGGAGCAGTTTCACACCTTTTCGTTCATGGTCTTGTGGTTTTTCTTTGTCTTTTTCAAGAACTGTTTGAGACTTCCGGATGACATGTATTCAGTGATGAAAATGACCTGCACACAAGAAAAACAGAAATGCAAACAGATCAGCACACAAGCCATAACACTATGGCTTATATTTTTAATAGCATTTGTAAAAAAAATAAATTAAAGATAAAAATCTTGAGATGGTCTTATACCCTGGCTCTGTTCTCTTTGATATCCGCCCAGTACTTGTGAAACTTGACAATGTTCAGATGCTCCAGCTGGATCAAATTGTCAAAAACGGCTTTGACTTTTTCCTGTGGAAGAAAAGAAAGCAGCGATTATTAAGGAACACATGATATCTAGCCTCATTTCTTTTAAAGCAGCATATTAAAAAAAAATCATAGAGCGTGTGCCGTGAATATTACATGTTTTACATACTGTTTTGAATGCAAAAAAAAGCATTAATGAGTTAATTTTGTCTAAACAACATTTAAATAGCCTGGCCTTTTCTCAGACAGCAGTTTGGACTAGTGGATGAAGAGACTGTCCTTTAAGGGCAAAGTCATTGAATCAAGAACACTTGCATTTCTTTCAGTCATGGGCATATAAAAACTGAGAAGCTGCCTGTTGCAAACAGTGGTGAACTAGCTGGTTCCTTAGCAGCTCAAACTACAGCAGCTGTGTGTAACAAGCCTTGCTCGAAGGCACCCAGCATTTATCCGACCCGGTATTATAACCTCATTCATTCTCATGTTTTTATTTAAATGAATGTCATTCGTGCAACCCAAGACGAGTGCGAGAAAACAGAAACCACTTGATGATGCTGAACCACCAAGCTAGACAGCCAAAATGCCTAAAGGCATAACCAGCAAACAAGAGCCTTTAATACCACTTATTCTGCTCTGCTTACTCTACTCTGCAAATGTCTGAAAAATGTTTCCTAGGTACAGTGTGTTCTTGGCTACTGTGCTGGAAGCATCAAGTCCAACCACTTGCCTAAGAAGCTTAAAGCAGAAGGGGGAAAATGAAAAACCAATTGGCTTCAGCATTGTTAAGGTGATCATTGAAAAACAACGGAAAAAACATAATCCTTAAAACCTTAGCAATGCATTTTATTCCTTGCAGGTACAAAGCTGTCCTTCGGCAAACGCAATCATTATAATGATTATTATTTATATTGTAATATCATACTGTTGTGCACATCACTGCTTAAGACCCGACTAACTGCGTTGGCTTGACGCTGCACCCACCTCCTGTAGTTTGAAATTCTTCCTTTCAGAGAACATGACCTCATTCCACACCACCTCCACTCCTTCCTCAGTGTCCATGGCCAAGTAAGCATTATCGATCCCGGGGACATTTCGCTGATTCACCTTCGGAATGAAAAACAAAAACAATGCATCATGGCCCTGGTCTTTACCTGCTTACAGTAAAGGTAAACTTGGCTCCTCTCCAGACGTTATCCCTCACCTCTTCTCGGCGTTTCTGCCAGCGTCCACACGGGCTCTCCTCCAAAATCTCAGACTCATCCTCACTCTCATCTTCCTCATCCTCTGTGGCAGCGGTGGCCGGAGGCTGGGTCACCATGGACACCGGGGGAGACACCGTTTGACCCGTGGGTGCAGCTGCCGTGGAGGAATCCTGTTTCATGTCCATGCCGTTGTCAGAAGCCTGCTTGTTATCTCCCTCAGACATCTCCTTTGTTGTCAGGCCCGGCAGCCTGCTGTGGGACACACAGAGAAGACATGCTAAAAAAAACTTAATATCAGCAATACAGTGAGTCCACCACAACACTGACTTTTTATCTGTTGGGCTGGTAAAGTACCACGCAAGGCAATTCAATGTAATCTTAAAACTAGCTTGATATACAACAGTAAGTTTAACATTTTTTTTGTACATGCAGCAGAGGAATAACCTTAAATAATTTGCACATGAAGTTAGCACTCCACAGGAATGGCCAACATCATGATTCAGTTGTTGGCTATGGAATTCTTACATCTCTGTACTGTAGGGAAGTTTATAGAGGTGTTTACAGACATGTAAATATCTGAATAAATGTAACTATAGGCGGATTTAAATATAATAGAACAGGTGGCATAAATACAGATGCATTTGTAAATACATATGAGCAGATGCATACGTAATGGACTAGCACTGAGGTCATGGGTTTAGCAGTCTTATGGCCTGTGTAACAAACCGTGACACACTAATATTAATTACGAGCAGCAGCATATCTATGGACGTACGTGTTAGAGACAGGTGATGAGACGATGTCGGCTCCAGTTTAACAGATTCCCAGCGCCGTAGACCAATCCCAGTGTGTTGTCAGTGTTAGCTTTGTTAGCTAGGAATCCCAGTTTCCTTTAGCAGAGCCGATGCTAGCTTTGTGATGCTGCTAGCTCCTTAGCAACAGTATGTTTTCACGTACCAGCTGAAACTATCGGCGAGCACTTGACAACGTCCACAGCTTTTTCGTTTAGTATCTCTCGGGTGTTTTTACTCGACAGCCATCCGCAACCTTGCTGTTCCTCAAGACTCCAGCTCTGCTAATGTGTGCTCTCAAAATTAGCCACTGGCTAATGTGAGTAAAAAAACACCCGGTCCTAGACGTGTTTACTGATGAATAACATCCCAACAGTACAAATGAACTCGCGAGAGGATGCAAAGAGAGGTTAACGATGGCATAAACTACGATGGCATAAACTTTATATCCAAGCACACAACGACTTAAATGACTAAATAGCTAGGTAAACAATTCAGCCTGATATGATGGCGACAACTTCCACATTCACACTGCACTACGAGCGAGCCGAGCTCGGTCACGTCCTAGCCGAGTATGGTTGCCAGATAATGTTGTCCTATCCCCCTTCTTCGGCATACAAATACAACTAGAATAGCCTACAGATAAAACGATAATTATTTGGGTTATCTTCATATGGAGATCAAATGTGCATAATCTATGTATTCTGATCAAGATATTCCCTACTGCAGTGGTTTAAAATGAGCATAGCAGCAAGTTATTAATTATACATGATATAGTCTATGGCTTACTCTATTTTGTGTTCCTATGTGTCAATTAGCAGGTACAAGGAATTTGCCATGGTCTGATGGTGCTTACAAACAAACATACAATACACATAAACACAAAGAAAGCAGGGCAAGTCCAATAATATAAATACAAATATGCAACATAAAACTAAATCTATGATCTAAAAAGAAGAGCTGTACAATTAAGCAGAGTAAGTGAAAATTATATGTATAAACACAGTTTATACATAAGCTGTTACTTAGGTATCATCTAACTTTGTGGCTTTGGCCTATTTATTATTTCAGTTCACACACTTATCACACCTTATTGTCAATTTAGTAGCTATTCTGGTGCTCTCAAACAACGCCATGGAATTGTAGAAGTCGACATGGACTTTTAGTGCATATTATTGGCTCAAAAGTGGTCTTGATATCTAATGTTGACCTGTCAGCCTCATCTTGATCATTGTAGTTTATATTGTGCACAGTATCATTCCAGCATAGGAGTGCTTGCTAATTTTAAGGGGCAAATAGTATAGGAAATGGGGTACATGTGGGGTCTGGTGATCAGTAGCAGACCATGCAGCTAATATAGTCATGATTGCATGATCTAACCAAAATTCTCTGCAGCAAATAATCTAAAATATCATCTGAAATAATAATATTGAAAGATTAAATGCAGTCGACCATCATTGTTTTTTGCCAGCAAGAGTATTCTTAATTTGATGGGGAATGCACAATAAAAAAATAATATCTATAACATAATATGTGAGTGAGCTTTACCATGTGACACTATCAGTTTTACTGCACAACTTTTCCTGGTTGATACTGAAACCATAGTGTAGGTTTCCCGTCAAACCTGGCAACCCCCACGCCCTATTCTTATTTGTTATGAGCACGGATTGACAGAGAACTAGACCAACTGAACACTGAATTACCAGTATGATTAATGGTCTGTTTAGTCAGCCTCTAGAGACCGTGGATGAGGAGGTAAATGTCAAGACGTCTTTACTTAGCCACTAGGTGTCAATCTAAATGAGATATTTTAGATTTTAAAGCAGTTTTGATTTGATTGCAAAGGATTTCACTTGTCTTATGCATTCAAATAATGAAATTAAGCTTGAATAATGAGTAATTATCAGTCATTTTTAGATGTATTGATTCATAAACAAAAATTATTATTTGACTGACTTATATTATATATAATTTTTTCCAATAACATTGCTCCAACAACGTTCCCTAAGTTTATCATCTGCTGTATTTCCAGTTAGATGTGCAGACGTTGGACAGACCTTTGAACATTATGTTGCGGGTTGGGGTCTCTATCTTTGAGAAGCCTCCTCCCCTCCTGTTAAGAGGCCTATATTT
Organism: Ammodytes marinus; assembly: GCF_949987685.1. Taxonomy (NCBI): domain Eukaryota; kingdom Metazoa; phylum Chordata; class Actinopteri; order Uranoscopiformes; family Ammodytidae; genus Ammodytes; species Ammodytes marinus. The sequence goes on along the minus strand of NC_137223.1, from coordinate 9,019,673 downwards.
AGGTCCATCCAGCTCAAGGGGACACACACCAGTGACCGTGGGCGTGCTGGTGTGAGAAGCTGTTTGGTTGGTGACTGGACATGAGTAAGCTAGTGACAGCATTTCCAGCAAATAAAGGGAACTGAAAAGTTCTCATCAAAATCAGAGAGGATACAGGAAGTTTATTTTGCAATCCCACTCTCTTGATTCTGCAAATAAGGAGGGACTCTTGCTTTTTTTCTTTGCACTTCACACTGACTTTGAGACAGGAACCCCAAAGGCTGTGTGGCGTTCACTGATACGATGGGGGACGAGAAACACAAAGGTATGGTGCCTGTTGTTGAAGAGACGGAGGTGAGAGTGCTTCATGAAATGGAAGCATCAGTGGGGCACGATGACAAAGAAGATTACCCTCTGGCCGGCTCTAACTCCATCTACTCGGCCATCCTGAGCAGGAACGAGGCTGTGAAGGATGCCAAGCGCCTCAAGACTTTCTTGGAACTGCGAGACAAATATGTGAAGAAGAAGGTTCTGTTTGAAGACCCACTGTTCCCCGCCAACGACGCCTCACTCTTCTACAGCCACAAGCCCCCCATGAAGTTTGAGTGGAAACGGCCCTCGGTGAGTGCCAGTCTTTTTGTCATCATGTCCTCCAAGCTTCAGTTACACTTAACACAAACACATGTCCTATCGACAATCCCAGTGTATCTCATCACTTCCTCCACAACGCATGGGGTGGTGGTGTGTCAAGTTGGTATGGCTGCATGTTTGTGGATGCATAGCTCCGGGTTATCGCCTTCTACAATCACAAACAGCTGACTCGCACACAGGAGGAAGCCCTCTGCCAGTGCTGAGGAAAACATATTGGTATGCTCAGGGTTGGAGCCTCTGAGTGCAGGACTTTGGCAAAAGACATTTACTTTAGTTTGGCATGGAGAGAGACTCACGTCCTTGACTGAAAGTACCTGCAACACACTGATACAGTCGTCAACACTAATACACAGAAATCAAGAGACCACAAATTACCCAACACTTACGTAATTATAAGTCCTGCCTTCAAAATCTTCCAAGAAGTTTGGAAGTAAAATGCACTATAGGTACAAGTTCTCCTAAAGCAGAATGACTCCTTTCAGAGGTTATATTTGGCCTATAGGCCTTTTGGTGGATTGTAATAATTATTAATACTTACAGTAAGTAGCATTGTGGTAATGTTTAAGTCAAGGTGGAACTATTTAATGATATAATATATAATAATAATATATTATATAAAACATTTATAGGCTACTCAGGAAAAGTAAAAAATACCTCAACATTTTAGCCTACAGCCTATGGCCTAGTAGACCTACACATGTGTAAAGTTACTTTCAAACTCTGTCCTTACTAACATGAACAGTGTACACAAAATAGTTAATCAATTTCAGTTGTATTTGATTGGTGTCAAGATTAATAATTATAAAATGGCCTTTTTCCACTCACATTAGTGTAAATCAAGTCTAAATGATACATGTTTAGTTATTTCTGGTGAATGACAAACTGAACATAGAAGTGATTTTATTTTCAAATATCTGCTCTGTAGTAAACAAACCCAACATGAACCTGAAGCCTGATTGATGCATACAGGCTGATGATAAATAGCTGAGATGAGTGATACATGAATACCGTGCTGGGGTCAGCAGCGGAGCTATCTCTAATTTCGGAACGGAGGCTGCATTTTTAGACGTGTTACGGTAAATTGTGTAATGAAGGGGAACAGAGTGGGACACTTTAAACTTGATATCTGATATTTGTATCCTCTATAACCGCTGAAAACAGTTTTTAACCTGCTTGGTCATTGTGCATGTTTAACTTTATCCTTTGAATGACCTGTATGACCTGTAGATGTCTAAAGAGGTGAAAGTATCCAATATTTCCCTGGGGAAAAAAATCATCTTCTGACCTCCTCAGATTACCCTGTGATCCTTTGGAGGACCTTAATCCTCAAGTTGGGAACCACTTTTAAACAACACAATGTAATCATTCTCTTTCACAACAACAAGCAATATGTATTGATAAACAATGCTCGGCCACATCAGCATAAACATATCTATTAATAAGAGAGGCATAAAGCATAAAGTCAGTTTCAATAGACGTGTGAATACATAGCATTGATTGAGGTTAAGTTAAGACAACAGTCAATCACTCTGCTGCGATGGAGGTATACGTAGTTATGAGGTGAGGGCTTCTCTGCATTCAGCACGGGGTTATCACTTGTTCAGGGGACTATAGGGTCACGACCAGGGGACCTCCAACAGCTGCCTCCTCATAAATATGCAGCCAATGCAGAGGGGATTTCATGGTCCCAGCCGGTCCAACCCTTTCCAACTCGCTTTCGGTTTCAGGGTTCAAGCCCTCGCAATGTCAACCATGTCAAGAGTAGATTTGTAGATACAGATTTTTTTATTTACATTGTACAGTTCAAGGGTTGAAACCGTACTATGAGAAATACTAGGTAGAAGAGAATCTAGAAGAAAAAGTTCCTTATACAAAGATATTATATTCTTAAATTGGAGCCAAGATTCTTAAACACAAAAAGCCTTGCGAGAATTTTGTCTGAATAATGTAATACAACTTATATGATTTTTTATAATGAGACTCTGATTTCTTAACATGCTCAAAAACCCCTCAAACACTTTCTCTCTCTCTCTCTTTTCCCATAACAGGAAATAGGTGAAAACCCACACTTCATCATAGATGGAGCCCACAGGACAGACATCTGTCAAGGAGAATTGGGTAACATTTCAACCGTTTCTGCTTTCAAACCGGTGGTTCAAAAGTTCAAATGAAGTACACCATCCCGACTGGGAATGTGGGCTTTGATTCAGTATTTTGATGCATAAACTTATCTGGTCCATACTTTCCCTGATTCTCTCGTCCTCTGTGCATACTCAAACAAGACATTACCCTTTTTTCTAATAACTAAAGCCTACATGTTCATAATACTGAAAAAGAAAATAAGAAAATTATAGTAAAGTAGGGTACCGACCATCAAAAATGTAAGAAAAGAACTGAAGAAATACACCTGCTTTAGGTGCCTGATGGATTTCAACAAACAGTTTTGCAGTTGAAGTTTTAAATAGTGTTGAAAGTCACACGAGTCTCAGCTATAGGCAGCTCTCTGTACCTTATGTACAAGCAGAAACAGCCCTGTTAGGGGACATGGCAAATAAATAAAATATCTTTCACAGCTTAGATTGCACTCAAAATATCTGTATCCATGATCACAGCGGGGAATACGCTTAACAGCTGCAATGACGAATGAAAATTATACTGAGATAACTGACACCTGCATTAATGTGACTTTAATCTGTGACAACTGTGCAGGCTTTATGACAGCGTGCTTGGATCAGGTGTGTTTTATGGCTCATGAATCTGCCGTTGACAGGTGACTGCTGGCTGCTGGCTGCTATCGCCTGTCTGACAGTCAACGAGAAGCTGCTCTACAGAGTGATTCCTACCGACCAGAGCTTCACCGAGAACTACGCCGGCATCTTCCATTTCCAGGTTTCTAAGTGGACATTTTGCAAATTGTGAAATACACAGCTGAACTTTCGGATAAATAAACGGGTTTTCTTGTACTGACTAATAATCACAAAATGCAGTTTAGAAAGAAAGCTGCCTATCAGAGTCTTCTGTCTTTAAGATTTGAATAGATTCAAATAAAAAGTAAAACTAAGTATGTCAAATTCATCTTTTATGTGTAAACTTTTACATTAAACATATACACTATGCCCTATCCCGACTTCCTCACATGGAACTTGATGGTTTTAGCTTTATATTTACCATACAGTCATGATAGGAAGAAAAACAAGTAAGCGTATTTGTGTTTGTCTCAGAATGTCGACTAACATTTTAACTAGTCCTTTAATATCAGCCCTTATATTATTATGTTGTTACTGCTAGCAATATTGAAAAAAAAAATGTTTAACCAAGACCTTGCTTAACAGATGTGAATTAACTTATGTTATAAATGCTTCTCCTCTGAATCTTCAAGGGTCAGAACAATTTATCGTCCGGCCGATTCAATAGGCCAATTATAGCCTATCTCAGAATTATCAACATCGGACGATTTTCTATTTAATTCTTTTTATCAAGCAATCCTGTTTACTGAAATGCGTTGCTGCCCTGGAGGTAGCCTAAATGAATAGCATTAAGGCTATAGCCTATTTACAGCAGCAGCAGCAGCAGCAGGTGTGTTGTGATACATTGGATTCATTGACAGTTCCCCCTTCAACCAATAGCAGAGACATTGCTTATATTTTCACTGTTAATGACTTGCAGTAAGATGAACTACTTAATGTCTGAGTTTAAAAATGCTCCATGTCACTTTAGACATAATTGTAACACTTGTTTTTTTAGACAGTTTATATTACAATAAAGAAAAAGTTCATGTACACATTTTTGACAAAGTATTTATACATCTATATTTAAGGGTTAAAAAAGTATTTTTTATATAGCCTATATATTTTTGGGAACATTTTTTAAATTCAATCGGCCGATTAATCGGTAATCGGATTAATCAGATTTTTTTCTGCATATAATTGGTATTGGCATCGGCCCCCAAAAAATCCATAATCTGTCCCTAGAATCTTCACTGACTTTCTGTGTATTTTCTTATGGTCAGTTCTGGCGTTATGGCGAATGGATCGATGTGGTTGTGGACGACCGCATCCCCACCTGCAACAACAAGCTGGTTTTCACCAAATCATTTCGGAAGAACGAGTACTGGAGTGCTCTTTTGGAAAAAGCCTATGCCAAGTAAGCAAAGTCTATTAATGTCCAGGGCAAAGTGGGGTCGTGCAGCTCTCTGCATCGTCGTTTCACATGATGTCAAATCATTCAGCCAGGTTCAGGTTTCGTATACATCATTCACTGGAACAAGTTTGGCATTGAGCCTGGGTCTCAGTATTGCTATACAAATTAAAGTTACAGATGGTGGACTTGAAATCATCTCATGTGTAAAATGCAAGTTCACCTTAAACTGTATCTATTGAGAAAAAGTAAAAATCAAGGTAAAGCCACTTGATTAAAGAAAATCTGTCAAACCAGATGATTGACACCTGAACCCACTGACTTCTCAAGTCGCTGGCACAGCATTTCTTGCGCTTATTTTAAGTGAAAATTTGTTTTCGAATCAAATTTTGTGCTAAATGTCTCATTAAGGTGTATGTTTTTGCAGCATAGGAATAGACATAACGGCACACACACACACACACACACACACACACACACACACACACACACACACACACACACACACACACACACACACACACACACACACACACACACACACACTCACACACTCACACACTCACACACACACACACACACACACACACACACACACACACACACACACACACACACACACACACACACACACACACACACACACACACACACACACACACACACACACACACACACACCTCCCTCCTCATGTTTCCCCAATTTGCTGGAGACACTCCAAATAAATCCAAGCCATGGAGAACACATGTCAGCACATTGCCCATAAATGAGTGACCTCTCTCTCTCAGGTTGCATGGCTCCTATGAAGCACTCAAAGGGGGGAACACGTTGGAAGCCATGGAGGACTTCACGGGAGGAGTGACAGAGTTCTTTGAGTTGGCAGAGGCGCCCAAAGACATGTACGGCATCATGAGCAAGGCACTGCAGAGAGGCTCGCTGATGGGCTGCTCCATAGATGTGAGTGGTAATGATGACAGCAATGAAATGAAGTGCACAGGGATGTAAACAAACACAAATGCAAGAAAACAAAGATGGTTCATAAGATGAACCGTGCAGCAACACAACGGCTTTCAAATTCATCTCCAACTATAGGAAAGGATATAAGGGACATTGTATCTAAAAATAAATCAAAATAAAGTGTAAAGTATTGAAAGTAAAACAACTCCATGCAGAAAACTAACTTTTTTTTACTGTGATATAGCCTATTAATGTACATCGAGAGATTTTTATTACTGATGTATGATCTGCTGATTATTTTCTCCAGTTTCTTAAAATCCAGAAAATAGAGAGAGATGCCGTCACAATTCGCAGAGGCACCTCCACAATGCCTGTTTTGTCCAACCAACAGTCAAAATCTCAAAATTATGAAAAAATGAATTGAAATTATTTGATTTGTTAGGGGTAAAAGTAGTTTTTGTTTTTGTATGAAAGATCACTTAATCGATTATCAAAATAGCCAATTAATATTCTATCAATCGAAAAATAAATTAATCGACCAATTGATCATTTCAGCGGTACACATAAACTGTGTGGTAGTTTAGTTTATAACAATAGATTTTAAAATGTTAACTTGTAATAGCAAATGTTTTCTGTACACAAATCTTAATTTACAAAGTAACCTTACTATAAGTTGTCCAGATAAATGTAGCAAAGTTAAAAGTCCAATATTTAATGTTTCTTAGTACAAATTGGTATGAAAAGATACTTTACTTGTTATTTTACTTGTTTAAATGTTTGTAGTTACATTCCATCACTGTCAATATCCCGCTTACACATCTTTTTAAAAACGTTATTTAAGGAAAGCTAGATATAACTTTTAAATCCACAACAAATGAAGGCATTACAATAATATTTTAACAACACATATTGCCTCACATTCCAGTCTGTTTTGTTCTGACATGAACCTGTGTCTGTCAGATTTTTTCAGCCGCTGACTTAGAGACTCGGACTGATCAGGGCCTGATCCGGGGTCATGCTTATTCCATTATCGGCCTGGCTGAGGTACAGTAAAATCTCCACTTACTGTAAAAGATGATGTTATATTGTTTAAAATCATATTTTATATTGTTTGAAATCAGATTTTATATTGTTTGAGAGATTTTTTGTTTTGTAGTGCGACGAGGTTGGCAAGAACACCAAAATTCAGCTGATTCGCTTGCGCAATCCCTGGGGCTTTGTGCTGTTTAAGGGGCCGTGGGCTCCAAAGTAAGATTTCATCTGAGACCTGTGAAAAATGTTTCATACATATATATATATATACTATATATATGCAAATAATTATGTTTACGTGCAACAGCATGCATCTGTATAGAAAGCGATGACATATATTAGTAAACTCAGGATGAGCCTCTCTTTCTTAATGCTGTGGTGAACGTATATTAATATGATTCTGTGTTCCCATAGTTCAGATGAATGGGAGACCCTTTCCATCGCAGACAGGGAAAACCTGAAAAAACAGACTGTGGAGACGAGTGAGTTCTGGTGAGTAGAACCTTTACTTTAATATCCTTCAGCGCTTTATTCCACAGGGAAATTTTAAGCACAAATACACACACAAATAAGTAATAATTTCATTTGTCCTGTAAGAGTATCAACCTCAGTTGTACTCTTAATGTTGCAATAGCATGCAAACATGCAATACATTAGCTTAGCATACTCAAATCCTTATGTTCAATGTTCCTAATAAAATATAAATCACATTTTTTCTGTAGGCTACTTGCATCGCACAAGATGTAACACATTGTTTCTCAGGAATTGCCTCTTCTGATGGTGGAATTGATGTTTCACTGGCAAAAAACTGATCTATTAATATGGAAAATATTTCCGGTGATATATTACTATATATATTTATAACAATAATTGTACTTATCATTAGCATGTTAGCATTTTGATTTGAATCTAAGCTGAGCCTAAATATGCCTGAGGAAGACACAAAACAACTCACTCTCAGCCACTTTACATTTTTTGCCCTACTACTGAATATTACATAACTACTACTGAAAATTACATAAAACTTAAACACTATAGTAGTTTTTAAGTTTTGTTCCAAGTGTTTTACACATTACACATTTTTGCGTGATTTTTATTCATTTAGCCCAATCAGAAATGTGCCCAAAGTGGCTTCACAATCTGTTCATTTCTCCTGCAGCTTCCTCTTTCATGTTCCCTTCCAGGATGTCGTTTGATGACTTCAAGAGGAACTTCACAAAGCTGGAGATGTGTAACCTGACCCCTGACACACTGCAGGGTAATGAGAGAAACAGCTGGACGGTGTCGGTCAACGAGGGCCGCTGGGTCAGAGGCAGCTCGGCAGGCGGCTGCAGGAACTTCCCAGGTAGACCTTCAACTTTTTAATATCAACGTTTCCTCTTAAAGGTGGAGTCAGCGATCCTGGAGAACGCTTGTTGACAACATCACTTTTTGTCAAAATCAGTCAATATTTCCTGATCTGCTACCTGTCTGTACTGTGTGCGCCGCTATTGTGTTACAATACACAGCCTTGGCTCTGTAAACGGGTATGTAAACAAAGGGGATGTAAACAAAGGGGGCACACCGTAACTCGCCAGCAACATGCCCATTTACAGGGCCTCTGTTTTAACTCACTGACTCCACCTTTAAAGCCAATATTGATCCAAGTCTTTACGTCCCACATGGCCCATGTGCCTTGACTCAGAATGTAATCATGTGGCCCCATGTTGCCTATGTACTTTCTGTGTTCCACAGACACGTTCTGGACCAACCCTCAGTACCGGCTGCAGCTGTTTGAGGAGGATGACGACCCAGAGGAAGGACAGGTGGTCTGCACTGTGGTGGTGGCTCTGATGCAGAAAGGCCGGAGGATGCAGCGCCATCAGGGGGCCAAGTTCCTCACCATCGGATTTTCCATCTATGAGGTGCTGATCACGGGACCCCTAAATCCCAGATTCGCACCAATTTCCCCCGATTTCCACCTTTACATTGGATAAACTATAATGCTCATCACTTAACTCCTTGTTTTACTCTTTGTCTTCGCAGGTGCCGAAGGAGGTATGCCCATCTCGGAGAAGGATATTATTTTGATGAAGTCAGCACTTGAACTGTATCTCCTGAGTGTGTGTGTGTGTGTGTGTGTGTGTGTGTGTGCGATTGAATAATAATTGAATAATGTGTCTGTCAATTTAGGTTTATTTGATTTTAAATGTCAGAAAATTGTGGTTTATTTCCGTCCGTAGTCACTTGGACAGAATCAACATCTGCAGAAGGACTTCTTCCTGTACACGGCCTCCAAAGCCAAATGTAAGAGCTACATTAACCTGCGGGAGGTGACGGAGCGGATCCGACTGCCTCCGGGAGAGTACGTCATCATCCCCACCACCTTTCAATCCCATCAGGAGGGAGAGTTCATTCTCAGGGTCTTCTCCGAGAAGCAGAGCACCTCAGAGTGAGGGTCACACACAAACACAAACACCCACCCACACCCACCCACACACACACGCACGCACGCACGCACGCACGCGCGCGCGCGCGCACACACACACACACACACACACACACACACACACACACACAGAGAATCAACGACATTGTTAAAATATGCAATTACTTCCTGCTTGTTTTTGTCTCGTCCGTGCTGTCTTAAATGTGAACACTTCAATTGTCATCTCCCCCACCCAATGTCATGTCTTTCACCTGTCTTGTCCTGTATTGCATCACGTAAATAAAAAATAATATTAATAAAAATAAAATAATATGAGTAATGGTCCCTGCTGGTGGCTGTATTTTTAAGTGGTGCCGCAGATGTTATTTTTGGGGTGATTGGTGACAGTAAAAAAAAAAAAAAATGAGGGGCGTTATGGGAATAGCAAGAATCCTAAAGTGTCTTCTTTTTCCCTCACAGAGAGGCGGAGGACGCGATCGGCTCTGACCAAACTCAGGTTTGCAATGTGATAGGAGAAGTAGTGGGGTCAAAATATACTGTATGTTCATTCTGACTGATATTGCGGTGGTGAAACGACACAAAACAGAGGAGCAGGCTCACTTTTTATGTCTACAGAATGCAGAATAATTTTTTAACATGGCCTCGAAACAATTTCAGTGTCCAGTTGATGACTGTTCTGCAGTCCTCATATTACTCCAATTGTTTCAATTCAATTTCAGTTGTATGTATTTATATAGCACTAAATCACAACAGAAGTGATCTCATGGACATTTATTACTATCGAGCAGGTTTTGACCATACTCTTTGATTGATAGATACCCATGATACACATGAGCATCCCCGCTGGACCAACTTTTTTCTGTTGCAACAGACTTGAAGTCTTGCTATTTAACTTTCTAAATTGAACAGAGAGATTGGGACATATAGATGTTCTCCCTTACATTCATCTTAGATAACAGCAGGTGTGTATGCAGAGCAGATGCCTTCTTACTTTAATACGAGACACAGTTTCACACCCCACTATCAGTTTGAATATGATATATTGTATATTCCATTTGTCTGTCTTGTCCCAATTCATTCTGTTCTCATTGTTTCTTTCACCACAATACTGACTAACAGACTTTGCAAGAGTTTTCCTCCTTTTCCCATCTCATTTCATCCTTCTGTTCTTCCTTGTCTTATTGGCCTCCAGCAAGACAAGAGAAAAAAAGCAAAGGTACCGCATGTATGCATGTGGCAATAACATTTTTAGTAGATTGCTTTTAAAACTCTGCTTCTCTCCATCATATGTCGGCTATTGGCAATGTCGCTAGTTACAGTTTGTGCCATGATGCCATCACATACTGTAGATAGACTGATAACCATTGGAATGACGTCAAACTAACTCTCTTTTTTCTGTTCTCTTTCTCTTTTTTAACCCCTTCTCTCCTCTTGCCAACCACTGCCATTACCCACATGCCCAGCCTATTGTATTTGTGTCAGACAGAGCACGAGCCAACAAAGAAATCGAGCATGACGGCATTCTGGGGGAAAAGAAGAAGAAACCAAAGGTATAATCACCTCATGTATATACTGTATACGACTGTTATTGTTGAGCCTGAACTCCACCAGACACGACAGACATTCAGCGAATAGCTCAGAGTGACCTTTGCCCTGACGTAACTTCTGGAGACTGACGACTCTGAAATGCAATCTTCACCGGGTCAAATAACATCCCTGGGAATAAAACAATTGAGGTCAGAGCCAAGCGATCTCCCGTGGCTCTGCAGCACCTGTTTTCCTGTAAGGCCTCAGTGTACACTCTCGCCTACGTGTTTATAACTCTCCCTATTGCGCGGCTCTCCTCTGGCACTGTAAGGAAATGCATCCAGAGCTTATCAATCAGCACATCCATAGGGCTATTTATAGAGCAGCAAGGAACAGGCTGAGGAAATGGAAAAAAATAGTTGCAGTATTTTATAGGATTTCTTTTCACCAAATTAATCTGTTTGTAGAAATACATGTATGCGGATAGCCATAGTTTTTGCTCTGTATGTCATATGCTGAGAGTATTTTCTGTAATGACAGACATTAAAGTTTTCTGAATGATTAAAAAAAATAAAATAACAATCAACATGTAGAATCTAAAGAAATGTTAACCAACTTCTGTAGAGCAGACACACTGGCATTTGCTACAGCTAATTTAATTAATTATTAAAACAATTCTATGTTAATGCACACACTCCTTAGAAATAGAGTGTATTGTATCACATGAAACAAATATGAAGCTAAATGTAAACATAACTGAGAAGTTAGGCGTGCTAAAGGCTAACTAGCAAGTAAGGTGTCTTTTACATTTTTCCAAACATAGTATAATCGTACTGAAAGGCATTAAATGTACAACTAATAAAACTGAAACTTACCTTTAATTGGTTGTACCAATAGCTCTCTTAAAAAAAAAATCTTATTTCTTATCTGTCCCTCAGCGAAAACTACTTGAACCAGAGGAGGAGACTGAAGAGGAGAAACAGTTCAGAGGCATTTACCAAAAGATTGCTGGTGAGGTGAGTGAACAGAGATGATAAGTAACAACACAGGACATAATGTGAATATCTGTCTGAGTGTAATCATTGAGTTGATTATGCAAAACAAATGGTCCCCGCTTCCTCCTTCAGGACATGCAGATCTGTGCCAACGAACTCAAGATGGTCATGAAGAATGTGTTCACCAAACGTGAGCACACTGGAAGGATTAAGATCATTATTATTATTATTATTATAGTCTGTTACATATTCAGATCATTCATACAGAGCATTTCCCTTTTCCCACAGATAAAGAAATAAAGACAGAGGGGTTCAGCCTTGAGACATGTCGGAGTATGATCGCCCTGATGGATGTATCCTTTCAGCTGGTTAAAGCCAGTGTGTCAACAGTGGCACGGAAAATGTCGAAGCTTACCTGAATAGTACAGATTAAAATGTATTTATTGAAGGCAATGCAGGAGGTAAGGAAGTATTCAGATCTTAATCCTGCAATTATATAGAATGTTGCTTTAAATAGGAAAACATCACCAAGAAAATGGTTAGAATTTAAAAAAAAAACACAATGCAGTAAAAGGTTCTCTGTGAATGGTATACTATATATTATATATATCATTAGATCATTTTTACTCAAGCATTATGTGAAAACAGGATTTTACTGGTTAAGTTGGTGGAGATCATTTTTATCTATTCTGTATAGGACTGCAACAAATACTTTGGATTTAGTTCGATTAATTGTTTTGGTTTGTACAAGCACTTGAAATTTGTAATTGAGTAAATGTAGTATGTTACATTGGTGATATTCAAAATCTCCCACATTCCCTAGTAAAAGCAATGCAAAAAAACAAAACAATTTAAAAGCACCTTTTAAGCTGGCTTCACTGCTTGAGTTGGTAGTTCCATAATAACTGACCCTCTCTCAGACCGATGGGACGGGAAAGCTGAACCTGCAGGAGTTCAAACACTTGTGGAAGAAGATCAAAGCCTGGCAGGTGGGGACAGTGAACCATGCAGCCTCGGGCTTCTGCTTATATATATATTTGATTTAATATTACACATTTTCATCTGACTGTCTGTCTCTTCCTGTGTTTGCAGTTGATCTTCAAACGTTATGATCAAGACAAATCCTCCTCCATCAGCAGCTTTGAGATGAGGAACGCTGTCAATGATGCAGGTTAGTAGCCCGAATGACAGTGCCTGTAATAATATGAAGCACTGTGAGGGTGTTCCCATGCATACCATTCATTAAAGCATAAATTTCTACACGAAGGGTTTCACCTCAACAACCAGTTGTACGACATCATAGCCATGCGATACGCAGACGAACACGTCAACATCGACTTTGACAGCTACATCTGCTGTCTCGTGAGGCTAGAGGGCATGTTCAGTGAGTACATACCACACCTGAGCGTGTGCATTATAAGAAAATATCGTTGAGAGAATTCAATTACTGTGTGGTATCAGGATACTAACGGAAAATGGCACAGTTGATATTTCATAGAAACCTCAGGATTTAACCTGGAGGTTGTGTCTCTTGCAGGAGCTTTCAATGCGTTTGACAAAGACGGAGATGGAATAATCAAACTCAATGTCCTGGAGGTGAGTCTGTCTTATGCCGTGTTTCTGTCCATGTCTAAATGATGTTGCACGTAGTATTACGTATAATGTCTTTGTGATGAAACTAAACACAAAACAAGTTTTTGTTCCTGCAATGTTAGATAAAATTATATTACATTATACTTCAAGTTCTTATACATTTTTATAAATGAATCCTTATTTAATTAATCCTAAAAAGACCAAAATTATCATAGAGACCTCACTGCTTGGTTCTATCCAATTCAACAAAACACAAAAGTAACCTTTTCATTTAAATATACTATATACTGTAGCGGACCTTATACTGTATATGCATGCAGTATGCATACAATTGTGACACACTATTTCATGATAACACAACGCAGTGAACTTTGACCATCTTGTTAATTTATGAGTCGCAGTCCAAAGCGCTGGTTGTGTGCAGAGGATTGTGGGTCAGAGTAGCCAAAAAAGCCTGCCGGCTAACATACTGCAAAATGGGACCATATGCATATGACATCCATGTTTTGTGATATAGGACATCCTTAAATCTTTCTGACATACTAATTTGTATGAAAATGTGTGTTAGAAACCACATTTCACAGAGGCAGAAACGGTTTAATTTGCTTTCATAACTATGTAAAGTGTCTTGTGAGTATCCTATTAAAATATCCCTTTGTGCATGTTATTATTTCTTCCGCTCTCTCTCCAGTGGCTTCAGTTGACCATGTATTCTTGAGTTGCCTTTTGGACCCCTCCTGATGTTGCTGCAGACGGTCTGTGCTCCTGGACGGCCTCTTCATTCTTTCGTGACTACAACAAAATCTCAATCTCAAAAGTCAAAATCGGAGGTTTGACGATTTCACCAGTTTAGGTGGTATTTAGATTTCTGTTTGGAACGGTTTGGACTAACGATAGTAGAAAGTAATGAATCCGATTCTTGAAACGTTGCCATTTTTCGAGACTCTGCTGTGCTGAAGATGAAGCCTGATACTCATGTTACATCAGTGTTTGGCATGAAGCAAGGAGAGGCTGTAATAATGTGAACCGATGTTTTCGAGTCGACCTTTGTTGCTGGAGATCTTATGTTGCAAACAATACATGGTTAGTAGTTCAAAGCTTTGTATCTTATTTGAATAGAAGAACTTAAGTGGATAAAAACTTCCACAAGTGTTTAAAGAAATACTTAATGTACTGTATATTGTTTTTAAATTAAGTAAAGGTGAACACTGTGAATTATATGTGTTTTTATTCCTGTAGACATACAGTTGGTATTAAACACAGGCCAAATACACACTGTACATACAAAAGTCAAGGCAGCATTCCTTTAAGTTTCTCTCTGAACAGAGATAACGTTTCAAATCTGTGTTTTGCAAAGTGACACAGGGGACAAGAGCATTGCCTGAAATACTTAATTGGGAAATGTGAATATGAAAAAATTAAAGAAATTAATAGAAGGTTTTCATATTTAATTTTTTAGCTAGCTCTCAGTCACCACACGGATAACTCATTTCTATGTTCTCATGTGAAACGGGAGAAGACAATCAAGAGTCATTACGGACACGTTATCTCTACATTGTGATACAAGGAATAATAACAAACCAATAACCATAACAGCTAATGATGACATACAGTCAATCTGGAATATATTCCAAATCAGAAAAGAAGCAGGCGGATAGAGGCACAAATGTTATCATTTATACAGTAAGTACAAGGTTGCTAAATATTAGCCGATGGATTTTAAACTCCAGAGTTCCCTCCCATAACTGCACCTCCTTTGAAAAATAATACGTTATTCTTTATATTCATCCTGTTTATTTCCATAACTGAGCTGTCATCCATACATACGCTTTACACAGAAACCTTGCGACTAAAATTTTGAAAAACTTTTTAAAAGGATTTGAAAATCCTCCTGCAAATCCAGAGACCTGCTGATTAATCCTGACCCTTCTTAAAATGACCAAGACGACGTAATCAAATAGAACTGATAATCCTGAAAATAACTTTGAAACAAACAAAAGAAAAAAAAAAACCTGCTGATGTTTCATAAAGGGATGAAATCATTTCACCGCTGTTGTCAAGGCTGCACATTACTGTCGTTCTCCACGTGACTCTGCATGTGTTCAGGCAGCTCCTGCAAGAAAAAATACTCTGTTCAATAAGTCTGTTCAACCTGCCAAAATGTACCCATCTGTTTGGTGTGAAGGCACTCAAGAAAGCTAACTAATTAGAATATATGACAAGTGCTGACTAAAGAACACACGTAGCTTTAATATTGTTGAGAATAGGATGGCTTCAGTTCATTTACCTGCCTGACCGACTGCTGTGTGCCAAAGAAAGCATTGCAGCCTCTCCAGCGACACTTCACTGTGCTCAGACCGGGGTTACTGTGATCTCTGACCAGGTGCTGCGTGAGATGCTCCGTCATGCCGAAGATCAGAGAGCAATTCTGCCACTGAACAGAGGGCAAAGGTCACAAAGACATGGTAAGACAGACAATATAAAAGAATGTATAATCAGGAAGTTGGATATGTGTCTAGTTAGTAAATGGATGAAATCAATATAAAAATCTCATCATTTAAGACTGAATATCTGCATTTTCCTTGAGTTCTTACCCAGCAGCGGTAGTTCTTCAGCAAGTTGAGCTTCACGGCTTGAACGCTGCCGTCATAGCAGCCTGTGTAGATCTGAGTTGGACAAACGATGGTAGATATAGCATTTGGAAAAATTTGTCATGCACATTTAGATAAAAAAAAAACACATGGCTGAGCCAGTCAAAGTCCACTTACCACACTCTTATGTACAGCCATGCACATCACCATGTCACTGTGACCCCCATACACCTGCAGGCGGTCATGGGACTAAAAAGAAGCAAAGTTCAAATAAATAATATTAACCGGATGAACTTCTATTCCACCATCGATGGTGCAATAAAAAATGCACTACTTTCAGAACATATACCCACTTTTACTATTTCTTGAAAGTCATCATTTATCAAGCTTTTTAAAATACACAAAACAGTCATTCAAAAATGTGCGTCCACTTTCGGGAGGTTGAGTCGTAAACATTTTTACCTGCAGTTCATAAACTCGGACCAGTTTATCCAGACATGCCGTCACCATCACTTTCCCCAAGATGACCAAGGATGTGACGGCGTGACCGTGGCCTTTATAGATCCGAACCAACTCGCCGGTCTACAGATAAAGACAGAAGGACATAAGTAATGGTGACAGTCAATGCGTGAAGTTGAACATGAATCCACACAGACCATTTAAATGTATTTACCATTCAAAATAATCTCAACTTTTTGGTCACTTTGGTATCAAGACATGTCAAAAGAAATGTTCAAGTTAATTTAATAGATTTGTGATGTAGAAAGGCAATAAAAAACAAATGATCTCCTGTCCATCAATACTTAAAGACGTACTTCACCGGTGGAAATATGAAGGTGTATTGAACTCTGAGATCCTATGGAGTATAAATGTGCACATTTAATGTGATTTTTTTAGAAATCTGTTCATCCCAGCCTGAGAAAAGGCAGAAAGAATGTGTTATGGTCTCACTGTCCAACCCTACATTTTCCCATGTGTGACATCACATATGGCAAAATGTAGGGTTAGGATTATCAGGACAGCTGGGCCAAGGGAAGACTGATGGAAGAAAAACCTCATTCATTATATTATAATAGCGATTTTATAATGATAGAACGCCAGTTCCGTATGGGTGAAGTATTCCTTTAAATCTTTGAAACTTACGTGGATATTGTGGGCGTGAATGGATGTGTCACTAGAGCCACTGAAGACCAGATCATTCACCACCTGGAGACATGAACAGGAAGTACAATATAGTACAGCTGCTATACAAGTTATCATATCTGTGAAGACGTACATTTCATCTCTTCAAGAAATAGAAAAAATTGCCCTTTTTAAACCTATTGTCAGTCAAAATACAGCAATCTATTACAGCAGGTAAAACTACTGAATGTTTTAACAGAATATACAGTAAATAATCTTTCCAGTAATAACCTGTATCAAATGGTTTTGCTGTACAAAGTCGTCTTATATGAATGCTCAAATGCAAATTTTCTCATTTCCGAACACGTAAAAACACCTCCTCACCTTCATGCAGAGCACAGTTTTTGTGTGGCCCTCCAGCGAGCGCAGCAGCAGGCCGCTCTTGGCGTCTCGTACGCTGATGGTGCTGTCGTAGGAGCCGACCAGCAGCACGCGCCGGGCGCCCTCCTGTGCCGTACCCAGGCAGCTCACACCTCGCGGCCCGTGGCACTCAAACACATCCAACTCCTTCAGAGTCTAGCAGGGGGACAGATCAGAAAGAACATATTATTGTACTGAAGTTTTAAAGCGGTGGTCAGTAAACTTGACCACACTAAAAAATTATGTAAAATATCCCAGTTGTGATTGTCCCAATTATTAGTTACTTCTCCTGCGTCAAAATCCTTTCACTCACCTTTACGTCGTGGCTGGCCACTGTTCCATCGGAGAGCCCCGCAAACAGGGTGTTCCAGGCAATGTGGAAACACAACACTCTTTCTGCCACAGAGACCTGCTCCAGACACTTCTTTGACTGGAAGAGAAATCACCAAATTTAAAAATGTAAATGTTTAGATTCGCTGAAAGAGTAGACATGAGGCTATGCAAAGCCAGCAGTAGTGAGTGTGTAATTCAAAGAGTGATGGTTAACAACACATTCAATAATTACAACTATTGGGTACTTAAAGGTGAAGTAAGCTATTTATTTATGTTAATATAAATGTTAAATCGCTCTTTATTCATACAGTGATCACTTATATAGTGTGTGCGTTTCATAAAGCCGATCTCTCAGTCACCCGCTCTGCATGTAATCGGTAAATTAACTTTTCGGGGATCCTACTACTGATAACCAATAAGAAGAGAGAACGCTACAAACCGGCACCTGTCTCACTGACGGTGCACGTGCAGAGCGACAGATGGGTGAATGTGTGTGCGCCTACAATGGCGGAGCAGGTAAAAATCCTTCCCAATGTCTGTTTTGATGGTTTTTATCATGTTTTATCACACTTACGGATCTGAGATGATGCTAGATAACTTGCTGCTTGAAGACCGCAGTGCATTAATGTGGTGACGAGGGAGGGGACTGCTAACTGCAGTCACTGACAGGAAGTTAGCTAAACTGACCATTCCGCTTACTGAACCTTTAAAGCTGGTCAGTGGGCAATAGGACAAATTGATGAGAGCAGCAGGTATGAAGCTAGTTTATTGGACAGAAAACTAAAATGATTCCCTGTGCACAATGATTTCTAGTCTAATAAAAGGTTGAATTATCACTTCATTTTTACAAGAAGAAATGTTTGACGTTTCGTACCTTGATGCTGTAACAGCGGATGGTCCGGTCACTGGATCCAGTGTAGAGGCGTGCTGTCATGTTAGGGAAGGACCACACCAGCAGACAGTTGATTTTGAGGGTGTGACCCTCGAACACTGCCTGGCACTCCCTGCTCTGGAAACAGAGAGAGAGAGAGAGAGAGAGAGAGAGAGAGAGAGAGAGAGAGAGAGAGAGAGAGAGAGAGAGAGAGAGAGAGAGAGAGAGAGAGAGAGAGAGACTGAATGACTTAGTTTGAATTAAAATTGATCCATAGGGTTAACTGGGTTGTAGGTCAACAAAATGAAAAAAATGGAATCCCTCAGACAGTCAGCAAGTCATCACTGTATTTTTAGCAGGGACAACGTTTAACTAAAGTGGGTGACCATTTTGAGATGGGATCAACATACCTGCAGACTGTAGGCCCGAGCTGTGTTGTCCCCTGAACACGTGTACAAATGTCCGTTGTGAATCTGGAGGCCGTGGACAGAACCTGTGTGATTCTCAAATGATCCCAAGTACAGCTCCTCATCATCAGCCGCCCCCGTCGAGTCTGGGAGAAAAACAAACAAACTGTCATTAACAGGAGAACAACATTTGTATCTTGTCTTTCCATCGATACATGTTCTGGGAGATTTACATGTAAAGGTGAATTCAGCAATTCTGGAGAATGCCTGTTGACACAATCACTTTATGTCAAATTCAATGAGCACCTGTCTGTACTGTGCGTCCACTGAAAAACAAAATCCAGTCTTAATACACACCCTAGGTTCTGTAAACGGACATGTATCTATATGGTGGGCCTCCTTTGTTTACAAACCCTTTGTTTACAGAGCCTAGCCCTAGGTAGTTTAATAATAGCAGATTTTTTTTCCCACCGCAAATGTACATCATAGACAGGTAGCGTTTCTTCAGGAAATATTCACGGATTTTGACAAAAAGTGATTTTGGCAAGCGTTCTCCAGAATCGCTGACTCCACCTTTAACCCAAGAAGTAGACCCAATACTGACCTGGACGAACAATGGCATCCGTCACTGGCACATGGTTTGGCTCAACTTTTCTAAATGGTCGAGATAGAAAAGTATGTCACCTTTTCAAGTTTAAAAGTAACGCTTCAAAAGGTAATATTCAGGATTCAACACCATACAATCTCCCAAAGTGACACCTCACCTCTCAAATTTGAACGTCTGCGTGCTTGAGGAGCTCAACTCCATGCCGACAGACTTCTGCGGAGACTCTTGGTGGTCGGTCTCACTGTCCGATTCGTCAATATCAATGTACACCTGGTCGGAGGGCTCCAATATTTCCAGAGAGTCGTCACTCTCGTACCCTGCTGCAGCAGACACATTTGAAACTGTTTTGGGGACCGAGGGCTCTTCTGCTGCTGTCTCACTACTCAAATTCACTCCTGAATGTTCCTTAGAATTTCTGCCAGTTGCCCGCAATGGTTCTCTTGACGACCTTGCAGTGTTTGCACAGTCCTTCAACCCTTCCCGGGCATTGAGTCGTGTTGGAGAGGCAACAGCATGCGTAGGAGCAGCTAAGCTTGGTGACGTAAGCAGCAGCGAAGGGAGCAAACTACTGGGAAAAACAGGAACAGTCTGGTTCACATGGACCTGAAGTTTATCAGGGTTACAGGAGACTGTGGGTGGTTGGCAGACTTCTTGCTTTAATTGCACGGCTGGCAGGGCAAGGTGTATTGGATGAGGTAGGCTGATGGAAGGTGTGGGGTTTATGGGAGATGATTGCTGGGTGGAGGAGGTGGGGAAAGCACTAGTGGAAGGAAGAGGAGAGAGTCTGGATTGAACTGGCGAGGGGCTGGTGGCTTTCTCTGCTGCACTAGAAGCTCCAGAGTACCCTCCTGAAGAAACATTCAGAAAGGAAAAGGTAAACGATTTGTCTGCATGTGAAGCCATGTAATGCACATGGTGAATCTACTGTACCTTGCATCCCCTGCAGGATCTCAATGCGCGTGGCTCTCAGACTGTTGACCTCAGTGGTGAACTAAAAGAGCAGGAAGAGCAATTTGTTGTAAACTCAGGAAAAAAAAGAAAGAAAAGATTGCTGTGATATTGTATGAATGGTGGCACCTGTTGCCTCTGTAGTAGGAGTCTTTGGACTTCTGTGTAGGCAGCTTGTAAGGTATTGCGGGCCTGGATCAGGGACTTGTCCATATCCTGTATTGAGTGGCTCAGCTCCTCCTCCCTCAGAGACACTGTCAACAGCTGGTCCATTTGGTCCTGGTCTACAGCGCAACAGGGACAACAAGGGAAAAATAATACAAACATAATTCAGAAGTTGAGTTGGAGACGGTCTATTCTAAATGCACTTTTTACAAAGTATTAAAAGATTAGCCAACATACATATTCAATTCCTTAAAAGAGGACTCCAACAATGCATCAATGCACTCCTAAAACAATGTCAGGCTCAGCACAGACAGTTTTTCTTTTTCTAAAGTATCAAAATGGATTCAACACAGTAGTCTTTAGCCCCAACATACACTGACTTGAGTGACATCAGTTAGAACAAGTTATCAGTCAATATATATAACATTAACTACAGTATATAAAAATACCTACAGTAGTGCTCCCCAAGACATTGATGTATAAAATCGATGGAGTTCCCTTTAAAATAGCAGCTGCAATCATGTACTGACCTAAAATATATTTTTTCCCCCCTTGTGGCCTGTTACGTGCATATGATATGTGTGTAATTACACCTGTGCTATATTAACAAATACATACTATGTATGTTTTAATTACACATTATTGAACTGGTAATGGTGTAAATAATCTTATTAAAACACAGCACACAAAATATCAGACTTACCTTTGTATAACTTTGATTTCTTCTTTTTTCCACCAGGCTGCTTACCAGAAACATCGTCACCCTGTAAGAATACACGAAAATTAAATTCCAACAATAACAATGTATCAACACGCTGGATGTTTTAGCGTTTCGTAAAAACACTGTGTAGTACTACTACTCACTGTGACACTGCTGTGTTTCCTTTTATTGGCACTACTGTTGCGTCTCGAATCTCCATCCTGGTCCCCCCAGTTTGGTTCCACCTTCACGGACACAGCTTCCACCGTTTGACTGCTGCTCTCCTCCGGTGCTTGGCAGGGCTGCTCTGAAGGTGCCTGTGCCGGAGATTGTGACTGCGTTTCAGAGTCATTCTCTGTTGGGTCCCGGGCTGGAGGAGGGGTTTCAGCACAGGGCTGTTCACCTGCTGGGAGCTCTGGGACCGACTCCCAGTGGAAGCCTTCTGACAGAGGCAAATCTTTGTCCTTCGCTTGCCGGGAGCCGCCCCGGTCAGACGGAGGTTTCAGCAACTCAATTCCAAACCTGTGACCACAAACTGTATCCTGCCTCTTTCTTTTCACATACGTCTCATTCAAACTCAAGTTATTCCTGGCTCCTGACAAGTTGAACAATTTATCTTGGCATGGTGTAAGTTCAACCTCTTTCTCCTTCTGAACTACAGCAGCTTCATGGGCGATGCGCACCCTGCGGGGTTGGTTAAGGTTGGCCTCGGAGGAGGTGCTGCTGCCTGAACATTGGCTGGATGAAGTCTGGCCGTTTGCTGGTCCACTTGAAAGCGTCGAGCTCTCGTGATGAGACGTCCTTTGTGTCATCTTGACTGTCGTCTGCTTCAGCTCAGCGGGAGAGATACTGGAAGGAGAAGCACTAGCAGCAGCAGGGGAGTTGACTGCTGTGGATTGCACTGATGTAGCTGTAGTGGAGGTGACAGAAGGTGCCGACGGGACACCTGCCTCGCTGTTCTGCTTCCGGGCTTCGCGATCCGCTCTGCACGGCTCCCTCACACCCAGCGCTCGTCTGATCTCCCGTAGCATAGCATTGACGTCCACGGCCCGTATGGGAGCTCTCTTTGCCGGGGCAGGTTGAGTAGGTTGAGTAGGTTGAGCTGTAGCGCGTGAACCTTCTTGCCCTCGTTGAGAAGGTCCCGTACTCTCACTCTGGCCTAGATCGAATTTGATGGCTCCGCTCTGTGGAAGGCAATCGCTTGTGAAGTCTTCACTTGATGCGCTATAGTACCCCTGGTTGTAAGAGCCATTCTGGCTGGCGGCAGGCTGTGTTAATTGTTCCTGAATGTTAGTGGTCGCTCCTTTGCTGCACCGATTGTTACCACCAAACCTCATGGTGGACTGGTCAAGACCATGAGGCCGCTGCCAAGATGGACCTGCAGAGCCCCCTGACGAACAAGCCAACCTTCCGCTTTGATTCGGCAGAGTTGACACTATTTGCTGAGGTTGTCTTTGCAGGCTGGACACTTTATTAACATATATAACAGTATTATTGCTTACTTGCTGGTTGCTCATGATCCTTATTTTGGGTTTTTCCAGCTTCACCGCTGAGTTTGTCGTGGCTGCCAGTAACATTGCGTCACTCTTCTTCTGAGCAGCCTCATCCTGCTTCTGTTTCTTTTTCTTCTTATGTAATGCTTTAGACCTGTGGTGGAAATAGAACCAGCCATTATTTCAAACCAACAACAGATTACATCAAGGAGTGAATAAAATTCAGGATATTGGATTGTCTAATTCAGTAGATATACAAGTGAAATTCTTACTCCTCTTGCTTCAGTGCCTTGTTTCGATCAGTGAGTCGCTTCATGATCTCTGGGCTCAGAGTATTAGCGAGGGAAACAGTCTTCAAATTTTTGTTCCTCAGTTTCGTCAAATTGTCACAGTGTAGAGGGGTGGAGATGTGCTCAGTGTACTCACTTAAACCCATTGAGGATGCCCCACACGCACGACATTCGTGAAATGAATCTCTATTAATGGTAAAAACAGAACAACAAACACAACAAAAATTCTGTCATAAATAAGTATCTCGCTGCTTCCCTGTATTTTGCAACCCTTGTGCTAATGAATGAGTGAAACAGAAAAGGTACACATTCAACATTTACTCACTTGCCCAGGAATTTATCCAGCTTTTTGTGGTGAGGCAAACTATGCATATGGTGTTGAGATAACTGTAGGTGAAGAGAAAAATTGCAGAGAGTATAGATCATTTGTAACAACTGCATGTTACAACCAAAACAAATCTAATTTTTAGCAAGCAAAGCTACTCATTAAATGTATTGGTCAAGTAAGAGCCACTTACATGTTTTACATACTTCTTGCGACACAAATCACAGTAGATCCATTTGGGCTTTTGGAAAGTCTCTGCATTATTGTTTTCCTTTTTCACATGTTTTTGGGTTACACTTTGGTGTGGCATCTCAGCCTTTCTCTTATGAGAGGTTTGAACCTTTGCCATTTCTGGTGGTGATACAACAACAACTTCTAACAGCACATAGATAATGAACTACATTTTTCTGTAGCATGAAATACAGAATAAATAAAGCAAGCTATTAACAAGTTATATGACACACTAACACCGCGACCAAGGAGTCTTAACTTACAACTGCAACACAACGTGGTTGTCGATGCAGAACAGGCTAACGTTCACTGAAGAGTTAACACGTTTGAGACGGACTTGACATAACAGTGATACAAAGTTTGCGGCATTTCGGTAAGTTACAAAGGCTCATACTGTACTAAAATATTATATATTATGGTTTAAATTGCAAAAATGTAATAGTTACCGGACAGATTTCACATGGCAACAAGGCTAAATAAACTACTGTTCCACCGCCATGTTTAGACGACGTCACTCGCGTTACGTCTACGTCGATTCGCTAAAGGTGACGCCGGAAGTCCGGCGGCGGACGGTTTCCTCAGATCTACAAAACATTGTGATGAGGGATTTTGGCTGATTTTACGACGCTGTCTGTTTATGAGATTATTGTATAGCTCTGGTAACCTGCGGGAACCAACGCCCCGTGCGGAAAAGCAATACGGCTGTTTGTTACTTCGGTTTAGTGGTCTTATCGCCAACTGACTTTACAGAAAAAACTAATAATAAAGGCTTTTAAGTGAAAATGTGTAACGGCTGTGTGCAGAAAGAATATCCAGACCGGGTAAGTGAAGCACACTGAAATATAAGGCTTTTTGTTTTGACGCACATACGCTTAGTTACTGATACGAGTTCATTTTAGAGCCAGTTCATAACATTAGATTAGAGTTAACAGCTAGCCACGAGAGTAACATTATACTATACTAGTTAGAATTAGGTGACCCAACCCTCCTTAAACTATGCTGCACTATAACGCCTAGTATAATGGGTTAGGGTTGAGAAGTCAAACAGAGGTGAATGTGATGCTAATAAAACATTGTATTTCCTGCCTTTAGGGAAACACTTGTCTGGAGAATGGCTCTTACCTGATGAACTACCTGGCCTGTGCACACTGTCACCAGAGGGACTTTGTGCTCATCAGCAACAAAGCCACTGAGGAGGAAGACGGAGAGGAGATTGTCACATATGACCGTGAGTCTCTCTTCTTCCTGTTTTTTATCAACCAGTTTTCATGGCTGTGGATGAAAAATAGCCTACAGATAATACAGGAAATAGTGAAAATATAAGGTCTGACCGTGTATGTACGTAGTCTGGGTCTGTGTTTAGTCCTTTGGTTAACTTATAACAATAAACCATTGCCGGCATCCTTCTTTGTGGCAACATTTTGGGTAAGATGCTGTTCCTGTTTCAACATTAATAATGTCACGGCGAAGGTGTTACAATCTTCCTAGTTGTGTCTGTTGAACATCGTCCCACCTTTTTTGTTTTAGGATAAACTGGAATGTCAGCTGTGACCCAGGTCTTTATTGCCTAACAGATATAGCATCAGTGGCCAACCTAACTTGCTCTTATGGCTGAAAGAGACCAAATACCTGCAGAGAGGTTCCATCATCTTGTGGAAAGGCTTTTAAAGAAGGGGGTTATAGGCTGTTATAGCAGCATGACATGCCCATGTAAGGTTTGTGACATGGGATGATATTAAAAAGATTCAAGTCACAGTTATCCTGGCCTTAATCATTGTTATTTGGGATAATATCCTGACAATCGTGAGAACTGCGAATATTGTTAAAACTCTAAAAATGGCTCCAAAACATACCGGAATCTTTTTATCTAACATTTTGTTAAGGTACAGATAATTGTATTGTATCACAGATAGGCTACATGTTTTTATGTGTGTTTGAAAAATAATCATAACGAACTTGTGTTTTTTTGTTTGTGTGGAGCCACCATAAATAAGGAAATCAATATAGGATTGTATGTTAGCGAGCCAGACAGCTTTTTCAAGTCACTCTTATGATGATAATCCCGATTATCCTGTTTCAAGATCATTCTGATAATGTAAACTCCTGACGATAAACACATGGCAAGTGTTCTTTTTTGTTTCCTGCCAGAAGGGTTTGTGGAGATGAAAGAATCACTCATTCATGTTTCTAAACAATTCCGTTATTGTCCAATTCGTCCCTCCAGATGTCTGTAAAAACTGTGACCATGTCGTGGCCAGGCATGAATACACTTTCTCGGTCGTTGATGAATATCAGGTAAGGTTTCTCAACACTGGTTGAATGACCATTGCTTGGAATATTTGAATGTGAGGAAAACATTAGCTTTTTGAGAGGGTCATGTCTCTTAGTATGTAGCTACCGGTATGTGAGTTCTGTTTTGTGTTGTGCAGGAGTACACTATGCTCTGCATGCTGTGTGGAAAGGCGGAGGACTCCATCAGTGTGTTGCCAGACGACCCCAGACAGTCTGCACCTCTCTTTTAGACCGGCAGGTCCTGATTCACTTTTAGTCCAACACCATGACTGAAGGGGTTCAACCATTTTTGTCTTTCATTTAAAATGCCAATGCGTAACGTCAGATAAGTTAACCATGTCTCGTGTTTTTGGATGTTTATAAACTACTGTACGCTGATATTAGTTGAGTAAACGTCCTACTTTTTATTACCCTCCATGACTAAACAAATTATGTATGTCAATGTACTTTAAAATAAAACATTTTTTACTAAAAGATTGCATTACCCTCTGTATGTTACTGCTCAGCGAAAACATCTTAAAGAATGGCAAAATAATGTTGCACAAGGGACAAAATTACAGATAACTTTAAAAATCAATAACAGCTATAATTTGTTAAAATGACTCCTGGGATTTTGAAATAAAATGTATTTATATCTTTTACAAACTTATTTTCTGATAGCTTGCCCTCCAAAATGCTGTATTTAAAGGTTCAGTAAGCGGAATGGTTCTTTTAGCTAACTTCCTGTCAGTTACTGCAGTTAGCAGTCCCCTCGCTCGTCCCTACGTCACCACATTAATGCACTGCGGTCTTCAAGCAGCGAGTTATCTAGCATCAACTCAGATCCACAAGTGTGATTAAACATGCTAAAAACCATCAAAACATACATTGGGAAGGATTTTTACCTGCTCCGCCATTGTAGGCGCCGCGCATACACATTCACCCTTCTGTTGCTCTGGCGTGCACCGGCAGTGAGACCATGGAGTGTACAGTAGTATTTATGAGTGAGACTTCAGATGGGTTGTGGTGTTCTCTCTTCTGATTTGATACAAATTTTGGGATACTCTAATAAGTTTATTTGCCGATTACATGCAAAGCAGCTGACTGAGAGATCGGCTTTATGAAACGCGCACATTATGTAAGTGATCACTGTATGAATAAAGAGCGATTTAACACTTATATTAACATAAATAAACCGCTTACTTCACCTTTAATAGCCACCAAACTGTGTTGTGACTATAAGGCTGATGGGAAGATGGCTGGAGCTCAAGAAAAAGCCCAACAAGTGTTTCAGTTGTTGATTCTTCTTCTAATCAATGTGGGAATGCTGAAGTCTCATGTAGATGCGCTGCAAGTGTTGTGGTTATTCCTCATTGGGGCAACATAAGTTACACACTATAGCTTTAAGTGCTCGGAAAAATACTGAACATTTTACCTGTGATTTTGTATTTTATAGTGTCAACATCTGGCCATTTGTTGTAGTTTTAGTTTCTTGTGTAGCAGTCAAGGTTCATAACCTACCTGTACCTAGACTATTGCACTCCTCATCTAATACATCCACTTGCTCGCATACATAAACAATGATGAACCTGTGCAGTGTTTGTTTTAGAAAGAGAATGTTAGCGTTAATCTCAGTTGAGAATTCAATCCTTCTTTGTCCACATATTTTTCAACATGCTGTCACTTACTGCTGCTGAACTGGTGGCAGCATATTATTATTGCACAGATGGAGGAGCCTTCATTTCATTTCTCCCGTCAGTCAGTCACCAGCTTGTCAGCAGTCCCTTGTGCTTACAGAGACGTGTGTCTGACACAGAATGCTGCTTCAATAGAATCTGATGAGTCATTTACTCTTCAGGGGGCATGCCAGTCTGCGTTGGCGTGACTTGAGTTCGAGCGTGTTGATAACTGCCCTTCTGTGAATGTTTTGAACCATTTATCTGATCACGGAAAGTGCTGCTTAGCTTTTGCCCAGAAACTGATAGTAAATAATGAAATCAGTTCACAGCTAACATCTGTGGAATACTGAATTCCTCAAGTATCCATTTATTTTTTTATCACAATGAAAACTACAGCATGAGTTACCAGGAAGAAATATGTTAGAGCTCTGGCATTTATTGAACTTACTCATTTCAATATATATATTTGGATCGTGATAAAAAAATAAAATGCAACAACAAATCAGACATGATGAAAACGTTCCATTTTTTTATGAGTTTTTCTTCTCTTACCATCTACTTGATGGAAGAAAAACAATAAAATGCACATCGCTGCTGGTCTACATTATGATTCATTTTGATCGGAAGCATTTCAATAAAAATACAGATGTCTTAGTGAAAACCACAAATAAAAAAAAAAAAAAAAAACATTGTTTGCAATGAAACTCATGCACTTTTACAATACTGAAGTATGAGTGCACTTTACATGTACATTCTAATATGCTGATGCATTTTTGTTGCGTGATAAGTTATTTTCCTAGCAAAGTAAAAGCACACTACTACACTGCGATATGCCAAAAAAATAGCAGTTCATCGTTACATACAGGAAGTTATCTAGCTGTTTTACAGGAGTGAGACCAATACGGGGCTGCATGCCCTGGTTCTGTACATGAATGCTGATGTTGTATACTGCTTGTGTTATTTTACTATTAGTGTTCTTGATGTGAGTACATGGTTTCTATAGGTGTATACCATTTTCCATAATGGTACGTACGTATCTACAATTAGCATCGTTTTTACATCCCTCAAGTATTGAACATTATCTTTTTGGTCTCATATTAGGCCTACATGGAGTGTTAAGAGGAGTGAAATGAGAGGTAAAGAATTGGCAATCTTAAGGTTTTTTCTCAACCTTTTTTTGTTTGTTTCATCTGCAAGGTTATCAAGCCACTTTGTCAAGTAATTTTTCAAGAGACACATCCAACAAATGAATAAATAAATAAATACAATTTATCATACATTTTACATTACATACAGTACATTCCCTTTGAGTAAATACCGTATTATTATTTACACATGCTTTCAGGGACTGGATGTGTCAGAACAGGCAGCCCTCTCTCGCTACAGTTGCACCGTCCGAATCCGGGTCACTTGTGTTTCAAAATGTTGAATACAGTCATCGGTTCACTTTGCCTTTGCTGCTGGAGGCTTTTAGGTCGTGGATGGGGCCTCTTCCCCTGGAGCCCCACAGCAGACCCTGGGCTGGGGAGCGGTCCGGTTGTGAGTGGGCGTGTCGGGCTGGAGGGGAGCCGGAGAAGCTGGACGGCGAGCGGCTGCGTCCCTGCTGCAGAGCCCCCTGGCCCTCGCGGAGCTCCTGGCGCGACGGGGAGGAGCTGAGGGAGCGCTGCAGGGAGGAGGAGCTGCGAGGCCGGGGAGGAGGGCTGAACAGCATCCCACTGCGGTCCTGCATCAGCTGGGTCAGGCTGGCCAGGAAGTCGGCGTCGCTGGTGCTGCTGGCGCGCACTCTCAGCCGCCGGCGCCTGGAGAGAAAAGAACGCAAAAAAAAAATGAAAAACAACGATATGCTTACAACGCCTTTTGTGTCATCCAACTTTATTTATCCCCGAGGGGCAATTTGTTTTGCAGCAAGAAAAAACCCACGAGAAACATACATGAAAAACACCCTTAACTGCAGTGATCCTGGCAATCAATAAATAATAATAGCAACATCACCATGTTGTGTGGTATAAGAACATAAAATAAAGAATAACAACAGTGTGCAAAATTCCCGTCTCCCTTCCCCCAGCCATCTCCGATGCCTCCCATTAATAAGGAGATGGCGGTGGGGAGGAAGGAGTTTCTTAATCTATTAGTCCTAATGGGAGGTAACTCACCACTCTCTCGTTATACTTTTAACAAAGTAGCTGTTTGCCTGTTTTCTGTTGTGTAACAGCAAACATGTTTTAAGGGTGGAGTTATCATACAAGTCCCACCTAACTTCCTGCTCCTTCAGAGGCTCTGCCCCCAGACGCACCTTGCCTGGCAACAGCAGTCATCACTAACTACCTGTCCAATAGAATTGTTGTTACTCTACTTAGGGCACAAACGCTGCCTTTAGCTGATTGGTTGGAGAAGTATTGCCGGGCTAGCTCTCGCTCGCTTCGACTCCCTTTGTTTACTTTAACTGCACTGTGTATAAACTGAAGACTTATTTTCAGTGCACACGTGGTATGGACAGGTAGCTGTCAGGCGATACTCACTGATTTTGACAAGTGTTTTGGATTACAATAGCTGCCTCCATCTTTTAAAATTTATAACGGAATGTTTACTGTCATGACAATAAAAAAAACTTTCTTAAAACTCTTAACAAAAAGGGACAAATGACTTTATTCACACTGACACATACCTGTTGTCCGCACACGGGCGGATGGGCGGCTTCCCGGGAGGCGGTCGAGGCAGAAACCTGCTCTGGAGCTGCTCGGGTATGAAGGTGGCACTGAGTGGACGTGGGATCTTACTCTTACTACCTGACGAAGAGGACAGAGAGAGAGGGTCTTCTCCTCCGCAGTCAGACCTGGAGGCCCGCTCCGAGTAGAGCCGGTCTCTCAGCAGAGCGAAGGGCAGGTTGTCACAGGACAGAGACGGGGAGGGAGAGTGCGTCGGGGAGCCTGGCACCGGACTGCTCCAGCGGTGACGCCTATCCAAGTTGAAGTCCCTCATGGGAGAGTCCAGGGGGGCGCTGGGGTCTCGCACCGGGATTTTACTCAGCCTGGGGGACGAGGGACAGTCTCTTTGCCTGAGCAGAACTGGCGGCGGTGGAGAAGAGGAGACGGTGACTGTGGCGCTCTCCACAGCGCCCCCTGCTGTGTCGGCAGGAGGCTGAGGCTGATGGGGTTCAGAGGAGCGATCGGGGAGACCTGAATCGCTCTCTGGGTCTCTGTCGTTAGTCAGATGACAGGCGGGGCCTTTGGCGGGGCATGGCACTGGAGCTAACTCCAACCTCCCTCCTCCATCCTTTATGATTTCCTCTGGGAGTTTGTCAGATTTATCGGATGGTGCTTCTAGTGGTATTGCTTCACTCCTCTCCTGTACAGGGGACTGCAGCCCGCAGCTTGAGGACTGAGAAGAGATCAAACATTTGATCAATCACATCATATTTTGAGCAAAAGGTTACCACTTTACAGGGGTATGTCTACGTTTTGTGCTCTGAACAGGAAAATGTTTGAACATCTACATTTCCGGGGCAACCGAGCAGGTAAAACATCCATTATTCCGACTACACACACACACGCATTTATTTATTCTCAAAAGCTGCTTAACAATAACAAGAGATAACTTGACTCATACATTCCTTATTTATGGTCCATAGGACTTGTGAGTGACATCTTTTATATACTAGTATCTTCTCAATCATACACTGAATTGTCTATTTCAATTAAAGGTTTAGACTTTTTCAATTGAGAGTTGCTTAGATTCCTGTAGTTACTGTTGGGATACGAAGGAAATACTCCGTCACCCGCACCTGGTCCATCTGGGATCTTCCCGTGATGATTGAGGGCATTTGTCCCAGCATCCCCGGCAGCCTCCTGTGGCCCAGCAGCCAGTTGCAGGGCATGGCCATCTGCGACAGGACGGGACTGCTGGGCACCACTGAGTGCTGGCCCTCCGGTGTCTCACTCGACTGGTTCTGGGCCTCCGAGGGCTTCTGTCTCCCGGTCTTGTCCTCGGCCGGAGGAGGCCTGGTGGCTCCGGAGCCGCTGCCTTGCTCCAGCTCCAGCATGACCCACTCCTGAGAGTCTCCCTCCTGGGGCACGGGGCTGAGGTTGACGGCCACGAAGCCGCTGCTGGCCGCGCCCTCCTCCTGGTCGGGGGTGGCCTCGCCCGAGTGTTCCTCGTTACAGGCGGCCGACTGCAGCCCGTTCCTCCGCTCAGGAATGGATTTCTCCCCGACTTCAGACAGGACGGGACGCTGTTTGCCCAAGCTGAAACAAGACGTTTGAAGGGTTAAGGTAGGTTTCCCCAAAATAAATTGGTTACACTTTACAATAAGGGAACATTTTATTAACTGTTAGTTAATACTTAGTTAATGCTATTAACTAATGCCTTGTTAATGCTTGTTAATTAAGCATTAACGATGCTAATAATTGATAAGATTTATATAGCGCTTTTTTGGAGGTCACTCAAAGACGCTTAAAGCTAACTAATGCTTATTTCAGCATTAACCAATCAACGGTTAAAGGTGCTGTAAGCGGAATGGTTCTTTTAGCTAACTTCCCGCCAGTGACTGCAGTTAGCAGTCCCCTCGCTCGTCCCTACGTCACCACATTAATGCACTGCGGTCTTCAAGCAGCGAGTTATCTAGCATCATCTCAGATACATAAGTGTGATAAAACATGATAAAAACCATCAAAACAGACATTGGGAAGGATTTTTACCTGCTACGCGATTGAAGGCGCATAAACATTCACCCATCTGTCGCTCTGGCGTGCACCGGCAGTGAGACCATGAGTGAGACGGGTGTCGGTTTGTAGCGTTCTCTCTTGTGGTTGGATATAGATTTCGGCATCCTCCAATAAGTTTATTTGCCGATTACATGCAGAGCAGCTGACTGAGAGATCGGCTTTATGAAACGCGCACATTATGTAAGTGATCACTGTATGAACAAAGAGCGATCTAACACTTATATTAACATAAATAAACCGCTTACTTCACCTTTAATTAATGATTAGTCTAGGTTTATTAAGCATAAAATAAGAAGTTATAAACTGTTAGTTAATGCTTATTAAGCATTTACTAGCAGTGATTTAATGTACCCTTATTGTAAAGTGTTACCAAGATTTTTTTTTTTTTAAAGCTGTCACAAGTGTAAATATTAGGTGTGCTGATTTGAGTACTCACTAGGCCTCGAGGAAGCGTTCGATGGTGGGCTTGGGTTCGGGGGCGAGCCTCTTTTCAAACGCCAGGCTCTGGCTGTGTCTCATTCTCCGGAGCAGCGGCGCAGCGCGATCCAAGAACATAGTCTCTGATCTCACCCGTCTAGGAGAACTCTGCACCGAGCCGGTGTTGGGGCTCTGGTTCCCCTGGTTCTGACTGTGCTCGTCCTCACTCACCACCTGAGGAGAAAGAATGACAGGAAGGCTGTAGCAACACATAGGCAGTCCCAAGTACTTTCTTTCCTTAATGTGACTACATGAGGAACTTTCTTGTTCTGTTCTAGAAGATCTTTGCTAGCGCTTTTCGTGTTGTTTAGCAAGCGAGCGAGAGTGACCACAAGATGCATCGTGATGATATATGTAAGATTAATAATGGTAATAGGACGATGGGGAAGCAAATTTAGCTTGGATTTAGTACAGTTTGGGAAACACAGGCCTTTTCTGGTCTGCCTACCGTGAATGGTTTCATCTGAGTTGGCGAGGATTCGGACCCAAGCAAAAGCATAAATAACTATGTATTAAAATAAAAATGTTTATTTGTTTGATTATTGTTACAAAAAAAACAAAATAAAAAGAATTATACAAAAAAAAAAATGTTACTGTTTCATGAACATTTGCAAGTTCCTCGTAGTCTCTTTAGGTATGGAGTAGATTTCCTATTCAAACCCAGGAGGTGTAGATGTGCTGATAGAGGCTGTCTGACTAGGTCTATCCATTACCGTATCTCTGGGCAAAGTAAATGTAGTGTTTGGAGAACATTTTGTGCACATAAATCTGCTGCATCACTGCACTGAAGCCAATCTCTACAGCTCACTGCACTGGAAGAGAGAAGCACCTACATGAGAACATTAAATATATATATATATAGCAGTAATACTAAATTACATTTGCCCTGACCTTTCTGATGGTGGCCTGGGCCTGGGCCTGTTTTTGGTTGCGGTTGCGGTCCATCTCCTCCCATACGTCCGCGCCCGGTGTGGTAGGCGTGGGGATGGGCAGGCAGTTATCGGCGTCGCTGAGGCGTTCCCCTTGCAGGACATCCTCCGTGTTCTCCCGCTGCAGCTCGCCCGGCAACACCGAAGCGTTTGCCATGCTATTGGAGGAGAGAGAGAGAGAGAGGGAAAGGCAAGGTCAGCGCACAGCTCGTTTTACCACAGCACAATTTAGTAGCAGGCAATTTCTCTTGGATCTCTGACCGTTGCACATCTATACCAGGTCTAAAAAAAGCTGCGGCTATATATTCCAAACGGCGGAAAAACCTGCGACGATAAGCCGACAGCAGTTAGCAGAACAAACGGCCGGTGTGTCAGCAGCAGCAGTGCGATAGAGATTTCTTTAGTCGTAAAAAAATAAATATAAAATACCCCAAGTACGCTGGTGTGAGGCGGGTGAGCTGCTGAGCGGTGGTTGCCGTGGCAGTGATGGTCAGCATATCTTCCGAGTCGCATTTTTCCCAGTCGTACGGGTCGTTCTCCAGCACGCTGTGGCTCTTCATGGCGATGTCAAACACTGAGGTCAGGAGCTGTCAGGAAGAGAACACAGTCATCACATTTGATGGTTTGAGAGGATATAAAAAAAAAAAAAAAAAAAAAAAAACAGTGCAGGCAAAATATGCCAAATAAAGAGATTGCCAACCTCATAGTCTGGTTTAGTGAAGTAGTCCAACGTCAAGATGTGATCCAGGAAAGTGCTAAACTCTGTGGGGAGGTGCTTCAGCATGAGTCGATGGTCGTACGTGTCTTTTAGGTTTCCTACTTGTTCCTGTAGGAGGAGAATGGGACGAAAAAAAAATACAGAGTTGGAATGGAGATACACATACACTGTGAATAACAAATCCATACTGACTTAATACGCTGAGGAACATACTTTGTCTTTAATTTTCCTCCAGGGAAGCTGACCAACCGTGAACTCAACCAGCATGTAGAAGAGGGACCACAGGTCATCATGGCGGCCCATTTCCTACACATTAAGATGTACAAGTGTGTGAGTGATTGATTTCATGGGTGATGTAAATATGAGAAAAAAACAATGAGACTGAATAGAACAATTCGTTTTGGCGCCCCATGCTTACTTTATTCTTGTGAGCATTGATTGAAGCATATCGCACAGTTCCTCTGAAGCCCGCCACAGGACGAGGCTGAAAGAGAAGAACGATATAATATAAGAAAGACAAATAAAATGGGAAACAAGTCTTCTAAATAACATTACGAGATTTCTATGAACGTTTTTTTTTATTATAAAAAGACAACTGTATTTAGTATTAAATGCACTTTGGGACAGTCACATGTTAATGTCACACGAGGGTCAAAAAGGTCACACAGTGGTGGAGTCAAAGTCATTGCAGTACGTTAATGGAAATTTTAATTAGCTGTGAAAATGTGTACATCTTGTTTGAACATAAATAAACTTAAGTTGTGTTATTGTGCAGGACCAAACCACTAACAGTTGACAGTCTTTATTTTAAAACTTTTTCTGAGTTATGTGAAGGAAGTTCTGTTAAGGTTGGAGGTCTACTCAGGTGGAAGAATACTTCAGGAGACTTGGATGAATTATGAAGCAATATTTATTACAGACTTGGCCAAGGAGAACCGGACTGCAACTCTTGTGACTTGCACTTCAATTTTGCCAGACTCATGCTTAGAGCTGTGTATTAACCTTGCGCAAATCTCTAACACCTCCCCGGCTCGGGCACCAAGCGTACCAATGTTTTGGGTCAGAGCTGAACACGGTGAACCATAACATTCTGGAGTAGAAGGAGATGAGACTTTATCTATACAACTGACCTAAGTGTCTCCTAACAGGCTCCAAGGTTGACCTAGAGTCTGAGAGACAGACACACAAGATAGGCATATATGAACTATTCATCTTTACCAATAATATTACAACTAAAGAGCCAAAATTCCCCTACAAGTTACTTGTAGGATTTTTAATTAAAAAGTTGAAATTGATGCTTTGATGAAGTTGACAGAGAGCACTTACTGGGCGGACTTCCTGGCTGGAGTTGGTGAACTGACGGGCGAGTCCGAAATCAAGCATGTAGCAGCATCTGCAGGTGCTGGCCAGTCTTCCCA
This sequence comes from Ammodytes marinus, assembly GCF_949987685.1. NCBI lineage: Eukaryota > Metazoa > Chordata > Actinopteri > Uranoscopiformes > Ammodytidae > Ammodytes > Ammodytes marinus. The sequence continues at coordinate 8,983,658 of NC_137223.1, read as the reverse complement.
TCGCAAAGTTAGACTACAGTTTACAACAACAGGGACAAACACAACGAAATTCAAGTTAAGCAAGAGGTTAACTGTCAAAGTGCATTGTGCTGTAGTAATGTCACTTTAGCACTCATACAGCGACAACACATTTCTCAAAACACCACCCACGGGTTTAATGTCACGGTGCAGGAAGCCCACAGAGTGGATGCTTTCGATGGCCTCGAGGATCTGCTTGCCCAGTCTCAGAGTTGTGGAGACGGAGAAGGTGCCGCGAGCCATGGTTCTACGCAGGTCGGCCAGATTCCTCCCCTTCGGAAAAGCAAAATCCGCAGTAGAGTAAGCGTCACATTAAAAGATGCAGAGAGATTTAGTGTTGGCTGCAATACATTTAAAAATATATATTAATAATAATCCTACCTGGAGTTCCATCACCACATAGTTGAAACGGTCATTTCGGCCACAGCCCACGAAGCGGCACACGTGGTCCTTGCCTTTCAAAAAATATATACATGCGTGCAGTATATATTTAAGTAAGTATATAAGGCACTGGTGTTCACATGCTGTTCATATAAGGCTAAATCTGTTTTCCCCATAAAAAAAAAACATTAGCTATACATATGTTGCATTGAAATCCTGTGATATATTCAAATCCTTGTGGGGATATTTCAGCATTAGTTAGTAGTACGCTGAGTTATAGATAGTATAAACACCTCACTAATTCGCTAAGTGGTTTAGCAAGCTCTACAATTGGATTCTGAAACACTAGGATTACATGACAGGGTATTGGTCAAGCAAACACTACCGCTGCTTATATCATAAAATTTAGGGGGTCTCCGTTTGCAATTTTTCTTGGCCAGTTCCCATAGACAGTAAAGACGTACATTTCTGTAACTGTTGTTCGTTAATGGAAAATCCAAATATCCGTTGTATGTTCAACAATAACTAAATAAATAGCTTCTCAAACTGCACCAGGTTATTATGACCTTCATAACTGGAATATAAACAAATCTCAGTCCGACTACATAACTATTAAGAATTTTGACATTTTCAGTAAGTAAAACATTAACCCCCATGAAAAATATTGATTGGCCATCCATCTCCTAACCACTTTGAACAATGCGTGATGATCTAAGCGGATTCTTGGAGTAAACCGTGTAATATAAACATGTCCCTTTACTCTGTAACTGAGAAGGTGGTGGAGGGTTAGCATCACTCACCCTGGAGCTTCTTCAGCACGGCCACCTCCATCTTCAGCACCTGTTTGGGCTGCTGAGCAGACTCCACCTTTAAGGCCACGGTGGCCTGGCTCAACTGATCCAACACCTCGTAGATCTCCCCAAAGCCGCCTCCGCCTATCTTCCTGGTCTACACAGAAAGTGGGGAGAGAGGATGCTCGTGATTTTGAGATTTTTGTAGTTAAGACGAAACAAAAAAACCCTATCATCTAACGTGATTTTTCTCTTACCACTTTCCATCTGTCTCTAACCACGTCTGCCACTGACAGGATGTCTGTGTGCTCTCCAGCCCCACTCATCCTCCTGAGTGCTCTCAGCTGAAGCCTGCACCTGGCATCAGTGACGGAACACCCTCACTGGGGGAACATGGGAGCAGATTCTTTGTAAATCAGTTCCCCTTTGACAAAAAAAAAACAATCTGCACACTGCATGCTAATTCTGAACTTGCTAAAACACCCAGTATTGAGGCATCGTTTGATTCCATCTTATTTTTATGCTTGACAACACACATGTGGAGAAAGCCCATTTAAAGGTAGAGCAGCAGGCTGCACCTCACGTCTCCAAGATGCATTTAAAGATGCTAACCAAGGCTGGATGGTCACGAGAAGGCAGCAGGCTTATTAGCATTTTCCGGTTTGTTTTGACTCTGCGCCAGAACACAACTATGACTAGCCATAGAGTATTCAGTGGCCATAAACCCGGTCGTTTGGAATGGATTAGCTGTTAGAAGCTAATCTCGCTCTGCGGCGTCTCCGGTTGTCCTACACTCAAGCTAACTAACTAGCATGTTTACCGAGGATAACCGTTAGGTAGCAAGCAAACCTCCCTGACCTCTTACCTCGCTGCTTTGCGCCATCGCGATCAAAGTATAAAGAAAGCCGTACAGTCCCCATGCTCCAAGCGTGCTCTCAGTCAGCCCGGTCATTCCTATGAGTGCTTTATTGTTTCAGAAAAGAGATGAATGTGGTGGTGGTGGACCATAGCTGACGTTAGCCAGCCAGCTATCCAGCCTGTGCTAATGTGATGGGGAGGGGAGGAATGATGATGATGCCCCCGCGCGCTCCCTGCCTCTCAGTGGCGGTGACGTCACAGCCCTAGTCTCTCCTGATTGATCCACAAAACTCCGCATCCTCGAGACCCGGACCGGTCCGGTACCGGTGTAGGAACAGGACTACACCTTTCTTTATATGTCCATGACCACACCACGTCAAACAGGTTTAAACGGAGGGCACTGCATAAACATACATGTGGGTAGCGGAGGGATGGAGCACTGCATCACCTCCTGCAGTGATGATGGGTCACCAATTAGTCTATACTTTATCTAATCAAGAAAATCACATTGAGATCAACATCTCATTTGCAAGTGAGACCTGAGTACCAAAAAGAAAACCAAACACAAATACATTCAAATGAAAAGATTTAAATGTCGAGACAACATAACAGCTATATCCTATAAAAAAACTATAACTTTTTTTGTAGTCTATAAAAGTACAAAAAAAATCTAATTCTAAAAATATAATGAATTCCTATACAAAGACATACAGCTATGAAAAAAAGTCAAAAATTTAATTAAATTAGATCTAACCAATTTGTTTAAACCAAGTTGAAGTACAGTATATCCAGTAATCCAGTTTGAGATTTCTCTGTACATTATTACAGGTAAATGGTGTGAAATATCTGTCTTTCCAATGTATTTTAACTGCAGGGACAAAGAGTGTGAAGGGGCAAAGAGTGTGAGCCAATGCTGAGAACGGGTGTTTTGATTATGGTGTCTTATGGTAGGAGGGGGAGGGGGGCAGTTTTTGTAACAATCCCTTATAAATAAATAGGCCCAAGTGAAAGTTTTGATCTCGTATGGCCAAGAGTGATGGCCATACCTTCTAAATTGAACTGATCAGTCCAGTATAATCATGACTATACAGTATCTTTGTCAGGGCAGCAGGGCTGTAGCAAAGTGTTCTGGTGCCCCTAACAATCATTTGGATCTGCAAAGTAGCCTTACTGATTGTATCAAATAAAAGTAGTTGAGTAGAAAGTACAAACTATAGAGTAAACGTATACAGTAGCAGAACATTGAAATACTCAAGTAGTACACTCAACATGACAGTATACTCCTTGGTTACCCTTTCTGCAAAAATAGATATAGGTTTTCCTTTTTTTCTTCTTGACATTTGAATAAAAATTTGACAAAACATAACCTTAATTCAAGATGGAAACTAGTGAAGTTGTGATCTTGAGAACACCTCCATACAATTGTTATTAATGTCATTTTCACAGACAACTTCAGTGTGTGTGAAACAAACAAACAAAAAAGAAGTTAGAAGAGAAGAATGGTTAAAAAGTCAGAGTTTATAAATCTTTTATTTCCCTCTATGAGTTCATTTGAACAGGTCCATAACATAATAGATAGAATAATGTACATGTGAAATATAATAATTCATTTTAGCTTGAATAATCCTTATATAGGGCGCTGTTCTTCTAGGAATATGGCGACTTGGAGTGTTATTTCTTAAAAGGAATACATAGTGGTTTGTTTTTAAGTTCGGAGTCCTTGATTTTGACAAATTCCCCACAAGCAAAATATAAATTTATAATTAAAAAAATATTAAACAGTTTTTCCTCACAGAATTAAAAATAAAAACTCTTGGCATTTAATGTGGGAAAACCATAGATAGTATAATAAAGGGGAAAACCATAGATAGTATATAAAAACTCTTGGAAAATTCAGTTAATTAAAGACACTACCAGGAATTTAGTTTTTCTTGATTCTAGCGGCCCCTTTGGACAAACGTGGTTTTACACCATATCCCAAGCGCATGCAGGCAGAGAGACCACAGGATACATCCTGATGAGGTTATGTATTTATATGTGGTTATGTCTAACAATTTTGACTGTAAATAATAAAGATTTTAAAGTTCCTTGTAGGAGGTTTAACTAAAATATTATTTGAAAAAAAAAACCCTATAGGCCTAATGGCAAAATATCTCAATGAATAAACAGAACATGTATTAGGATTTAAATGTCTCTCGTAAATACCCTGAGATGGAGGGGGTTCTTTGACTCGACCGCAGTGTTTATAAAATCCTCTTCACTCTCCTGTCTCCGTGTGACCAGCTGTCAGAGACATTCCCTCCTCTCCGGGGCAGCCGCGACACCAAATCAAACGTACACGGATTCAGCGATGGGAGTGGCCAGACAATCGGATTGGATAACAGGATGTGAGTTGAGCTGTTTTGGGGTGAGGCGATGCGGCTCTGGGGTGCACAACTCTTCTGTTTTGTTTCGGTCTCGCAGCTTTTCACGGAGTCTAGATCGAACGGTCAAACCCGAAACACGGAACCCCGCACGGCGCGTCTCTGCAGTGACGGCTTGGATATCAGCGGAAACAGGCCGCAGCTAGCGCGCAGTTGTCACACATGCGCGGTGGCGTGTATTGGGGTTAGAGAGAAAGTTGTGGACATGTTTTTTCTGAGGGCTTTTTACGGAATAGAGTGTGCAACGTTGCGACTGCGGTGTTAATGAGCCTCTCCCCAGCCCGGTCCGGACTTTGGATTGTGTTTCGGTGCGATCGTAAAGTCAACCCCTGCGCCATATTGTACAGGACGGGGGGGAAACTAGTTGCCAGGAGTTATGACATTTGCTGCGCACGATCCTTCCATGGAGCTGCATGCAGGCGATTTTGATCGACACTACAGTGACTCCATGGATCATGCCGTGGAGAGCTCCGTGCACCATTGATCAGGTACAAACACACACTGTGGTTTTAAACTAACGCTCACTAAATATGCCGTGCAGTCAGTCCCCCGCTCTGCAGACGCTTCCTTATTGCTCATTTTTTCAACATAACATCACTGGCTATCGCTCGGGTGTGTGCACGAGTCCCTCCGTTTCCTGTATTTCTTGTTATGCCAAATGGCAGCTACAAAGTGAGCGCCTCCTTGTCCGCCGCTGCCTGCTTCACAACTTCTTCAACTCAATAACGTCCTCTCTGCACGCACCTGGACGTGATTATGGAAATACAGGGTTTGTGTTTGCTCTTTTCTTTGCGCTTACCTCAGCGGACATACTCTCTCACTGGCTGATTTTCCACTCTACTGACTGGGCTCTTTGCTTGCGTTTAGGCCTCAATTTCCTCTTTGCTGCAGACGAGTGCAAAACTTTAGTATTGCTTGTTCTCAAGAGGGAGAAAAATAAAGTGTCTAACCCCTCCTTTCTCTCACAAGGTCCGGCTGCATAAAGAGGAGGATGAGAAGAATGGGCAGCAGACTTCAGATTTGACTTGGAAGGAGGGTTGCATGCTCCCCCACCCTGTGCACTTTCCTTTGGGATTTATGTTTCCTCCCAAATACCCCTGTATACACAATTAAACAAAGAAGCCAGGCAGTGGAAGAAACACACTACAACCCAGAGCACTTTGCACGCTCACAGATCAAGATTGAGAGTTCTGACTCCAACATTTTCGTGCCTTTTCAGAACACATTACTATGAGTCTTCCTCCTCAAGTTAATGCTGACAAGGGCAGCAAGCTTCATGCCGCAGCCATGAAAGAGCCTGTGCAGCATTCAGGGGAGGTTTATTATGGTACTATGGGACCTCCGGCGGTAGAAGCGAGTCGCAGCGACTCTGTCAGCAGCTCGGGTGGCGTTTACAACCCGGAGAAAGGGCCCCAGAGTCTAGCGCACTATCAACAGGCGGCTCCAGTCAAGTGGATGCACCAGGACACTATGCAGCAGCCCCCTGGCTGGTCTCAGGAAGGCCCCCCTGTGCAGGCCTGGGGGCAGAACTTTGCTCCCTACATGAGCGGAGTGAATATCAGGGGTCAGATGGCATTCCACAAAGGAGTGCACGAGGGTGTCTCTCTGCCCATGGCGGCAGAGAACCAACAGCCAGCGGGGCCCGTGGAGGCTTACAGGGACGCCACCCAGGCTCAGGCCCAGGGGCGGGGGCTGGAGTGGGAGCAGCACGCGGCTGCCATGCACCAGGCTCAGCTGCAGGCCTATCAGCAGCAGCAGCATGCCCACAAAGGCGTGGAGCTCCAAGGTCAGCCCCACACGGCCGCTCACACCCTGCAGAGCTCCTTGCTGCAGCCCTTCCAGGCCACGTTCAGGCCCAGCAAGCAACAGTTTTCATCCGGTTATTACCCCGCCGCTTTCCCGGGCACCAAGGCGGTCCCGGGCCTGGCGTACGGCGGCGAGCAGCCTAAAACTCAACAACTCCTTCTGCAGCAGATACAGCAGCAACAAATGCAGCAACATCACCAGCAGCAGCAGCAGCAGCAACAACAACAACAACAACAGTTGCATCAACAACATCACCTTCAGTTGAAGCAACAGCAACAACACGTGGTGCAGCAACAACAACAACAACAACACCAAATCCACCAGCATCAGTTGCAGCAGCAGCAGCAGCAGCAGCAGCTGCAGCAAATGCAGCAACAGTATCACCAGCAGCAGCTACAGGGGCGACAGCAACAAATCCAGCAAATGCAGCAGCAGCAACAATTGCAGCAACAAAACGTGCCACAGCAAGAAGCAGCACAGCTACAGTTGCAACAAAAGCGGCAATTAAATCAAAACTTTGTGACTTATCAGCCTCCTGGGCCTTGTCCGCCAGACGCTGCTCCTAAAAAGGAAGGCGTCCAGCAGTCGGTGGAGGAACCATGGGCTCCCGTTCCCGATAAGGTGGTCACAAGTCCCTCTGAGCCTTCAGATTCACCGGCAGCTGCACCCAGGCGCTCACGTCGCCTCTCCAGAGAAGGACAGTCCCCACTGGGTCCCCCGTCCACTAACATTTGGTCTCAAGCGTCCAAAGAGCCTCCGCCTTCGTCCGAGAACGGAGTGGCAGGCGTACAGGCCTCGAGAGGAGGGGTGAGCCAAGCGAAGACGGGAGGGGTCATCCAGATCACCAGCAGGAGAAGGAGGGCTTCCAAGGAGATCAACTTGGAGACACTGGCCCAGAAGGCGTCGGAAATGGAGCCTGCTAAAATGGGCAAAGTAAAGAAAAAAAAATCCAAAAATATCTCAGTCACTCATTACACTGCTGCTTTTTCTACTTATTTCTGGCAGTTTTGCAGCCATGCAGCCATTTAAATACATGCTAAAGGCCCAGTTGAGTTGAGCAGTGAATGGCGAAAGGCAGCTAATCGGTGCATTTAAGAGCAGTGCATGCATTTTCTCGTTTGGCAAAGTTGGCAAGCAGCTGTTCAAAGAGGAAGAATCCCTTGTTTCTATGCCGCACTTCCCTATGCTTTACAAAACTCTTTTTCTTAGGTCTGTGTTCACTTGATTCCTACAGCTGTTGAGTCTCACCTCCAGCAGGCTGTTTTTACAAGTGTCCGCTGTTGCACTACACTGCACATACTGGCACAACCTGAAAGTCAGCTATGGTTATCAAAGATTCTTCCCTTTTTTTAAATTTGAAATATTCTTCTCGTTTTCCCGTACGACAAAGGCAATATCGTAAACTTTGTTTTTCAGAGTTTATAGTGTTTACACTGTAAGCGCCACACCCTCTGCAACCGGCTTTTCTCTAAGTTTCTCTTCAGCAGCTTTGGTAAACAGACACTTTGCTAAATACATGGTCAATTTTTGTCTTTCGGCACTGGGACATTTAGCGCTCTAATAACCTCAGAAGGGTAACGAGGCCTGTTGTAGATTTTTTAATTTTTTTGTATGTGCAAAGTGTGCATGATACAAGTACGGCTGCATGTCTGCACACCTCCACATTCCTCAGACTCTCTCCCAGTCGTTGAGCAGAGCCAGGGCGGGGCCGAGCTGTCAACCTGCACAGCTATACACTCCCAATCTCCCCAACACACACCAAACAGGTTTCATAAGGCTATTCACCACCCAGAGCTGTTGTGTTGTGGTTGACTGACTCGCAGCACTTCTCTGGGTCAGCAGATGAGATTCCATTGTCGTTGCGGCACTGCTTACCTTTTCACCTCAACAGTATTGATTTATATGTTCCACTTGCACCAGCAGAATTGCTGGACATTTAATCAGCTTGACCAGATATACCTGCAGGGAGGGGGGTGGGAGGGTACACTCCTCTCAAAACAAATGAAAAATGTGGTAACTAACAAGACAACTGTGTTATTTGTTATTTTTTGTGTGTAGTCTCGCGTTGCATTTGACTGCAGAGTTTCAGATGCTTTGACCCGTAGGTGCAAACATTTTTGCACAGTGAATGCAACATTTAAAGTAAAATAGATAATCTAATTTGCTGAGCAATCAATGATCAATGAACTGAGCAACAATTCTCATTCAACAGAAATGCCATATTTTCACTTGTTCATGTGAATGCACTATTAAGATTTGCAGATTTAAAAAGAAAAAGTTTTATATAATCGTAAATTGAACATTTCTGGCTAAGAAGACACTTTCACTCACTTTTTAATTTCTGACAAATAATTGAATAATAAGATAAGATATATTTATAAATATGTCATTTCATTCAGGAAGGAAATAGGTTAAAGTTGTAGTTTATTTCAAAACGACTCTGATTTTTAAAAGAAATTTCCTTTTTTGATGTGTTAAGTATACGTGTCATCTTCCTCTTTTTTATGTCTCAATCCCTTTTTTTTCTCTTTTTTTCTTTCTCCTGCCACTTCCCCTTTCCTCCTGTTACTCTCTCCTTCCCTTGTCACCCTCATCTTTTCCACCCTCTCTCTTTCGCTTTCTTTCAGGCCCAACAGGAAGAGGGTTCTTCAGGCAGACAAGCCAGCATGATGCCTCTGGTCATCCCTGTGTCTGTGCCGGTGCACAAGAGACCAGCCGATCACCAGGGGGGCTCGGGACACGGTCGGCCCGGCCAGGGTGAGCGGCACGCGGCCCTATCCGACCGCAAACCATCTGTCATCGTGTCTCGTCGCCGATCGCTCAGAAAATCCATGTCAGATAGCTTTGGCCAGGTTAGTGTTGTAAAGAAGAATTGCATTGCTTTGATTGTTTGTATATTATTGATTATCTCATCTCATTCATTGTTGCAACTGTAGATTAAGGGTGACCTTTTGATCAAATCGTCAGCCTTTTTGGATAGTAGAACATGTATTTAACTCTGTTACTTAAAGGTGCACTATGCAGTTTCAGGGGAGGTGGATTTGTTTATGTTTGCAGGGCCTGCAGTTAGTTTACAAGACATATTTTCACTATATGTAATTCTTTGTGTTTAATAATTGTATCTTTATAAATCAAAACAAAATTATTTTGAGGCACCTGGAACCAAACATAAGACTAGAATATGTATGTACAACAACAACAACAACAACAACAACAACAACAACAGTGAAACAGTAACTTTTAAGGTAGCCTTCTAACTTCAAACTGTGTTCCAGGGATCAAATTGTCTTCTGAGGAAAGTTTGTTTATTCAGTTATGAAATGTACCTTAGAGAATATTCACTTCTCTGACACCCAAAGTTACATAGTGCACTTTTAACTCAAAGTTGCAATAAAACATGTTTAAATTACTCCCATGCAGTCCTGCATTCAAACGTTGACTTAAAAAAAAGCATTGAAAGTACGTATTATACAGCAGAATGGGCCCTCGAGTCATATTATTACAATATTGGATTGGTATTACTAATTCAATAACATATGAGCAGAATTGTAACGTTGTAGTCATGGAAATGGTGAATACACTATTTATGTAGCAAATTTTAATAGTTTTGTGGGACATCGTAATTTGTGTTCTTATCATCTCCGATTAATAGCTTGTTTTGAAATTACAGTTGGCACTCTGTTAGCTTACCTTAGCATGAAGAGCTAGCAGTTTGTGAAAACGGCCTGCCAGCTAGACGGAGCCACGCTAGCTGTGACCCTCTGTTTCCAGTGTTTATTGTATGCTTAGCACTTAAGCTAAAGTACAAATATCCCTAAACTTCACCTAAGTACAGCACCTGAGTAATTGTACTTTTTTACATTTCAATGCCTCCTTTTTAAAGCCCTGTATTTGTGAGTTTGCACATTTCACAATGATGTGTGCTATATGTTTGATCAGATTTGGACCACATTATGTTACTACATCAAGACTCCCCCACCCTCCATCCTTGAAATGCATGTCTGTTGTGGATTGAGAAACCCACATATTCAATCTCTTGAGTTCACATAGGTTATAGCCTGGGGAAAAAACATCCACCAGAACACTGGGCCAATATTTGCAGCATTGTTTTAGATGATAAAGTGACTCACTAACTCTCCAGAATCCTGCACTACTCGAAGAGCTGCTTCAAAACTGGGTGTGTAGCTGCACAGGGGAAACCCATTCAGCGAGTGAGCAAGTACATGTTATGCCTGAAAGTGATTATGGAGGAATCGTGACAGTGTTTTTGGAACAAGATAAGAACAAGTCATAGTGCCTGTTTACTGGTGATAACAACAGCAGTTTAACAAAGGTGGCTACTATGAAATAGATAATGTGGAAATCAATTAGTGTATATTAACTACAAGTGTATCATGTACAGAATGTAAAATACGATCCAAACCATTGATTATTCGATTCAATTCAAAAACTTTATTGTCCATAACATAGTGACAGAAAATGGCCTTTTTGGTATGTTCCTCGAGCAACATACGACTTGCATAAAATCACACAAAACAGTTCTATAAAACATTCATTAAACAGCTTCATTAAATAGTATTCTCTATTAGGCCTTGTTTAAAGTGAATATTGCTGTGGGAATGAAAGAGTTCTTGTACTTCCTTTTTATATATATATATATCTATCCTTCTTGTCTCCAGGATGATGAGAGCGATCCTGGACCAGACGATGACGTGAGGTCCAAATTTAAGCGGCGGCCTCGTCCCGAGCCTCTTATAATCCCTCCACACAGACCCTCCACCTTCATCCCTCCATCCCTCTACCCGGCCATCACCTCCTACCAGAGCAACCTGCGCTCTCCCATCAGGATGCCCGACAACCCCCTCACCATGCCCCCCTACACCCCTCCTCCCATCCTGTCTCCCGTACGCGAGGGCACTGGACTCTACTTCTCCACCTTCCTCACCAACATCGCCAGCAACCAGAGCCTGCCGCCTCCGCCCCCTACGCCCAAGTCCGCCTCGCGCAGTCTGTTGCGCTCGGGTAAGTCTCAGCAGTGGCTTTTCTATGGGGGTACGTTCTGCTAACAAAGACTTGCTCTGGGACATTGTTTAAAAGGGGGATGTGATTTGTGTGTATTTTCAGTGAGTTCAGACATCGAACCTCCTGTATTGCCGTTGATCACAGACGCCACGCCAGTGTGCCTGGAACCGTACGTGCTGCAGTCACCTAAACACATTTTTCACGGTTTCCTATATCTTGCCTAAACATAACTTTTTTTTTAACTCTATGCTTTTATTTTTTTTGAATGTTTTTAGCCGTATCAACATCGGGCAGAGGTACCAGGCAGAAATTCCAGAGTTGCAAGATAAACCTTTGCCCCAGTTTGACCAGCACAAGGCCGACCTGGTGTGGCTTCCCGTGGACGACTCCCGCCTCAAACAAGGCGATCAAAACAGGAGTTAGTATCTCACGTTACTTGTCTTCACCCACTGATCAAGTTTTCTTCTTTTCTTTTGTGTGAGCTTTTTGACACCATCTTCTCCACATCGTTATTTTCTCTCCTTTTTTTTTTCTTTTTTCTTCAGTGGAGGACTTGATGAACATGGCTTGTTCCAGCGTGCTCAGCGGCGGGGGAACCAACCAGGAGCTGGCTTTACACTGTTTACATGAATGTGGAGGTGATTTCCTTGTGAGTACGACGATGACTCATCATCCCTCGCCAAAGTTGCTTCAGTAGTTCAGCTTTCAGGGATTTTTCTTGTTCAGCAGGGCAACTTTCCATTAAAATCCAGTTCCTAAAAAAGTGACATTAGCAGAATTCGTCAGTCTTTAACAAAATGTCCAAATATTACTCCCTTTTCACTGCTATTTTGTACTTCTTATTTTTTTAAGTATATAGTGCTGTGCAGTTGATGCACTCAAATGAGGAAACTGACTTTTACAATAAACCTTGTTTGATTTTAAGGAAACGCTGGCACGTCTGATGCTTCAGGACCCAATTTTCCCCAAAGGCCATCACCTGGCAGGTTATCACTACTCAGGCGAGTGACACGATCATAAATGGCTGTCTTGTTCCTCCTCCTTTTGCCCTCTCATTCCCTACCTGATTTTAAAACCCCTTCCTTTCTTGATTTACTCACAGGCTCCGAGTGCTGGACTGCGGAGGAGAAGTGCTACTTCAATAAGGGGATCTCTGCCTACAGGAAGGACTTCTTTATGGTGCAGAAATTGGTATGTGCTATTGTTTTCCCCTGCCGCATGCATGAATATACAACTATGTAGATAAATCAGCAACGCAAAATATATATTTGAATGTAATATCCCTTGTGTAGCATTTCAACAACAATGCATCATTATTTTTTTTTAATTCCCGGTAAAGGGTTTTTACTGGGAGTTTTTTTCTCAGCCGAGCTAAGGGTGTAAGGGCAGGGTGTCATATTGTATCGTATTGTATCATATATCATATTGTATGAAATGTAAAGCCCACTGAGACAAATGTATTTGTGATTTTGGGCTATACAAATAAAACTGATTTGATTTGATTTGATCATTAACATAGTCATTCCCGAGGCATTAATTAAATTGCTTTTGAACAAGCAAATATTTCTGCTCTGTGTCTGCGTCTGACAATACAATGCCAGATTGAGACATAACAGAAAAGGTCAACCTTTGGAAACAGGACAAGGCTGCGACTTTTTAGAAACCGTAAAAGTGACAATAACAGGCATGAGACGGAGAGCGCCGGCCTCTTAAAGCATGTTTCTATTTTACATTGTGTGTTATAATGTCTACATAAACGACCGGATGCTACAGCACGTAGACAGCAGAACAGGTTCATTGATAAAAGTAAAACCCTGCCCGTGTCTGTTTATTTTGCATGGCTTTTTAAAGGTGCAGACCAAGACTGTGGCTCAGTGTGTGGAGTTTTACTACACGTACAAGAAACAGGTGAAGATTGGACGCAACGGGCTCTTAACCTTTGGCCCTCCAGACTCCCCAGGGGAGAAGCACACAGAAGCTGTGCTGGACATTAAGGTAGGGTGGAGATAGCTCAAACCATACTGATGTGTTAAGGAATGTATGTGATTAACTGTGCTTTTCATAGGCTGAGCCAGGTTATGGGAAAGCTATAATTATTTTCTTCAAATTTTCTTCACTCATCAAGAGAACGGGCAACAAATATAATTTTTTCTAAAATTTGTGTCTGGCGTGATTCATTACCCAGAGTTCACAGCAGTCAAGACTGACTCACGGAGAGGCGGATGGGGACGCCAGGAAGGTTGTATCTTTCGTCCAGAGTCAGGAGAGCAGCCATCAGGCGAGGGTCGCTCAGTCACTACAGGCTCATGACTATGTAAGTATTTCACAGCCGTGGGCGATCTTCTGAGAACGCTTTTTGTTAAAATTACTTTTTTTCAAAATCGATGAATATCTCCTTATGATCCGTACAACTTTCGGTATTGTGTGCGCAGTGAAAAAGAAACCTGGTGTTAATACACAGCGTAGGGCCCTAGGCTCCACTATTATGTAAAAGAAGTGTACCACATGGCTGAAATTCACTGTAGGAGTAAAAGTACAAAACAATAAGCATCAAAGTGGACTTGAGTATCAAATGTGAAAGCACTTACTTGGCAGGAAAGCCCATTTAATTTAGTGTATTGTATTATTGGATTATAATTATTGATGCTAAACTCATTTCAAAGTTGCAGCTGTTAAAAGTGCTTTTTTTTTCAAAAATGTTATACTGCGGTTATACTGTAGCTTGTGAATTTTCACCTTGGGAAGTCTTATTGACATAATATCACATTATTTACTGTACGTGTGGAATATGTTTTGTATAATGAATCTGGAAAGTACCCAGAAACTAAAATATCAGAAAATGAAGTGGAGAAATGAGGACAATATATTTGCTTCAGAATTGTAGTGTAGTAGGTGTGTATAGAAGTTTGATCGATCCTTTCACTGATTTTCGAATTAAAAAGACAAACGTCACTGTTCCAGGCAGGGACAATGGTGATGATCAAAGAGTCGGACACTGGGACTAAAGAGGCCCACCACCGGCCGTCCCCTCACAGGCCTCGGCCAGAGCCTGCAGCAAAGAAGAGCAGAGCGCCGCCGGTAAAGCCCCCACCGGACCCTGGCGCAGAATTTCCCTGCAAGAAATGTGGCAGGTACGGCTAAACCATGGAAAAGATTTACTTTGTCTTTATTTCCGACTTTAACTAAAACGTTCCTCTCGCACAGACTATAGCCCAGTGTGGCAGGCTTGCAGGTTGTCGGCTGCATTTACAGCAGCTCATGTGGTTTACTTCAACAGAATTATTTTAACATCAGGCAAAAATATGCAAACGCAAAGTTTTCAATTATAGAAAGAGAATATGGGACATTATGACAGGAACAATCGCATGAAGAAATACAGATGAAATATAAAATGTGGCCCCAAATTTGTGAAATAATGTGATTCGTAATATATTTGTTTGGTTTATGCTGCATATCAAATTCAATCGACCCATTATTTACATGATTGTGCACTGGCTGCTATGAATCCTATGAAAACTCGGATCGGATTGTTTTTGTTTGGTGTTCCCATTATTTTCGAAGCCACTGAAGTCATCGTTCAAAGTTTCATTTATATGCTGATGTGCAGTGAAAGTCAGCAAATGTGTTGCAACTGATGGCAACTGGGATGAGGAGAAAGAGGGAGTACATTTTTTATTATGACTTTTTATGGAAGTCAGACTTCTTTCAAATTATTTATTAAGAAGAACCTAAGGGGCTCCTTAACAATATATTTAGAACTACATACTTTTTGACATGCAAAAGTAAACATTTAACAGCAAAACAAACAACAAAAGAAAACCCATGACCACACACACACACACACACACACACACACACACACACACACACACACACACACAACCGATATGTTTAGTCACAACATGTTCATGTGGACTTTGGTTGATACGTTTGTGCAATCCAGGGATATATGTGGACATGTTCCATTCCCACATGACCCTAAATAGTCCTAAGGAGTCATTATTTACAAGGGGAAAAATATCAGGGTCGAGTTAAGTACTTTTTTTAATCTTATTCTTCAACTTCCCATTATTTCTCACTGGTTATTGCCTTCTTCCTGTATCGCAGGGTTTTCTATAAAGTGAAAAGCCGAAGTGCCCACATGAAGAGTCACGCCGAGCAGGAGAAGAAGGCTGCTGCTCTGCTTCAGAGGGAGGAAGAGGAGCAGGCGGCCGCTGCAGCCCGAGCCAGGAGGGCAGCAGCTTTAGCAGCAGCAGCAGAAGCAGCAGCAGAGTTCAGTCAGGAGGGAAATGGAAACGGAGTGATGGAACAGACAGAGCCTAGTAGCTCAACAGAGGGAGAGGATGACGACGATGAAGACTGGCACTGAGAGACAAAAAAAAAGCAGAAGAGGAAATCGGTGAGAAGATGGATTTACTGGTTAAAGACGGAGATCGAATAAAAAAAGATGTACTGCTGAACTGAGAGCAGTTAAAGACGTGGGGAAAAAAAATGCTTTTCAAAGTATTCTTGTCAACCTTCACACTCCTGACCACGGCCGGTTCAATTCAGCCGTTCTCCGTCGGACGAGAGGTCTCACTCCAGTCTCACACGTTGTTTTTGTATCTTTTAAATACTCAGAGCAAGTTTATTTTTTTGTAAATGCACTTATACCGTACACTTCCCACTTCCCACTTTTTTTTTTTTTTTTTTTTTTGCCAACGTTGCCTTTTTATATCCTTTATTTAATTGAATATATGTCAAAATATTATACATTTTCAGTGCGTGAACTTAAAGGTTATGGGAGATTTCATAAGATAATCAGGATGCCAAGAAAATGTCAAAGATCAAAGCAATCTTTCACTTTACGGTAGCAGCCCTATTTTTAAAAATAAGCGTAGAGTAAGAGTATTTAAAATACTGTGCCGAATTTTGAAGAATTTATCAGATTTGTAGGTTGGTTATACACTTATTTTTTACAACTAAGGGACCTTTTTGAAATTATTGTGTACAAAAAAAGTATATATAAGATTGCCAAATATTTATGATATTGCATTTCGCAATGATTTTTGGTAACATTAAATCTAATCATGTCAGTTGCAATATGACTTGTGAATTGAAAAGTTTATTAAAAATCTCTACTGTTGCCGACTGTCTTTTTTTCCTTTTTTTTTAAAAAGTGTGTCCTTGCAAGACATTGTTGAACCAGCAGGTGGTGCCAGCGGTTCATTATGTTGCTGGATGTTTCCCTCACGCACATACTATAGTAGTGTAGTAGGTAAATAGAATAATATTGTTGGATATCTTGGATTAGGATAAACAAAACCAAAATTATTTGTGGTTCCATTTTGTTATTTTTCCGAGCTTTATCGCCTTAAGTCTTATTCTTAAATTGAAATCCTTACACCAAGATCTATATCATATATCATCTAAACAAGAAAGATTTTCCACAATAAAATATGTCACCAGATTTTGTATTTATAGATTCAATATGCTTAACAGGCTCCACAGGGCTGTCATTTTCAGATTAACAGCTAGGGAGCCAACTCGGTTTGAGTCAGTGGGGGTGGGGGGTGGTGAGAACTGGCATTGATTGGTGGTGACAACTCAGCCGTTCAAAGAGCGTGCTCCGGTAAAGGGAAGTGTATGTAGCCTGTCGCTGCCTCAGGAGATGAGATGCAAGGCATATTGCTCAGAGGGCGAAAAGGACCTGACTGTCTCCCACCCATCACAGACGAACTGCACCCCGACAGTTTACATTTACCTTCTTAGTCTGTCAGTCACTCACTCACTCACTTATTCTCACACA
Source organism: Ammodytes marinus (assembly GCF_949987685.1). NCBI lineage: Eukaryota > Metazoa > Chordata > Actinopteri > Uranoscopiformes > Ammodytidae > Ammodytes > Ammodytes marinus. The sequence continues at coordinate 8,966,571 of NC_137223.1, read as the reverse complement.
CACATACAGTTTCACACATACAGTCTCACACACACAAACAGTCTCACACATAAAGTCTCACACACACACACACACACACACATGCACGTTATCTTAGGTCACTTTTGGAGACTTTACATACATATTCATCCTGTGGGGACCATGAGTGTCTGCACAAAATGTCATGGCAGACATCCAGTTGATTATGCGTTTCTGTCTGAACCAAAGTGTTGGGAGGGACAGGCAGAGATTTACAAGTTTTCAATATTATCCAATTTTCTCTCTGTATCATGTTCCCTTGCTGCTGGTGCTCTTGATATTACTCTGGCAGAAAACTTTAAGGGCCTGAACTAGAATTATTGATGTGGGAAGCTGGGATATGTCTTATATATCGTTCTAATTTATTTTTTATTTTAAAGTCGTCCCCCCTGTAGGCTATTATTAATATTTCCTTCAGACCCTTGCCTTTAAAAGGTCTGCAACACATGAACAAAAAAACACACCAATGCATCAAGAAATGAACATGGATGAACATAAAATATATTAAATGTTTACTTTAGGTTTTATTTCATTTATGATGGAATTAAGTTAGAGTAAGAATAACTGTTTAATCATTGATATCGACAAAGGACATAGAAGGCTGACATTAATGTTAGAGGGCCAACTTATACTGCCTTTAAAACTAAGTTTCAGTTTAAAAAAAAGAATAACCTCAAGAGTAACCAATAGTTTTAATTTCTATGGTGGTCTTTTCCTCACGAGAACTGGCAAAAGGATAATGAGGCGTGTGTATTTTCTACTTTTTCTGTCCATTTTCATAAATATCTGGTAGTAAATCAGCAAGCAAGCTGCTAATTTTTGACATGTCGTCCACATTTCAGATCGTCAGACTGCAGTGAAATGTAACTGACTGTGTGGTGTGTTCAATGTCCTCATGGGTCGGGAGCCTTGAAGGTTTTTTTTACAGCCAGGATCAAATATCTTCCCTGGGCAGCTGTTTGGCTAATAGAGCCCCATTAGAAACCCAGCGACATGGACGTAGTAAACCAGGTTAGTGATAGAGAGAAGACCATGAAGACATCGTGAGGCAGACTGCTGTGAGTGGCCATGGAGACAAGGGCGAAACGCTGGATCAATGTCACTAAATGTCTAGAAGACGAATGAGGAGATCGATGGTTCCTCTCTGGCAGGGCCGAGGTTACATCTGATGCAATGCTGAAATGTACTTCAAGATTATTTATGTGCTGCTAGCTAGGCTACTCGATTATAAAAAATGTGAACATTTTCTGGGCATGACGCTGTAAAGCTGCAGGTCAATGTCAATCTTGCAGTGAGTACAGGGGTAATATAACATTGGTCACAGTGCAGGCATGCTCATGAAGTGAATGTACCTACAGTAGATGTGGTACATCTCACACAATCATGCAGGCACTCCCCTCTATTTTATTTAGATATGGTAAAGATATTTAATATGTTAATTGTCTATTGGATTTGGACCAGAAAAAGTCAGAATTGATGAAAAGTTAGTCAGTAAACCAACTGTAGTTGGAAAGATGACAACTAGTAATTAAATTAATAAACCACTGAAATATAACAGCATGTGTGTCAAGATAAATCTGATAAAGCCTTGATTGCAGTTTTAAAATCAACATGCACAGGAAACATTGGAAATACTGTGATCCTGGTGAATAATTGAAAAATTATTGCTTTTAGATGTATGGATCAATCAGCCATATGTACTGCATTAACACCAGAGGTGGGTCGTAACGCGCTACATTTACTCCGTTACAAATACTTGAGTAACTTTTTGAATAAATTGTAATTTTAGGAGTAGTTTTATTGCAACATACTTTTACTTTTACTTGAGTAAATATTTTAAGAAAGAACGGTACTTTTACGCCGTTCCATTTGGCTACGTGACGGTCGTTACCTTATTTTTTTATATATTTTATTTATTACATGCGAGAGCTATTTCTCTCATGATTTCTCTCCCCGGGGACGTCTTCAGCCAACATCTCTATCACGTGACTATTTCAACCAATAAAAACCACATTACAAAAGCTTGCCAATCAAATGCAGCCACTTCAGTCACATGACAAGTGTTGTCATGTTGTCATAGGGCTCAACCATGGGCTCAACAATGTCCGCGGACTTTTTTAAAGGCTGCGGTTCCGCACCGATGTTGTGGCCGTGCCATGTAGGTTAAACGCATATTTTACCGACTATCTGGGTGAGTCGAGAAAATGGAAGAAACCGCTGATTCCGAGGAGCAATAGCCACACCCCTGGCCTCAAATACACACTCACACAATCACAGTGACACAGACTCCCACACACTCGCAATTACAGAGAAACTGTTCTTCTTTGACACATGTCCTGTTCTCCCTGTAGCCTACTCACTTTGCATGCCCCAGTCTGGCTGTGTGAGAGTCTGAGAGTGGTCTCTTTGTTCAGCCACTCTGTAGTTTCATACGTTAAGTGAGTGTGCCAGCAGGTTTTGATGTGTAACGAAGTTTAATTTTGTGTTTTATATTTTTGGGGCTAAACACAACCTAGATAATTTTCTCAGGGCCAGTGACATATTGTAGGAATTTGTTTTAAAATGTGTATGTGCAAAACAATTGCATCAGTGTTATAAGGGTTTTAATTAATATAATTTTGGACAAGCCTAATTTATTATCATTTTATTTGAAGGCTGATGTAGGCCTATTTAATTTGGCAGATAATTAATTTATTATTGTTTGAGTTCAAGGGTTATTCATTTGATTTTTAAATACCTTATTTATTGTTTTATTTAAAATTATGTTATTTAACATATCTTTATTTGAACATTGCTGTTTTATATTATGTTCGTGTCTATTCTGTACCGTTTGTGTTGCTCTGTATATTTCAAAAATAAATCCGGAGTAATGCAGTAGGCCTACTTGTACTCTTGAGTACTTGAGTAGTCTTTTCACTGCATACTTTTTTACTCTTACTCGAGTAATAATTTTTACGAGTACTTTTACTTCTACTTGAGTAATTATAATCTTAAAGTAACTTACTTTTACTTGAGTAAATTTTTTGGCTACTCTGCCCACCTCTGATTAACACTAGAAGACATTTGGTCAGCTTGCCCATCACATTAAAGCAGAGAAGCTGCTTCCTCTACTGCATGCAACATGTACAGTACATCATCTCTCCAGCGTTGCTTAGGCCTACACCAAGCCGTCCTTGACACCTAACCAAAAACCATTTCATGTGATGACGATTGTGGCCATGTAACTGAGAAACCACTTAGCTCAATTTCAATTTGCGGTTAGCCTTGAAGGATGTAATCTGCCACGGTGACCCCATGGCCCCGATACACCCCTCACTTTGATTGGCTATGTGTCTGTCTTCTTTAGCCCCAAACGCTTTCCTCCAGTCAGCCAGTGCAGTGAACGTGAAAAGAGCCCCCCATGCTCTGCTGTGGTGGGTCAGCTAGTCAGGCTACTCCATCCTTACATAGCTCACATTAAATTAACGCCATCTGTCACTGTTTGAGCTGGAGTCAGCAGCATTAGTCTCTCACGGTTATGCAAATGGCCACTCGACTACACACCATTTATTCATCTCCCGTGCAGCCAGGTTGTGATACCCTCAGAAAAACGAGGCGCTGGTAACTGACAGTGGCATGGTTTGTGAGACTATCTGCATCGCCACTCATTTTAATGGAACATTGGAGATATCAATGATTGGTGGCCTAAATCTACACCTTGCAAGGTTTCATTTGATTTGTTTTCAAAAGGCTTTACTCTGCTGCACCAACACACAGTTATTACTAATAAGTATTAGCCTACCTTGTAGTCTTTTAAGTCCTCCCTGAGGGGGATGGTATTGAGTTTGAGCAGCTAAAAGAAATTGATGGGAGATGATAAGAATGATGCTAATTCCTTTTTCCTGCCGAGTGTTAGAAGAGAAGATCAATACCAATCTCACGCTTGAAATAAATAAATAGCAAGTAACACAAGCAGCCAGTTAGTTTGAATTAGCATTGGGATTTTTCTTACCGCCCAACAAGCCTGGATGTTCACTGTGTTTTCAGTGTCTATGCTAAGCTAAGCTAATTATCTGCTGACAGGTGGAATAACTCAGCTTGTTTACTTTGGTAAAAGTACAAGAATGAAGTACTCATTATGAAGAATGGTTCATTTAAGCTAAATGTGTTGAATTATGACTATTGATACATTAAAGCTATAGTGCGTAACTTCTGTCGCCCATATGAGGGATTCTGAGTAATAAGAACAACACTGTTGGTGCATCTACATGAGGTAATCCTTCGGTGATCGCACATGGATTTGATACCTTGTGCTTTACATCCAAGTGTTTTCTTGGCAGCAGAATCTACAACCGAATTTCATGGGCGCACTCCTGCACGAGTGTCGGGGGCGACACCAGTTTGTAAAATGCTGCCATACTGCGAAATACAGAGAGAGTTTTGTGGAGCTGATAGTCTTAATAAACTTTATCTCAACTCGATTGAAGATGGCTTGAATGTAACCAACATTCATTTAAATTAAAAAGTTAGGCACCATAGCCTTAATGTTTACATCGCATTAATGTTGCATCTGTTAAATTTGAAGTCTATTTTAATGACTGTATTGGCAGCTTGTGAAGTCTTATCTTAAGCAATGATAACACCTCATAATTAATTGTATGGATTATATTTTTTTACTATTAATCTAAATTTGCAAAGTAAAGTTATCAAAGACTGTAAATGTAGTTGAGCAAAAATAACTATATTTGCCATAAAGTAGCAGGAAATGGAAACACTCTTAAGTCAATTACTTGAGTAAATACAGTTAGTTTTTCCCCCCAGTTACTGTAAATCATATGAGCAGTCACCAGGTGTGGAGTACAAGGGAATGTCAACTTAATATAGTTTGAAAGGTGAGATATATTGAAACAGGAGGATTCAATTAAAGACAACATCCTGAAGGCTGTGCCCGTCATCCTCCCCAATAAAATCACTTTTTCTTTATTACATGAGACGCGTCCTTTGTCATGACTCTGCAAAATACGCGGCTTAGGCCACCCAGCAATAACCCCAGGGGTGAGAGCGATGGTGGCTGCAGCCCTGCCAAATGCACTCACTCACTCTAAGTGCTCTCAATTCAGTCCTCATTTCCTGACTCCTGCCAATCTACCCACGAGACAACAAGAGCTTTTGTCTCATCTTCACTGCTCACTGAGTAACTGCTTTAACAAAGTCTAACATACAAGGACATTATATTGCTTACGCTGCAATAAATCAGGCACGTTTCCCTTGAAATGGGAAAAAGAACACCAGAAAAAGCGTTTGCATTGACCTTCAGATACGTTGTTAAAAAGGAAGGTAATTATTTGTGTTAGCTTCCCCTCAGGATGAATTGTAATAACATTGGTGATCACATAATTTTTCAGAATTATGGGATCACTGTAAGATATTTTGTTATTTGCGATAACTGCAGCACTAATGCCCTTCTCACCAGCCTCACCTTGCACTTTGATTTTAGTGCTCATTGACAAATGTTATAATTTTCAGTTGCCAACATGTACCAATGTAAGCGTTGTTTTCATGAGCATGTTAAAATGGAGCATATTACATCCTGACAGAGCTTCTAGTATTACTGTAGACTTTTTTTTCTCTGATTTTAGCTGGATTTACCTTCAACTATCTCCGTCTCATAGCTACTTATGAATCAGATTGTAATGTTTTGTGAAAAATGTGTTAGTTCAACAACTCTCATGGTGTTTAGAGGTGCATCCATCTCAGCTAGTTTCAAGGTATTTGTTGTTGAGTGTAAGTATGATCAATCACCCAAAACATATCAAACGCTCCACTGAACTCACGGTTGATGGACTAAAAGCACATAATGTTTCTCTCTTCATCAGGATGTGTTTCCCCCAAAGCCCTGAGACAACATTATTTTTTTATCGTGGCCAATGTCCTGTTCCATCTTGTTGTTGTGCTCCATCACCAGTTCTGATGGATCCGGAATCAGCCATCCATCACAAAGTCATGAACATGCAGCCTTCTCCCCTCAGAGGAGAGGTGATGTAGCGGCCGCGGAGGCTCTGAATGATGTCTGTGATTCACCGTTTCCTCCATTCAGGCCCGTGTTTGCCTGCCCAGTGGGTTTTACCTGTACCTGCACCCCCCCCCCCCCCCCCCCAAACCCTTCCACCAAAACCGTGATTTAAGCAGCCTTCACGTCATCCTGGTGTGATGTAGTGTCAGCCTACGTCAGCTGTGGCATAACAAGGAGGATGGGTCCTAATTTGTTGAAATGAGGAATTCTTCAGCGCTGTGGTCTTGTGATCGATCCAGGCATGCAGCCAGAACTCCATTAAGGAACAAGCTGTACAGAGAGCCGCGTGATGAGGGACCATTGCTGTTTCTCAGAGGGGCTTTCACCAATGTCTACATCCTCAACATTATCCAGTTGAGCATAATCTTATCTTTTAGTCATACATTAATGAAATCATATATTATTGTGATTCTTATATGACCCTTTTTTAACCTGTTTTAGTAAAGCTATAGTGCGTAACTTATGTTGCCCCCATGAGGAATTCTGAATAAATACAACAACATCGCCAGCATATCTAAAAATAAACCTTCGATGATCGCACATGGTTTTTATACCTTTTGCTGTATGTCCAGGTATTTTTCTTAGCATTTGAATCAACAACTGATATATTTCTTCAAGCGATTCTTGGGATTTCTATGAAAACAGTACGCACTATAGCTTTAAGAGGAAAATAACTTCTCTAGGATAATGTACTTTGTTTTATCTCTCTCATAGGGGACTGCCCATAATTCCGATTGCCCATTATTCAGACAGCTCAAATACAACATATTTCCCATTGGACCTACTATAAAGGCCAGAGGTCTTTACACTTTACACTCCGTGGAAAAGCCAAGGTGTGGCAAAATTAAAATAAAGCCACATCTCTCTCTAAACATGAAAATCCAAATCCAACTTTTGTTTTTGGGTTAAGGGCCCACGGACCAATGCCTCTCAGTCCAATGGGAAATATATGTATATCGGACTATTGACCTGTAGGACTTGTGGCATGGCACCCTCTAATACACTATGTGGGACCCTTTTTTAAATACCCTTTTATCTTCTGTCTCAAGTCGGGATTTATTTGCTTACACAGTAGATCTCCATGTCAGGCAAATTACAAAGGATGCTTTTATAGTTGACTTGTCCTCTGCATGGTACATTATTTGAAAATAACCTCCCTGCAGCTTTTCACCAGTTGAATTGAATTTTTTACAAATTCAAATTACACAGTTGGAGCCGACATAACTCAAACACGATTGCAAGATAAAGTTAATCCAAAAACTGTAGGACTGTGCCCACAAAACCCACAAGAGGAAATAGTAAATACTCTGCTTAAGGTAAGTGTTTCACGTAGTAAGAGCAAAGTGAAGTCATCCATTATTCCAGTCCTATAAATCAACCAATGGGTCGATTTCCCCCCTCCCCCCAAACTGGCTGATTGCTGTTCAATTGAAACTCTTGTTCAATCAGGCAACAGCGTTTTAATTTTCTCACAGTGAGACTTCCCTCTTGAATGTTTCATGTTTGAGACTCCATCTCTGCTGTTACCAGAGGTGCACCAGCAGCACATAAAACATGATATACACATTCTTCACACACGATATAGCACGACACTCTTGCCGGGAACTGCAGATTGGAGTTTTCTTACCTTACTTTGGGAAAAAAACATTGATATATCAAGGACAACACCAACTTACTTCAACTTCATCCAGTTAACAACTTTATAGCACAACTTTGGGGTCTTTTGGTACTCCAGTTTGTCTTGTAAAAGAAAATCGATAAAATGCAGAAAAACAGAAATTGCAGTTTTAATAGCAGACATTATTGTGACAGCAGTGATTCACTGGTGGACCAACACACTCCTCACAGCCGTGGGTTCATTTCTTTGTTTTGACACATTTGTATGCAGAAAAATGAGCAAGACAGCCCATAAATCCTGTTTTAGTTACACATTATCGTACTTTGGATCAATAGGACCATTTGCTGTGGTGCCTGGGAAGAACCTAAATCTGACTCATTGTCTCCTAATGACCGCACGGAAAGCTTCTGGTCCATGCTTACATTTTGGCTCCTCGCGTGTGATTGGATAAGGCGATTGCATTGTCGGAGAGTGCTTTTCTTCTGTTTACATATTCAAGTAAACACACTGTCGCTGTCCATTACACAGAGAGACTCTTGTTCAGCTCTTATTTAAATTGAGCTGACAAGTCCAATAACGCCGGTGTCCAAGATAAACAGTCGCACTCACTCTTTGCGGCCCCGGAGGGTTTTGCGTTTGGAGTGATGTATGGATGTTGGAGTCACATTATGTTATATAGTCATGATATTTTGGGGAAAACCGGCACATCTCTGCTTGTGCTTTGGCATTTTATGGACTTTTGCTTAATTAAGTCCGGATCCAAAATTACATAAAGAATATCTTACATCAATCAAGTCAATTTTAATCAATAGTCTGCTGTCAACAGTGAAGAAGAGGTTGCTTTTTCTGATTCAGGCTATATAAGAGAATGCAATGTCCCCCAAATGAACTGATAAATGACTTTGCAAGATCTTCAAAAAAGAATGTTATGGATCACTACACTTGAGCAGCAGCCCAGGGTAGCGGTGCTTTGTTTTAGATGACACTACTGTTTCGCGTTATCATACTTTTAAAGACAATATCGAATAAAACCAGAAGAGGAACAAATACGTTTTTTTTTTTTTTTTTTTTTTTTTTTTTAAATACACAAACATGAGCAGAGCTACTTTACGGAAGAACACATTGCACACCGATGCTAGATTTAATTTCACCTTTGCGAATAAGATTTGTAGTGGCATTAATCATACAGGAAAGGGAGGAAAAATTCACTGACTAGTCAACTACAAGGTCACCGCGGGCTAATCAAAGCAATCACCGGGGCACAATAAGACTTTGCAATGCAGCGGCCAATTACTCAGTGAATTATGCCCTCAGAGCTTTGTTAAGTGCCTCTGATCTCACAGCGCGGCAAAGTCGATTTCCGTTTTAATGTTAAATCGTTAACGCACAACCAGCACTGCTGATAACTGATACCCATACATCAGTGAACCCTGATACAGGCAAAGGGACCTTGAGAGTTTGCTGTGCCATAACAGTCAGCAAAGAAGAAGAAGAAGACAGCAACATAGCCAGAGAAAGAGAGAAAGAGTGAGATGACCACTTGAGGAAGAGGCCAACCCTGTTTTCATACTTTAAGGATGTAATCGAGACAGCATTTCACCATTCACCATCATTACTGTGGTTAGTCGAGAGATGCATGCAACAGATGTACCTGATAGTTTCGCACAATAAAAGATGTCAGTGACACGTTGTTTGTGTAATTTGTAGATCCTCTTTAAAAGCACCACATTTATTGCTCAGCACCGGCTTTCTAACCAGAATGTTTTATGACATACTGTATATCTGTCTATCTATCTAGATAGATCTAGATAGATAGATAGATGGATGGATAGATAGATAGATAGATAGATAGATAGATAGATAGATAGATAGATAGATAGATAGATAGATAGATAGATAGATAGATAGATAGATAGATAGATAGATAGATAGATAGATAGATAGATAGATAGATAGATAGATAGATAGATAGATAGATAGATAAAGAGAGAGACATGGATGGATGGATGGATACCATTAACTGGTGGTCCCCCCTTAAAGCTATTCTGCCAGTGGTCGTAATATAAGAACATCATTCACTTCATCATTAACTTTACGAGATGGAGGTCATGCATCTGTTTTATCACATGCACTCCCTTGTTAAAACTGCCAAAAAACCTCTCAACGGTAGTTCAAGACACTCCAGTAAAGACAAATGCTCAAGATCTCAATAAATCCAGAGGGCCAAATAGAGAGAGATTAGAGCATGTTGCACAAAACTAACTTAACTTTAGCCAACATAAAATCCAATAAAAGCTGCAGATTGTCATTGATTTACAGACATGTATTGATGCTCTGAAAGGCTGTGTGGGCACAATCTCCTGGCACAGACAGTTAGCATCAGAGGACTGTGAAATCTGCAGCGGAAGTCGCAGTGACTTTCATGCTCGACCCTGATGTGGTTTATGGATGCATGAATGCATTTTGTCATTATAGGCTAAAAGTAATACAATATTATCCTACATCCATACATACTGCATGTGAGATTCCACTGCGTTTTTTACTCATTGAATGAAAAATGTCTGAAGCTTTTTTACAGTTTAAGTTTTAAGAGTTTTGTTTTTACAAGAAAATTGATTTTATAAACACAAGACATTTGAGCAAATCATTGCAGTTGATGTGTGAAGTCTTTACCAAAATCACTCTCAAAACGTATTGGTTACAGTTAACATACACGCATGGGGATTTGCTGCTTCATGGTCTAACATTATAATGAAATCAATATTATTGGGTTTGTGAGTGTTGTTTGGACGAGACAGGATATACAGTGTGTAGAGTTGCCTTGCAGGTTGGGAAACTGAAATGGGCATTGTTCACTGTTTTTAAAGACCAAACTTCTATCAATAGAATAATAATCAAAGTATATTGTTAACTGCAGCATTAGTACACATTTATTTGACTCTTGTTTATTAAATCCAAAACAGTTTCTAATTGTTTTCTGTAAAAGCTTAAGAGGCTACCTTCTGTCTTAACCTTTATTAGAGGTGTGTTCAGGCAGCTTTTGCAGTACATGCATATGTGACATCAGAGTGGTACTTTGGAGAACATGTAAGCCTAATGTTTTCATCGTCTTGTATCCATTCCTCCTCTGTTCAGCTTCCCCCTCTCTCTCTCTCTCACTCTCAACTCCTCCTCCCATCTTCTGATTCATTAGCAGGACTTGAAACCCTCTTGCCCTATTTTACTGCCTCCATTAAATCGTCGCTCTCTCCATTGCAACTCTGCATGGATGGCAAGAGCGTCAGTTCATCATCTGAGCTAAGAGCCACCGCCATGTACTCAACATTTTTCATGCTATATCCATTTGATCTTTCCTTATAGGCCCAGCTCAGCTCATTGTCACTCGAAAAACACATTAAGGACATTTAAATTTCATTCATATAATTATTGCTAGCCTGTAATAAACAGTAGGAGAGATGCAATATGTTTCAAATTGTTAAAACAATGTATTTATTCCTGCTGCAGAGAAAATCAAAATCAATTTATTTATACCTTACACACAGTAATTAATAATGTGGAGCTACAGCTGATAACATGTCCTATTAATATCAATTGAGCAGGAGTTAATGCTTGACAGACAATCTTGCAGCTGGGTCATCATCACACACTTAACACAGAATATTAGGGTCACATTAAGGAAACAAATGAAGTGAGGAAGGTTTTTTATCCATTTCAAGAATACAAATAATATTAATGAAAATAGAAATATGGAGAATTAATGCAAACTTTAAATATTAATGCCGGGATTTAAAAATAAATAAATCATACAAGGACTATTTATCTACAGCACAAATTTTAGAACAAACACTAAATAAATTCCTGAGGTCCATCAGTTTCCTTGTAACTAAAACCTATTCTGAAGTACAATTTCACCAGCGCTAGTAGGTTGAATCTCAAATTCAACTTTAATTTTGAAATGTCAGAGTTCATTTTCATTTTTCTCCATAAAGTCAAAATGTCAAGAAAAAACATTGATACAAAATAATTTGGCTGTAATACTCACTCGGTACAAACTCATGCTGCACTGCCAAACATTGTTGAAACACATTGAATTTGTATTTAAAATTCTAGCCACAAAGATCCAAAATGTCCAATAGTACCAAAACACACCAGACTGCATTCGTGGAAAATGTGTGTACAATGCACAGAACCACCAAAAATATTTCCTCTTGATGTGGTGGTGCATCCATCTTGGGCTTCAATATTTCAGTGTCAACATAATAAAGCTTCAATGAAAAGCCAATACAGAATGTATATGTATGATATTGTCAACCTTAAAACTACTTAACAAAAGGGGGAAACTAGTGTTGATTTTTTTCAAAAATCAGTAATTACCTCCAACCATTATTTGAGTGTCCTTTTGTAAATGTAAGCCACACAGAGTCTCTTTGCTGCTTGTGTACTGGGATGTCTTAAGCTCTGCACCAACCTTGCAGTGTTGAGGCTGTAACCTCACGTAACCTGTCCGAAACGAACAGCGACTGAATCCATTTGCAAAAGCAGAATTCCCAGAGGAACTGATGCTGCCGTGAGTGGTGAACTGGAGGAGTGTTGAGAGCAGAGGACTGAGGTCAGGCTATGTAGAGGCCTGACCCCCCCCCCTCCCCCCCTTGAGACATATACCAGTCTTACACATGGGACAGCAGATTATCTGCTTATTTCTGCTTTCATAATTGCTGAAGGTTTTTCCTGAGAACGACTGCAATGGTGGGCAATATGTATGACCCGGGAGGTTAATTGAAATGCTTCAGTCATCACTCGTTCTTAATGGGATCGGTCACACTACAGTGTGCAAGGTGAGGTGAGGGTGATTTGCACCCAAGACGATTTTCTCTATTTTTTGTCAGACTGTTGTAATCCTGATTGTTTTCATTATTTAATCAATATTATTCATGAAAATATTTAATCCAATATGCTTTTACCTTATCCCTGTCAAAGTGTGACACCTAACAATTACGGTACGATAAACAGGTCGATATGGCTTTCACACACGCAGGGTTTCTTGACAGTATACTAGTTAAGGTGCATACCATGTTGATGTAGCCTGGAAATCCAGACCCTGATATCTTGAACGATAGAGGGTCTGGCCACGATCAATAGTAATTTCCAACTCAAGGGGCGGCTCCTACTCGTGCATTTCAAATGCCACTGCACACAGTTGGATAGCACTACAACCAATCAGAGCGATGCACAAGGTGACGTAGTTTAGCGAACAGCTGTTAAACTATTAAATTAAACGTTTGCCGTTGTCGGTCGGCAAAACGGAACATTCCACTTACTTGCTAATGAAAGATTTGAGTGCCGTCTTCCAAATCGTTAAGGGTCGAGGCCAAAGCAGTCTCAAACTCACACAACATAGCCTATCCGCAGCCATCTTTGATGTTTACTATCACGGCTTCGACGTCGCATGCACGTCACTGTCGTCATCCGGTTACGTCCTCCCCAGAGTATCATATAAAGGGCTCTGGCGCGCCCATATTAGATAGAACCAATTGAAACGTGAGACCCAGATTTCTGGTCTTCTCGATAAAGCTTCAACGGAGCGTGGCCAGACCAACAGGCACAGCAAATTTAATTTGCCAGCGCCTAGTGGCAGGTCTGGGAATGCCAGGCTAATGTTGATGGGGATCTGTCATCAAAATGAACTGTTCAATAAAGACAATAACCCCAAAACAACCCACAAATCTATACTATGTTAATATTCCATTTTACATTTGAAATACAGTACAATGTATACACAACATTGCTAAAGCGATCTTACATACAGTACATGGACTCACCAAGCACTGTTACATTTCTGCTGCAAGTCGTTTCTGCATGTAGACAGATCTTTTACTTTTCCCAAGACATGAATGAACCTTTATTCTGAATTTTTGAACCAACACACATGTAATCCCTAAAAGTGCTTTGGAGGAGATTATAACAACTGCTGAATTTGCATGTCATCTCCATGATTTTGTCACGCTAAATATGTTTTTGTCTTTATCTTTATTTTTTATTTCAACCATTCAGGGGATCAATATGAGGCATTTCTAGTCAACTATGTTCATATCTGGGATTATTATTTATTCTATCAATGTTTTTGTCATGTATTGTATTGTATTGTATATGCCATCTATTAGCGGTCCATATTTGTATTGACCCCCATCTAGGGACTGCTGCTGCAGACAAGCATCAGCTACAAATGCCTTGGTATGTGGCATTGGTCCATGTTCTTGTCCCCATAAAAATAAACATTAAATAGATACTGTATGTCTTTTGAACTATTACTTCATAATTTCAATGGCTAACATCTATATTTAGAATGGAAAAATAAAGTATTCTCTGTAGGCCATCTGAAATGAAGAGTAGAAAGGTTAAAGGAATGCTACAGTAATACCTGCCTTGTGCACTACATAAATCGGTCGTGTAAAAAGGCTTAAACTGTATACCTGACTGAATGACTGTGTAGTGTAGATTTATGTGATGACCAGTCAAAAATCCAACCTCTGTCAGCGCAATGAACGATTATGGACATGGACAATAACAATGTCCATCCAGCTCTGCTGCAATAAACCTGCATGAGGGGAGAAAGCAGGATCCCAATATAAACAAAGTGCTTTCTTTGTTATATCAGATCCTGAGCTTAAAACCACACAGCTGCTGGTAACGGCTAAGTGAAAGAGCTCTGGCTTTAGGCCTACACTGTGGTGAGCATGCACCATGACTGTGATCGAAACATTACAATTGAGCTTTAAAACAGAAGCTTGTTGAAAAAATTAACACTGTTTTTCCCTCGGGGCTCTCTACACTCTTTGATTCACTTCAGGGAAAACAAAAACACAAGTCTCCTCTTGTCCTTTCTCTTGTTTCCAAAATTCATTTTCCAGCTCATTACCAGTTTCACAATTTAAGTTTGAAGTTTTTTCATAACAATACACTTTTAGAATTGGTCATCGCCTTACTGATCTTCCCAGTTTAAATCAATTAATACCATTTTGATCAAGTGTCAGATCTGTTGAGCATATTTAATATCAAGGCTCTTTTACTCCTATGTTGGCCAGCTACTATTAGTTTTAGCTCTGTCAACTACATAGTGACAGCTAACGTCTATGTCAATGTGCAAGTATTCAGTGAACATTTGGTAGGGTCAATCTTTTCTCCTTTGCACTTTGGAAACTTGTATCTTACAGAAATATGGCAGTTGCCATTATGTAGCCTATGGTAATAGCAGTAGGCATAGTAGAGTTTTTGTTGTGGTTGTATGTAAGGCCCCTACATTACATTTCTTGCATGTCTTTTATGTTTTTTTTATGCTTCGCCAGAATTGCCCTTCAGGGACGATAAACATTTATTGAATTAAATTGAATTGAATTGAAAGGGAACCATGCAGAACAGGCACGTAGTTCCTTGGTATCTTGCTTGTTTAAAGAAACGTCTGCACTCCGCAGGGAATCATAAATCAAATCCATTACTCTGGCTCATTGGGCAAACACCACACAACATCTTTTGTAACCAGGGGTCAACCACAAAGTGTATTATAGTAGCTAGGTAGCTAGTTACTTAAATTAGCCCATAGCATCTCCATTAGCTTGCACAAGCATATCCTTAAATGTGGATGCAAACCTCTGCAATGATGGGAGTGAGACCAACAGACAAAGCTTTCAATTGTGTCAAAGTTAAGAAATGGGATTGCACAGTATAGGGGTGTCTGAAATCCTATTGGAGGATGCTTCCATTCATGATAAGGGCATGTTGTTTACCATGTTGTAATATTTAATATTACAGGTAAAACACAGCTGACCTGTTGTATTTACCTCTTTTGTGAGGTCAAATTGGAACCCTGCTCTACGTAAGAACCCGTCTGTGGTGCAATCTAACCCTTCATTTACCAAATCTCCATTATTTAACACTTAATCCTGACTAAGTTTTAATTTAAGAGCTGGGGAACTGATTCCAGCAGAACTGCACACAGCATAACATTCCCCTTTGGCTTTTGCACATTCATCTCTGCAGTGACCTTTTGCTTTTGTGTGAGGTAGAGGGACAAATGCCTCTGTGCACCCTGTGGCTTTATGTAATATATCAATTTGCACTCTTGCCTGAAAAAAACTAAATGTCAGAATTTTCCAAAAACTGAGTTATGGTTTCAAGTGTGCACACATTGGATGGGAGTGTTCAATGTGTCTTGGCTCTCTCCACTATTCTCTGCAGTGACTTTCGTTTAACACCAGACTCTGCAGGAGTATCCCCTCCTGACAACACAGCAAGCTGAGGAAACATCACTGTCTCTATTCTGCCTGCAAGCAACTCACTTTGAATCAACATCAAAGTGCTGGCCGGCAATTTAAAATATAAATCTCAAAGAGAGAGAAGAAGAAAAAGCCCCCCAGCTTGAATACACTTTATTGATTTGTTTTTACTTCCCTCTCATGAAACTGACCACAGTGTTTCTGACAGGAATTCAATTGTTCAGTGACACCTTTTATCCTAGTGGTTTGATGCTCCGCTGCATCCGATCGGCTTGGATTAAGACTTTATTCCACACTCTGCCAAAGCATCATGGTATTAGGAACTTCTTCCCCTCAGTCGTAACGTAACCAAAGCTGTTGTTTCGTTGAAGAAGGGGGAAAAAAAGCCTTAAGGGGGGAGTTTGAAACAGCACTCTGTTACGGTGACATTTGTATGGACACACTCACTGTGACCTTTACAGGTAATTGGCAATTTGTTTCTATACATTAAGAACACCAACACGCCGACCACTGCCATTCAAGGCCTCTAGAAGGGCCACCATATAATTCAGAATATCAATATAATGTTGACTTAAAGGGTAACTCAACCCTAAATCCACATTTTTGAGCTATTAGCATCAGTGATTCTATGTTTGTTGTCAAAATCCCTTTTTGTCAAAATCAGTGAATATCTCCTCACCATCTGAGACCTGTCTGTACTGTGTTTGTGCTGAAAAGAAACCCCAGTCTTACACAAAAATCCAGAAATGCTTTGCATGTATCATTTAATAACCTCAATGTGTTTGTCATTGCTCAAAATAAAGCTTAACTCTTGACCCCTCATCACAGGAAATTGCTGCCAATTATGAGCAGTGTTTTTACCATAAGAAAAATATTAGGTTAAATGTTGACCACTCAAATTTTTCATGGGACAGAAAAGATGCACACTGCATCCTCTGCAAAGCCAAGTTCATGTACTGTATAGTGGACCAATATACTCTGTGTTTGTAATTACAATAAATGGCAGATGACAAAAGCAAACCATAAGTGCAGATGAAGCAATATGCTAATATCCGTTCTGACGCACATGTGATACGGGGAGTAATCGAAACTCATTTGCTTCTATTTACATATAGTAACAGGCTTATTTATGTATGGTTTGGCTGCAGTGGTTTGGCTGCAGTGAGTCTTTGTAAACTATCATTTGAACAGGTTTCATTTTCTCAATTGCCATGAAATTCAACCAGTAAAAAAACAAAACATCTGAACTTTAAGCCCAGTCTTAAAATAAGTGGGTCAGGAAACATTTTGGTGTGTTTGGCTCTGAGAGTGGATGCTTCTGGTCAACTCTACCTGGCCAAAACGTTTGAGAAGAGAGCAGATCTCTTACATCACTCACTCTGGTGAGAGACAGCATTTCATCCAAGTGGAACTTATAACAGGGGACATGAAATCAATACTTTCAGGAAAACAGAAGAGTGAGGAGGTTTAAAAAAAAAAAAGTTTCCTGTAGAGTTTGAGTACATTTCAACACTAAAGAAAAGACTACACTTTAGAGTCCTTGTAACAAGTAATTGTTGCATTTCAGTGTTTTCGACGTATGGCGAGAAATGAATGCTATTGTATTCGCAAATATTGCATATGATATATCTCCAGACTCAAATGTTAGAATGCTTATTAATGCAATAAGAAAGTATGTCTAAGATTAGATTCCTCAAATGTTTATTGAAGAGCACTCAGACTGTCCCTCCCCAGCTACCCCCCCCCCCCCCCCCCCGCCTCCCTTCGATACACCCCCCTCCAGCAGTAAACAGTCTGTCGCTGAGCCCTCCCCCTCCCCCTCACCTGCCAATTGAAACACACAACATTCTTGTTGATGCTGAACTGACTACTTGCTAGCTGATCTGGGCCATTCTTCTCAGAAAGCCACCGCGGGACCGCCATGTTCTTACAGGATCCAAGAACATGAAGCCTCTGTTGTTTGATCAAATACTCTTTGCTTGATTATTACAGCCTTATGATCTCATTTTCTCACTACACTATGAAAACCCCATCTGAATGAGTAGAAGTTTGAGTGAGTTTGGCATGTCACAAATGAGAGGCGTAATTCTTCTGATTCACTGAGTTTTATTTCATGTCCACAAGAGTTACCCCCCAGGAGTCACTCAGCATGCCAAAACAACGGTCGAAAAGAAAAATGTAGTGACAACCTGGCACATCACTGCTTTCCACAATGCTCCTAAAGAGAGATTTGTGGTGTTTTTTTTCTCGCCAGAATCAATAACATTGCATAATTCTACACGACTATTAATATAACTGCCCTTCAAAATGCATACATTTTTGTTCATGCAGACTGAGCCACATCAACAACATATCTGAAATACCTTCTTTAAATATCAAACAGTGTTTTTGTCATTGTAGACTTTTGCATCCGTCAAATCAGTCTGAACTTTGAACAAGCAGACAAATCAATACAGGGCATTACTTACTAAAGAAGAAACGTTATGGGCTCCTAACATGCATAATTGCAGTTTTCTCGAGCAGAAAATGGGCTGTCAAACCTCTCTGTAAGTTCAGATAAATCCCTTCAGATTTCTTGGTTTTAGCAAGACCGTGTATTTCACGAGCTGTTCCGTTGTAGAAAGAAAGACAAAAAATGTTCATGGCCACGATATTTCTCTGTCAAATTGCAGGAGGAAGACGGTGCAGGGAGGCAGGATCAGTGATGGAGTGCTCTGCCCTGAGAGGCACGGAGTGACTTGCAGTCATAAAGGGAGCCAGAGCCAGTCATATGGCAGGAAGCTCATTTTGCTTCCTCATTTTCACAAGTATCATTATCATACACCTCTATGTCTTGGAGACTGGAGGCATCTGTATCTTCCCCTGCACTGCTCACACTGTTCCTGAAAGTGATGCTCCCTATAAAGGGATACACACTTTGCGTAAAGAGGTCTCTGATGTTATAATAAGGGAGTTCTGGGTCTTGTCTTTCAGGCTTAGTAATAACCTGACCCTCCATGGCTTTGTTTCTTTGATAGTACTTTGAAAACTTATTGAAAATGATGGTGATGGGCAGAGCCACCACTAACAGGCCGCAGATAATACACAAGGTGGCCACTATCTTCCCTGCCAGCGTCACTGGACAGGTGTCGCCGTAACCGACTGTGGTCATGGTGATCGTCGCCCACCACCAGCCTGCAGGGATGGTTGCCAGATCTGTGTCGGGCTCCTCCTTCTCTGCAAAGTAGATGAGGGCGGAAAAGATGGTGACCCCCATGGAGAGGAAGAGGAGGAGCAGACCCACCTCCTGGTAACTGTGGCGGACGGTGGCGCCCAGCGCTCGAAGCCCGATTGAGTGTCTGGCCAGTTTGAGGATTCGGAGAACCCTCATAAGGCGCAGAACCTGCACCACCTTCCCCACGTTTTGTAGGTCCTCGTTCTCCTCCGCGGCCTCCTCGTCCGCCGTTTCCAGAGCCAACGTGACGTAAAATGGCAAAATGGACGCCACGTCGATGATGTTCAAGGGGTTCCCTAGAAACTTCCGGCGGGAGGGCGCCACGATCAGCCTGAGGAGGAATTCGGTGGAGAAGCAGGCGATGCAGATCACCTCCAGCACGGCCAGCACGGGGTCCTCGATGGGCCTCTCGTTGTCGTCCACCTGCTGGAACTCTGGCATGCTGTGGACGCACATGGCGATGATGGAGGTCAACACCACGCTGAGGGACGCGACGGCGATGACCTTGGAAGCGGTGGAATGACCCGGGTCCTCCAGCCTGAGCCACACATATCTCCTCAGCTCCCCGCACCACGCCCCTTTGAACTTGGCCAGGTCTTTGTCTAGAGCCGAGAGCTCCTCAAAGGAAGAGTCGAAGCTGGGCTCCTGCTGGTCGTCGCTCTGGATGTCCCAGTCCCGGTCCTCGATGTACTCCTTCCTCTCGTGGTACCAGTAGCTGCAGCAGGGGCTCAGGTAGAGCTCCTGGATGCCCCAGTACTCGATCTCCTGGCTGAAGGAGAAGACGCACAGCTCCTCCATCATGTGGATGCGTCCGGTGCGGTAGAAGTTGAGCACGCAGATGAAAACCCGCGGATTCCGGTCGAAGTAGAACTCCTTCTCGGCGGGGCTATAGTCGTCACACAGCTCCAGGATGGCCTGTTCACTCTGGCAGCGCAGCAGACGAGCCAGGCGCGTGTGAGGGAAGCGGAGCAGCGTGTCCCGGTCCACTTGGTGCCGTAACCCTCCCACGTTGATGTGGACCCGGTCCTCCTCATTCCCCCACTGGTGGAGGATTTGCCCGTACCCCATGGTCCTGGGGGATACAAACAGAGATATTACGACAAAAGAGCTCTGTCAGTTTTATAGATTTTTTTTGTTCTTGACAAGAAAATGCCCCTCCCTCCCACAAACATCGCAGTCTGGGTTTATAAGTGGTACATTTATGTTGAGAGATCGAGACATATTTGACTGCACTGTTTGCAGAGCACATTAGTCCTCTGAAGGGCAAAATCAATACAGCACACACACAGGAAATGGCTTGGGCTGGAGTGAGCGAAGAGGCGTAAGGCACTGTCACTTCTTTGAGGGCTTTGAGTGCAGGATTATCAACAGAAGAAAACAAAATACAGAGCAGAGGAGACCCCTGCCCTTTTCCTAACACAGAAACTGAACTCACACATAATTTTAAGGCAATTATTAAAGACTGTTTTCCAGCATGCGTAGGTTTTTGATTGTCCTGTAATGTCTAATCATCTAGGAATAAGAGCAAAGTGCTGCTATGCATTCACACACTCTGCTGATTCTTGCAAGAAAAAAATATCCAATATTTTACAACCAACATTTTACCACTTGCGAATTACTTCTTATTTGAATTTGACACGTACCTGTGCTTGTAGCCTTTCTTTCCATTAAAATAACTTTTATCCAAGCTGTTTTTAGTTTTCACAACGGGGCGCACATCAGGTCGCTGGCTGCAGGAAGAGCGGTGCTGCTGCTTCACTCGCGGGACAAGAACAGCTGGAGGCGGGACAGTGGCGCTCTGGCAGTTTGTTCCCTTGTACAGCGAGCAGGGAGGGGCGAGAGGAGAGCGAGAGGAGAGCGAGAGAGCGGACAGATGTAGGAACACCCTGCGAGAAATTACTGTATAGTCGATTTTTATTATGGCACATCCTCAATCATATGCCTGCAATGTCCCTCAATGAAGCTGCATTTCTTTTGTGATATTCAATCATTTTGTAAGGAGTGCACCTGCACTAATTTAACGTTTTAATAAATATATAGTTTTAGGTGAAACTAAACTACTGCAAGTAAAGGTAACAGTTTATAGCTTGAACGCACGCTGGAGGGAGTAAAGTAAGTGAAATCACACATAGACATTTTAATCCTCAGCGAGAAAGCACCGCTGGCAGGTTTAACTGCTAAGGCAGGCAGTAACATTGCGTTTGGCAGCAAATGGGAAATACAACATACCTTTACAGAGGAAGCACAGTAAAAAAAACTTACAAAATAAAATGATATAAATGCTGTTGTACTTTATTTGTTCTGACGTTTTTCCATCCATTATATTATAACCTTAATAAAATAAATAACTCAGATGTGCATGTGCTGTTAACAGCATTCAACTATATCTTCTAAAAGCACCAGAGCAAACTGCGTTCTGGTTCTGCCCCCTAAAATGAATGTGGCCCTTTAACATTCCTCTCATTAGGGTCAGCACACGTGCACTCTTTCAGCATTTGTTTTAATACAATGTTGTGTGATGCTCTTCTGTTCTGCAGCCAGTGTTGAATTTATTGCCCATGACCCAGAATTACATTTCACTGCTTGTCAATTTCTTTATTTTCTGGTAATTTGGTGACATTCACATTTGTAAGAAAACACTTAAAATTTTGCACCACTGAAATGCAAGTGTACACAGTGTGATGCAGGTCCTGCTCTTGGGAAGAATTTTAGAGTGACCCTGTAAAGAAACTATATAGGGGGGAACGGGGGAAGGGTGCACATTGGATTGTGGGTCAGAATCGCCCAAATAGGATGCAGTTTTCAACACTAACAATCTTGGCCAGATGAAGTAGAACATCTAGGTATTCTAACCGTCTTAAATCTGGCCACAAGAATCGGGACATCCTAAATCTTTTTTCTACATACTATATAGTAGGCTAGAAAGTATGCGATTTGAAATGCAACCTGTGTTTTAATCTAACTGGTTCTATCTGTCATTTGAATGTTAATTATTGAATATGAATTATGATGTATTTAATCAGAGTTACTTTCAAGTGTTTAGAAAATGTTTTTCTTAATTGACCAAACCCCATGATTCTGTTACTCGTCAGACATTAGTTTTGGAATATTTGGTTTTCAAGCTAGCTGTCAGGATTGTAACTGTTGCAACATTTGTTGTTATGGTAGTTTCAGAGTGGAAAAGTGGATCAGTTTACCCCCTTGATTTCTCTGGTATGTCTCAGTTTACCCCACAGCTGGGGTGAAAACTGAGACACAAGACAACTTTTTTTAAAACAATCATATTTTCACTGCCCTTTGTCATGATTAAATTCTGCTAATGCCCTTTTCTAGGAAACATCCTGAAATAATGGGAAATGAATAAATTTGACTGATCATTTTAGCTCCGTTAGAGGGAAGCAAATGTAAAAAGTGTCTCACATTACCCCGTTCTCCCCTACATATTAATCAATTAACATCAACATAGGCTATAATGTACCATTAGTCAGCAACTCCAGAGAATGCTTTTTGTCAAAATCAGTGAATATCTCCTCACGATCCACTATCCGTGCTGTGTGTGAGCTGGAAAAAATCTAGGGTTATAGGGCATGCAGCTAAATACAGTGTTCACGGCTTTGTTTACCCTAAATTTGTTTACATACCAGTTTCAAGTATTATTACTGGATTTGTTTATTCAGCGCACACACAGTGAGGACAGGTAGCGGATCGGAACAAGATATACTTGCCTACTGATTTCGACAGAAATTGATTTTGACAACAAGCATTTTCCAGAAACGTTGACTTCACCTTTACAGTTCTTTCATTTAGGTTCTTTATCAAGAAGGAACCCCACACATTGGTTGCGTTCCGAATCGCATACTCTTTCTTTTTTCTATTCTACATACTACATCTGACGATAAAAATAATCTAGTTAGGATGCAGTAGGCATACTATTGGGACATACTTTTCTCTCTTATTTCATCATAACATTGCGCCTTGATCTTGCCTCGTGCTTTTATATCCGTCGCATCCCTGTTTGTTTTCATAATTATGGAGGCTTCGTCGATGTTACGTCACTTCACGTGCGCACTGGATTGTGGGAGAGAATCGGCCAAATAGGATGCACTTTTCAACACTAACAATCTTGGCCGCATGAAGTAGGACATCCGGGTACTTCTAACCATCCTAAATCTGGCCACAAGAATCGGGACATCCTAAATCTTTTTTCTACATACTATATAGTAGAAAGTATGCGATTCGGAACGCAACCATTGTCTTTATTTGCTGCTTTCCTACTTTATTTGGTGTATAGTAAAATAAATAACAGCATGTTTTGCAGGTGAATCCAGCCATGATACAGATTTCTTCACTTCAGTGGTGAATGTGTCTTTTATATGATAAGGATACACATTTATACACATTTTAATCTTAATTTAATTTTCATCATTTGTGATCTATAAAAAATATATGTAACATTTCCTTAAGATCTATTTTGCAGATTGGTATACTGATATATCTTTGCTCAACTGTGTACAGAAGAAACTGTAGAAGATCATGATGCAGCATTTTAATGCAATTTAACTTTAAATTTAAGTCAACTAGCATGATCCAATCAACCTCTCAGCAGTGCATGTTGAGCCTCAGTGGAGGCCAAATTACAAGACACTGGGCTGCACAATTAGCCTCATCAGGCTGTGATAGGATTCACCTGTTTGTTCGTGTTTCTGTTGAGCCCAAAGGGAAGGCCTACAGAGTTTACTCCCACCACAAACTCCTTTTAAAACCGCAAGAACAAGGGCTCTGAGGTTACCAGTGGCCCACCTCTTGTGCAGTAATGAGTTGCTTAGTAGGACTGGGGTTTGTAGTTTTGCTTTTTTCTTAAAGTTTCAAATGTTCAAATTGTATGTGCTATTTTCAATCCCCCCTCCCCATCTCTTTCAGGTTTATTCTCCTGATTACACTTCTAAATACAGAGGCTCATGTAATCAATCCCTCTAGGAGTAAGTCGTTTTCCCCCTTAATATGTATAGCTTGATGAGTGTGATTTTAATTGCAGACTGCCCACTAATAGAATTGTTTAACCCCAGATATCCGTACAAAATGCCTGGGCAATGTCTTGCGTGTCGATGTGGGTCCACTTGGAGAAAAATTTCTTGAAGTTGCTGGTGTCAAAGGTAAGCTGACATTTTGTCTTCTCTTTCTTATACTGCATAATTTCTTCTTCTAACCAGCCTCTTGTCCTCCCCAGATAACTCTGCCACAGTTCTCACACCGGCTTTAGCTTCTCAGTGTGGCTTCAGTGTGACGATAGAAGAGGGGAATGTCAAGATCTATGTCTCCATTCAAAACTGTTTTGCTAATAATGTGGTAAAGTCCAGATATATATATATATATATATATATATATGTTTTATATTAGAGGGGCATCAAATGTTTTTTGTTTTATCAGTCTTATCTCTGTTTGTAGAACGATCAGACATTCACTACCACATTGAATATTCGTCTGTATGGGAGCCACATTGTTGAAGAGCTGTACCAGGTGTCTGAAACCTGCCGGTACGCTGCCTGGGCCTCCCGAGACATTGTCTGTGCCCTCAACTATATGGAGGCAAGTGAATGCTGCAGGGGTCATGTGGCAGTCTATATGATAAGTGGCTTGTGAGCGTCAAGGCTGCTCCATTTGATGTCACTGCAGAGTGAGGGATTGATTGGCACTTATGTGGGTTGGCTTCATTTCTAGGTTTCTGTGAGAAGGCCAGCTGAAGTTGATGCTGGATCCAGTATCACGAACGTCGTGTTCTACACTCCTTCTGAGAAGAGGAGCATGACGGTGGCTGAGGCCAGTGGAAATGGGTATGGGATAGCAAACAGCCCTACAAGGCTGCTACTCAGAAGTCCAAGACGGTCACATGAAACTTACATCCAGAATGTAAGTGGACTGCTTTTCAATAAACATTTCTTAAAGACTGACCTTTTTTATCTTTACCCTGAGGCAGGCTCCAGTTGAATAATTACTTGCAGCACATTCTTTAATTCACTACATGCGTACACTTGCAGCCAGTAAACTATTGGATTCAGGTCAAATGATGCAATCGGACAGCCTTTTTGTAAAATTGATCATTTTTTCAGCAGTTAAATGCATAGGTAGGCATCTTTTGTTATTTACGTTCCCATTATGTTGCATTAATCACGTCCCTGGAAATGGATCTTCTGTACCAACAGTATTGATTGATATTCTGATTACACAAACATGTCTGCATAATGTTTTGTAATCTCATCCCACAGGTAGCACAGGATCCGGTTGTGCCGATGAGGGTGCTCAGAACCTCGCTAATATTGGAAAATAACCGGCAGGCGACTCAAATCGATGCAACAGCTGCTTGCCCGGAGGGTAATGAGCATGTTTTGAGAACAGTAGGCAGGGCTGTAGTGGTCAATGAGAAAGTCTTGAGTGGATAGTCTCTGGGAATTTGGGGACCCTTTTAACTTAGGTTTATAAACTCTCTCCTGGGTGCTATCATATTAGTTTACATTCTTGTAGGCCAATTTCTTGTATCTTGCCCTTTTTTAAAACGTACTACATCTATTATGTTTTAACCATTTTTATCACAATTAAAAGATAGTCGGACATTCTGTAAATATTGTTGATTTCTTGCTGATTTAGACTGGGAGAATACCACTTGTGTCTGTAGCTAGCCTCTAGTGGAAAGCTTGTAAAACCACTTTAGTTAAACTTTCAGTTTCACAAAAGTCTTTGCGTTTCCATAGGTCGACTCATGAGTTCAGCACATCTTAAATCTTTGCTTACTCCCTCCCTTTCTAAGTACTGTGTCTGTTTGCCATTTTTGTACAGGTACCCTCTCCTTCTCTCCAAACACCATCACCTGGTTCCTGCCGAAGCACATTGACCCTCTGATTGACTCTAGTCAGTATCAACTGCTGGAGGTTCACATGGGTGTCGATGGCCAGAAGGTCAGCACTGCTGAGATGGCTGCCAGACGTTACTCCCTGTCTGTCAATGACGTGCACATTGTCATTGTAATTCCTATTGGGGCTGACGGTGGCTACTATGAGGTCAGTTGAGTTGACTTTTTTAGAACAATTTATTAATTCTGTGTTTTTGACATGCATCAAACGACAATTCCCAGCCTCCTTGAGCTTGTTGTGCATTAGGTATCCAAAAATGGACCAGACAGTTTTGTTGAACTATTGAATGGACAGTAAGTTGTATGTACAAAAGATACACTTTACCCTAAATTGCACAGGTTTTTTATCTAACTTTCACATCAAGAGGAATAAGTTCTGTGCTGTGTTCTCTTTGGCCCCCGATCAAAAGTTGAGCCGCTAATGTCCTTCAAGACTTAATATGGAACATTTGACTTTACAGAGCCATGTTCAGGACGGTCATTACCTGACTTCTTATTCTATTGAGCTGATGCTCGAGTTGCTCTGGACTGAAGACGGTCACAAGGACACGCGATACAAAGTCCTCTTTTCCATCACGACACCACCAATCGCTCAACCGCCGCACAGTGAGTCTTTATCATGGTTCTGAGATGTGTGTGTGTATATATATATTATATGGTTCCAGCTGCTTTAATTTCTCTTTATTTTGCCCCACATACACACTTCCAGAGATGACACTGTCTGAGGATCACGCAGAGTATGCTCCAGTTCCTCACCCTGCGTATCCCCAGGTTTCTAAACACATAGGTATGTACTTAGCAATACGATGGATTGATTCGTAACAAAATGGGCACAAGCAGAACTATCCAACTCGGGCTTCCAATGTAATCGGCGCCCAAATGGCCACAATTGAAGTGGCCTTAATTGTCACATTGACTGTGAAGATGCTAAGCTACATCTCTGTACAATTTCTCAACATGTGTCCCTCACCGTTGCAGTTCCTCCCTCCGTCTCTGGTGGCTGTGATCATAAAAACTTCCTTGTCCTCGTGAAGTACGGGACCGAAGGCTTACACTTTCAAACCATAGTGGGGAAAAGGATATTGACCCAGGCCCTGGCTCAGCAATACGGCTTTGTAGAGAACGGAACCCATTTCAGTATTGTGGTGCCGTTTTCAGCCACTGATGTTGCGTTTGAGGTACATCGGTCTTATTCTTTTAAACATAGCGGGAAATGTGCTAGGATTCCATGCGTCTTAACTTTGTAGTTCTTCTGCTTCTCAGGCTGTTCAGGCGTCAACCATCAGGAGCAGACTTGACGTGGTTCTTATAAATCCGCAAACTCATAGAAGAATCAAAGACTTCACACTGGCCTGCGATTTCCGCTCTACACTAATCGGTTTGTTGAAAAGTAATGGTATTTAAAATGTTTTGGTTTGACAAAACGCCAACCCTTTCTGCCCCTCTTCTAGAATGTTTTCCAAATGGAACCATGACTGCTCTGGCTGTGAAACTGGAGTCTGTTCCCAGTCTGAACCCTGGTCATCTGGCCCTCAGAGACCCCAAATGTGGTCCCTACCACAGCGACGACCGCTTTGCCTACTTTGTATTCACTGGGAACACCTGTGGGACAACCAGAAAGGTCTGAATACTTTCCTGTTGCCAAGTGTCAACACTGATCTTAACCTGGCAATAATTGTATTTTTATTTATTTTTGTTCTCCAGTTTCTTCACAATATGATGATGTACGAGAATGAAATCTCTCTGCCAGATGACCTTGAAATGAAAAGGGAATCGAAGAATGACGAGCCGGAGTATGAGTGAGTCTCAAATGCCCAAAGGCGATTAGACAATCGTCAGAAAATTAATCCGTAACCGTTTTATCTCTTAATCATCTTTTCAAGCAAAATTGCCCAGTTCCTCATCCCAAACATGTGGGTGTTTGCGAAATTTCTTTGAAAGGGAAACTTTTTGGTCGACTAAAAACATGTAATGTCACATTTGGAATTTGACTTTACCCCATTTGACACTTTAAACCAAAGGTAAAAGATAATTACTTGATGCACTCAAAGCAAGTGTGGGTAAGCGGGTGTGTGTATGCACACGGTATGATGTAGGCTATGATTTGAGTTTCTTCTTTTTTATGAGAAAAATGTAATTGCTTGTTTCAGATTTTTTTTTGTGTATGTGATTCCTATTTTGGGAAAACTGTATAGGAATTGTTTTGCTTTTTAGGGACCCCAGGAAGAATAGTTGTCACAATGGTGACAACTAATGGGGATCCAACAAACAAGTCCACCACACAATTTCAAGCTAATTGCACTAAAGTGTTAAAAAAAACAGGACAGTAAAATGTAAGTGGTGACTTTCAAAAGGCTTATTTTACGGCCAGACCTATGTGTTTTGACCACACTAATTTAAGTCCTTATCCCCTTTTCTCCAGGTTGAAGGTTTTTTGTTACTATGACATCAACAGAACCCACACTGTTGCCTTCCACGCCAGATCTCGCAGGAGTGAACCATATGCTGAAAATGCAAGAGGCGAGATGCAAGTTGAAATGAGACTTGCTGTGGGTAAGGGGAGGTTCTACATGCGTCATAGTGGTGCAGATGTTTCTCAAGCTGGGATTTTTTATTTCTGTCTCTGTAAACGTATGGCTTATTGAAGCCATAAAGTACACAATAGTCTTCCAAAAATGGGATTGCTTCTCTGGGAAAAATGGAAAGCTGTGTGCATAATGGAGGCTTCCTTGTCTTGGCGATTTGCATGAGCTTCAAAAAGCATCAATGGTCTGAAATGAATACGCTGCCAGGAGGCAATCTCATAAATTGATCTAAAACTAATGGTGTTGGTCAAGTAATTGGAATTGTGACGTTACGTTTATCGATGAGTCTTTAAACGCAATCATCTTAATGACCAAGTTGGCAAGTGGGGTGACGAGGGCAATGTACTTTCAGATGACATTCTAGCACTTATTTATATCGTCTAGACACACAGACCATTCATGCTCCTCCGTCTGAATCATCGCTAAAACAAGTCAACATGCACTGTCTCTCTTTACTTCAGACGACTCGTACAGTGTGTTTCACCGAGCTGATGATTACCCCGTAGCAAAGTACCTACAACAGCCGCTGTATTTTGAGGTGGAGCTGATGAGCTCTACAAACCCCCAAGTGTCCCTGGAGCTGGAGAACTGCTGGGCAACACTGGACGAAGACAGAACGTCCCGCCCACGCTGGAACCTCATCATTAATGGGTAACTTCATCTCTAAGACTTAATGGTCCAATTTGCACTGGGGGAAAAAAGGAATAGGTCTTTTATCGTAGAGTGGAGATGTTGTTTTGATTGAAAAAATGGATCTTCTCCCCCCTCAGTTGTGAGAACCCAGCTGACCCTTACCAGTTGTTCCTCCATCCTGTCTGGGCTGATGCCAGAGTTCAGAATCCTTCCCACTTGAAGCGCTTTGAGATCAAGATGTTTGCTTTTGCCGAAGACCAAGATAACCTGAGTCGCCAGGTACATTTAATCTGCAAGATTATATATGATCTTAAATGTGTTTCCTCCATGAAGCTGTACATATCAATATAATACATCCCTGTTCATATCCTGCAGCTCTCTGTCCACTGTGACGTGGTGATCTGCGACGCCAGAAATCCAATCGGTGGCGCCTGTCTTGGCCAGTGTTCAAACCAAGAAAACGGCATAAAGGGTATCTCGTACATTAACGCACTCTAGCGAGATTAATCCAAGTATTGAATATGTTTTCTGACTATAGGGAAATGTATAGCTAAGATTTATTTTCCTTCCACAGGTCAAAAACGTGCCGTTTCAGACATCTACAGTTTCAAACCAGTTTCATCTGGAACAATATTCATGCTCTAAATAAAAACGTTTTAAACGATCATCCTTGTATTGTATTTTTTGGAAATATTTTATTTGTAGACATTGTTGACTCTCTCAAAGGTGATTTGTTCCCCCAGGATCAATTGGTCTAAATTAGTGAAGCTCCAGCATGATGCTCACAACTTAAATTAAAGGAGCCTACATGGTAAGATACATGTTATGTTAAGCACACACATCAAAAGAAATCTTCTTGTTCTTCACCCCATCACATGAGGACTTGACTTCGGAACAGTCTTTAGAACAGTCCATTATTGTCATTTGACTCTTGGAGCAGACATAGCTTTGTTATCGGGCGACAAAGTTCGTT
This sequence comes from Ammodytes marinus, assembly GCF_949987685.1. Lineage (NCBI taxonomy): Eukaryota > Metazoa > Chordata > Actinopteri > Uranoscopiformes > Ammodytidae > Ammodytes > Ammodytes marinus. The sequence continues at coordinate 8,936,304 of NC_137223.1, read as the reverse complement.
GGTCTTGACTTTCACTTGACGGAACAAAGCCTTTCTGGTATGGGATAGCAAACAGTTCTACAAGGCTGCTACTCAGAAGTCCAAGACGGTCACATGAAACTTACATCCAGAATGTAGGTGGAACGCTTTTCAATAAACGTTTCTTAAAAGACTGACCTTTTTTATCTTTACCCTGAGGCAGGCTCCAGTTGAATAATTACTTGCAGCCCATTCTTTAATTCACTACGTGTGTACACTTGCAGCCAGTAAACTATTGGATTCAGGTCAAATGATGGATCAATTGGTCTAAATTAGTGAAGCTCCAGCATGATGCTCCGTTTTTCCCTCGACACATATCTCATCCAATATCCAAAAGAAATCCACGGGACCACGACGTGACGTTTAAAGGTTTAATTGTCAAAAGATACAAACAAAAAATCCTTTTCCACAATGTAATATTAATGGAGAGATATACAGGTCCTTCTCATATAATTAGCATATTGTGATAAAGTTGATTATTTTCCATAATGTAATGATAATAATTGAACTTTCATAAATTTTAGATTCATTGCACACCAACTGAAATATTTCAGGTCTTTTGTTGTTTTAATACTGATGATTTTGGCATACAGCTCATGAAAACCCTCAAATCTCCAAAAATTAGCATATCATGAATAGGTACTCTAAACGAGCTCTTAACCTAATCATCTGAATCAACTAATTAACTCTAAACACCTGCAAAAGATTCCTGAGGCTTTTAAAAACTCCCAGCCTGGTTCATTACTCAAAACCGCAATCATGGGTAAGACTGCCGACCTGACTGCTGTCCAGAAGGCCATCATTGACACCCTCAAGCAAGAGGGTAAGACACAGAAATAAATTTCTGAGCGAATAGGCTGTTCCCAGAGTGCTGTATCAAGGCACCTCAGTGGGAAGTCTGTGGGAAGGAAAAAGTGTGGCAGAAAACGCTGCACAACCAGAAGAGGTGACCGGACCCTGAGGAGGATTGTGGAGAAGGGCCGATTCCAGACCTTGGGGGACCTGCGGAAGCAGTGGACTGAGTCTGGAGTAGAAACATCCAGAGCCACCGTGCACAGGCGTGTGCAGGAAATGGGCTACAGGTGCCGCATTCCCCAGGTCAAGCCACTTTTGAACCAGAAACAGCGGCAGAAGCGCCTGACCTGGGCTACAGAGAAGCAGCACTGGACTGTTGCTCAGTGGTCCAAAGTACTTTTTTCGGATGAAAGCAAATTTTGCATGGCATTCGGAAATCAAGGTGCCAGAGTCTGGAGGAAGACTGGGGAGAAGGAAATGCCAAAATGCCTGAAGTCCAGTGTCAAGTACCCACAGTCAGTGATGGTCTGGGGTGCCATGTCAGCTGCTGGTGTTGGTCCACTGTGTTTTATCAAAGGCAGGGTCAATGCAGCTAGCTATCAGGAGATTTTGGAGCACTTCATGCTTCCATCTGCTGAAAAGCTTTATGGAGATGAAGATTTCATTTTTCAACAAGACCTGGCACCTGCTCACAGTGCCAAAACCACTGGTAAATGGTTTACTGACCATGGTATTACTGTGCTCAATTGGCCTGCCAACTCTCCTGACCTGAACCCCATAGAGAATCTGTGGGATATTGTGAAGAGGAAGTTGAGAGACACCAGACCCAACACTGTGGATGAGCTTAAGGCCGCTATCGAAGCATCCTGGACCTCCTTAACACCTCAGCAGTGCCACATGCTGATTGCCTCCATGCCACGCCGCATTGAAGCAGTCATTTCTGCGAAAGGATTCCCGACCAAGTATTGAGTGCATAACTGAACATAATTATTTGAAGGTTGACTGTTTTGTATTAAAAACACTTTTCTTTTATTGGTCAGATGAAATATGCTAATTTTTTGAGATAGGGATTTTTGGTTTTTCTTTACTTTTTTGCCAAAATCATCAATATTAAAACAATAAAAGGCTTGAACTACTTCAGCTGTGTGTAATGAATCTAAAATATATGAAAGTCTAATGTTTATCAGTACATTACAGAAAATATTGAACAATATGCTAATTATATGAGAAGGACCTATATATGATAAAAGCAGTGGTGTAGTCTAGCTTTTTGCAGTGGGTATACTGTGATGATTCCCTCCTAGCCTCTTCTTGAATATGCAGCATAGCATTTGTACATTAAACATATGGCTTCTCCGTGGTTAGTTTACAATTTTGTTGTTTCTGCATTAGGTGCAGCAAAGGCAAAAACATTTTACATCTTAGCCTACCTATTTAGAAACACAAAGTTTAGGATTTCTATTCCCAAATGAAATTGGTCTCCCCCAGATTTTTTTTTATATTAAAATACATTGTTTCCCACCTTCTGGTGACTCTACAATAGATAAACACAAGTCTGTTCTAGATCCCGGCCCTTCTAGGGGGGTCCGGGGGTTAGCCCCCCCGGGAGATTATTTTTAACCTTTTTTAAGTGAAATGCATGAATCTGGTGCACTTTGAGAAGAAAACTAAGAGGCTTAATCTGAAGAATTGTGTGAACAAAGAACTTGGAGACGCTGGGTCGGGTGAATTAGAAGCTATTGAAGAAAGACACTTGGATTTTCCATAAAAATATTAATTTAAAATAAAATATTATGCAGGGTCCTCTGGGATGGGCTTGGTGCTCCTTTTCTTTTATGGAAATATTTCTCTGTAATATAATGAATGCATTTAAATGCAGTGAGAGGAACGAAGTAATAGAACTCTGTTGTCCAGCTATCTTTTTTTCCACAGACGAGGCTGAAATAGGCTGTAGTGTAGACTATACACAGTGCATGGGCAACTGAAGTCAGCCCCATTTCCATTTAAATAAACTCAATACACACTGTGCTTGGACGTGAATGTGACGTGATCAATTAACCTCGGATTACCTCCCAGATGATCTGATTAAATTATTAGGCTATTAATTATAGACCAACACATTGTATTCAATTGGGGGGGGGGGGGTGCCTGGCGGTCGGGGCCCTAAGAAACCACTTGGTTCGCTTATGCCTCGGGCCAGCTCTGGTTTTCTTTCATGTTCAGTGCATGAGTTGACGGGGTGAATCAATCGCCACCTAAGCCAATGAAAACTGCACTGATGATCCGATATTGAAGTGCTCGCAAAAATTAATATGAATTTCAGACCGGTTATGCAAACTTATAATATTACTTTTTCCGCATTGGGAGAAAATATGTCCCTGCGCGCTTTTGGTGTGCTCCGACAGCACCGTGTGCGTCTTCCGAGGGGACTACTGAGCTGAATGTTGCGTCGCGCTGCCAGTATTTTCGGGTTGGACATCGCCCTTTCTTTTACCCAACAGTCCGCAATGAAAAGAGCCGTGGGTAATGCCTGGTACCGCCAGAGGTGGGCAGAGTAGCCAAAAAATGTACTCAAGTAAAAGTAAGTTACTTTAAGATTATAACTACTCAAGTAGAAGTAAAAGTACTTATAAAAATTATTACTCGAGTAAGAGTAAAAAAGTATGCAGTGAAAAGACTACTCAAGTACTCAAGAGTACAAGTAGGCCTACTGAATTACTCCGGATTTATTTTTGAAATATACAGAGTAACACAAACGGTACAGATTAGACACGAACATAATATAAAACAACAATGTTCAAATAAAGATATGTTAAATAACATAATTTTAAATAAAACAATAAATAAGGTTTTTAAAAATCAAATTAATAACCCTTGAACTCAAACAATAATACATTCATTATCTGCCAAATTAAATACATCACCCTTCAAATAAAATGATAATAAATTAGGCTTGTCCAAAATTATATTAATTAAAACCAATACACTTATAACACTGTTGCAATTGTTTTGCACATACACATTTTAAAACAAATTCCTACAATATGTCACTGGCCCTGAGAAAATTATCTAGGTTGTGTTTAGCCCCAAAAATATAAAACACAAAATTAAACTTTGTTACACATCAAAACCTGCTGGCACACTCACTTAACGTAGCCTATGAAACTACAGAGTGGCTGAACAAAGAGACCACTCACAGACTCTCACACAGCCAGACTGGGGCATGCGAAGTGAGTGCTACAGGGAGATCAGCGGTTTCTTCCATTTTCTCGACTCACCCAGATAGTCGGTAAAATATGCGTTTAACCTACATCGCACGGCCACGGACACAACATCGGTGCAGAACCGCAGCCTTTAAAAAAGTCCGCGGACATTGTTGAGCCCTATGACAACATGACAACACTTGTCATGTGACTGAAGTGGCTGCATTTGATTGGCAAGCTTTTGTAATGTGGTTTTTATTGGTTGAAATAGTCACGTGATAGAGATGTTGGCTGAAGACGTCCCCGGGGAGAGAAATCATGAGAGAAATAGCTCTCGCATGTAATAAATAAAATATATAAAAAAATAAGGTAACGACCGTCACGTAGCCAAATGGAACGGCGTAAAAGTACCGTTCTTTCTTCAAATATTTACTCAAGTAAAAGTAAATGTATGTTGCAATAAAACTACTCCTAAAATTACAATTTATTCAAAAAGTTACTCAAGTATTTGTAACGGAGTAAATGTAGCGCGTTACGACCCACCTCTGGGTACCGCATCTATTATAAGTCCCTTGCGACTTCCACAGGGACACACAGCGCACAGGTTGAATTTATGAATTAAAGTATGACAGTTGAGTTCTGTCACTATCGAAATTGTTACGTATTATTTGACATTTCTTAGTGGGCATACGGAAATGCTGGAGCTTTCTTAGTGGGTATACTGCGTATACCTGCGTATCACGTAGACTACACCACTGGATAAGAGAGAGAAGCGAGAGAGAGGTCAAACTGTGTGGCTCCACGCTTGTAATCCTGACTGTCTGTTACAAGTAGTTAACACAATAAAGTTTCCTCTAATATTTCAAAATAAAGTTATCAAATGTCAGTTACACCAAAAATAATGCAAATGAATTTCAAAATTAAATACTATATATTTGAAATGACCACAATTATGTATTATATAAATCCACTTATAAAAATCCAAACATTATCATTAAATATTAACTTAGATAAAACAGGCATTTAGGCTCCTACATTAGCGGCCCCTAATTATCAATCTCTTTGAAACAATTACTCACAACTTAAAGTAAAGGAGCCTACATGGTAAGATACACGTTATGTTAAACACACACATCAAAAGAAATCTTCTTGTTCTTCACCCCATCACATGAGGACTTGACTTCGGAACAGTCTTTAGAACAGTCCATTATTGTCATCTGACTCTTGGAGCAGACATAGCTTTGTTATCGGGCGACAAAGTTCGTTGGTCTTGACTTTCACCTGACGGAACAAAGCCTTTCTTGTCCGGAAAAGTCTCCAGGATCCTCCCAAGAGGCCACAAATTTCTGGGAGATGTATCGTCCACAATCAGCACCACATCACCGACGCAGAAGTTTCTTCCAGGTGTGGACCATCGTTGACGTTCTTGAAGCTGTGTCAGGTACTCCTTGCACCAGCGTTTCCAGAAAACGTCCGCGAGGTACTGGACCTGTCTCCATCTGCAGTTAGCATACTGATCGTCCTTGTTGAATACTCCTGGAGGTAACTCGGGCTTGATCTTGAGTAACAACAGGTGATTGGGTGTTAAGGCCTCTAAATCGTTGAGGTCTGAAGATGGCTTTGTGATGGGCCTGCTGTTTATGACAGCCTCAGCCTCACACAGCAACGTATGGAGGCCTTCTTCATCCAAAAGTTGTTCCTTCACGGTGACGTTCAGGATCTTTCTCACTTAACGGATCAACCGCTCCCAGCTTCCTCCATGGTGCGAACCTGCTGGAGGATTGAAGTGCCACTGAACACCTTTGTGTTGCATTTCGTTTGCGATCTTGCTGGTATTCCATTCTTTGATGGATTTCTTCAACTCACTGTCAGCCGACCGAAAGTTGGTTCCGTTATCTGAGTACATCTCTCTGACTTGTCCTCTTCTGGCAAGGAACCTCCTTATTGCGTTGAGGCATGCATCAGTGTCAAGAGAAGATGCAACTTCAAGATGCACAGCTCGTATGGCGAGACAGGTAAAGATGACACCGTACCTCTTTACTTGCACCCTACCTCTTTTCACCAGGAATGGGCCAAGATAGTCGACGCCAACTCGCATGAATGGAGGGTCATCAGGCAGAACTCTGCATGTCGGTAGATCTGCCATGAGTTGCTTGCCAGCTGTTCCATGTAACTTCTTACAGACGACGCACTTGGACAGGAAAGTTCTGATGGCTCCATTAGCTCCGGGTATCCAGAACCGCTGACGCAGTTGAGCCAACTTGTGGTTCCTTCCGGAGTGAGCTGTAATGTCATGAATGTGTCTCAACACCAGCCTTGTGATGAACGAATCCTTTGGCAGGATGGCTGGCTGCTTGGAATGATTTGGCATCGCCGCTCGGCTCAACCTTCCTCCGACCCTCATGACTCCTTCTTGAAGAACTGGATTCAACTTGTACAGTGAGCTACTTTTCTTCACTCTCTGATGTTCATTAAGCATTGTCAAGTCGTCTTCAAATCTTTGTTTCTGACAGTACTTAACGATTTCTGTTTCTGCTTCTGTCAAATCATCACAGGAAAGGTTTGTTCCTTTGAAAGTCTTCTTAAACTGATTCACTCTGCTTTCTCCACCTAACGTTTAAGGTTCTTTTCTCTTTGCTTTCAGCTCTTTAAGCAAAACTTTCACCTTCAGAAGCCAGGCAACAGCACATTTGAGCTTTGTCCAGGATGAGAAGTGGCACATCAACTGGTCCACTGGATCTGTTGGGTCTTGCACCTGAATGACGTGCGCTTGAGCTGCTCTTTTGACATCTGAGTCGTCGATATCCGCCATTCCGGGATCTGGATTATTGGGCCACTGATCTTCTGTATGGAGCAAGATATCTGGTCCTGAAAGCCAGCATCCCAACTTTAAAAATGCTTCTACGGTCTGTCCTCTTGAGACATGGTCAGCGGGATTCGGAGTGGTATTGACCTATCTCCACTGTGAAGTCTGAGAGTGCTCCAGGATTGCTGAGATTCTATTAGCCACAAAGGTCTTGAATCTTGTTCGCTCGCTGCTCAAATATTTTAGCACAGCCGTGCTATCCGTCCAAAATATTGATTCATGAAGTTCCAGTTCAAGCTCTTTTTTCAGAACCTTGTCCATCTTGACTGCCACTGTAGCTGCAGTTAGCTCCATCCTTGGTATGGTCGGAGACTTTAAAGGTGCGACCCTGGCCTTTGCCATCATCAGGGTGGATTGAGCTTCTCCGGATGCGCTACGCAGCAGCAGATAGCTTGTTGTTCCATAAGCATCTTCACTCGCGTCCGTGAAGTGATGCAGCTGTGCAAAGACTGGTGGACCAAACTGCTTCGTTTTAATGCATCTGTCAACTCCAAAATTGTCGAGCTGTTGCAAACTTGAGATCCACTTTTTACAGCTCTTGATGACTTCATCTGGAAGATCTTCATCCCAGCCATACTTCTGCCTGCATAAATCTTGAAGGATCTTCTTGGCGGGCAGTACCACTGGAGCGACAAAGCCCAGCGGATCAAAGATGGAACTGACGAGGGAAAGCAGGCTTCTCCTAGTGTGTGGTCGATCTTTGAGATTTATCTTGAACTTGAACTGATCTGATTCGGCACACCACTGGATTCCCAATGCTCTCTCCAACGGTAAGTTATCTTCGTCAAAGTCCAGATCTTGAAAACCCTTTGCCTTTTCCTCCTCTGGAATTGAACTGAGAAACTTACGGCTGTTGCTTGACCACTTCGTCAGTCGAAATCCACCTCTCGCCAGCATGCTCAGTACAAAGTTTGATAGCTGTATCTTCATCAGTAGTTGACTTAAGACAGTCGTCCACGTAGAAATTCCTCCTGACTGTTTTGGCAGCTTCGTGACCAAAGTCATCCTCAAAGTCTGTTGCACATTTCTGCAGTGTGAAGTTGGCAACACTTGGCGACGATGTGGCACCGAAGATGTGGACCAACATCTTGTGTTCAACCAGCTCATGCTCATAGCTCCCATCGGGCCACCAGAGAAACCTGAAGAGATCCGTGTCCTTGTTGCTGATTCTGATCTGGTGGAACATGGCCTCCACGTCAGCCATAACCGCTACACTCTCTTGCCGGAACCTCATGAGGACCCCCACTAGCGAGCTCGTTAGGTCCGGTCCCTGCAGGAGTTGCTGGTTCAGCGATGTTCCTTGAAAGCTTGCACCGCAGTCAAAGACGACGCGTAGCTTTTGCTTGACTGGATGTCTGACTCCATGATGAGGCAGATACCAGGTTCTTCCATCGGTTGGCTTACGTTCAGCACCGTCGAGTTTCACCGCATAGTCCTTCTTGAGAATGTCATCCATGAATCCAACATATTCCTTATAAAACTTGACATCTCGAGAGAATCTTTTCTTTAGGTTCAAAGCACGTTGCTCATGCACAGGGACTTGCTCCTCACTGGAAAACAGACGCTGTAATGACATCCACGAGTTTTGAAGATTCGGACACCATGTTGATAAACTGGTGATCGTCCTTAGACAATTCGATGTCTTCGTCTTGTCCTGCATCAGGAAAGTCCTGTTTGAACTGCAGCTGCCAAAGCTCCTCTAGCTTGTCCAGTCCGGTTACAATGCGGGTGTTGACGATAGATTCGTTACCCATTGTTCTCAATGAGATGCTTGCATTACGTCCACTCATGTTCAGTTGGTTAATCAGTGACTCTGTAGCGAAAGTCGCTGAGCTACCTGGATCCATAAACGCGTAGGTTGCCACTGCTTTGGTTCCCTTTTGTGCCTTGACACAGACTGGAATGATTGAAAGAATGCAGTCTTCCTTACCGGCCCCTGTGACACCAAAAGTTTCTGTCATCTGTACAAGGGCGCTTGACATGGATTGTTGATCGCAACTTTCCTTTGTTGTTTCATCTCTGGAGGCTTTAGTGTTCATGTGCAGCAGGGTAGGATGCGGCCGTGAGCATTCTCGGCATTGTGCCTTCTCCTTGCACCCGTTGCTCATGTGGCCGTGTTTCAAACATGCAAAACACAAACCTTTGCTTCTTAAAAAGTATTTTCCTTGTGTGGCCCACCCTTTTTTTGCAGACTGTGAGACTGTGATGCTCTTCTTAGCAATAAAGACAAGGCTTACCATAGGAGTTCACTGAGACAGCTTGTGCATTTGGTGTCGCTGGTTTGTCGTTCTCCATCTTGATTTGGGTTTCAGGGGAAACAACCGCTGTTGTAAACACCTTCCTTGGTTTGAATGTCTCTGTATGTTGTGGGTTCAGTTTCTGTCGCGCAGGGTCTCTCGTGACTGCAGCGGGGTCTTTAATGTTTCCGTAAAGCGGGTGTAATATATATTTAACCTGCTTGTTGACAAAGTCGACAAAATCCTTAAACTTGACTCGTTTCTTTGTTTTTTCTTGTAGGTCACAGGCGGACTTTCTCCATGCTTCCTTGAGCCTGTATGGAAGCTTGTTGGCCAGTGCTTTTATGTTAGCTGTGTTGTCCAAGTCCTCCATGTAGCTTATATCTGCCATTGTGTTGGAGCAGCCTGTGAGGAACAATGCGAATGACTGTAGTGCATCGCCGTCCTCTGGCTTGATCGTCTGCCAATCCAAAGCCTGCTTTATGTAGGCCTCGGCTATCTTGTAGTCGTCACCAAAAAACTCTTTTAGCATTTTCTTGGCTCTAGCATAACCTGCTGAAGGTTCCATGTGCATGCAGCTCTTAACCAACTCATGTGGTTGTCCACTTGTGTACTGCAGCAAAAATTGTAGCCGATCACGGTTGTCATCAGTGCGGCTTTCAATTCCATGTTCAATAGATCTGATAAAGGTGTTACACTGAAGCGGGTCGCCCTTGAATGTTGAAATGGTGAGATCAGGAAGTAAAGCTTCTTCCTTTTCTAGGGCCAACTTCTCTCTTAAAGCTGCTCCCTTTGCCAACAATGATGCACGTTCCATATCTGCCTTTATCCTGATTGTGGAAGATGAGGAGGCGCTGCTTCCACATTGGGATCCAGCTACACTTTGTTTGCGTCCAGTGGTCGATGTAGTCGAACGTTTTCGATGATATAGACCTACTATCTGCATGCATCTCTTCCTGGTCACACTCTTCAGCCTGCTCAGAGCATTTCATTACATACTTCATCCATTCCTCACCTTTCCAGAAGAAAGTGTTAATGGCTTCATTTTTAGGATCAAACCAAGTCCTTTGATCATCCAGAAACTCATCCTCAGTCATGAGTGATTTCAAGCAAGAATTTTGGTTACAGGTCGTTTTGTAAGTTCCTGCTCATCCATTGTAAGAGTGTGTATTTATTTATTTTTACTCTTTAGTAGTAGGCTGATAATGTCCAAACACTTCTGACTATGCTTTACATCAAAAGACGTTCCTTTCCTTATTCGGATGACTGACGTCCCCAGATGGACGTTGAGACGAGTACACACACACACACACACATGCGGAGCCCCCGTGCTGTCCGAATGCTCTAGCTTAATTAACGAGGCAAAACTTAAGCCCCTATCTCACTGGGCTGCGACTTTTTGTGACCAGTTGGAGACACAAAATTGCGACAAAATATGCCAATTTGCAACAATTTTCACTTGCAGTCTCACTGAGTTGCTACTTATGACACGTTTGCGAATGTCCTTGCCGGGAGGTCGCATTTATGTCTCACGAATGTCTGGCGAGTGTCGCACGAACGGAATGTCAGTCTAATTTTTGTCTCAAAGCAGTCGCAATTTAGTTTCATATGTCGCCAAAAACTCGCCAACCCCTCGCAAAGTTGTCTCACACTTCTCGCACTTTCTGACTCGCGGAGACTGAATTGAGAAGGATTTGCTACGCGTGCGACACACCTGCGACGACTCTGAGACTATTTTGAGACTGATTTGTCGCACTTTTTTTGAACATGTTCAAAATTCATGCGACAAGACTGCGCGGCTCTGCGACTCATGCGAGGAAATCGAGACCTCCGCGAATGTTTGGAGACAATTTAGAGACTCGTTTGCGAATGCAGTCTCCAACTGCAAACAGTCACAGCCCAGTGAGATAGGGGCTTTACGGTTTCTATTCTTTTCTTCCGGAAAATACCGTGCTGTCCTTGTCCACAATGTAATATTAATGGAGAGATAATTTCAACTGAATTGTTTGCCCTTGTAATATTTCTGCGTCTGATTTTTGGCACATTTACTGTGAATTGTGTAGAACACAATTTGCAAATAAACTTTGAGTGTTGCTGTCTGGGAGATTTGATTCTTGCATGTTTTTTTTCTCCAAAATGTTTATGAATAACATATAATGCAGGTGAAACTCGAAAAATTAGAATATTGTGCAAAATTTCATTTATTTCAGTAATTCAACTTTATAGGTGAAAATAATATCTTATACAGACTCATTACATGCAAAGTGAGATATGTGAAGCCTTTATTTTTTATGATTGTGATTATTATGGCTTACAGTTTATAAAAACCCCAAATTCAAAATCTCAGAAAATTAGAATATTACATAAAATCAATAAAAAAAGGATTTTAAATACAGAAATGTCGGCCCTCTAGAAAGTATAATCATGCATATGTACTAAGTACTTGGTTTGGGCCCCTTTTGCATGAATTATTGCTTAAATGCGGCGTGGCATGGATGCTATCAGCCTGTGGCACTGCTGAGGTGTTATGGAAGCCCAGGTTGCTTTGATGTGGCCTTCAGCTCGTCTGTATTGTTGGGTCTGGTGTGTATCATCTTCCTCTTGACAATAGTCCATAGTTTCTCTATGGAGTTCAGGTCAGGAGAGTTGTCTGGCCATTCATGCAGAGTAATACCATGGTCAGTCAACCAGTTACCAGTGGTTTATGGTACCGTGGGCAGGTGCCAAGTCTAACTGGAAATGGAAATTGTCATCTCCATAAAGCTTGTCAACAGACAGAAGCATGAAGTGCTCTAAAATCTTCTGGTAGATGGCTGTGGTGACTTTGGACTTGATAACACAGTGGACCAACAGCAGCAGATGACATGATACCTCAAATCATCACTGATCCAAATTAAATGTTGCGTTTCATTTGGAAATCAAGGTTCAACAGTCTAGAGGAAGAGTGGAGGGGCACAAAATCCAAGGGGCTTGAAGACCACTGTCAAGTTTCAACAGTCAGTGATGATTTGAGGCACCATGTCATCTGATGGTGTTGGTCCACTGTGTTATCAAGTCCAAAGTCACCACAGCTGTCTACCAGGATATTTTAGAGCACTTCATATTTCCTGTCTGTTGACAAGCTTTATTGAGATGCTGAATTACTTTTTCCAGCAAGACTTGACACCTGCCCACAGTGCCAAAACCACAAGTAACTGGTTGACTGACCATGGTATTACTGTGTTGATTGGCCAGACAACTCTCCTGACCTGAACCCAATAGAGAAACTATGGACTATTGTCAAGAGGAAGATGATACACACCAGACCCAACAATACAGACGAGCTGAAGGCCACTATCAAAGCAACCTGGGCTTCCATAACACCTCAGCAGTGCCACAGACTGATAGCATCCATGCCACACCGCATTTAGGCAATAATTTGTGCAAAAGGGGCCCAAACCAAGTACTTAGTACATATGCATGATTATACTTTCTAGAGGGCTGACCTTTCTGTATTTAAAATCCTTTTTTATTGATTTTATGTAATATTCTAATTTTCTGAGATTTTGAATTTGGGGTTTTCATTAGCTGTAAGCCATAATAATCACAATTATAACAAATAAAGGCTTGAAATATCTCACTTTGAATGTAATGAGTCTATATAATATATTAGTTTCACCATTTAGGTTGAATTACTGAAATAAATGAACTTTTGCACGATATTCTAATTTTTCGAGTTTCACCTGTATACTGTATTATATACAACATAATGTATCTTTTTTTTTAATCGCAGTATTAACTGTAGGCAGCCTGAGCTGATTGAAGAGAAAGCTTTGGGACTGGGCAACCTGGATGGTGGTAGTCCAGAGCTATATACTATACACATAGATATATAGTATTTCCACTATTGGCTCCAATGTCCAGCTGGGTGAAAATAGTAGCCAGCCGAGGTCACAACTCTACTAGGGGGGTCTGTAAGGAAATATAGTTTGATATTATGCCCCCCCTATGTCTAATTAAATGATGTTATAACCCCCATCATTAATTTGCATTTTTCATAGATAATCAATAGAACAATCGATATATTCTTAACTTGATTTAAACTCTCTCAGTTTCTTGATTTAAACTTCTCTCTTAGTTTCTCTCACTCCAGACCCGTGAGAAAGAAAGGGAGGCAGAGATGATTTTGCAATAAAAAGCCCCTTCATAACTTTCCCATAAAGATAGCGATAAGAACTAGACGCGAGAGATCGTTTTAAACAAAAGCCTTTTGTAATTTTGCTACATTCGAGGACATAGAAATAGTCTAGACATAGCCATGCTTTTTTCTTTCCCAGAAATGCAGAAGATGACGTCAGCCAGAAGAGGAGCCAAATGAAACACATGACAACATTTAGCCAATCATAAGCCTTGTTAAATTTTATATATAAGATCTTGCTGTGGAGAGGATCTTCACTACAACTACTTCACTTTCTGTACTTCTTCTTGCTTTTTGTCCTGTCAACCTGCCTTGTCAATTTACTTAAATAAATACTGAGGCCGAGATCCCGAATTTTACACCTTTCTCCATGGTTATTTATTCCTTCATAAATAAGGCTAAGAACACGTATATTTTTATTTCTAACAGGTCCGGGGGTATGCCCCCCCGGGAGATTTTTCTTTACCTTTTTAAAGTGAAATGCATGAATCTGGTGCACTTTGAGAGGAAAATTAAGAGGCTAAATCTGAGGAATTTTGTGTGAACAAATAATTTGGAGACACTGGGTCGGATGAATTAGAAAGACACATGGATTTTCCATAGAAATATAAATTTGAAATAATATAAAAATATTATGCAGGGTCCACTGGGATGGGCTTGGTGCTCTTTTTCTTTTACGGGACATATTTTTCTGTAATATAATGAATTAATTTAAATGCAGTGAGAGGAACGAAGCAGAAGAACTCTGTTGTCCAGTTATCTTTTTTTCCACAGACGAGGCTGAAATAGGCTATAGACTATACACAGTGCATGGGCAACTGAGGGCAGCCCCATTTTCAAATATTTTTAAATAAACTCAATACTAACTGTGCATGCCATGGACTTTAACGTGACGTGATCAGTTAACCTCGGATTACCTCCCAGATGAACTGATTCAATTATTAAGCTATTAACTATCTACCAAAACATTGTATTCCTTTTATTGTATGATAATTTACACATTTACATAATATGATGTTGATATCAAACACACAAACTAAAAAAACAACGAAATAAAAAAATGAATTGGGGGGGCCCCCCTGGCAGTCGGGACCCTAAGCAACCGCTCATTTCGCTTATGCCTCGGGCCGGCTCTGCTGACCAGTGACCACTTTAAGTGGGTGGGTAACTTGGAGGCAGGCTGTCCTGCCCACCCAATAATACAATTAGAAGCAATGCATGGTAATGGTATATTCTTTAGTATTAATTAATTGTCTGAATTTTATTTGACATTTTCTTGGACAGCGAATGAACAGGTCCGTCTGATAGTGGGTCTGGACTTCCACCCTGGCTTTGCAACAAACTGGATTTTGACCTATAGTACTCTGAACTCAATTGAATGAAGATGTGCACAGGGCAGCAGACAGGGTAAAATGGCTATACAAGTGTTTTTTTTCTTCTAGCCTCCTTTACTTAATGTGTGCTATTTCAAAGTAACTTTGGGAGCAAACATTTACATATTTAGCTTGAGCCTTCAATTTGACTCCATTGTAAACATACCAGGAATTTCAGAAGTTGAGCTGAAAAAGGACATTTTAATGTGTATATTTTTTTTTTAAATCAATCATATTTTCACTGCCCTTTGTCATGATTACATTCTGCTAATGCCCTTTTCTAGGAAACATCCTGAAATAATGGGAAATTAATCAATTTGACTGATCATTTTAGCTCCGTTAGAGGGAAGCAAATGTAAAAAGTGTCTCACATTACTCCGTTCTCCCCTACATATTAATCAATTAACATCAACATAGGCTATAATGTACCATTAGTCAGCAATTCCAGAGAATGCTTGTCAAAATCACTTTTTGTCAAAATCAGTGAATATCTCCTCACGATCCACTATCCGTGCTGTGTGTGAGCTGGAAAAAAATCTATGGTTATAGGGCATGCAGCTAAATACAGTGTTCACGGCTTTGTTTACCCTAAATTTGTTTACATACCAGTTTCCAGAGCCTAGGCTAAGTATTATTACTGGATTTGTTTATTCAGCGCACACACAGTGAGGACAGGTAGCGGATCGGAACGAGATATTTGGCCTACTGATTTTGACAGAAATTGATTTTGACAACAAGCATTTTCCAGAAACGTTGACATCACCTTTAAAGTTCTTTCATTTAGGTTCTTTATCAAGAAGGAACCCCAAACATTGTCTTTATTTGCTGCTTTCCTACTTTATTTGGTGTATAGTAAAATAAATAACAGCATGTTTTGAAGGTGAATCCAGCCATGATACAGATTTCTTCACTTCAGTGGTGAATGTGTCTTTTATATGACAAGGATACACATTTATACACATTTTAATCTTCATTTAATTTTCATCATTTGTGATCTATAAAAAAATATATGTAACATTTCCTTAAGATCTATTTTGCAGATTGGTATACTGATATATCTTTGCTCAACTGTGTACAGAAGAAACTGTAGAAGATCATGATGCAGCATTTTAATGCAATTTAACTTTAAATTTAAGTCAACTAGCATGATCCAATCAACCTCTCAGCAGTGCATGTTGAGCCTCAGTGGAGGCCAAATTACAAGACACTGGGCTGTACAATTAGCCTCATCAGGCTGTGATAGGATTCACCTGTTTGTTCGTGTTTCTGTTGAGCCCAAAGGGAAGGCCTACAGAGTTCACTCCCACCACAAACTCCTTTAAAACCGCAAGAACAAGGGCTCTGAGGTTACCAGTGGCCCACCTCTTGTGCAGTAATGAGTTGCTTAGTAGGACTGGGGTTTGTAGTTTTGCTTTCTTCTTAAAGTTTCAAATCTTCAAATTGTATGTGCTATTTTCAATTCCCCCTCCCCATCTCTTTCAGGTTTATTCTCCTGATTACACTTCTAAATACAGAGGCTCATGTAATCAATCTCACTAGGAGTAAGTCATTTTCCCCCTTAATATGTATAGCTTGATGAGTGTGATTTTAATTGCAGACTGCCCACTAATAGAATTGTTTAATCCCAGATATCCGTACAAAATGCCTGGGCAACGTCTTGCGTGTCGATGTGGGTCCACTTGGAGAAAAACTTCTTGAAGTTGCTGGTGTCAAAGGTAAGCTGACATTTTGTCTTCTCTCTCTTATACTGCATAATGTCTTCTTCTAACCACCCTCTTGTCCTCCCCAGATAACTCTGCCACGGTTCTTACACCGGCTTTAGCTTCTCAGTGTGGCTTCAGTGTGACGATAGAAGAGGGGAATGTCAAGATCTATGTCTCCATTCAAAACTGTTTTGCTAATAATGTGGTAAAGTCCATATATATATATATATATATATATATATGTTTTATATTAGAGGGGCATCAAATGTTTTTTGTTTTATCAGTCTTATCTCTGTTTGTAGAACGATCAGACATTCACTACCACATTGAATATTCGTCTGCATGGGAGCCACATTGATGAAGGAGAGCTGTACCAGGTGTCTGAAACCTGCCAGTACGCTGCCTGGGCCTCCCGAGACATTGTCTGTGCCTTCAACTACATGGAGGCAAGTAAATGCTGCAGGGGTCATGTGGCAGTCTATATGATAAGTGGCTTGTGAGCGTCAAGGCTGCTCCATTTGATGTCACTGCAGAGTGAGAGATTGATTGGCACTTATGTGGGTTGGCTTCATTTCTAGGTTTCTGTGAGAAGGCAAGCTGAAGTTGATGCAGGATCCAGTATCACGAACGTCATGTTCTACACTCCTTCCGAGAAGAGGAGCATGACGGTGGCTGAGGCCAGTGGAAGTGGGTATGGGATAGCAAACAGCCCTACAAGGTTGCTACTCAGAAGTCCAAGACGGTCACATGAAACTTACATCCAGAATGTAAGTGGACTGCTTTTCAATAAACATTTCTTAAAAGACTGACATTTTTTATCTTTACCCTGAGGCAGGCTCCAGTTGAATAATTACTTGCAGCCCATTCTTTAATTCACTACGTGCGTACACTTGCAGCCAGTAAACTATTGGATTCAGGTCAAATGATGCAATCGGACAGCCTTTTTGTAAAATTGATCATTCTTTCAGCAGTTAAATGCATAGGTAGGCATCTTTTGTTATTCACGTCCCCTTTATGTTGCATTAACCACATCCCTGGAAATGGATCTTCTGTACCAACAGTATTGAGTGATATTCTGATTAAACAAACATGTCTGCATAATGTTTTGTAATCTCATCCCACAGGTAGCGCAGGATCCGGTTGTGCCGATGAGGGTGCTCAGAACCTCGCTAATATTGGAAAATAACCGGCAGGCGACTCAAATCGATGCAACAGCTGCTTGCCCGGAGGGTAATGAGCATGTTTTGAGAACATTAGGCAGGGCTGTAGTGGTCAATGAGAAAGTCTTGAGTGGATAGTCTCTGGGAATTTGGGGACCCTTTTAACTTAGGTTTATAAACTCTCTCCTGGGTGCTATCATATTAGTTTACATTCTTGGAGGCCGATTTCTTGTATCTTGCCCTTTTTAAAACTTACTACATCTGTTATGTTAGATTTAACCATTTTTATAACAATTAAAAGATAGTCAGACGTTCTGTAAATAGTTGATTTCTTGCTGATTAAAGGCTGTTACATACTCCGCGAGAAGAAAGTTCTCGGTGACAGAGCTGCGAGAAGTTCTTTCTGGTCTGACATTACATACTTCACGAGAACTCAACTGCCGAACTCCTCACCGCGGCGCATTGTTACCATGGAAATTTGACTCAGTAGCGCCAGCTGATTTCACTTCGCTTTCCTCATTGACTTCAAACTGACCTATCACACAGTAGTTCTCGGACAAGCTGCGAGAAGAAAGTTCGGCCCGGGTGATGTGTCGAGAACAAGCTGCGAGAACAGCTAAACAAGAGTTGAGAGAAGAAAATGACATCATTTTCTTCTCGCAGCTCTGTCACCGAGAACTTTGTTCTTTCTTCTCGCGGAGTATGTTACAGCCTTTAGACTGGGAGAATACCACTTATGTCTGTAGCTAGCAGCAGCTTAGCCTCTAGTGGAAAAGGGCTGGTATAGCTTGTAAAACCACTTTAGTTAAACTTTCAGTTTCAAAAGTCTTTGCATTTCCATTGGTCGACTCATGAGTTCAGCACATCATAAATCTTTGCTTACTCCCTCCCTTTCTAAGTACTGTGTCTGTTTGCCATTTTTGTACAGGTACCCTCTCCTTCTCTCCAAACACCATCACCTGGTTCCTGCCGAAGCACATTGACCCTCTGATTGACTCCAGTCAGTATCAACTGCTGGAGGTTCACATGGGTGTCGATGGCCAGAAGGTCAGCACTGCTGAGATGGCTGCCAGACGTTACTCCCTGTCTGTCAATGACGTGCACATTGTCATTGAAATTCCTATTGGGGCTGATGGTGGCTACTATGAGGTCAGTTTATTTATACATTTATATTTATACAATTTATTAATTCTGATTGGCTTGGGTTTTAATTGTCATGCATAAAACGACAATTCCCAGCCTCCTTGAGCTTGTTGTGCATTAGGTATCCAAAAATGGACCAGACAGTTTTGTTGAGCTATTGACTGGACAGTAAGTTGTATGTACAAAAGATACACTTTTACTCTAAATTGCCCTAATTGCACAGGTTTTTTTATCTAAATTTCACATCAAGAGGAATAAGTTCTGTGCCACTTCTCCTCTTTGGCCCCTGATCAAAAGTTGAGCAGCTAATGTCCTTCAAGACTTAACATGGAACACATGACTTTACAGAGCCATGTTCAGGACGGTCATTACCTGACTTCTTATACTATTGAGCTGATGCTCGAGTTGCTCTGGACTGAAGACGGTCACAAGGACACACGATACAAAGTTCTCTTTTCAATCACGACACCACCAATCGCTCAACCGCCGCACAGTGAGTCTTTATCATGGTTCTGTTAAAAAAAAAATATATATATATATGCATTTCCAGCTGCTTTCATTTCTCTTTATTTTGCCCCACATACACACTTCCAGAGACAACACTGTCTGAGGATCAAGCAGAGTATGCTCCAGTTCCTCAACCTGCGTATCCCCAGGTTTCTAAACACATAGGTATGTACTCAGCAATACGATGGATTGATTCGTAACAAAATGGGCACAAGCAGAACTATCCAACTCGGGCTTCCAATGTAATCGGCGCCCAAATGGCCACAATTGAAGTGGCTTTAATCATCACATTGACTGTGAAGATGCTAAGCTACATCTCTGTACAATTTCTCAACATGTGTCCCTCACCGTTGCAGTTCCTCCCTCCATCTCTGGTGGCTGTGATCATAAAAACTTCCTTGTCCTCGTGAAATACGGGACCGAAGGCTTACACTTTCAAACCATAGTGGGGAAAAGGATATTGACCCATGCGCTGGCTCAGCAATACGGCCTTGTAGAGAACGGAACCCATTTCAGTATTGTGGTGCCGTTTTCAGCCACTGATGTTGCGTTTGAGGTACATCGGTCTTATTCTTTTAAACATAGCGGGAAATGTGCTAGGATTCCATGCGTCTTAACTTTGTAGTTCTTCTGCTTCTCAGGCTGTTCAGGCGTCAACCATCAGGAGCAGACTCGACGTGGTTCTTATAAATCTGCAAACTCATAGAAGAATCAAAGACCTCTCACTGGCCTGCGATTTCCGCTCTACACTAATCGGTTTGTTGAAAAGTAATAGTATTTTTAATTTTTTGGTTGGACAAAACGCCAACCCGCCAACCCTTTCTGCCCCTCTTCTTTCAGAATGTTTTCCTAATGGAACCATGACTGCTCTGGCTGTGAAACTGGAGTCTGTTCCCAGTCTGAACCCTGGTCATCTGGCCCTCAGAGACCCCAAATGTGGTCCCTACCACAGCGATGACCGCTTTGCCTACTTTGTATTCACTGGGAACACCTGTGGGACAACCAGAAAGGTCTGAATACTTTCCTGTTGCCAAGTGTCAACACTGAGCTTAACCTGGCAATAATTGTATTTTTATTTATTTTTTTGTTCTCCAGTTTCTTCACAATATGATGATGTACGAGAATGAAATCTCTCTGCCAGATGACCTTGAAATGAAAAGGGAATCGAAGAATGACGAGCCGGAGTATGAGTGAGTCTCAAACGCACAGAGCAGAGGCGATTAGACAATCGTCAGAAAATTAATCCGTAACCATTTGATCTCTTAATCATCTTTTCAAGCAAAATTGCCCAGTTCCTCATCCCAAACATGTGGCTGTTTGCAAAATTTATTTGAAAGGGAAACTTTTTGGCCGGCTAAAAACATGTAATGTCACATTTGGAATTTGACTTTACACCATTTGACATTTTAAACCAAAGGTATTTAGTCAAGATAATTACTTGATGCACTCAAAGCAAGTCCACCACACAATTTCAAGCTAATTGCACTAAAGTGTTAAAAAAACGGGACAGTAACATGTAAGTGGTGACTTTCAAAAGGCTTATTTTACGTTTATGTGTTTTATGCCCACACTAATTTAAGTCCTTATCCCCTTTTCTCCAGGTTGAAGGTTTTTTGTTACTATGACATCAACAGAACCCACACTGTTGCCTTCCACGCCAGATCTCGCAGGAGTGAACCATATGCTGAAAATGCAAGAGGCGAGATGCAAGTTGAAATGAGACTTGCTGTGGGTAAGGGGAGGTTCTACATGCGTCATAGTGGTGCAGATGTTTCTCAAGATGGGATTTTTTATTTCTGTCTCTGTAAACGTATGGCTTATTGAAGCCATAAAGTACACAATAGTCTTCCAAAAATGGGATTGCTTCTCTGGGAAACATGGAAAGCTGTGTGCATAATGGAGGCTTCCTTGTCTTGGCGATTTGCATGAGCTTCAAAAAGCATCAATGGTCTGAAATGAATACGCTGCCAGGAGGCAATCTCATAAATTGATCTAAAACTAATGGTGTTGGTCAAGTAATTGGAATTGTGACGTTACGTTTATCGATGAGTCTTTAAACGCAATCATCTTAATGACCAAGTTGGCAAGTGGGGTGACGAGGGCAATGTACTTTCAGATGACATTCTAGCACTTATTTATATTGTCTAGACACAGACCATTCGTGCTCCTCCGTCTGAATCATCGCTAAAACAAGTCAACATGCACTGTCTCTCTTTACTTCAGACGACTCGTACAGTGTGTTTCACCGAGCTGAGGATTACCCCGTAGCAAAGTACCTACAACAGCCGCTGTATTTTGAGGTGGAGCTGATGAGCTCTACAAACCCCCAAGTGTCCCTGGAGCTGGAGAACTGCTGGGCAACACTGGACGAAGACAGAACGTCCCGCCCACGCTGGAACCTCATCATTAATGGGTAACTTCATCTCTAAGACTTAATGGTCCAATTTGCACTGGGGGGGGAAAGGAATTGGTCTTTTATCGTAGAGTGGAGATGTTGTTTTGATTGAAGAAATGGATCTTCTTCCCCCTCAGTTGTGAGAACCCAGCTGACCCTTACCAGTTGTTCCTCCATCCTGTCTGGGCTGATGCCAGAGTTCAGAATCCTTCCCACTTGAAGCGCTTTGAGATCAAGATGTTTGCTTTTGCCGAAGACCAAGATAACCTGAGTCGCCAGGTACATTTAATCTGCAAGATTATATATGATCTTAAATGTGTTTCTTCTATGAAGCTGTACATATCAATATAATACATCCCTGTTCATATCCTGCAGCTCTCTGTCCACTGTGACGTGGTGATCTGCGACGCCAGAAATCCAATCGGTGGCGCCTGTCTTGGCCAGTGTTCAAACCAGGAAAACGGCATAAAGGGTATCTCGTGCATTAACGCACTCTAGCGAGATTGGTCCAAGTATTGAATATGTTTTCTGACTATAGGGAAACGTATAGCTAAGATTTCTTTTCCTTCCACAGGTCAAAAACGTGCCGTTTCAGACATCTACAGTTTCAAACCAGTTTCATCTGGAACAATATTCATGCTCTAAATAAAAACGTTTTAAACGATCATCCTTGTATTGTGTTTTTGGAAATATTTTATTTGTAGACATTGTTGACTCTCTCAAAGATGATGTGTTCCCCTTACTGAAATTCAGTTGACTGATATTTAAAACTTGCTGTATTGCCAAAGTGTTTGTTGAACACTCTTTTCATCTGTGCAAACTTGATACAATAGCAAATATAACCTCTTGAACTGTTTCAGTAACTTCAATGAAAATGTGCTTCTCTCCCCCAAAACATTTGTTTTGCAACAAACTGGGTTTAGACCTATAGTACTCTGAACTCAACTGAATGAAGATGTGCACAGGGCAGCAGACGGGGTAAAATCTTATGGCTATAAAAGTTTTTTTCTTTTAGTCTCCTTTACTTAATGTGTGCTATTTAAAAGGAACTTTGGGAGCAAACATTTGCATATTTAGCTTGAGCCTTCAATTTGACTCCATTGTAAACATACCAGGAATTTCAGAAGTTGAGCTGAAAAAGGACATTGTAATGTGTATATTTTACAGCTATAAGTGACACTCCCAGTTATAAGTTTGATTGGTGCCCCTTTAACTGTTTCACCCAGGAATAATTCAGCCGTAGCATCACCATGACAGAGTTTCAAAACCTTTTATAGGTTGTAAACAACTAAAAATGGTCATTTGTTGAATTTGCAGCATTAGGAGGTATACTTAGTGAAATCAAAAGCTATTTCAATCAAACATCTTAACAGGCCAAGTTACATGTTAACATGGGACCCCTTCTATGATATCACCTTCACAATTCTTGCATCCATTGAACTTGTGAGTTCTTGGAGATATTCTGCTTGAATATACAGGTCCTTCTCAAAAAATTAGCATATTGTGATAAAGTTCAATATTTTCTGTAATGTACTGATAAACATTAGACTTTCATATATTTTAGATTCATTACACACAACTGAAGTAGTTCAAGCCTTTTATTGTTTTAATATTGATGATTTTGGCAAAAAAGTAAAGAATAACCAAAAATCCCTCAAAAAATTAGCATATTTCATCCGACCAATAAAAGAAAAGTGTTTTTAATACAAAAAAGTCAACCTTCAAATAATTATGTTCAGTTATGCACTCAATACTTGGTCGGGAATCCTTTCGCAGAAATGACTGCTTCAATGCGGTGTGGCATGGAAGCAATCAGCCTGTGGCACTGCTGAGGTGTTATGGAGGCCCAGGATGCTTCGATAGCGGCCTTAAGCTCATCCACAGTGTTGGGTCTGGTGTCTCTCAACTTCCTCTTCACAATATCCCACAGATTCTCTATGGGGTTCAGGTCAGGAGAGTTGGCAGGCCAATTGAGCACAGTAATACCATGGTCAGTAAACCATTTACCAGTGGTTTTGGCACTGTGAGCAGGTGCCAGGTCTTGTTGAAAAATGAAATCTTCATCTCCATAAAGCTTTTCAGCAGATGGAAGCATGAAGTGCTCCAAAATCTCCTGATAGCTAGCTGCATTGACCCTGCCTTTGATAAAACACAGTGGACCAACACCAGCAGCTGACAGGGCACCCCAGACCATCACTGACGGTGGGTACTTGACACTGGACTTCAGGCATTTTGGCATTTCCTTCTCCCCAGTCTTCCTCCAGACTCTGGCACCTTGATTTCCGAATGACATGCAAAATTTGCTTTCATCCGAAAAAAGTACGTTGGACCACTGAGCAACTGTCCAGTGCTGCTTCTCTGTAGCCCAGGTCAGGCGCTTCTGCCGCTGTTTCTGGTTCAAAAGTGGCTTGACCTGGGGAATGCGGCACCTGTAGCCCATTTCCTGCACACGCCTGTGCACGGTGGCTCTGGATGTTTCTACTCCAGACTCAGTCCACTGCTTCCGCAGGTCCCCCAAGGTCTGGAATCGGCCCTTCTACACAAGCCTCCTCAGGGTCCGGTCACCTCTTCTGGTTGTGCAGCGTTTTCTGCCACACTTTTTCCTTCCCACAGACTTCCCACTGAGGTGCCTTGATACAGCACTCTGGGAACAGCCTATTCGCTCAGAAATTTCTTTCTGTGTCAAAAGCCTGTTACATACTCCGCGAGAAGAAAGAACAAAGTTATCGGTGATAGAGCTGCGAGAAGTTCTTTCTGGTCTGACATTACATACTTCACGAGAACTCAACTGCCTAACTCCTCACCGCGGCGCATTGTTACCATGGTAATTGACTCAGTAGTGCCAGCTGATTTTACTTAACGGGCACTTCACTTTCCTCATTGACTTCAGACTGACCAATCACACAATAGTTCTCGGACAAGCTGCGAGAAGAAAGTTCGGCCCGGGTGATGTGTCGAGAACAAGCTGCAAGAACAGCTAAACAAGAGCTGAGAGAAGAAAATGACGTCATTTTCTTCTCGCAGCTCTGTCACCAAGAACTTTGTTCTTTTTTCTCGCGGAGTATGTAACAGGCTTTACCCTCTTGCTTGAGGGTGTCAATGATGGCCTTCTGGACAGCAGTCAGGTCGGCAGTCTTACCCATGATTGCGATTTTGAGTAATGAACCAGGCTGGGAGTTTTTAAAAGCCTCAGGAATCTTTTGCAGGTGTTTAGAGTTAATTAGTTGATTCAGATGATTAGGTTAAGAGCTCGTTCAGAGTACCTTTTCATGATATGCTAATTTTTTGAGATAGGAATTTGGGGTTTTCATGAGCTGTATGCCAAAATCATCAGTATTAAAACAACAAAAGACCTGAAATATTTCAGTTGGTGTGCAATGAATCTAAAATATATGAAAGTTCAATTATTATCATTACATTATGGAAAATAATCAACTTTATCACAATATGCAAATTTTTTGAGAAGGACCTGTATTTGCAGGATGCCAGACCAGCCTCCCATAGCTGCTGTTTTGATGTGAACTACCTCCCAACCTCATAAATGTTTTGCCTGAGGATGCTCCAAAGGTTCTCAATAGGGTTAAGGTCAGGGGAAGATGGAGGGCCACTCATGAGTTTCTCTCCTTTTATGCCCAAAGCAGCCAGTGACACAGAGGTATTCTTTGCAGCATGAGATGGTGCATTGTCATGCATGAAGATGATTTTACTACGGAAGGCACTGTCCTTCTTTTTGTACCACGGAAGAAAGTGGTGAGTCAGAAACTCTACATACTTTGCCGAGGTCATTTTCACACCATCAGGGACCCTGAAGGTGCCAACCAGCTCTCTCCCCATGATTCTGGCCCAAAACATGACTCCGCCCAGGGGCGTTGCACCTAATTCTGGGCCCCTATACAGGAAGTCCTGATGGGCCCTCTGAGAGGCGGTCTTACAATACAAACATGTAAAAGCTATGTTTGTCTATAGTCTAAAACGTATGAGTGACTGGTCCCTCTCTGAGCCAGATAACAACACAATGTTTCTATTGATGAATGACCAAATCATTACGCGTACTTGAACACAACCCCTGGTCTAATGACTCTTAATAACCATGGACACGCACAGTGTTTCTCACAGGAATTTGGGAGACTGTGTCGTGGACCCTGGACCTTCTTGGGGAGTCCGGGGGAATGCTCCCCCGGAAGATTTTTTAAAAAATGTAAAAGTAAAATTCATCAATCTGGTGCACTTTGAGAAGAAAACTAAGGCTAAATCAACTGTTTCCTATGTAAGCTATTAAGTACTATTTTCTGGAATAATTTATAGACACAGAATGACCAAAAAGCAGAAAGAAGAAATGTACATGTTTAAAAAATCCAGTCAGCTTCGGGAATTTTTTCCCTTCGTTTGTATTCTTTAATGGCCCAATATAGGCCCCTGATCTTCGTAGCCCCGAACAATGTTATTTAAAAAATAACAAAAATGTGCTGACAAATGAAAGGCCCCTGATATCCGGTTTTTTTTTAAATAACATTTTTCGGGGCTTTCAAAGATCAGGGGCCTATTTTGAGCCAGTAAAAAAAAATAAAAATAAATAAAGTTTTTATTTTTTTTGGGTGCAGTCCCCCTCGGCCTTGGGCCCCCCAAGCCTATCCGCAGTCCGATGGCCCTGGACGTAACTGACCATCGTCAGATGCTCATATTTACCGAGTAGAAGTTGAATGCGTCATAATACAATTCAATGCAGCCTCTGAATGGGCGCATAGGCTACTGGAGCACTGTCAGACAGTAATATGTGTAAAACACAGGGGCGTTTCTAGGTTTTTGAAAGATCCGGGGCTTAGCCCAGGACGGTCACGTTGAAGCACGCGCTGCAGTTTTTTTTATGCTTTTTTAACCCAAATAAACAATTGTTGCAGGTCCCAGGGGGTTGGGACTCTACAGCAGATAACGTTATAATTCTCTGTTATCAAACATAAATGAGTCAGTACACTTCTGCAGTCGGTCTCATTCCCTGTTGACATGAGAATCATGTATTAACATAAATATTAACTGTTATTCTTTTAATTTCATATCATATCTTCATATTATTGTCATAAACTTTCATGTACAGACGAAAAAAATAGATATAGTAGCAGGCTTAATGCCTCTGGTACCATCACACTAATACAGTCACTAACGTTAGCTAGCTAGAGCATTCTAGCCGCAGACAAAGTACAAGTAGATTTACCATAAGTAAGGTTTTCAAAACGTTTACAGACATTTGAATTACTGACATATAATAAAGACATTGTGAAATCTAGGGCTTGTGCTCACTACTCACCTGTTGTAAACACTGAGAGACTGGCTGGCTGCTGAAGTGTACTTACGCACTTGTTGCTCTAGTCTGTTCTGGTGCGGTAAATGAGGGGCGTTCAAGGACCATCGGAAATTCGATTTTTTTTTTTTTTTTAATTTGATTCGGGGCTAATCAAATTAGATCCGGGGCTTTAGCCCTGAATAAAACAGCCTAGCGACGCCACTGGTAAAACACATAGTAACTGTAGTAGTAACGTTCAGTTATAGTTACTGTAGGAACCGTTGCTCTACAATTAACTGGCGACTTTTTTTTTGTTTGTTTTTTTTATTTTTATTAACTGGCGACTTGATCAGTGTAGCGCGGCCAGATGACAGCTAACGTAGGATTCAGCCTGCGCCCCGTCAAAGGTAATGTTATGAATGAACAAGTAGGCCTAGTAGGCTAATTGTTTTAGCCTCCCTCTGTAGTTTTACTCTCACCATTCTTAGAAAAAAAGTCTTTGATGTCCTGGGCCCCTGCTCTGCTGCTCATACTCCAGGCCTCCTTCTCAAATCTTTTCTGGTGCGAGCTTTTTTGGGGGCATCCTCGCCTGCTGGAGTTCGCTCTTAATTCGTTCGTTCTTCCTCATTGGAACTTAATTCCAATGAGGAAGAACGAACAGCAGGGTGGAACAAACCATTTTTTAAGAAGGGGCCAAGGGGGTTATTCAAATGATTAAAATTAGAATATTGTATGACTTGTGGCTTTGTTTTAATTCGGACTCCTTCGTATGATTATATATTAGTTCACTGTATGCATAATCATTTTGTCATAGATTCTATGGGGGCTGTGTGTGGGCCCTAGCTGGCTGTGGGCCCTTATAATCGTCATAACCTTTACCCCGTATACGACGGCCCTGACTCCGCCACCTCCAGTCTGCCGTCGCAGCCTTGTTGGGACATTGTGGCCATTCACCAACCATCCACTACTCCATCCATCTGACCATCCAGGGTTGCACGGCACTCATCAGTAAACAAGACTGTTTGAAGATGAGTCTTCATGTATTCCTGCGCCCACTGCAACTGTTTCAGCTTGTGATCATTGTTTAGGGGTGGCCGAATAATAGGTTTATACTTGTGACAGACTGTATAAGACTGGCTGTTTAGGCACAAATTGTTAAACTAGATGAAAATATACAGTAGTGTGCAAAATATGTATGACTTTCTGTAGAAAATGTACATGGTTTCATTTAAAATGAGTTTTTTTCATTGTTCACAAACACATGTACATTAAAGTCGCACAAGGAACTTCAGAATATTTCTGAAACTGTCTAACGAGACCATCAGTGCCATGAAAACAATTTATTTTCTTAATGCCTTTGTCCGGATACACTCAACCAGGAAAATACCTTTAAACAGCTGGCGTTGTTTGTCCAAAGGGGCCGCTAGAATAAACACAATCTGAAAATTCCAAGGACCCACTTTAAGAAACTTTGTGTTAGTGATATTTATTTATAACAAATGAAACCTTTAGCTGAAGCTCAACCAGGGAGAGTCACTCTACTCTTATCTCTCTCTGCTCACTTTATCAATCACCCTAGTCTCCAGTGCTATACTCCATCAGCTGATTGTGGGCGGTTCAATCATTTATCCTAACCTATCATATCGCTCTGATCTCCATGAACCAATCAGGTTGTCGCTGTCAAAACCGGTCTGGCTATAGCCCCTTTTACACAGCCAGTGAAAGCCGGGAATATGCCGGCATTTCGGCCCTCCGCCCTGCTGTATAAATGCGACCGTTGCGGAACGAGGGAAGAAAGGTGCGAGAGATTGTTGCGGGAATTTTACTACCTCGGGGGGTAGTAAGATTCCCGACACAATCAGTTCCGCCTCTCTGTTTAAATGCGGCCAGCTTGTTGTTGCGGAACAGGGGGGCGTTTGACGTTCCATAGCCTACGTTCTAAACATGCGACCATGTTAGCAGTTGAAGGACGTGTGTTTAAGATTAACCACGGCGGCCTGATGTCCCGTAAAAATCACCAAATAAAAGGAACGGCGTATAATCTAGCTGGACATAAGGTCCGCTGCTCAATACAAACCCCCACGCTTCATTTTGCAGTGTATGAGTCTATTTCTACCCGGGGGAAGTTGTACAATGGGAAAGCTAGGCTAAGCTAGGATAGGCTAAGCTAGGCTGCGCCTCTTGAACGGGTAATACCCTCAGGTTGATAGGAATCGGACCATTTAAACGGAGAGCTGGCACCGGAACCTCCTGTACAGGGGTAAATACAATCTAAAACTCCGGGATCTAAACACTTGGCGCCCGAACAGGGACTTCCAGTGTGAAGTCTCGACAAAGGAACCGTGAGCAGAGGAGTAGGGCAGTTAAGGATAACTGCCTGTGTGCCAGAGAAGCAGTGAGCCCGACGAGGGAGCAACACTGCAGGGTGACGAGCCAGAGAGCGGAGTCACCAACCTGCGGACTCAAAGCGACGAGCAGGAGAGAGGAGCAACCACCGTTGGACAGACAAGCTGTGCCAGGGAGCGGTGCTGGATAGCCCAACACATCTGATACTACACCCCGGTCCCGAAGCGCTAAGGGAGGCTGTAAGTGCAGATAGAGACTACAAGAGACTACAAGAGACGACGAATCGAGACGAGATGGCTGAAGCAGCGGAAGCGGCGGCGGCAGCTGAGGACGGTCGGATCAGAGCTTCAGGCGTGAGCCCCCTGCTACCGACAATCGCCCATCAGGCTCCCCACCTGCTTATCCTGTATGGAGATGGATTGGATGCCTGGAGTCCGGGGGCCTTGCAGTTCCTGGAGGACCACTCCAGCCACCGGCGGATGGAAATCGTGAAAGCTGAGGTCGAGGAAATGATGCAGAATGAAGGCTATTACTACACCGACACCCAAGACTCCGGTCGGGCCATCATGATTCTGCGGAACCCGACCGAGGTGAAGAAGAAAGCGGGCATCAAAGCCTGGATGACGTGGTGGTGTGAGGTCCTGAAAACCTGGAAGTGGGGGCCAATATATACCATCATGAATACATCAAAGAAGTATGACCCCGTCACAAAAATGACCGCCAACGCATTGGGAGTCTTTTCTAATCTCCAATCCTCGAATACCATAGCAGCAAGAGTGTATGCAGACACTCGACCCCTGGCTCTGGAGATGGAAAAGTATGGCAAGCGGCTCCGGCATGAAGAGGCCGGAGACAGAGTGAGCCTGGTTGGCATCAACGACAGCAACAACGAAAGTCAGGAGGAGGACGGAGACGACCCTCTTCAATCCGAGGGGGAACCATAGCGATCCGACGATGAAGAACCGGCCCTCCTGCCCGATCCCCAGACTTCGATGGAGAGAAATGAGCAACTCATCGATACAGTATATGACGACCTTGGGCTGGGGGAAGGTAAGATAGTGGCTGCTATATCTGGACACAGAATTAATCTGATTTGACCAAAACATCTATATGACAGCTATAACATGTTGCAGAAGTTTTAGAAAAACCTGTTATTGGACAGTCCAATAGTAATATATTTCTTGCAATGTGAAAATAATTTTACAGAGTGCACAGTGTTTGAGAGATTTGGAAACTATAGTCCAAGTTCTTAATGAATCTCTATAGCAATGTGCATATCTGCAATGCATTAGTCAAAATGTAGAAACCCATCTTTGTCTTTAATATGAACATTCCATACAGTCAATTTGCAGCAACCATTGAGTATAAACTGTTGAGGTCTGGTTTATCCATAAAGGCCCGTTTCTCCAAATGTAGTTCCGAGCATCACTAATGCAATTCCAGCAATCCAAATTGTTATAGGCAGATGAAAAACTTGATAGCCAGTTGGATACCACTGGGATAAGAGAACATTACTACCATCATCTTACGGTTCTAGGTTGAATGACCCAGAAATGCCCATTGGCCAATACTCTAAAGAATCATGGCTATCCCATAAAACATTTAACAGTGTATTTTACAGCTATAAGTACACCCGTCTGTGTGCAGAAATATCTGGTTAATCTGAAACAGGACTACCATAGATTCCCAACTACTGTCAATGTAGTGACTACAGTATGGCTTGCAGAGGACACATTTGAAACTTTTAAACACAAGATGGTCTTTTATGCACAAACACCAAGGACAAAAAGTTTTAAGAAACGTGTTTATTTAGGAGGTTTGCATGTTTGACAGAAGAATCGCACCAGATGAAATTTGCCTTTGGTTGGCGAGGTCTGTACTTCTCTGCCCTGAAACAAGAATGTAGATGATTAACTGCACAGAGTTTGACCAAGTATAGACTTGAATCTTAGATAAGTTACTTACCCCTTTTTATTCCTTGACGTCTTGAGTTACTTGTTCCTGTGGGCTGCGCACACTGGCCTCTGCAGGCACCGTCTGCTTGACTGTTTGTGTCACAAATCACTGCGTCACAGTGGACATAGATCTGTGGACAGACAGGAGGGTTACACACAGCCATCTCATGTGCTGTGGCCAACAAGTGCATCATATTAGATGTACAAGGCCTTTACCTCATCTTTCAGAACTTCCTCATCTTTAGTGAATGTGAACATCTTTATAGAAAAGCGTTTGTTGTGGGACGGGACTGCAACCCTGGCATCGCTCTCAACAGGATGGAAGATGGTCACATAGCGATCATCTTGGTTCTCACAACTAGTGAAGGAAAGAATGAATAAGTTGCCACCGTTTACAAAACCAGGACATTTGTGCGCAACGGCAAAGTCATTTGCACAGATAAAGCAATACTGAATGACGCACTTTGAGCAACACGTCACGTCAAACAAATGGGGTGAAAAACAGACAATTTAAACAAGTGAAAACAAACCTGAAGTTAGAGATCACCTTCAATGTTGAAAAGTTGGTTTGTGCTTGATTGGGTGCTACATTACCTATCCACAATGATGTCCCAGCTGGGCAGCGATGTCCTGTCTTCATGAAGGGTGGCCCAACAGTTTTTCAAGATGAGCTCCAACTGTGGGTCAGTGGACTGCATCAGCTCCACCTCAAAATACAGAGACTGCCTCAGATATTTCACTACTGGATAATCTTCCGCTTGGTAGAAAAGCTCGTATGATGAGTCTGGAAGGAAAAAAAAAAGTTATTAGGGTGTTTTGAATGTGCAAACAAGACAAACGAGGGCCATTTAGTAAAATGTAACTCTACCTTGGGATAGCCTCATTTGTACCATCAGTCGTCCCGAGCCAATCACTGCTGTGGGCTCATCGAGTCTTGGTTTGTAGCTGAATGCAACCGACTGTGTGTCATTGACCACATAGTAGCAGGAAATAATTTGCCTGAAAGGAGACAGCGTTAATTGTACATGTGGTTCTCACTGACCAGATTGTGCATTAGCATAAAAACCTTGACTGCTCCCGTACTTGTAGTCAGGATCAACCGGTGATGTGTAGCCTGATCCTTTGTTGTTGCTACTACTGTAATGCAGGCCAATCTCATTTTCATACAGCATGTAGTTGTCAAAGAACTTAAAAAAAATAAAACACAAGTCGTATTAAAACATTACAAAAAAAAATGTCACTTAATTTTCAGGAATTGGGGAGACATTGAACCTACTCTTCTAGTGGTACCACAGGAATCAACACTGAAAGTGAATTGTGCAAAGCGGTCATTGCTAAAGCTCGGTTTGCAGGACTGGTCTTTTAGAGTCAGTGAACTTGGGATAAGATTGGGCACCGATTCCACCTTCACAGCCCAAGCAGTCATTGTTCCATTGGGGTAGCACTCTGAAGGAAGAGACAATGTTTTTAAGATAAATCTCCTACATCCATGCAGCAGAAGTGCCATTTTTTTTTTAATCTTACTCATCATCTTCAGGGGGAAGTTGCAGGCCAGGTAGAGATCAGCCAGCACCCAGTTGTTGATTGGACAGAAGAGAAGCAGGTCGACTCTGGCTCTGACTGAATCTGAAGTAATAAACTGCGAGACAGAAAGTACAGTTATCCAGTACAGATTATGTGGAGCATGTCCTTGCTTGCTTCTCGACATACCTCAAATGCTGTTTCCTTGGTGTTGTATGGTACAATGAGGCTGAAATGTGTGGCGTTCTCTTGGATTTTGAAGCCCTCGGCTATCGCAGGTGTCATCTCTTGAGGTCCAACCATGGTCTGAAAATTGCTGCCTTGATTGCCGTATTTCACACTGATGTAAAACTGGTTGTGGTCACAGGTGCCAGTGATGGTGGGTAGAACTAAAAGTGGAGATTATATTAACATCTTTCTGCAATGTGTTTCCTTTATATTCTGAAATAGTTACTTTAGGTCAACATATTCAAAAGCAGAATTCTCACCAACATCCTGCAGAGATGCCTGCAACTCCACTAGGTGAGCAAATAGAGTCTCTTCAGGCAGAATGATGAACCCAAAGGTCAGAGGGAGGACGTAAATCGTAACCAAGGGTTGAGGATTCTGTAGAACAAACTCATGTTACTGAACACTTAAAAAAAAAAAAAAAAAAAGGCATTGCAAACAGAATAGACATTTTGCATAGTATACATACACTTTTTAGGACAAATTCCACATCAAAGGGCACTTGTAAAGAGAAGCTCTTGGTTCCATTGGGTAAAATATGCTCCTGGACAGTCAAACTGTTGGCATTGAATTCCTCAATGGTGAAAACTCTGGTGGAGATGGTGATGTTCCTCAGCTCCACATCATGAAGAAATGTCCCCAAGTGAACTGTGAATACCCGGTTCTCTGGAACAGTATCTAAAAAGACAGGGGGAAGGTTTACCTTTTTTGCATTAAGTTTGAACTCCGGTTATCTCCAGGAGAATTTGGACTTACGGTCTTGAACGTGGGGCAGGCGACGCATCAGAGGGGTGGTAATGGGGAACAAAACCTTGTATCTGGTATCATCTTGGTTGCCATCTGCCCTCCAAAGCATCTCAAGCATGGGCTCCACAGAGTATGTGATGTGGTACTGGTAATCTGGGGCATGGCTCTGCAATTATTCATGGCATTTTAATAAAACGTGCAAATGGACCCGTGACCAGAGTCTTGCATTCCTGATCTAGGAGTCTGCCCCATACCTTGTAGTAACCATCGGGCGAGCCCACTGGGATCTCGATGAGGACGTGGAAGTCTGTGTTGGATAGTGTGTAGCCCCGTGCGGCCATCTGAGATACATCCAGCCTCTTTCCGTTGATGCCCATGTGCTGCTCTAGGAATGTAAAGGGGCCATCAACCAGGGGTGTCACACGGCGAGGCACGTGCCAAGAGATGACTTCCTCAGTGAACAGGACGCCACCTTTTAACAAAGTAAATGTTGACTCAGCTGGAACACCTTAATACTTGCGCCAACTTTGATATCCACATGATGGCTTGAGACTCACCAGTGGGACAAGAAGCTGCCAAGCTAAACACACTCAGACCATGTGGTGCCTTGTAGTAGGCGCTCACCCTGAAAGAATCCATGGGGATTCCAGCCACCTTAAAAAAAAATTATAAAAAATGTAATGTAATTTATGGGGAAGAGCATGAAAAATTAACTGGACAGAGCGTTTTGCTTACATCCTCCGAATATGTCTCTGCTGTATTGTACGGGCTTCTCATAACCAGACGGCTTGAGGTTGTCATGGCACCATAGCCAGATTGTTCAGCCTCCCTCAGCAACATTGACACTGGCTCAGGGGTGTAAAATGTCACTTTCCAGATACCATGCGTGTCCTCAGAGGCCTGTAAGGAAGGAATGGAAAAAAATATTGCCTGATCTTTTTCTGTTAAGGGGGATGGCAAATTCTGCAGGGGGAAATGAAGCAACAGTAAAAACCTCACCTCAGGAATGGCGTCGAGTTTGGATTGGTCTTCTGGAGCCTGCCCTTTGACTTCAGCTTGTGCATCAGGTGTGGGCATGCGGTGTGACACCTAACAGGGAACAATGGTGTCATTTTGTGATTTTAAAATACTTTTAAAAAGGCCAGCAATGTAAAAAGTGACCTACCTCCATGTAGTTCCTGTCACAGAGAATCTCTCTAGAGGCCCACCGAGTGTAGCTGCAGGTCTGCGCCACGTCACGACTAACCAGCTCTGATTGAGTGCTGTACATTCGGAGTCTCAAGCCGATATCAAATGTTGCATCTCGCTACAAAAGTGCAAGGGGAAATTTTTCCAGAGTGAAAATGTTGACACCTGTAGCTGAAACATTGGTCTGAATTCTTGCAAGTAATATACATAGCTTTTTAACTGGACATCTCAGTATATGATTATAGTCACTTGCAGCCAGGAACATTTTATAATGGTCTAGGGGGGAAATTAAGGTTGTATCCTGTGAGATACATGTATACAATTGTTTGTGGTTCAGGGAAGCACAAACTTAACCGCTATCAGCATAATCATGCAATCATTTTCCATTTAAAACCAGTGGATGGTGGATATATGGACCATGGCAAGAGCTTTTGTCTCTGGTAAAACACAATAAAATTCCAGAAAAATGTCAATTAACTTAAGCTGGACATACTTTGTTGGCCACGTAACAAGCCATGAGCGACGTGTAGATTCTGGTGTTACCCCATGGGTCGGACTCCATGCTGTAGCCACACTGAGCAGCCAGGCTGGGTGTCAACACAATCTGCTGGGTGCCATCTGTGGGGAAAGGAAGGGTTAGCTTAACATGGATAGAGTCTCCCAGTAATTGACCAAAATGTGCCCATCGGTAGATTTTATACTCACCGAGGGCATCCACCTCGAGCTGGTTACCCACTGCCAGAGCTTCGTCCAAAGACAGCCTCATGAGATTACCTGCACAGTCTGCCTTTAGGCCAGTGCCTGTTTAAAGAAAAAGCTTGTGAGGAGGAATGTCAAAATAAAAACTTAAAAATGTGATGAAGTAAATGCGAATGAAGGCTTACTTGACTGCACATTTTGTTTCATATTTGGCCTTGCTTGACCCAAGGCGATTACTGAAGCCATCAAGGTCCATAAGAAACTTGAACACAAAAAGCACATCATTTAGAAATGACAAAATAGGCAGCTAGCAGTGATTAAATCAAGAGAAAATAAGCTTACATGTCCACAGGGGTCCACATGCTTCACGAGAAAAGCAGCAAATCCAAGAGGGGAAAAAAACTACAGGAATCCAATCACTATCAGAAAGTGGCAGTGTACCCCCAGCAAGGTCCACACACCAACTCTGAAGCGACTAAGCTGACTGCTTTACTGTTTCACCACCAGCTGTCAATATATACCGATTGCTAATGATGCACAGGTGAGGCCTGTGCATAATTTCTCTATACAAAAAACCCTATGTAGTAGGTAACACACAAAAAAAACCCTGTTAGGTTTTTTTTGTGCTACCTAACACATAGGGTTTTTTTTTGTGCTACTGTAAGGATTTTATATTTCTAAATTAATGATATTATGCCCCCCCTATATCTAATTAAATGATGTTATAATTAATTTGCATTTCTCATAGATAATCAATAGAAAAATCAATATAGTCTGAACTTGATTTAAACTCTCTTATGTTTCTCTCACTCCAGACTCGTGAGAAAGTCGGGGAGGTAGAGATGATTTTGCAAAAAAAAGCCCAGTCATACATTTCCCATAAAGATAGCGATAAGAACCAGACATGAATATCGTTTTAAACACCAGCCTTTTGTAATTTTGATACATTCGAGGACATAGTCTAGACAGTCATACTTTTTTCCCAGAAATGAAGAAGATGACGTCAGCCAGAAGAGGAAACACATGACAACATTTAGCCAATCATAAGCCAAGATACATTTTATATATAAGATCCTGATGTTGAGAGGATCTGGACTTCACACTACTACTACTACTTCATTTTCTGTACTTCTTCTTGCTTTTTGTCCTGTCAAACTGCCTTGTCAATTTACTTAAATAAATACTGAGGACGAGATCCCGAATTTTACACCTTTCTCCATGGTTATTTTACACCTTCATAAATAAGGCTAAGAACACGTTTATTTTTATTTCTAACACTACCTAACACATAGGTTTTTTTTGTGCTACCTATGTGTTAGGTAGCACAAAAAAACCCTATGTAGTAGGTATGTAGTAGCTACTACAATTTTGTGTACCTTATTGTAAAGTGTTACCGTGCAAACCTCCTCAAACCCCATTCACCTCCAAGTATTCTTCACATCAGCATTCCTTCTTCCATCCTGTGTCCATCTATACAGACCTCTCCTCCTTACCACCACCAGTGTCTGAACTCCAGCAGAGGATTATCCTGCTTCAACCCAGAATTTCTCTACCCCCTCACATGACGACACGATCGGGTCTAGTCCCCAAAGACGGTCCAATATATTTTGTTTAAGTCTCTCGTGATTGAACTGAAATGATGCATTAAACACTAACTTAATAATCTTGGCAACTAATTGTATTATATGCAAAAGTATTACATTATTTTTACATGTAATTGGTGAACCCTATCCAAATGCCTTGAGAGCCATTAAAAAGCTTTTGGAACTTTTAACAGTAACTATTACTTGGAATATGGTGCTACCGATGCACAACTTTAATGCATTATTTTTTGCAGTTGCTGGTGGAATATCTGGACACAGAATTAATCTTTTTTCAAGAACAAGTCCCATAAAAACATTGATACCCACAAAGTGACCCGCTTGAGAACACCGAAGGCTATTAATGCTCTCACAGAGGCGCTAAACGTACAAAGCTGGTATAACGTATATTCAAATAATGATCCAAATAAAGCTTATGATGAATTCCTGTACACTCTCATTACCCTGTATGATTATCACTGCCCGATTCAAACTCAAAGGAAGCATAAATATAAAGAAAAGTCATGGATCACCAGAGGACTAGAAAACGCCTGTAAGAAGAAAAATATATTATATAAAAATTACATAAAACATAGAACAAAGGAAGCTGAAAATAAATATAAAAAATATAGAAATAAGTTAACAACTATAATGAGATGCAACAAGAAAGAATATTATAATACATTATTAAATCAGCAAAAAAGCAATATACAAGGTACATGGAAAATACTTAACAGCATCATTAAAGAGGGTGCCGCTAAATCAGAATACCCAAACCACTTCAAAACACATAATGAAAAAACCATAACCAACCCTAAAGTGATTGTCAATGAATTCAATGATTATTTTGTGAATGTCGGCTATAACTTAGCAAAGGATATTGTGGAACCAAAAGAAAATGAGGATGTAGGTGATGACATCATCAACATTCATGCCAAAACCATCTTTCTGAAGAGAATTGAGGAAAAGGAGTTGATTGAGGTAGTTAATAACTTTAAAAATAAAAAATCTTCTGATTGTAATGATATGGATATGACACTAGTAAAAACTATTATAGAAACTATAGCTAAACCGTTAACATATATATGTAACCAATCATTCCAAACAGGAATATTTCCAAACAAAATGAAAATAGCAAAGATCATACCTATCTATAAAAATGGAGACATGCACTCCTTTTCTAACTACAGACCAATCTCTCTACTTCCTCAGTTTTCAAAAATATTAGAAAAACTTTTTGCTCTAAGACTTGACCACTTCATAGAAAAGCACAACTTACTGAGTGACCACCAATATGGCTTCAGATCAAACCGATCCACCTCAATGGCAGTCATGGAATTAGTAGAGGAAATATCAACAGCAATCGAAAATAAGAAATTCACAGTAGGAGTATTCATAGACCTTAAAAAGGCATTTGACACAATAGATCATACAATACTAATGAGAAAACTTGAAAGATATGGCATTAGAGGAATAGCACACACATGGCTTGGTAATTATCTCTACAATAGAGAGCAGTATGTACACATACAGAATGACAAATCAGATTTAATGAAAGTAACATGTGGGGTTCCACAGGGTTCAGTACTCGGACCCAAACTATTTTTACTGTACATTAATGAAATCTGTAATGTGTCTAAATTGTTGAAATATGT
Organism: Ammodytes marinus; assembly: GCF_949987685.1. Taxonomy (NCBI): domain Eukaryota; kingdom Metazoa; phylum Chordata; class Actinopteri; order Uranoscopiformes; family Ammodytidae; genus Ammodytes; species Ammodytes marinus. The sequence goes on along the minus strand of NC_137223.1, from coordinate 8,897,530 downwards.
GTTGTTTGCTGATGATACAAATTTATTTTGTTCTGGAGGGGATCTGAGACAGCTTTTGGATACAGTGGAGAAAGAACTGAAAATCCTAAAACGATGGTTTGATATTAATAAGTTGTCTCTAAACTTAAAGAAAACTAAGATCATTATATTTGGATACAAAAAAATCAAACATGAAATAAAAATCATGATAGACCATGTTGAAATAGAAAGAGTCTATGAAAACAAATTCTTAGGAGTGATCATAGACCACAAATTATGCTGGAAACCACATATAAAACAAGTAAAAAGAAAAGTATCCATGTCCACCGCAATACTATATAAAACAAAAGATGTACTCAATTCAAAATCATTACACATGTTATACTGTTCCTTAATATTACCATACATTACATACTGTGTGGAAATATGGGGAAACACGTACAAAACTGTTACCAACCCTATTTTTATTTTACAAAAGAGGGCAATCAGAATCATTAATAGAGCAGAATATCTTGAACCAACCAATATATTATTTATAAACTCAAACGCACTAAAATTTAGAGACTTAGTGGAGTTCAAAACAATGCAAATAATGTACAAAGTCAAAAACAGGATAGTTCCAGACTGTATCCAGAAGTTGTTTCAGATTAGACAGAGCAAGTATGAACTAAGGGGAATGTGCATGTTTACCAAGATAAATATAAGAACAAATGTAAAACAAAGATGTATATCGGTACAAGGAGTAAACATGTGGAATGTCTTGGATGAAGAAATTAAAACGAGTGACACGGTACAAAGATTTAAAAAAATATTGAAAAAGAAGATGCTTAACAAATATAAAAGTGAGGCATGAATGGCACTGTGAATATGTATTGTGGATGTATTTTGTCTTGTGTCATAACTATACATGTAATATGTTTAACATATACAGGAATTAATTATAGCAATAATATTTACAATAACTATCAAACAAATTATTAAAAACAACTATATATATATATATATATATATATATATAATAATTAAATAAGATCCTGAGGGACCAACGAAAAATGAATAAATAAACATAATGTAAAAAAGGGTAGGCGCAATAAGCTAAGGCTTCAGCCTACACCTTTTCGATCAATACTATTTATAAGAAATTAATATATAAATTACGATGACAACTTTGTGTTATCTTGTGTTTTTTATTATTTAATTTTTTTAACTTGTGTAAGTGATGTTGTGAATATGTTTTGATCGAAATAAATAAAAAAATTTTAAAAATCTGATTTGACCAAGACATCTACATTTATGTAATGACAGCTATAACAGCTGTAATAAGTTGCAGAAGTTTTAGAAAAACCTGTTATTGGACAGTCGAATAGTAATATATTTCTTGCAATGTGAAAATAATTTTACAGTGCACAGTGTTTGAGAGATTTGGAAACTATAGTCAAAGTTCTTAATGAATCGCTATAGCATTGTTAGCCTGGCGCTACCAGACCATCGTACTTCATTTCATTTGTACAGAAGGTCTGGAAGTGCTGTAATTGGCAAACGTTCACTCACTTTGAGGCGGGTGTCTGTTGAAGTTTAAAACTATTGGATCTGCGCAGTGCCACTCTGGATTATCCAACCAATCGCATAACGTTTGGTCGTGAGCCGGCTGTTGACGGTGCGTTCAGGGAACTCGGAAATTTCTGACTTCACTACATATTGTAGTCTATGGATCTACCGGTACCTGGCAACGGTAACTTGCTAGAGCCCAACGTTTAGTTATTTGGATGAGAGGTTGTAGGCGTCCATACTTTCCCGAGCAGATGCACTGGAACACAGACAGGTCGGAACTAACAAGTCGGAAGTTTCCGAGTTCCGAGCGTAAGGGAACGCAGCATTCAACTGAAACTGGAGCATGACTTCGACCCTCATCGTTCTCAGCCACTTCCTCTGTTCGCTGATTGGATGCTCAGAAATCTGTTCGGAAAAATCTCACTAATACGCCCCACCACCAGACTGACTACTGAAGGGAAAATGAAATTTGGGCGGAAGTAGGTAGGCGGGCGGAGCCAGGCTATAGCATTGTGTGTGCATATCTGCAATGCATTAGTCAAAATGTAGAAACCCGTCTTTGTCTTCAATATGAACATTCCATACAGTCAATTTGCAGCAACCATTACGATAAACTGTTGAGGTCTGGTTTATCCATAAAGGCCTGTTTCTCCAAATGTAGTTCCGAGCATCACTAATGCAATTCCAGCAATCCAAATTGTTATAGGCAGATGAAAAACTTGATAGCCAGTTGGATACCACTGGGATAAGAGAACATTACTACCATCATCTTACGGTTCTAGGTTGAATGACCCAGAAATGCCCATTGGCCAATACTCTAAAGAATCATGGCCATCCCATAAAACATTTAACAGTGTATCTTACAGCTATAAGTACACCCGTCTGTGTGCAGAAATATCTGGTTAATCTGAAACAGGACTACCATAGATTCCCAACTACTGTCAATGTAGTGACTACAGTATGGCTTGCAGAGGACACATTTGAAACTTTTAAACACAAGATGGTCTTTTATGCACAAACACCAAGGACAAAAAGTTTTAAGAAACGTGTTTATTTAGGAGGTTTGCACGTTTGACAGAAGAATCGCACCAGATGAAATTTGCCTTTGGTTGGCGAGGTATGTACTTCTCTGCCCTGAAACAAGAATGTAGATGATTAACTGCACAGAGTTTGACCAAGTATAGACTTGAATCTTAGATAAGTTACTTACCCCTTTTTCTTCCTTGACGTCTTGAGTTACTTGTTCCTGTGGGCTGCGCACACTGGCCTCTGCAGGCACCGTCTGCTTGACTGTTTGTGTCACAAATCACTGCATCACAGTGGACATAGATCTGTGGACAGACAGGAGGGTTACACGCAGCCATCTCATGTGCATCATATTAGATGTACAAGGCCTTTACCTCATCTTTCAGAACTTCCTCATCTTTAGTGAATGTGAACATCTTTATAGAAAAGCGTTTGTTGTGGGATGGGACTGCAACCCTGGCATCGCTCTCAACAGGATGGAAGATGGTCACATAGCGATCATCTTGGTTCTCGCAACTAGTGAAGGAAAGAATGAATAAGTTGCCACCGCTTACAAAACCAGGACATTTGTGCGCTACGGCAAAGTCATTTGCACAGAAAGCAATACTGAATGACGCACTTTGAGCAACATGTCACGTCAAACAAATGGGGTGAAAAACAGACAATTTAAACAAGTGAAAACAAACCTGAAGTTACAGATCACCTTCAATGTTGAAAAGTTGGTTTGTGCTTGATTGGGTGCTACATTACCTATCCACAATGATGTCCCAGCTGGGCAGCGATGTCCTGTCTTCATGAAGGGTGGCCCAACAGTTTTCCAAGATGAGCTCCAACTGTGGGTCAGTGGACTGAATCAGCTCCACCTCAAAATACAGAGACTGCCTCAGATATTTCACTACTGGATAATCTTCCGCTTGGTAGAAAAGCTCGTATGATGAGTCTAGAAGGAAAAAAAGTTATTAGGGTGTTTTGAATGTGCAAACAAGACAAAGGAGGACCATTTAGTAAAATGTAACTCTACCTTGGGATAGCCTCATTTGTACCATCAGTCGTCCCGAGCCAATCACTGCTGTGGGCTCATTGAGTCTTGGTTTGTAGCTGAATGCGACCGACTGTGTGTCATTGACCACATAGTAGCAGGAAATAATTTGCCTGAAAGGAGACAGCGTTAATTGTACATGTGGTTCTCACTGACCAGATTGTGCATTAGCATAAAAACCTTGACTGCTCCCGTACTTGTAGTCAGGATCAACCGGTGATGTGTTGCCTGTTCCTTTGTTGTTGCTACTACTGTAATGCAGGCCAATCTCATTTTCATACAGCATGTAGTTGTCAAAGAACTTAAAAAAAATAAAACACAAGTCGTATTAAAACATTACAAAAAAAATGTCACTTAATTTTCAGGAATTGGGGAGACATTGAACCTACTCTTCTAGTGGTACCACAGGAATCAACACTGAAAGTGAATTGTGCAAAGCGGTCATTGCTAAAGCTCGGTTTGCAGGACTGGTCCTTTAGAGTCAGTGAACTTGGGATAAGATTGGGCACCGATTCCACCTTCACAGCCCAAGCAGTCATTGTTCCATTGGGGTAGCACTCTGAAGGAAGAGACAATGTTTTTAAGAAATCTCCTACATCCATGCAGCAGAAATGCCAATTTTTTTTTTTTTAAATCTTACTCATCATCTTCAGGGGGAAGTTACAGGCCAGGTAGAGATCAGCCAGCACCCAGTTGTTGATTGGACAGAAGAGAAGCAGGTCGACTCTGGCTCTGACTGAATCTGAAGTAATAAACTGCGAGACAGAAAGTACAGTTATCCAGTACAGATTATGTGGAGCGTGTCCTTGCTTGCTTCTCGACATACCTCAAATGCTGTTTCCTTGGTGTTGTATGGTACAATGAGGCTGAAATGTGTGGCGTTCTCTTGGATTTTGAAGCCCTCGGCTATCGCAGGCGTCATCTCTTGAGGTCCAACCATGGTCTGAAAATTGCTGCCTTGATTGCCGTATTTCACACTGATGTAAAACTGGTCGTGGTCACAGGTGCCAGTGATGGTGGGTAGAACTAAAAGTGGAGATTATATTAACATCTTTCTGCAATGCGTTTCCTTTATATTCTGAAATAGTTACTTTAGGTCAACATATTCAAAAGCAGAATTCTCACCAACATCCTGCAGAGATGCCTGCAACTCCACTAGGTGAGCAAATGGAGTCTCTTCAGGCAGAATGATGAACCCAAAGGTCAGAGGGAGGACATAAATCGTAACCAAGGGTTGAGGATTCTGTAGAACAAAAACTCATGTTACTGAACACTAAAAAAAAAAAAAAAAAAAGGCATTGCAAACAGAATAGACATTTTGCATAGTATACATACACTTTTTAGGACAAATTCCACATCAAAGGGCACTTGTACAGAGAAGCTCTTGGTTCCATTGGGTAAAATATGCTCCTGGACAGTCAAACTGTTGGCATTGAATTCCTCAATGGTGAAAACTCTGGTGGAGATGGTGATGTTCCTCAGCTCCACATCATGAAGAAATGTCCCCAAGTGAACTGTGAATACCCGGTTCTCTGGAACAGTATCTAAAAAGACAGGGGGAAGGTTTACCTTTTTTGCATTAAGTTTGAACTCCGGTTATCTCCAGGAGAATTTGGACTTACGGTCTTGAACGTGGGGCAGGCGACGCATCAGAGGGGTGGTAATGGGGAACAAAACCTTGTATCTGGTATCATCTTGGTTGCCATCTGCCCTCCAAAGCATCTCAAGCATGGGCTCCACAGAGTATGTGATGTGGTACTGGTAATCTGGGGCATGGCTCTGCAATTATTCATGGCATTTTAATAAAACATGCAAATGGACTCGTGACCAGAGTCTTGCATTCCTGATCTAGGAGTCTGCCCCATACCTTGTAGTAACCGTCGGGCGAGCCCACTGGGATCTCGATGAGGACGTGGAAGTCTGTGTTGGATAGTGTGTAGCCCCGTGCGGCCATCTGAGATACATCCAGCCTCTTTCCGTTGATGCCCATGTGCTGCTCTAGGAATGTAAAGGGGCCATCAACCAGGGGTGTCACACGGCGAGGCACGTGCCAAGAGATGACTTCCTCAGTGAACAGGACGCCACCTGTTAACAAAGAAAATGTTGACTCAGCTGGAACACCTTAATACTTGCGTCAACTTTGATATCCACATGATGGCTTGAGACTCACCAGTGGGACAAGAAGCTGCCAAGTTAAACACACTCAGACCATGTGGTGCCTTGTAGTAGGCGCTCACCCTGAAAGAATCCATGGGGATTCCAGCCACCTTAAAAAAAAAAAAAAAGAAAATGTAATATATGGGGAAGAGGATGAAAAATTAACTGGACGGAGCGTTTTGCTTACATCCTCCGAATATGTCTCTGCTGTATTGTACGGGGTTCGCATAACCAGACGGCTTGAGGTCGTCATGGCACCATAGCCAGATTGTTCAGCCTCCCTCAGCAACATTGACACTGGCTCAGGGGTGTAAAATGTCACTTTCCAGATACCATGCGTGTCCTCAGAGGCCTATAAGGAAGGAATGGAAAAAAATATTGTGCCTAATCTTTTTCTGTTAAGGGGGATGGCAAATTCTGCAGGGGGAAATGAAGCAACAGTAAGAACCTCACCTCAGGAATGGCATCGAGTTTGGATTGGTCTTCTGGAGCCTGCCCTTTGACTTCAGCTTGTGCATCAGGTGTGGGCATGCGGTGTGACACCTAACAGGGAACAATCGTGTCATTTTAAAATACACTTTTAAAAAGGCCAGCAATGTAAAAGTGACCTACCTCCATGTAGTTCCTGTCACAGAGAATCTCTCTAGAGGCCCACCGAGTGTAGCTGCAGGTCTGCGCCACGTCACGACTAACCATCTCTGATTGAGTGCTGTACATTCGGAGTCTCAAGCCGATATCAAATGTTGTATCTTGCTACAAAAGTGCAAGGGGAAATTTTTCCAGAGTGAAAATGTTGACACCTGTAGCTGAAACATTGGTCTAAATTCTTGCAAGTAATATACGTAGCTTTTTTACAGGTTATAACTGGACATCTCAGTATTTGACATTTTCAGGACCAAATGATTAAAAAAAAAAGTTAAGGATATGATTATAGTCAATTGCAGCCAGGAACATTTTATAATGGTCTAGGGGGGAAATTAAGGTTGTATCCTGTGAGATACATGTATACAATTGTTTGTGGTTCAGGGAAGCACAAAATTAACCGCTATCAGCATAATCATGCAATCATTTTCCATTTAAAACCAGTGGACGGTGGATATATGGACCATGGCAAGAGCTTTTGTCTCTGGAAAAACACAATAAAATTCCAGAAAAATGTCAATTAACTTAAGCTGGACATACTTTGTTGGCCACGTAACAAGCCATGAGCGACGTGTAGATTCTGGTGTTACCCCATGGGTCGGACTCCATGCTGTAGCCACACTGAGCAGCCAGGCTGGGTGTCAACACAATCTGCTGGGTGCCATCTGTGGGGAAAGGAAGGGTTAGCTTAACATGGATAGAGTCTCCCAGTAATTGACCAAAATGTGCCCATCGGTAGATTTTATACTCACCGAGGGCATCCACCTCGAGCTGGTTACCCACTGCCAGAGCTTCGTCCAAAGACAGCCTCATGAGATTACCTGCACAGTCTGCCTTTAGGCCAGTGCCTGTTTAAAGAAAAAGCTTGTGAGGAGGAATGTCAAAATAAAAACTTAAAAATGTGATGAAGTAAATGCGAATGAAGGCTTACTTGACTGCACATTTTGTTTCATATTTGGCCTTGCTTGACCCAAGACGATTACTGAAGCCATCAAGTTCCATAAGAAACTTGAACACAAAAAGCACATCATTTAGAAATGTCAAAATAGGCAGCTAGCAGTGATTAAATCAAGAGAAAATAAGCTTACATGTCCACAGGGGTCCACATGCTGCACGAGAAAAGCAGCAAATCCAAGAGAGGAAAAAAACTACAGGAATCAAATCACTATCAGAATGTGGCAGTGTACCCCCAGCAAGGTCCACACACCAACTCTGAAGCAACTAAGCTGACTGCTTTACTGTGTCACCACCAGCTGTCAATATATACTGATTGCTAATGATGCACAGGTGAGGCCTGTGCATAATTATTCTATAAAAAAAACCCTATGTAGTAGGTAACGCAAAAAAAAAACCCTATGGTTGCGTTCCGAATCGCATACTTTCTACTATATAGTATGTAGAAAAAAGATTTAGGATGTCCCGATTCTTATGGCCAGATTTAGGATGGTTAGAAGTACCCGGATGTCCTACTTCATGCGGCCAAGATTGTTAGTGTTGAAAAGTGCATCCTATTTGGGCGATTCTGACCCACAATCCAGTGCGCACGTGAAGTGACGTAACATCGACGAAGCCTCCATATGAAAACAAACGGGGATGCGACGGATATAAAAGCAAGAGGCAAGATCAAGGCGCAATGTTATGATGAAATAAGAGAGTAAAGTATGTCCCAATAGTATGCCTACTGCATCCTAACTAGATTCTTTTTATCGTCGGATGTAGTATGTAGAATAGAAAAAAGAAAGAGTATGCGATTCGGAACGCAACCCAAGTGTTAGGTTTTTTTTTTGTGCTACCTAACTCATAGGGTGTTTTTTTGTGCTACCTAACACATAGGTTTTTTTTTTGTTGTGCTACCTATGTGTTAGGTAGCACAAAAATAAATCCTATGTAGTAGGTAACATATCTATGTAGTAGGTATGTAGTAGCTACTACAATTTTGTGTACCTTATTGTAAAGTGTTACCGTGCAAACCTCCTCAAACCCCATTCACCTCCAAGTATTCTTCACATCAGCATTCCTTCTTCCATCCTGTATCCATCTATACAGACCTCTCCTCCTTACCACCACCAGTGTCTGAACTCCAGCAGAGGATTATCCTGCTTCAACCCAGAATTTCTCTTCCCCCTCACATGACGACACGATCGGGTCTAGTCCCCAAAGACGGTCCAATATATTTTGTTTAAGTCTCTCGTGATTGAACTGAAATGATGCATTAAACACCAACCCAATAATCTTGGCAACTAATTGTATTATATGCAAAAGTATTTTACATTATTTTTACATGTAATTGGTGAACCCTATCCAAATGCTTTGAGAGCCATTAAAAAGCTTTTGGAACTTTTAACAGTAACTATTACTTGGAATATGGTGCTACCAATGCACTATTTTTTTCAAGTTGCTGGTGGAATATCTGGACACAGAATTAATCTGATTTGACCAAAACATCTACATTTATGTAATGACAGCTATAATAACAGCTGTAATAAGTTGCAGAAGTTTTAGAAAAACCTGTTATTGGACAGTCCAATAGTAATATATTTCTTGCAATGTGAAAATAATTTTACAGAGTGCACAGTGTTTGAGAGATTTGGAAACTATAGTCCAAGTTCTTAATGAATCTCTATAGCAATGTATTAGTCAAAATGTAGAAACCCGTCTTTGTCTTTAATATGAACATTCCATACAGTCAATTTGCATCAACCATTGAGTATAAACTGTTGAGGTCTGGTTTATCCATAAAAGCCCGTTTCTCCAAATGTAGTTCCGAGCATCACTAATGCAATTCCAGCAATCCAAATTGTTATAGGCAGATGAAAAACTTGATAGCCAGTTGGATACCACTGGGATAAGAGAACATTACTACCATCATCTTACGGTTCTAGGTTGAATGACCCAGAAATGCCCATTGGCCAATACTCTAAAGAATCATGGCTATCCCATAAAACATTTAACAGTGTATCTTACAGCTATAAGTACACCCGTCTGTGTGCAGAAATATCTGGTTAATCTGAAACAGGACTACCATAGATTCCCAACTACTGTCAATGTAGTGACTACAGTATGGCTTGCAGAGGACACATTTGAAACTTTTAAACACAAGATGGTCTTTTATGCACAAACACCAAGGACAAAAAGTTTTAAGAAACGTGTTTATTTAGGAGGTTTGCACGTTTGACAGAAGAATCGCACAAGATGAAATTTGCCTTTGGTTGGCGAGGTCTGTACTTCTCTGCCCTGAAACAAGAATGTAGATGATTAACTGCACAGAGTTTGACCAAGTATAGACTTGAATCTTAGATAAGTTACTTACCCCTTTTTCTTCCTTGACGTCTTGAGTTACTTGTTCCTGTGGGCTGCGCACACTGGCCTCTGCAGGCACCGTCTGCTTGACTGTTTGTGTCACAAATCACTGCGTCACAGTGGACATAGATCTGTGGACAGACAGGAGGGTTACACGCAGCCATCTCATGTGCTGTGGCCAACAAGTGCATCATATTAGATGTACAAGGCCTTTACCTCATCTTTCAGAACTTCCTCATCTTTAGTGAATGTGAACATCTTTATAGAAAAGCGTTTGTTGTGGGATGGGACTGCAACCCTGGCATCGCTCTCAACAGGATGGAAGATGGTCACATAGCGATCATCTTGGTTCTCACAACTAGTGAAGGAAAGAATGAATAAGTTGCCACCGTTTACAAAACCAGGACATTTGTGCGCAACGGCAAAGTCATTTGCACAGATAAAGCAATACTGAATGACGCACTTTGAGCAACACGTCACATCAAACAAATGGGGTGAAAAACAGACAATTTAAACAAGTGAAAACAAACCTGAAGTTAGAGATCACCTTCAATGTTGAAAAGTTGGTTTGTGCTTGATTGGGTGCTACATTACCTATCCACAATGATGTCCCAGCTGGGCAGCGATGTCCTGTCTTCATGAAGGGTGGCCCAACAGTTTTTCAAGATGAGCTCCAACTGTGGGTCAGTGGACTGCATCAGCTCCACCTCAAAATACAGAGACTGCCTCAGATATTTCACTACTGGATAATCTTCCGCTTGGTAGAAAAGCTCGTATGATGAGTCTGGAAGGAAAAAAAAAGTTATTAGGGTGTTTTGAATGTGCAAACAAGACAAACGAGGGCCATTTAGTAAAATGTAACTCTACCTTGGGATAGCCTCATTTGTACCATCAGTCGTCCCGAGCCAATCACTGCTGTGGGCTCATCGAGTCTTGGTTTGTAGCTGAATGCGACCGACTGTGTGTCATTGACCACATAGTAGCAGGAAATAATTTGCCTGAAAGGAGACAGCGTTAATTGTACATGTGGTTCTCACTGACCAGATTGTGCATTAGCATAAAAACCTTGACTGCTCCCGTACTTGTAGTCAGGATCAACCGGTGATGTGTAGCCTGATCCTTTGTTGTTGCTACTACTGTAATGCAGGCCAATCTCATTTTCATACAGCATGTAGTTGTCAAAGAACTTAAAAAAAAATAAAACACAAGTCGTATTAAAACATTACAAAAAAAATGTCACTTAATTTTCAGGAATTGGGGAGACATTGAACCTACTCTTCTAGTGGTACCACAGGAATCAACACTAAAAGTGAATTGTGCAAAGCGGTCATTGCTAAAGTTCGGTTTGCAGGACTGGTCCTTTAGAGTCAGTGCACTTGGGATAAGATTGGGCACCGATTCCACCTTCACAGCCCAAGCAGTCATTGTTCCATTGGGGTAGCAATCTGAAGGAAGAGACAATGTTTTTAAGATAAATCTCTTACATCCATGCAGCAGAAATGCCAATTTTTTTTTTTTTTTAAATCTTACTCATCATCTTCAGGGGGAAGTTGCAGGCCAGGTAGAGATCAGCCAGCACCCAGTTGTTGATTGGACAGAAGAGAAGCAGGTCGACTCTGGCTCTGACTGAATCTGAAGTAATAAACTGCGAGACAGAAAGTACAGTTATCCAGTACAGATTATGTGGAGCGTGTCCTTGCTTGCTTCTCGACATACCTCAAATGCTGTTTCCTTGGTGTTGTATGGTACAATGAGGCTGAAATGTGTGGCGTTCTCTTGGATTTTGAAGCCCTCGGCTATCGCAGGTGTCATCTCTTGAGGTCCAACCATGGTCTGAAAATTGCTGCCTTGATTGCCGTATTTCACACTGATGTAAAACTGATCGTGGTCACAGGTGCCAGTGATGGTGGGTAGAACTAAAAGTGGAGATTATATTAACATCTTTCTGCAATGCGTTTCCTTTATATTCTGAAATAGTTAGTTTAGGTCAACATATTCAAAAGCAGAATTCTCACCAACATCCTGCACAGATGCCTGCAACTCCACTAGGTGAGCAAATGGAGTCTCTTCAGGCAGAATGATGAACCCAAAGGTCAGAGGGAGGACGTAAGTCGTAACCAAGGGTTGAGGATTCTGTAGAACAAAAACTCATGTTACTGAACACTAAAAAAAAAAAAAAAGGCAGAGCAAACAGAATAGACATTTTGCATAGTATACATACACTTTTCAGGACAAATTCCACATCAAAGGGCACTTGTACAGAGAAGCTCTTGGTTCCATTGGGTAAAATATGCTCCTGGACAGTCAAACCGTTGGCATTGAATTCCTCAATGGTGAAAACTCTGGTGGAGATGGTGATGTTCCTCAGCTCCACATCATGAAGAAATGTCCCCAAGTGAACTGTGAATACCCGGTTCTCTGGAACAGTATCTAAATAGACAGGGGGAAGGTTTACCTTTTTTGCATTAAGTTTGAACTCCGGTTATCTCCAGGAGAATTTGGACTTACGGTCTTGAACGTGGGGCAGGCGACGCATCAGAGGGGTGGTAATGGGGAACAACACCTTGTATCTGGTATCATCTTGGTTGCCATCTGCCCTCCAAAGCATCTCAAGCATTGGCTCCACAGAGTATGTGATGTGGTACTGGTAATCTGGGGCATGGCTCTGCAATTATTCATGGCGTTTTAGTAAAACATGCAAATGGACCCGAGAGTCTTGCATTCCTGATCTAGGAGTCTGCCCCATACCTTGTAGTAACCATCGGGCGAGCCCACTGGGATCTCGATGAGGACGTGGAAGTCTGTGTTGGATAGTGTGTAGCCCCGTGCGGCCATCTGAGATATATCCAGCCTCTTTCCGTTGATGCCCATGTGCTGCTCTAGGAATGTAAAGGGGCCATCAACCAGGGGTGTCACACGGCGAGGCACGTGCCAAGAGATGACTTCCTCAGTGAACAGGACGCCACCTGTTAACAAAGAAAATGTTGACTCAGCTGGAACACCTTAATACTTGCGTCAACTTTGATATCCACATGATGGCTTGAGACTCACCAGTGGGACAAGAAGCTGCCAAGTTAAACACACTCAGACCATGTGGTGCCTTGTAGTAGGCGCTCACCCTGAAAGATTCCATGGGGATTCCAGCCACCTTAAAAAAAAATAATAAAAAATGTAATGTAACTTATGGGGAAGAGGAGGAAAAATTAACTGGACGGAGAGTTTTGCTTACATCCTCCGAATACGTCTCTGCTGTATTGTACGGGCTTCTCATAACAAGACGGCTTGAGGTTGTCATGGCACCATAGCCAGATTGTTCAGCCTCCCTCAGCAACATTGACACTGGCTCAGGGGTGTAAAATGTCACTTTCCAGATACCATGCGTGTCCTCAGAGGACTATAAGGAAGGAATGGAAAAAAATATTGTGCCTAATCTTTTTCTGTTAAGGGGGATGGCAAATTCTGCAGGGGGAAATGAAGCAACAGTAAAAACCTCACCTCAGGAATGGCATCGAGTTTGGATTGGTCTTCTGGAGCCTGCCCTTTGACTTCAGCTTGTGCATCAGGTGTGGGCATGCGGTGTGACACCTAACAGGGAACAATGGTGTCATTTTGTGATTTTAAAATACACTTTTAAAAAGGCCAGCAATGTAAAAAGTGACCTACCTCCATGTAGTTCCTGTCGCAGAGAATCTCTCTAGAGGCCCACCGAGTGTAGCTGCAGGTCTGCGCCACGTCACGACTAACCATCTCTGATTGAGTGCTGTACATTCGGAGTCTCAAGCCGATATCAAATGTTGCATCTCGCTACAAAAGTGCAAGGGGAAATTTTTCCAGAGTGAAAATGTTGACATCTGTAGCTGAAACATTGGTCTAAATTCTTGCAAGTAATATACGTAGCTTTTTTACATGTTCTAACTGGACATCTCAGTATTTGACATTTTCAGGACCAAATGAATAAAAAAAAAAAGTTAAGGATATGATTATAGTCACTTGCAGCCAGGAACATTTTATAATGGTCTAGGGGGGGGGAAATTAAGGTTGTATCCTGTGAGATACATATATACAATTGTTTGTGGTTCAGGGAAGCACAACATTAACCGCTATCAGCATAATCATGCAATCATTTTCCATTTAAAACCAGTGGACGGTGGATATATGGACCATGGCAAGAGCTTTTGTCTCTGGAAAAACACAATAAAATTCCAGAAAATGTCAATTAACTTAAGCTGAACATACCTTGTTGGCCACGTAACAAGCCATGAGCGACGTGTAGATTCTGGTGTTACCCCATGGGTCGGACTCCATGCTGTAGCCACACTGAGCAGCCAGGCTGGGTGTCAACACAATCTGCTGGGTGCCATCTGTGGGGAAAGGAAGGGTTAGCTTAACATGGATAGAGTCTCCCAGTAATTAACCAAAATGTGCCCATCGGTAGATTTTATACTCACCGAGGGCATCCACCTCGAGCTGGTTACCCACTGCCAGAGCTTCGTCCAAAGACAGCCTCATGAGATTACCTGCACAGTCTGCCTTTAGGCCAGTGCCTGTTTAAAGAAAAAGCTTGTGAGGAGGAATGTCAAAAAAAATAACTTAAAAATGTGATGAAGTAAATGCGAATGAAGGCTTACTTGACTGCACATTCTGTTTCATATTTGGCCTTGCTTGACCCAAGGCGATTACTGAAGCCATCACGTTCCATAAGAAACTTGAACACAAAAAGCACATCATTTAGAAATGTCAAAATAGGCAGCTAGCAGTGATTAAATCAAGAGAAAATAAGCTTACATGTCCACAGGGGTCCACATGCTTCACGAGAAAAGCAGCAAATCCAAGAGGGAAAAAAACTACAGGAATCCAATCACTATCAGAATGTGGCACTGTACCCCCAACAAGGTCCACAAACTCTGAAGCGACTAAGCTGACTGCTTTACTGTGTCACCACCAGCAGTCAATATATACCGATTGCTAATGATGCACAGGTGAGGCCCATTAGTGATTCCTTACCCACCTCTGATGCAATGGGTGCTCTTGATTACTTATCGAAAACATTTAAATTATTCTGTATATGTGGAAAATAAATACACGTTTATCAGCAGTGTGATAAACATTTTTTTTATTCATCTGATTACAAACATATTTACATTTGTGATTGGTGTGTGATATATGTAATTGTCTTCATTATTCAAGATATCAATATGGTCAAAAGAATACAGGAAGAAAGTTGGACGGCTACCTTTCATTAGCCATGCATCACTTTATATAGACTTAATCAAGTAATATAAAAAAAAATTGTTTCTGTGCTGCAGCTAAGACACATTTTTCCAATACTCTATGCCAACACTTTATTAAGGTTTTGTTTATGGTCAAAAAACTCCCCCTTCTGTCTTTATTAGTGAGAGTAAAACCCAAGCTCATCGTTTTTGCCTGCGCTTTCCAATCGCTGACTTATACAATGATGTACTTTAATTCATGAGGCCATTACAATTTTTTTTAACTGGAAAGTTTTGAGTCAGTGCAATGGAGGGAATATCAAGGCTCTTCTTAACAACAATACATAATGGGCCGGTTTCACAGACAGGGCCTAGATTAAGCCAGGAGTAGGCCTTAATGTGGACTAGTTAAACTGGGACGTTTAAGTCACTGTCATGGATATGGCTTAAGTTTGGCTTAGTTTGTCTGTGGAAAAACCCGAATCTCGCCTTAAAGAAGAGCTTGCCACAACCTTTCAACAAAGGACAAAAAAGATGACATTGCATGAAAGTTAGCCCGAGAATTCCATGAACAGAAAATGCAATATCTGAAGGAAGTATGACATGAAAATGAAAATAAAATTCTACAGGTGGAATTGGACATTATTTAACCTTTATTTTAACAGGCAAAATTGCTTGAGGACAAATTACCTCTTTTCCGAGCAAGGCCTGGCAGAAAATGGCAGCAGTTAGAATGAATGAAATATAAGACAAACATAAGAAGAAAGCACAGACATGAGAAAACAGAGACAAATACATTCCAGAAGGCGAAGAAGAAGAACAATTGTGAGGCAATGAGAAAAGTTTTAAAAATCATTCTTAGTGATGAGTTCCTGCAATTTGAGTGTTTTTTGAATAGTGTTCCAGGCGGTGGGAGCAGAGTACATGAAAGCCCTCTTCCCAAACTCAGTACGGATACTGGGGACAGAGGTGGAAAGAAAGTCCAGAGAGCGTAAACTGTATGACATGAAGTTGGAAGAGAGAGCTATGATTCAAACAAGATACAGTACTACTGAGACAATTGTGATTACTAATCACAGTGAAGATATATAAGTAGAAAATAAAAGGTGTTCATGTTGTGTTTTGTCATTTTGTTATTCATGTGTGTCAGTATTTTAAATCACAACAACCACATTTGAAAACAGAATTGTTTTAGACACTAATTTTATTATGCTGAAGACATCTTCAATTTAAATGCATCCATCTAATAAGCTCAAGCAACGTTGTTATTTTCAGTGCATTTTCCATATTGAAAGCGGTCTCGAAATGTAAATTCATCAAATAAATGTTTTGGATAAGACCTATCCACAAGTACTCTTCTGGCTGGCCTCTGCAGTGGGAGTTGGTCTTCATTTAGATATTCCAAATAGTCCATGATCTCTCACAAACACCACTAAACTGAAGTTAAACCTGCCTCCTTGGAGGATTAGTTTAAACTCAAATTTAGACCTAGAGTAGCTCTAGTCGACAGTCTTGCAATTGGCTTTGTTTAATCCAGAATAGCTTTAATCTAGGACTATTTTAAACTGAGTCTGTGCAAGTGGCTTTGAATTAATCCAGCTCAAACAGGCATTTTAGCCTCGGACTAGGCTTAAGCCTTGTCTGTGAAACCGGCCCAATGTCCCGTCTCATGCAGTGGGATGTCTAGTGCCCTTCATGAGATCATACAATCATCTTACTGATCTATAACTTTGCTTGTGTAGACTGTTTATATTGTCCTTGCTTCACTTGTAGTTGCATCTTCACGCTGATATCTTTATATCAGCGTGAAGAAGGCCTATAGCTTCAAGGAAGCTTTAATTATTTGTTTAATGCTGATAACACTTGAATGCTTTTATTTTATATAACAAACACTTATTTCTCACAGATTTCTTTACTAATCCCAATGTGTCACAGAGATTATTATAGGATTTTCTCCGGTGTAGTTTGTTTTGTTTATATATATATATATATATATATATATATATATATATATATATATATATATATATATATATATATATATATATATATATATATATATATATATATGTACTCTATAGCTTATGAGGTTGTCAGTATCCCCGGTCTATCTTGTGCTGCTGGTCCAGAAGTGTCTGTTGCAGGCTAACTTTGGCATCTTCAAAATCTGGATTGAGCTTTAACGCCTGCTGGAAGTCACTCTTGGCATCGTCGTAAAAACCTATAGGATCAAAAAAAAAAAATGTAAATGTATAATTTAAGAATTTTATGTTCTGTAATGCCATGCCAAATTGTCTTGTTAAGAGTCATCAGTTCTGCTTTCTGTGCAGCACGAGCACAGAGCTAATACACAGCTCCATCTAGTGTCTAAAGACCACCAAACTGACTCCACTGACTGACTCACTCACACACACACACACACACGCACACACGCACACACGCACACGCACACGCACACACACATCTCCCAGCTAAATTCATGCTCAACCCCTGGGTGAAGAATATGGTTACTGAATCCTTTCTCAGATATTTATAAGAAGACCTGCAGCTTCAACAGGAAGTGTATAGAGAAGGCCTATAGCTTCAAGGAAGCTTTAATTATTTGTTTAATGCTGATAACACTTGAATGCTTTTATTTTATATAACAAACACTTATTTCTCACAGATTGCTTTACTAATCCCAATGTGTCACAGAGATTATTATAGGATTTTCTCCGGTGTAGTTTGTTTTGTTTACTTCCACTGCAAATCTATTACAATAGACACGGTTGTGGAACATCTGTTTGCTATCATATATTTGAGTGTTTTTACATTTATACAGTCATTTTTTACTTCTAACCACTACACCATGAGCGCACCCTGATGATAGTTTTTGACAGCACTGTATAACACTTTTGTCACCCTTAGGTGTTCAACTGGGTTGAGATCTGGTGACCGAGAAGGTAGCATAACAGGTGAAATAATTTCGTAGCTGTATGGAAGAGACTTCATAGTGTTTTATTTAGACTTATCTATTGAGATTCATTCTTTTAATTTTTTACCTAGAACTAATTCCTCATTGAATACATTTTAACTCCACTTTGGACTTTATTTCAGGGTTCCTGTTCCCTTAAGCAAGTTAGATTTAAGACTCGGAATGAAATTAAAGAACAATTTCGCAATAATTCAAACTGAAGAGAAAAATGGCATGGGAAAAAAACAAGGAAAAATAGGAATTTAATAGAGAAATTTCTATTACAAAATTGTTTCGAGTTTATAAATTGCAACCTCAGAGAAGAAAAAACTGTTGATATCATTTGACTTCCCATATTTCCCTTTTTATACTTTTGAAATATTGATCCAAGACAAACAAATAGAAACTAAGGTCTTATTTTTAGATTAATTTAATTTAATTAATACATTTTAAGGAAATGGAAACCCTGTAATTAATTAATATCGAATTGCCTACAAAACAGTTGACATCATTGTGGATCCTGAGAGGTCACTTATTATCCTGTCAGTCTTGAAGAAGATCAGTTGTCTATTATAGACACTATAATAATGTAACTTTATACAGAAACTGATCCCTAAGTATCCTCACCTAATCTATAATGGATGAGCCCCCTGTTGTAGAAAGGTGTTTCAAACCGGCTGCCAATCTCTATGGCAGAGGTGTAGTCGTCCACTGCTTCATGAAAATCCACCCGGAAGTACTTTATTTGTCCGCGGTTGTTGTAAGCAGCGGCTAAACTACTAGCCGCACATCCCCTGTGGAAGTATGACACAGTTAATGCTTACTTCCAGAACAATTTAGAGATAGTGAAGAGAGAAAAACAGGTTAGCAAATGGTAAGAGAAAACCGGGACCCAGAATTTGACAGGTAACAGAATATTGTGTAACACTATTTTGACTACTAGTAGCTTTCAGCTCGTTTTTCCTTCTTAAAAAAGGACAAATACTACCTGGACTGTAGGCAGGAAGAGATAAACTTCGTGTACAGTTCTTCTGCCTGTTTGAAATTCTGCTTTTTAAACTCAGAGTGAGCATGTTCAAGTATTACAGAGTTATCGTCCTCCATGGGTTTAAGTGTGAGACGGTTCTGTTTACATCAACAGCGGATGTCACGTCATGTAAGAGGACGTCCAATCACATTTGAGTGCGTCTCAAGTGGGAGTGGCTTAGCAGCACCGGACTAAAATGTAATTTATAACAACAAATATAAAACAAAACAAAAATACTGTTTATTTATATTCATGATTTTCTCATACATTTTGAATTGGCTTATGTGTTACCATTAAACCATTATTGAATCCAGTCACTACAATACGTTCATATTATTTATACCAACCTTTTGCATTTGTAATTTAATATTACAAATGCCACTATGTCAACAAATTATTTTTTATTTTTTTAAATAAAAAAAAATCAATAATAAGAACTCCGTGCTTTCATAAATAGGCTAATTCTAAGTGTATTTTTTTCTTCTCTTTTTAAATGTGTTTTACAATATTTTATTTGACTGTTTATGTATGCATATAATATTTTATGTCTTCATTATTTCAATATGTATGGTGAGCATCTTCAGCACAGTCAAACAAAATAAATATTTATTTTATTCTCTTATGTTGATGTGGTTTTAATTATAACTTAAGATAGTGAGTGTTGATATCAGATGAAAAACTTTACCTATCCTGCAAGTAATTATATAAATAATATATAC
Organism: Ammodytes marinus; assembly: GCF_949987685.1. NCBI lineage: Eukaryota > Metazoa > Chordata > Actinopteri > Uranoscopiformes > Ammodytidae > Ammodytes > Ammodytes marinus. Next base: position 8,877,927 of record NC_137223.1, on the reverse strand, counting down.
GATATTGTCCTAATGTCCCATAATATTAGATAACCCAAAGTAACGTGGGTGAATGAATGAAATCCAGACCATAGTATATCACTCTGTTCTGAAGTTTTGTAAGCAGGTGGCAGACTTGATTAAGATCTCATAAGGCAGGGCTGACCCTCAATGCAAGTACTGAAAGTGCAATTAAAACAAAGTTAATGTTTTATATCGTGGAATAATATTATCCTAATAATGCAGCAATGGGGATATTTTTTTTTTGTATTTTGTTTTTTAGAAAATGGATGTGACCTTCAAAGACCCAAACATCTGTCACACCAGTCTCAGGACATGCAAGGTGACCCGTAAGCAAACTGGTGAGACATTCTCCATCCGTCTCCCGGATGAAGAAGTCAACTCTCCTGGTGAAGAATGACACGTTAAAGGAAGTTGAGGCGCACTTTTCCTTTTGCGGCCCATTTATCTCCAGCCTGTGTGGTCGAGTTGAAACAGGTCATATGGAGACCGAGGAGGAGGATGCAAGCCACTCACGGCTGACACTGCTGAGAAAATGGCAATAACAGACAAGCTGTGAAAAGCTGTAGACCGTTACATCACATGAATGAAGGACTTTCTGCAACCCAAAACATCCAGGAGGTCACCAAATACAATACTTTACTATTCAATACTCAGTTTAATAATTGAACAGTTCTATAAGTAGCTTAATTATCATTTAAGTATTACATTGCTGTTTTCTGTCTTATTGATATTGTTGTCATTGATGCAATAGTTTGACATTCTACACGTTCTGTAGGCCTATGTTATGTTTATTTTGCATAAATGTTGTCACATGCTGTGCAGATTATTATTCATCCTGTAGAGCTATTATTATTTTTTCATTGTGTGAAGCTATATATTTATACCGTATTTAGGTCACATATTCTTTATTTTTTTGCATATACTTATTCAGAGTTTAATTCTAAAATGGGAGCATATATAAAATATCCTGCAGGGATTAATACAGTTTTTTTTATTCTGATATAAAAGAAGGGCAAGTGCAATCCTTGATTTCAGTAAATAAAAATACCCAAGTATTTTTTCTTGGGTTCAAATGTCACGAAACAGTTTTAATGATTAGAGATCAGGTTTGAAGATAAACCTAAATGAAGCCAGAGAAAGCCCCGAAAAGTTTATTTTGGCAAGCGCAACCTGTACATTCTGAGAATGTTATGTTCAGTAGCATCAGGAGGTGAAGCTTCTTCTTGCTCCCTAAAAGTTGCTGTTTGCTGAGAGACTTAACACAAAGTGTCAAAGTCCACTTTGGTCTGGAACCAGGGCAAACATCCATCACTCACCTTCCTCCAGGTGGTCCTCTTCACGGACACACCCACAGCACCAGCACCCTTCACTTCACTTCAAGTCATTTTTTAGTTCAAATAAAATCTATTCCAGTTTACTTCAGCCAGACTGCACAGGTTCATGTTAATGCAGTTCTGTGAGCACTGACAATAGTAAGAAAGGGAAATTCTTGTATTTAGAAAAAATCCCAACTGTTCCTTCAATATAAACCTACACATTTCACAGCTCTTTTACAACCACATGTGTTAACTTTAAACATTTATTTCCAGTCATTCCTTTGGCTGTTCATTATTAAGTTACAGGAAAAAAAAAGTTTGATATTGCTCTTTGTGAACTTTATAAAAACACAATTATCAATGAAATTGATCCCTGTTAACCTGTTTTGAGACATGTTTGACTTTTATCACGTTCTTGTTTCACTAGATCATTCTGGACAGGGCAGCTTTGCGCCAGACTTTATGTGTCTTTTTCACTTCTCGGAAGTGTGTGAGTCCCATTCATCTTGCTCCACCAAAACACTGGTGGGCTCACCTCTGTGACCGCCCGTGTGTGTGGTAACCATGAAAGCCACTGAAATAGCAAACAAATAATAAAACAGCTGTCTGCTTAAAGGAAGCAGGGAGAGGATCCGAACCAGACTGGAGGTAAACGTTGGCATGTTGACTCTCTACCTCACACTGACAGAGCAGACAAGAGGTGCTCTGTTGTCCGTTCTGTTTGAGGCAAATAGGCCAACTCATTCCCAAGGTTACGTGATGACCCCTCTCTGTTATTTTTATGGAAATGGTGAAGGTGTAAAAAAGACATATTGGTGATAGCAGGGTACCAAAGAAAACAGATGGTGGTGTAGTGTCATGGGCACATTATGCTGCTTAATCCATATTTATATTGATTTTGTGAATGGACATGTGTTTCTGAGTGAAAAGCGTCAGGAAGTGATCCCCCACTGACCCCAGATATTCGAGCAGTTAGACAGTTTTTGTGAATCCAGAGTTAACTATAACACATTGTTAATAGAAATGTCAGAGCTGGTTCATCATGTGTACCTTTCGATATTGACACAGAAATACACATATGGCATTGAAACTAACAGTCATACATTAGAGACTGATATAAAGCCTCTTTTGTATCTACAGAAACATATTTCATAACCATATGTTGATTTTCCCAACAAATCTGAAACTTTTTTTTTTCTCCTCTGGAAACACTTATGCTATTTGTGTCCCAATGTTTCAAATACAATATTGGATAATAAATGAATATTTTAAGTGAATTTTACTTGAATGATCAAATTAATAAAGATCAAAATGAATAAATAATGTTCTCTTACTCACAAGAAAATAAATAATAATAATAATGGATTGGATTTATATAGCGCTTTTCAAGGCACTCAAAGACGCTTTATAGGGTTCCAGGTTCCATTCATTCACACACAGTCATACTGGTGGTGGTAAACTACCATAGTAGCCACAGCTGCCCTGGGGCAGACTGACGGAAGCGTGGCTGCCATTCAGCGCCTACGGCCCTCCGACCACCACCTCAAACATACAGCAGTCATACACATTCACACGAGGCAAGGTGGGTGAAGTGTCTTGCCCAAGGACACAACAACCATGACACAGGTGGCAGAGCGGGGATCAACAACCCTTGGATCATTGGCCGTCCCGCTCTACCACCTGAGCCACGGTCATTGTAAATGCATGTTTACAATCCTTATTATATAGTTCATGTATTTATACGATCAAACAAGTCACACTCCTTTAGACTTTTAAGTAAATAAATCAAATGTCTTGACTTTTTTTAACAGCACTTTCCCTAAGCAATTATTGCCCTCCATGATATTCACATCCTGTCACGTCTATAAAGTAGTTTAGACTTTCCGTGGTAGACTCCGCTATTTCCACACCTGATTAAAATAGCTTCACATTGGCAAAATGTTCATGAAATCCAGCCTTAACCAATAACAGCTTCACTGTATTATAGAAAATGTCATTTGACACATAATATTGTCAGTATTAACCTTTAGTCAAGCACTCAAAAAGACAACAGTGAGCACAACAACCTCCTTGGTGATTATTTTATTGTCCAATTTCTTGTTTTATGCCATCATATAACATTCAAAGATCAGATGATTAACATTCATCATCAATAACACACAATACAACTTGTAACAAAACCACTTTTGATAGTTAAACTATTGTAAAGAAAACATGCAAAAATATATAAAGGCCAGACACATTTTACATTTAAATTTGAGTAATTTTTCAATTATAATCTGTTACTACCTTAATCCAAATAGTCCTTTATCCTTTTTATAAAAACTATATACACATTATCCAACTTTGTACAATCAGAACATAAAACATATAGAACAGTACAGGATTAACAATAACAACTATACTGTTTTTGTTATTACACATCACACTATGTTCATGTAGTTGTTTAGAGAAATAAGTCTAAGTTGCTTTTACAGCAGTTTCAATAGAATTGCATTTAATGTTCGTACAGTCCGTAACTTGAGGGACATCGGCGTATGAATCAGAGGTTCAGTCGATCTGTGGTTGAAATCCATACAGCAGTTAAGGGAGGGTGAATGTCAGGATGTCATCATGTCAGGAAGCGATCTGGCTGGTGGTCTATGTAGAAAGTAAATAAACAAGAGGTCAAACTGTGTGTGTGGTTGGAGGCTTGTACTACAAATCACCTTGGGGGAAAAAAAAACTGACAACACCTACCGTCACAGTGTGTTCAGCTTTAAGAACGGCCCACCATGTTCTCCAGGCGCTCTATTCTGCCAGACACGTCGGCTAGTGGGATCAGTCAAGGAAACTCATTCACAGATATCAAAGGTGGATTTAGCAATTCTGGAGAATGCTTGTTGTCAAAAACCCTTTAGTGTCAAAATCAGTAAAAGGTTCCCCTTTGTTAACATACTCTTTATTTACATACCCGTTTACAGAGGCTAAGCCGTGCAGTAACACCAGATTTTTCTTTTGAGCGCACACACAGTATGAACAGGTAGCTGATTGTGATGAATTAGAATGGAGGTCTCTAAAACCGTCTCTTCCCAAGTCGTTGCGAGGCGAATCTTTGGTCTGAACTGGGCTTTTCAAACATACAAGTCACACTTTTAAATAACATGCCAACAGGTAGAAATAAGGAGCATTCGTGTCAGCAAAATGTCCTGCGGAAAATGTTTATAATAAAAAGGTTTTCCATCTGAAACAACAGGGGAGGATATGCTTGGCTGCCAGCTTCTGGAGGGCGGCCTGTGTCTGCTTCTGGAAAACCAGTCTGGCTTCACATTTACAGGGATCCTCCACCACCACCGCCTTCACCTCTTCACCGGGAGAAAGCACATTTCACATCAGTGAGGCAGATCATGTAGAGAGTGAAAAAAGCCCACAGAATGCCTCCCCCTCGACTTTTTCCGACCGGGCATGCGTATTCAAGAACAAACAAAGCTTGTACAAATGGAAACGAATTCGAAAGATAAATACTTTCCAAAATATTCCATAAAATAAATGTTGCATTGCCAGTTTGCTATATGAATAACACAGATATAGAGAATCCATTCTATAGCTATAATAACCGATTACTGTCCATAAAACCCTTCAGTCAACAGTGCATTATACAGACTGGAAATATGCACCAACTGGTTTTGAAGCTTTAACATATACAGTATATACATTAAGCATCAGTATCACAACATCAGTATTTATATTTGCCGCGAGCATCAGTATGTTATGTTCTTACCTTGCAGGGAACATGTTTTCTCGTCCGCATTCAAGTAAAAGCCATTCCGGCACTGACAGTAAAAGGAGGCATTGCTGTTTACACAAATGTGTTCGCAGTCATTTCCAATGGCACATGGTTCCAGACCTAGAACAAGCCGGGATGAAGGGATGGCGCTGTCAAGATGGCAGTTCATGTGCTAACATACAGTATAGTAGGTAGTTTTTGATAGTATGGTGATGGTAAGGTAGAGCTGTGCAGATAGCAGAAGTGCACTAAAAAAGTTGTACTCAAGGATATACTGTATGTTGATAAAGTTACAATAAGTAAAATAAAATGTTTTGCTTGAACTAATTAAAAAATCTGTATATTTTCAATCTGTTCTTATGTGCTTGTAATTGACCACATTTCACTTGTGGTGGCAAACCTTCACCCTCATTCCTCACATCTCAGCCAAGATCATTTGAGAACTGCTCAGCTTCACTGTGCGTTGGGCAACACAGGTAAAATCACAGACATAAACCTGAAGTGCAACAGTAATGACATCAGTTATACTGTATGATGGGGACAACAGATGTCATAAGCACCATGGGGGACAAGGCAAACATCGGACAGTCACATGGTAAAGATTTACAAGTTTACGGTAGAATCTCATTTGTCCAAAGTTCTTGTACAGCAAAATCTAAAAATTCTGATGAGGAAAGTGCTTCATGTTACAGTGTGTGAAATTTAGATGTAGAAATGGGTAAAGGTTGCTAATCCAGGTTAGTTTAGCACAAAAACTGGTAGTCAAGGGTAGCAGGTGTGTACTTCAGTCGTTATTGCTTGGAGGCCTTTGTTTCCAGATTGATTTGAAGAAGTAAGGTTCTACCGTAAATTTAAATAATTAAATATTCAAAGCAATCACCATAACCATGCCTTGAGGCAAAACAGAGGACTAATTATGACTGTAAGTTTTGCTTTTAAGAAAATAAGTTAAAAGTTTTCGGGCTGCACAGCCCTAAGACATTACACTGGTTTACTGGACGGGTATAAGCAGGTTCTAGGGCCGACATCTGCAGTCCATGTGGGGGTTGAGAGCATCTGATATTTACCCTCATGATTTCAGAGTTTACAATTTGCAAATAACACAGTAAATGACCCACAATCTGCAACAAAACCCCCTTCTAGACTGAAGGTGCCCCTTACTGAGGAACTAGGACCTGGGTTAATGGTGGGAAAAAGACTTGCATGTCTGTTTTTGTCCTACCGCACAGTGTCTCCCTGAACTTGGAGGTGAGTTTCTCGATGACACCGTAGGTCTCCACATAGAAGACGTGGTCGTCTAGAGGGATGCTGGCCATCTGTTGAAGGGAGCGCATGTCTGCGCGGTCCACCCCCACTGCGTAGATCTCGATGCCTGAGGCCCGAGCTGTGGCAGACACCTCCTGCACCTGATCTTGAGGTCTCCCGTCCGTCACGATGATGGCCACCTTGGCGATGTTCCTGGAGGGAGGCCGGGCTCCAGATGCCTCGGTGAAGGCTTCATTGACCGTGGTCCTAATGGCCAGGCCTGTCATGGTGCCCGCCGCCAAGGGCTCGATGCGGGAGATGGCTTTCTTCATGTCGGGCTTGTTCATGTGGTCTTTGAGCAAGAACTCGATCTTGACGGTGCTGGCGTAGTTGACCACGGCCACTCTGGTGGTCTCCGAGCCAACGTCCATAGTGTCAACCATGTCGGCCAGGAATATCTTCACCTTCTCAAACTCACCAGGACGCACACTGCGAGAGCTGTCGATGATGAAGACCAGGTCCAGGGGGCGGCTTCTGCACTGAGACTCGGTCTCTGGTGATCAACCAAACCACGGCAGGTTTAAGTCCATTTTATTACCAAAAAAAACCCAGGTAATTCTTCATAAGCAGTCAATATTGTTTGTTTAACGGCCACAGCGACTCAAACATAACAATCAAGAACAGAACCCGGTACACTTTGAGATGCACAATATACGTTCCCATTTTAACGAGAAGTTAACTATTGTGCATCCCTGTGATGGTAAAATCAAAGGTTATGGTTCTGTTGAAATGATATAGTATGCCATAATACATGCTGTATCATTTCAGTGTTTCAATGGTTCATCAGAGACATTTCGTAGGACCAATCCTTTCATCTCATTTCCCTGAATGAAAAGGATTCTTGATGAATACATATAACAAGTGACATCACACAGATAGAGACAGTGTTAGGAGCCCTACCCATCAAATCACATACATGTATACTGAACTACATTTCTGTGTTTTTCAACATTGAAAACAGGATGAATTATGTGAAATCAAATGGCAATTCAGTCCTTTTGAAATGTTCCTTATTTTGTCTGCCACCACATCACCTAGCCTACTATAATATTCCCTTTAAAAGAAATGGCGTTAGCTTCAAAGGAAAAGTTCGAAATTTTGGGAGATAATTTGATGTGTTCTTGTTGAGTGATTAATGAAACGATTGATACCACTCTCTACAATGAATATGAACGAAGCTACAGCCAGCAGGCCAAGGCTAGCTTCGCTTAGCACAGAAACTAAAAACGTGGGAAAAGCTAGCTTGAATCCGTCTAAAGGTAAAACAAATAAACAAAAAAAGGAAAGAAGCTAAAGCTTGCTTATTCACACTTTATATCTTCTCAAAAGCAAGTGTATAAAACGACACATTTTTGTACTTGTTTTGTATATGCTAAATAAAGAAACTTGAATTTGAAGGCAGTTTCCAGATTTAGATTGAATCTAGATTAAATGTTCATTAGTGAGTTTTAGAGGTGCTGGTAGGTTGGATTTTGTTACCTCTGCTTAAACAGGCTAGCTATTTCCCCCTGCTTTTAGTATGTATGCTAAGCTAAGCTAAGCTAAAAGTCTGCAGGCTGTGCCTTTAAATCTAAAAGTCAGATAAAAAAGTGTTATCGATCTCCTTATCTCAATCTCAGCAAGAATGAAAATAAATGCAAAATGACAATGCACGTCTTTAAAAAAAGATAAGTGTCTGCTTTAAATTGCATTTGAATAATTGTAATTACTTCTCAAAATTAAACAAACAGCTCTGACCTGGAAAACATTGGCGAGCATTGGTTGGGTTGGAAAGCAAACCCGACTGGTAATATTCTACCTGTCTCCACAGGACTGATGGTGGTGATGAAGCCGCTTTGGGTACTGACCGGTAGCGTCACAGGTGCGGTGGTCCCTGCTGGCGCCACAGTGGTCACCACCACTTGCATGGTGGTTGTCGCCGGTGCTGCTGTAGCTGCCAGCAGAGTTGGCTCTGGTAGAGTTTGGAAGCTTATCACAGGTGCTGGGTCTGACATTGTTGGGCATGGACCTTTCAATTTGTAATGAAACGGGCCTTTGAGCCTTTGTTGGTGATGGTGATGGTGATAGTGATGAGGATAATGAGCTACTGGTGGAGACAGACCTTTGTATATGTGATGCATGTGTGGCACCACTGGCCCTTTGAATGTGTGGTGATAGGGCGGCATGGGGACTGAGGGTCTGTGGTAAGTCACTGGAGGAGATAGAGGATGGGGTCGATACACTACCGGTGGAGGGATCCTTGGTGCCTGGTAGTGGTAGTGATACCCTCCTCTATACGTGTAGTCACTTCTGTGAACTACAGGGCCACCAGAAAGGAAAAGTGATAGAGAGAACATTAGTAGTTTGAAAGTACCGGAAAGTTGTGCAAGTTGTAGGGAAATATACAACAACAACTTTTGCTTTCTTGGGAACACATAAGTGTTTAGTTGAAGCACAAGCGTGAATTCAGCCGGCTGGGTCGTTTGCAACAAGCTGGGATTATCCTGCACAGAGTTTGCCAAACACCCAGTCAGGAATTTCAGATTTCATGCATGCTGTGTTTGAGAAAATTGTAAAATCCTGTTCAGCTACTGGTTAGGTTAAACCTTTGAAAGATGAAATATATCATCTTACTGGGCCAGGTTTAGCTTTTAAATATTTTGTTCAAAAGACAAAAACGACTGATTTAAAATGTAAACTGCAACAATGAAGGAAACAAATCTTAACATGTGAAGAGATTCAAAAAGACTAATGTGCCTAAATAGCAGCTGTGGAGTGTAAAGTGAATTCACTCGGGTATACAGAGTGAAGGACTTTAATCATATGCTACTTTAACTTCACTTCATTTGAGAGGGAAATAATGAACCTTTTACTCCACTAAATTACTTATATTTACAAGGTACTTTGCACAATAACATTTTACACAGAAACCCAATGGAGGAGTTAATGAATTGTGCATTATAATATTAAACAGTATACATAAGGTCGCTGTTTATACATCCAATAATCTTATTCATTGTATAATGGTACAACATTGACAGAATTTTTCCCATTTTTAAAAAAATATTTGATTGAAGGGTTTTCCTCCTGGGTATCAAATTGTTTTTTAAATGATACCAGTTTAGGATTTCATTTTCAGCAATGCATTGGATAAGCAATCATTCGCTTTTTAATGTAGCCTATAATGTAAGTCATTTGAAAAAGCACCCATAGCTATTAAATTAAGTTAGTGGAGAAAGGAGTAGAATATTTCTAAATGAAATGTAGTGAAAACTTAAAAGTAAGCTATAAAGCAATGTACAAGTAGGCTACCTCAAAGGTAATTATACTAGGCCTAGTAGCCTACTAGAGTAAATGTCGTTACTTGTTTTCCACTGCGTATTGCACATTTTACTCAAATACATTATAGAAAGCTATCATGTGTTTTTGAATAGAAGTTGCAATCAAACTTACTTGACGGGTTCAGGGTCCTCATTGGTGGTCTGCCATTGTTTCTGGTCTGTGCGTAACTTTGCGCGGCGATCAGCTGAGGGTCCACCGCGCTGAGGTGGTACGTGGCCAGCACCTCGGACATCAGCAGCGAGACGCAGCACAGCACGCTCCACAGGAAACACTTCATCATGTCTGCGTTCACACTCAGTAGTGTAGAGTAGTGCGTTCAGTAGCCCACTGCAGTGATGTGCCCGGTGCCTGCTCTGTCTCACAGGGTCCTGCTCCACTCAGCAGGGGTTCAGAAACGCCTCCACTAATGATGCTCCAACCCCGTCAAAGCGCCTGGCCAATCCACGGGTGGGACATTACATTCGTAGGCCTACCACCTTAACACATGGTATGGACGGCGATGTCGTAACAGAAGTTACATTTTTCTCTCTCTCTTAAAATGTCCTATAATCCTGCATCTTGGCTTGACCTGTTAAATGTCTAACGTTATCGTGACACCGCCTTAAGATAGTACTATATTTAACATCATGGAAGCATTTTATTATGTTTGTCTGTAGGCCATTCAAAGCAAATCCTCACTGTAAATATAATTATATATTGTAGCCTATTATATCTACTGTATAAACACATAGAAGCAGTGTATTAGATAATAATATCCATATAAAGTTTTTAAAGTAAGACATATCAAAAAATAAACAAGATAAACCAGACATTTTGACCGGGAAAATAAATATCACAAAAGGATTCTCGATAACTGGATTTTAAACATCTTAACCAATCAATATTACTTGAACACTTGACCGAAAAGGCCTAATGGTGTTTCAAAACCCTTTCCTCACTGAAAGCTTAAGACAGAAAGGATAATTTCTTCAAATTTAAAACCTGTGAGTATAAAAATTATCAAGCAGTCTCAGAAACAAATGCCTAAGGTAGCATGAATTCCAAATTTACTATAAATACATAAAGTACTGAGGACCAGGCCTATGTGCGATATAGTTGTAGTTCAGGAGGTCACTCTTTAAATATTTCTGTAAACTTAGGTGTGTAAACAACAAAACATCATGTCTATGATTTGGTGAAAAGAAGACAACACGTTTAGGTTCTTTGAAATGTTTTATATTCAGACCAAATTTACGGTGAAGGAATAAAGTGACTTTAAACATTTTGTATGACTGTAATTCACAATCATGATAAAAACAGCCATATTTTGATCAAATGTAAGTGCTTTATAGTTAACTCATTATTGAACATTAGATTGGAGCATCAAAACGTACCCATGACTTTAGAAATAGCATTAGAAACGAGTACACATCAAGATCCATTCAGAATCCAGAAGAGCTGACTTTCAGCAAACATATGCCTTAAAACTGACAGAGTTATTATATATATATTTTGAGCATTTCAAATAAAAGCTGTCGAAAACTCAATCTGCTAATGAACACCTTGGGATATAATGGAAATCTCCTTAATAGATAGAAGTGGCTGTTTGAACCTGAGTCAAGTTTTTTTGTTTCTCCACACCAATTTGTATTTTGAATTTCATTAAGCACATTTGACACGGACAAAGGAGTCACCATGACGTACATGTTCTGAAACGTTTATTGAAGTCAAATGCTATTGTTCACTAGGATAAAATCATATTACCATTAAATTAATGGGTGGGGTTGTTGATAAGCATGCAACTACTAATGTCCACAAGACTAGCTTTTCTGCTCCAGATGTCAGGTGAGAAATAAGAAGGGAAAATGATCCGCCATCGCCGTCTCTCTCTCTCTCTCTCTCTCTCTCTATGTCTCAGATAGGAAACTATTCACTCGCTTTGCTAACACATCAGGGCAGCAGAGAGGCATGGAAATGTCAGGGGTGGTGGTGAAATGAACCACAGCAAAGCTAAAAAAATAACAGACCAAATAAAAGGGGGCTACAGACTCCATTCAAGGTTGAACTGGAAACGTCTAGATCTTAATTATTAGGAGGAAAAGTAACACAATTCAACAATAATAGTTATAACAAGTGGATTGTCATTATATATTTTTTCAAACACTTCATATACCAATCTATAGATAGGATGGTGCTGGATTGATGATAGCATATCAAGCAACTTAATTTTCACATGTATCCCTTTTTACTAAGACATTAAAAAAGGCCATAGGGCGGAAGGAGAGGGGAGGAGGGGGGCTGGTAGCTTCCGTCACTTTTCAAACATCACATTCATTCAATTTCACACAGATTTCAGTCCTTGCCACCTTTTTCTCCACTCAAACCTCCGGGACGCTCAATAGAAATACAAAGGACAGGGATGAACAAAACACATCAGTGGCCTTACACACACACAGTAGGTCAGACGAGGGGGTAAGGGCGTGATGGTGTTCAGAAAGGGTTAGTGAGGGAAGGTAGGAATGCATATGGTGGTGTGTGCGCATGTGTTTTGGCAATAGGGCTGGTGCTTAAGCTGGCATGTAAGGGGGAGGGGGCTCCTTCTCTGGCATCTTCATTGCCATCTCATAGGTGGGCAGGATGTACTGGTGGAGAAGGGGGAGAAAAAAAAAGAAGCATAAGAGTCACAACACTCTGAATGAAACAGTCAAATCTAGATGCACAGTTCAGAAGTGCGTGGGTACAAGTTAGGGCTGCAACTAAGTATTCATTGTTTAATCGTTTGAGTTCTTACAACATTTTATGGGGATTTGTTACTTTATTCTGACTATTAAAGCAGCTAAGCTGATGCTTCAAGCTACTGAGATGGTTCGACCCGGATCACCTGGCTAACGCGCTTGTTTTCACTTCACTAATTGCTTTCTTGAGTTGTAAATAATATCATCCAAACTTCTTACAATAAGTTTATTCCACCGTGCAATATTTACATTCATAGTTCAGCTTCACAGCGATGCAGAACAACAGCAGTCAAAACCGTTTGCCCTTCCAGGTCAAACACCTGCCAATCATCAGTTCCTGTCATGCCCTTGTAGGGCAAGATTAGACTGCCACCTAATGGCCAAACAGTGCATAACAGACCACACTTGTAGATAACGTTTGGCTTCTACACTGACATAACATAACACAAATTTAAACATTTTGTCTGTCCAGCAGTTCAAAACGTAAAGATATTCAGTTTATTGTCACAGAAGACATACATTTGCGGAGCCGGAAACATTAATGTTTAGGGATTTCTACAAGAACGATATGAGACACATTTAAACCCGTTTCTAAATGTATTTTGTGTTTTTTTTCTCTCGATGTCATGGTAAACACGTATGAACACACACTCTACTTTTGACTTTTTCAGACTGTTAAGGTGTGGACGGCACACCACCTGCTGGCTCATGTTAGGCATTACACAACTGTCCAGTGTGTATTTGTGACAGTAGGTACTGATCGTGAAATAAATAATGCTAAATGTATAGCGCATACCTGGGGAGGGGTCTCGAAGGCAGGGTAGACCGCAATCTCTGGCATGTTCCTGTTGTTGATGTACTTGTAGCAGTTCCACACACAGTTGATCAAGTAAGCCTGGAAGGCAATAGTAAAGTTTGTATTTGTATGGCTTAATCAATGACTTCACAAACACTTTCATTCTTGAAGCCTTTTAGCATTTGATTTCATATATTATTTATATTAGTTTGATTTTGCCGGGACATGCAGAATAAACCAGGTTTAACTGAGAATAATAAATGATTTTACCTTGAGGATGACGAGGAAAGCAAAGAAGACAAGCACAAAGAGCAGCAGGCAGCTGGAGTCCAGAGACAGGAGGTTATCCTTGTATGGGAAATCCGGCTGAGGAAGAAAAGAAAAATGTCAGATAATCAATAACGGTCCCCCTAGGGGTCTCCAAGTTAAATTGAAGGCTTTTTAATACCTTTTTAAATGCTACTTAACATGAAATGTAAGGCCAACGTCAGACCATACTGGCAAACGTTTTAACAAAGAACATTTATTTTAAAATCACATTAATATACTCTCATTGATTAGTTACAATAGCTTTGCGAAATGTGTATCCTCTTAACAACAAAATCTAAAAAGTGCTTATTTGTCACATAACGACCCCTCTTCAAGTATTTAAAAAGGCATTCAAAAAAATAGAAGCCCTTCGTGAATGAAGGTCATACTTTGCAGCGAAATTCAATACTTTTAAGGATATTATTTTGAGAATTTTAAATCCAATGCTTTAAAATTTAAATCTTTTAAGGCCCCGCCTGAACAAGAGCCCTTTCTTTTAATCCTCATTCAACTTACATCGTTGCCAAATTGCCAACCAATGCGATCGATAGAAAATAACTTGACCTTCAATATAGTCTCCATAGAGACTTGGGGCTGTCATAGCATCAACATGTCACAAGCCTTTGCCATCTTTTCATTATTTAATAATGCAATTGTTGGATCGATTGGTACAAATCTGTGGTAAAATAAACAGGGGAGCGGTGGTGTGATTGATAGATGATGTCAACAGGATAATACTGACCAGCTGGTCCAGGTAGTCCTTGATCCTTGGCAGGTAGGTGAGGGAGCTGATGGCCACCAGGCAGCTCAGAGCAAAGTCAAACAGCTGGTAGCAGAAGAACGGGATGAGCCAGCCGTCACGATGCTGAGGACACCACAACAAAGTCAAGTTAGGAACAAACTCATCGATTGGGCAGATCCTTTTTGTTCCCAAGGAGACCATGTTGCATTTTGTTTCCCTTTTCAACCTAACCTCCACACACTTGTCTTAACACATCTGTATGCAGTAGGTAAGTTAACGCTCTACAAAACTCTACAGATGAGGACGCAGTCACAGCCCAAGCAGCAAACAGAAACACTATTTTCCCCTTTTTATTGTTTTAAAGTAGCTCGTAACCTTGGTTTTCTTGGTTTAAATGTCTTATATTTTCCCTGGATGGAAAATGTTCGTCCTGCAGCTCAGGCTGTGACTGATTTGTGGTTTGGTGGGTGAATAAAAAGAGCCTGCCCAACAGAGACAGGGCGCGCCAGGGCATTAGAACTGTGTACAATCACATGTCTCACTAGAACAAATCCACAGGGACGGTTGAAAATCAGCAAATGTGGTCACGTCACAAGGATCTCTAGAGGCATTTTTTTTTCTCCTACCAAAAGCACAGTCTACTCCGGCCTTTACTTCACTCTCCAACCTACCAGATTTCATTATGATCATCAACATGTAGGGTATTTCATTGGGACACAACTACAGCAACCGCAGCTCTGCACTGCCACAATGTATTGGAGGAAGGGTGTTGACTATTGTTGCATGGGAGACTGCACTTGCACAACAAAAGCATAACTCCTGCACACACTGCTCATTGTGTGTCATACTTTAACTGCGCAGTCATCCCAACTAGCAGCTAAATGCAGGGCCACGTCAAAGCACTATCAAACCTGTCAAGTCTTGATGCCATCCGGCCTCCCTGTGAGGTAAAGATGACAGGCAGTGAGAACATAGCATTGTGCGCTACACTCCCACTGCATCGGGAGTGGTGTGGAACATCCAGTTGAAATATACCGTGGTGAAAACATAGAAACAAAAACAGGCTGATCTGGTATTTCCTTTTCCGTCTTGCTGACCTCTTAACTCTGGTGCCTTTACATAAAAACTTGAAAGCAATGAATTTATATGAATTCATACTCTGGGATAACATATTTGCATTAAGACAACATGACAGAGCATTATATGAAGTGCATGCTTGAAAAAGAAGAGTTAAATAAAACACAAAGTCCCACAGTGTGCACACTTACAGTAATGGCTCCATACACCATCATGGCACTGATAGTGAGCATCAGCAGAGAGATGGCAAATCCAACACAAGCGTTCTCTGTATGAGAAAAAGGGAAAATTAATGAATTTACCAAATGCAGGGGACGATTTATTCCACTTTTTAGTTCCTTATCTTGTTCATTAAAAAGGCGGAGTCAGCGATTCTGGAGAACGCTTCTTGTCAAAATCAGTGAATATCTTCTCAGGATGCGCTACATGTACGTACTGTGTAGGCTGAAAAGAAATCCGGTGTTAAAACAAAGTCTAGGCTCTGCAAACCGGTATGCAATCGAATGGAGCCTGCAGTAGCTAGCAACATGGCAGTTTAAAGAGTCTACGATGTGTATTTGTTTTCAACGCGCACACAGTACGGAAAGGCAGTGGATCATGAGGAGAAGATATTCACTGATTTCGACACAAAGTGATTTTGACAAAAGGCGTCAGCCAGAATCGCTGACGCCGCCTTTAATGTGTACATCACTGAGTGTGGATGAAAGCACATCAGCCTGTTCTCTCCGAGGCAGCAGTGATTTGCATACAGTGCAAGGGACCTGTCTCCAGGGCTTCTCTCTTTCCAGCTTACTCTGCATTAAAAAAGGGCCAGCTCTGGGGAGGGTTAAGCCTCTCCCTCTCAGTTGCGTAGTGTCCGTAAATACACAACAGTGAAACTCAGTCTTGGATAATTAAAAGAGGCCTGCCTTTCATATCCTCTTCTCTAGCCATCATTCACTCTCTCGCTTCCTCAAATTGACCTGCCTGTTGCACTGGAGAGATGATTCATGTGAGAGAGCTACTGCAGTGATGCGGACCACAGACAGTTCTGTGTTATCCAGTAGCTCAAGCTGAACAACTGGTACAGCAATATGGTGCAGCAATGTGATTGTGTTTTTGTGTTGTTTTTACTGTTTAGCTTTAGGTTTAAGATTAGGCAGGGTCACATGTGAGAGAAGTGCCAAAGAGTCTTTACATACATACAATTTCCTGTACTTTTTTTCCCATTGTAAGTTAACCTTCCAATTATTTTGTAAAGTAGGTTGTGTTTGGTCTGCAAAAAGTCCCAACATCATTAGGGTGGCCCTTTACTAACACAGTTTACCTTAGCCAAATCTTAAAATGTTTCTGTTTTGTCAGAATCAGTCAACAAAAAAAGTATTGAATATTCATTAACCCAAACTAAAAGCCAGAGACTATTCCCAAGTGTCCTTTCTAAGTTAATTAACTGAATGAAGGTCATTAAATAACTTTTAAACATGGCCTGAATCGGGAATAAAAAGGAGTGCAGCCTGACAAAGCTGTGTTATGGCAACGTTGTCTCTGCGGGCTGTGGATAATAGGAGTGTAAATGTGGATTTGGACCGCAATTGCACTATATTCACATGAGAGCGTGCATGGAGGATCTTTCACTACATCACTCTGCCGTGACCGATGCCCTGTGTGTGTGTGTGTGTGTGTGTGTGTGTGTGTGTGTGTGTGTGTGTGTGTGTGTGTGTGTGTGTGTGTGTGTGTGTGTGTGTGTGTGTGTGTGTGTGTGTGTGTGTGTGTGTGCAGCACTGAGTCAGTGCTGCACATTTATCTGTGGGGCAGAAGGATTCTGCAGACTAATTTTTATCATCTGTATATTTTGTTATTTATGATGATGATAAATTCATTCATTTGTGTCTTCCAAACACATTGAAATAATTGTTTTAAACTTTATTTAAAACAAAACAAAAAACAACGGTTTTCGTTACTTGATTTTTCCTAAATGTTTATGTTTTTTACTAACCGGTCAACCGATTACACGTGTACACCCGCACATCCCTAGTGGTCAACATCCACTGCCCTGTGTGCTGGCATATGCCTGCTGTGGGAAGGTCAACCCACTGCTGCTATTTCCACTCCCCTCCCACTGAGTCACTGCTTGCGAGAAATGAAGAGGCCTTTACCGAGCCAATCAACAAAATAACCGCTAGACAAAAAAAAAGACAACCTGTTGGTTGCCCTGACCTGGCACATATAAATACAAATACCTATGAGCAAGACCAGGAAATACTAAAGGAACAACACCGGCAACGGAGCATCAATAACACAACATTTTCAGACAACATGTAAAACACATGTTCTGTTGTCGTTGTGAGTGATTTGGTTTTACAGTCAGTGGGGAGTTGTGCTCCCTGTGGGAAATGAATCACATGTGAACCTCAGCACAGCAGCAGTGTATAGTCTCTTGAAAAGAAGAGCACAGCAGCAACTCAGTGGTTATCAGAAAAAGAGGCCACTTTTATATCCAGCACAGAGAATGTGATTGAAGTTTCACAGTGGAATCAAACTGTTAATCGTAACAGAATGTGCTTGATGTGTAAATGCTTAACAAACTCTAAACAAATTCCACATGTTTTTATAATGGCGTTCGCAGCCCTTAAAGTAATTCTGCTTACCGGACATCCTGTCAGAGGCAAAGTAATGGTCGATGACCTCATATTGCAAGTCAATGGTGGGCACGTTCTCTGGGTGGGTCACAGCTACAGTCAGCAGGATCCCCATCAACAGGTTGACTACCTGGAGGAAGGAAGGAGGGGAAATGAAGAGACATTTGTATTTTAAAAACTGTAGCAGTTCAGTTTAAGTTAAATTTTAAATTGAAAAAAAAAACCTCAATACTTTTTGGAATGCATTTAAAATGTATTTGTCCCTTAAGGCCTTTGCACACCGGGCGCAACGTGAATAAACGCAACGTAAAAGCGAATGTTGAAATGTGAATTTTGTCACGTCTCACTTTAGAAGCGACGTCCCAGAAAAATCGAACTCAGTTCGAAAAAATTAAAACGCAAATTTGTGATGCGAAATGACGGCGCTGGTGTGGAAGCTTGTATTGACTCTGTATACGTTCGTTAATTAACGGATTAATCGCACGAATAAAACGCGCCCGGTGTGCAAAGGCCTTTACAGGCAGCCATTGGTTCAGTGGTTCAGGTCAATCATAGACTGTAAAAAAAAAGGTCAATATAGTGGGAAAACCAACTTGCCAAGAGGATGAGATACTACAACAATCAATGTATTATCCCCTTTTCTAATGTTTTTAAATCAAATTTACTTTATCGTGGGTATGCAGTCATAATTGAAGAACCATTTAAAAGGTGCAGTGTGTAATATGACATCATCAAGAAAGTTCTAAAAAATGTTACAAAGTTCTAGAATGCAACGCTCCCTGGGTAACCCCACCCCTTTCGAATAATAATAGAACAATTCTAGACTCAAGGACGCTCTGGCATTGCATTAATAGTCGGCCAGTGAAAAACATTGCACTCACAAGATACAATGTGTCTGATAAAAATGTATTCCAAAACAAAAAAGTAATAATAAAAAAAACTGTGATAAAGAAATAATTCACAAATGTTGTGTTAAATTGAAACTGAGATTAGAAAAAACTTGCAAAATGCTTGTTCATGTTGTAAAATGTATGGAATTCATACTCAGTGGGTCAGCTCTTTCAGTGAAACTAGCCCAAACTTGACCAAGAATGTCCTCATCGAAACAAGTATTTCACCAACATCAATGTCGCCTTATTATCTTATATTCAAAGAAGGTCTGTCGACGGAAGACTGCAGAAGGTCTTATTAGCCACTTGCGTATACCTATTTGTGTGTTTAAGGAGGATAGAGTAGGGAAAGCCAAGTTTTTTTAATGTGAAAAGAACATAATAGTAAAAAACCCTAGGTGTAATGTTTTGTCTGGTTGTATCAGATTTTAAAGCCAGTTGAGAGTATCACATCACTGTGGAAATAGGGATTTTGTGGAAATAGAGGACAAGGTTCATATAGCGTAAATCAGGTTAGATCTTTGGCCTTTTTTTAATGCCGCACTGATTGGAATTAAATACCAATTTTACAATAACAAAAACGTTATAGAGAAAAACGACATCAGATTTTAAATTGCGATATCAGATTTTATTTTTTTTGAAAATTCCACTTCCCATGTCTTACCAATTTAAGACTTTTGAAGGACATTTTAATACCAATTCAAGCCTTATTTTTGGATGAACGTCCAAGACCTTTTAAGGATCTGTATGAAATCTGTGGGTGTATCTGATTTTTAAGGCCAGAGTAGGTGTGCCACATCACTGTGGAAAGAGGGCTTTCCTGGTAATAGAGGAACATGCCTCACGTGCTTTTTAAGAGTATCAAATATTGTCCAGAGCAGGATTTGGAAACGCAACCTACAACATCTGTTACGTGATGTGGCGAAACCTACAGTCTGTGGTTTTAACCAGAGGGGATTAATCCAGCTTTGAGCAGGAAGAGAGTGGAAATATGCAGAGGGCAACGACAGCGCAAACAATTAGATATTTCAGCGTGACCATGAAATACAGATGCTCGAAAATAATCTAACTTACTTTATACAACACACTCAATTTTAAAATCTGAATACGCCTTTGTCCAATGATGTTACTCATTTGTAGTGAAGCTTGTTATGATTTGACAGCAGTTAAGTTAGCATGTCACCGTAACATCGGCTAACTCAAGCTAACGTCCTACACAGCGTCACGTCAAAATGTCACACGTTTAAAGCCATACAATCGAACTCAGGTTATTTACTTTTGCAGGCGCCTACTGAAAGTTGACTTATCGTTAATTGTGTAGCCGTGTATTCAAGATTGGGCGAGTTTTATTCGTATCGGCTGAAATACAGAGCTGGTAAAAACTGAAATTATAGCATGCTACTGCTAACGCTAGCGTTCCCTATAACGTTGACTCGGCTGTAACGGCTGTCTTTAGTCAACAATAAAGCTTAGCTAACGTAAAAACAGCCATAATACATAGAATCTCGGAAACCATGTACATTCTTTATATAAGTTGCTACTTAAACAAAGTTATCACAGTTGATCCGCAATGCTAGCCATTAGCTTGCTAACCCGCATCGACCATTTTACGCACCATGTACCATGTCCCCAAGATGATGGTCCCCGTTCGGACATGGCAACATCCACAGCACCTGGTAGTGTACAGTCTGTCTCGACTGGGCTTAAAATGATGCATGTCCTCCACAAGTGTAGGAAGAAACATCAGTAGAGCTGGTCGTGGAGAATAAAAAAAAACACCTTCACACCATCAACAGTCAGTGAACTAACACGGAGGAACGCCCACCACTTCCCCTGACGACATGCGTGACACCGCGGATGAAAACAAACGCTCTGACTGGGCAGAAAAGGCGGGGATCGATCGGAGGCCTTGCTTTGGCGGACAGGGGACACCTATATCAAAACATTTCAATCACCCAATAACACATCTGCACAAATAATTTCTCTTTTTAGACTACTTTGTTAAATGTTTTTGTATACCCCCCCCCCTCCAGAATCTGATAGTTTTCTGTTTTGAGTGTGTTCTATCTTTGTGTCTAATATGCATTTGAAAAAATAGCACACACTGTTCCACAACATGGATGTTGTTCTATAGATCTATGTGTAGGCCTACATAATATCCTCTCGTTGTCGATATTATGTTTAAACTGCCGGTATACTCTCAATATGCTCATAAAACATCATACAGACAACAAGGATTAAAATTGTTATCAGGCTCATTTATTAACAAATTGGAATAAATAGCAAATATAATTTTACAGCAGATATCTATACAAGATAATGTGTTACATTGTAGCAGCTTCATTTCCTTATTATTTACATATAATATATACACTTTTTAGTACACTGTTAATTTACAGTGCTTTCATTCCAGCCAGCCTCTGACTCAAAGCAACCATCAGGAGAAATTTGAGGTTCAGCAGGAGTCGGGGTTGAACCACCAACCCTGCTGTGACAAGTGGACAACTACTCTATTTACTGAAACAATGCCACCCTAGATTTAATATGAAATAATTAAACATATATACACTTAAACAAGATTCATATTACATTGTTTAGTAAACGTAAAGTAGCTCATATATCTCTGGTACAACCAGGGCTGTATATCCAGGATTGTAGAACTATTGAGGTGATCAGTCCTCGTCACAAAAGGCTGGTCAAGCATACTGTAGCATACTACCACGTTTTTGCAAAAAGTCACTCTAGATCTAATTTAAAAAAAATGTATATACTACAAAAATTTGTGCATAAGTGCAAATAAAGCTGCCACTTTAAAATGATTACATAACAAAGTATATTGTAGACGGTTGATCATTCTTAAATCAATAATTCATCTGGGACCATCTCTTGGCAACCACATGCACACAATAACAAATAAGGTTAGGAACGAATAGGATTTCACATGGGGAAGACAGAAATTAATTTCAAAATAAAAGTACATTTAAACACTGGTCATTTGGCTGACAGACTTCACCTGTTTTGTGCAAAAATTAAATGTTAAACAAAGTAGAAAAAAACTAAGTAAGACAACACAGAGAAACAAAAAAACACATCAAGTGTTAGTTACTAGCCTACATCCCTGTGTAACATAGAGATCTCAAATCTTTGTAAAATATTGACACTATTTTAATATAAATATAAATAAATTATCAACAGCAGACACATTTGAATCCCCATCTGCTTTCCTTAATCCCATTTACAGCAGCTCCTTTGGTACAGAAATTTGCCCGGCATCATCACCTTAAAAAAAGATGTTTGGACAGTCAAACAAAAAATTCTTTCCTGTTGGGGTTGTGTTATTCTTTGCCTGAAGACCTCTGCTGGCCAAGAATGTATCCTCCGTCATCTTTATTTTTCCATTTGTAGATCAATATTGCTGCCAGTGCAGCTGCGAGTATCACTCCTGTTACACCTCCCGCAATGACAGCTGAAATCATAAAATACACAGTTGAAAATACAAATTCACAGTGTATCATCCTGTCAGATTCAGTACAACATAATGCAAAGTACCGGCAAAAAGGTCTATGTTCTCCATGAAGCTCTTGCTTGTTGAGACAACAACAAATTCAGATCTGCCATCTCCTGTAGGCCAGAGAGAACTCTCAGCGTCCTGAAGACAAAAGAAGTTACATTACTTTATTTCCTGCTCCGTCATCCACATGATAAAGTCAAGAAATAGTGACACTATTTATGAAAATAACTCATGTGCCGTACATGGGAAGTATTCCTGGTTCCACCTCCTGAGTTTGCTCCTAATATTCGGACATCTTTGCTGTTGGTTGGGTCCTCCATGTTTTTTATTTCACCTGTCGAAATAGATTAAATGAAATATATTGAGTGAAATGAACAACTATTGAAATGTAAAGTGGGTCATCAGTGTTTTATAGTTGATTTTCTGTACACAGATTACCTTGTTCTGAACAATCCCCTGAACCAGAACCAGAATTCTCCAGCGCATCTCCTGATCCCTCTAGGTCTTCAGGAAGGGCAGAAAACTAATCACATGGAGAAAAAGGAACAAGAGAATTTTAAAATGCAGCCCCACCATACTGTATTATCATCAGACATATAAAAACAGGATGCCTGTGATGGCACTTTCCAGAAGAGGGGCTATAAAGATATTAATCATGTCTCAGGTACAAAGTCCAACAGAAGAAACACACAATCTCAAAAGCACCCTGCCGCTGAGCGCTGACGAACCCCTAATGACGCAAATGTGCACATAGTTTTCACCAATAAAGTGTAATGAGTAGAGAATATGGCCTGACTTTAACTGCAGTATTATCCAACCAACCAACAACAACTATTTGATTATCCAAAGGTTTGGTACAGGAAGTAAAGCTATTGTCAAGGAAAATGAACTACTGCTTTGGAGGATTTGTTTATCCTTTTTCTTTTATATAATTATACATTAAATATCTGAGTGTCTTTGCAACATTGTTCAGACAGAATAAGCAAATTGGAGACATCGTTACAAGATGTAGGAATTTTTTATATTAATTATTTTCTGATATTTGATTGACTAAATTATTCATTGTAAAAGACACAGACACATTTTACAAAAATAATTGCAAGTCGAAGCTATTTAAAAGAGAAGGATGGTTTCAGAGAAAAACTTTTTTAACTTTACTACATGCATCTCATATTTAAGCCCATTTGATTGTACTATGATTTTACTTTCAGCATGATAGCAAAGTAGTTCAACCTCGATCAGCTACAGCATTAAAACGGTGCTCTCACAAATGATCGCAGTTTAAATCCTTCATAAAAAGACATATATGACATGCATCTTTTATGCATAGCCAAATGATTGCTCTTGAAACTTTACATTTTGGTGTTGCTACTTTTTATTCAAATAAAATATCTGAAATTCCTTTAGCTCTACTGCATTTATTCCACAGCTATAATCACTTTGTTACTATTGCGGAATATAATCCCTGGGACACAATCCAATACAACATTAATTAATGAGCTAATGAGCCCTTTGACTAGAAATTCTAGGCTAATTAATTTATATATTAAGGTTTCTGATATTAAACAATAGCCTACTCAAGCCCTTATAAACGATAAACAGATACATTTAAATTACATACACCTGACCCGACCTACATATTGACATTTCGTAGGTTAGCCTACTCGGCTTATTTCAGGAAGTGAGAAAGGTGAGCACAAGATGTACTGTTTAAAATAGTGTCACTCAATGTAAAGCCTACTCAATGTATCTCTACATTATTAGACTGTAACGACTTACCGACAGATTAACTGGACGTAATAATGTCACAAATAAAACCAACGCAGCTGTCAGATATATCGTCATGTTTCTATCGTAGTCCTCTTCACAGGAGTTCTTCACAAGAGCTCGGCAGGTGTTTTGATTGATGGAACCTCGTGACTCTTCCGGACTACCCAAACCCCGCCCACCAATAAACCACTGAACGTTCCATGGCAACTGCAGCAAGAAAAAAGGTAAAGGGGTGAAAAAAGTAACCTATACTTACCTACTGTTATAAGTAAAAGTTAGTATTCAAAGGTGTGCTTGTACTATTTAAATTACAAAAGCATTTAGATTACAGTATCAAAAATAGGCCTAGCCTATACTCAAGCACGCATTTTTATTGTAGCCTATGTTCGTTAAACCTGCAGTGTGTAGAATTTTGGGTTTTATTTCCTAGCAGACTTTGTAGAAAATAATTATAATATCCATAAGTACGTTGTATTTAGTGCATAACGTTAGGGAATTTCGGGTCTTTAGTTGTAATATTGTCATATATGCCTGTTAGGAGACACTAAGGTCAGTTGTATAGATAAAGTCTCATCTCCTTCTACTCCAGAATGTTATGGTTCACTGTGTTCAGCTCTGAACCAAAACATTGGCACGCTTGGTGCCCGAGCCGGGGAGGTGTTAGAGATAGCGCGAGGTTAATACACAGCTCTAAGCATATGTATCTGGCAGAATTGAAGTGCAAGTCAGGAGAGTTGCAGTCCGGTTCTCCTTGGCCAAGTCTGTAATAAATATTGCTTCATAATTCATCCAAGTCTCCTGAAATATTCTTCCACCTGAGTTGACCTCCAACCTTAACAGAACTTCCTTCACACATCATAGCTGATTTTTTTTTTTAATAATAATTATTTTTACCCTTAGAAAGGGTCTCATATGTCCATATTTCTCCATACCTTGGACCAAGGCATTGGCGCCGCCATGTTGGAAGCGTCATGGTTGGAATGTCATCAGGTGCATTGTTTAGAATTTAGAATTTTTCTTGTCCTTGAAGGCCACTGTAGCTTCTGTTATAATTCGAAAGGGGTGGGGTTACCCAGGGAGCGTTGCATTCTAGAACTTTGTAGAATTTTCTAGAACTTTCTTGATGTCATATTACACACTGCACCTTTAAAGAAGGCCTGGTGAGTTAAGTTTATTTCATTTAGCAGAAAAAGGTTAAGTTTATGAATGATACATCTAAATTACATTCAGATAATTTTGGTTTACATAATCCATCAGTTGTGGGAAAGATTATTAGGATCAACCCATGCTTCTGAATATGAACCTTTCAAAACAGATTTAAAAAAAAAAACACAACAATGCTGATCAAATGTTAGAAGAACAGTTTAATCATACATAGTCACAATTCTGCTTCCAAAAATGAGTGTTTACTTCATCTAACATCTGGAAATGTACATAAGGCCACCTGAAAATGTACATGACTTTGACAGTGTGACAAAACTCATATGTTCATATTTATATAATTGACAATATTTTACATTGCTTTTGCTTACAAGGTAGAAGCTGTTCCAAAATACAGCACTCTTCTGTACAAAAATAATTCTTGTCATGTCCTGTGAAGTTTCCATGGTAGCAGAGAGGACTAAATGCAGCCTCGGTTTAAGTAGAGTGTTTTTTTTCCTTTCATTTTTAAACTGTCACTTCAGAAAGACTATCAACAGGGGATCTTACAGCTCCCATACAAATAGAGGCTGGCCTATTCCCATTATGGATTAAAAACAAAAACCATGCCAGATTGTGAAGCCATAAAGTTATTTTTTTCTTTAAAATAACACTGGATCAAATAAAACTGTATACATTATATTCAAGGGGAAAGGAGTGATGAATATACACACATCAAAATGCACATTTTGCCTTTCTCCCCAAAAAGTGTAAAAGACATTTACAGCATAAACGTTTACAAATGTACAACTGTACAGACGAAATAAAAGCATCACTACAAATTTAGAGCAAGGCCTGTCAAACACCACGACTAGACATTTTTTTTTTTCAATTAAACTAATAATCTTACACTTATTAACTGCACATATACTACATGTAATCTACAATTATTCATATGAAGCAAAGAAGCCATCACTACGAGCGTTGCAGGTGAATTGTATAGCATTCGATGGCCCCACCGGCCTCCATCAATGCACTTGCATACCCAACCAAATGAAAAAAAAAGAACTTTAAAAAAACAAAAACAGAACCATTAAAAAAGAGGTTCTTTAAGCATCCCTTTCTTCAACGTATCCCACTAGTTCTAGTTCATACCACCTCAGATGTACCAAAGCTGGGATAAACTCCACTTCACACCAATGTTTTTTTGAACACTACTCTGACCTTCAGGCGGTGGGGGTCCCATCATTGCTGCAAGCCCCCTACCCAAAAGCAACAATTTACTCATACATAAAGATGCTATACATTGCTAAACTACTTCTACGCAAGAGATGATTATTCAGTACATAAAATATACTGTTTTCTAGGGCAGTGATCATCTCAAAACTACAAGACAGATGTTACACAAAACATAAGAAAAAAAAATCATTCCAAGCATTAAAATCACAGCATGCCAACACATAGCCCACTCCCACCCCACGATCCCCACAAAAAGTACCCCCCCCCCCCCACTACGGTCATCTCATGTTAACATTATACCAGGTTACACAACCGCTGTACAACCAAACGTCATGCTCTGCTTCTATAAGTTAATGGTAGCTTTCTAGCTTGCAAAACCCCCGCCCCACGAGTGATCACCTGGATGAGGGAAAGACGGCTCAAATGGGGCAGCAGCAGTGGATGCAGTAGAAGCAGCTCAGGTTGGTCAGTTGTTCATATGTAGTACCGAAACGTCAGGCAGACTACAAGCTGCTGGGGTAAACACAAACACGCCCCCCGCCCCCCCCCTCGCAATTTATCCTGGAAAAGGAGGCAAGAAAAAAGCCACCACTAGAAAACACTGCCCCCTAGACTAAAGCACCAATCCCCAAAGCCAAGCTGGCAAACCGGTCTTGAAGACCTTTGGGTGACTGTGGCACTTGGCACATAGTACTCACCTGTGGACGGAAGGGTTTCTATCCATCCATACTATGTAGTGCTATTTGAAAACTAATCCAGCAGCTGCTTTGGCATGGGAAAACAATTTTACTGTGCATTTGATCATTTACAAATATATTCAATTGCCTAGACTTAATTAGGACAGCTGACATAATAAGTCCTATTACAAAAAACAAATGGAATTGTTTTCTTTTTTTTTTTGCTTTTTAAAAGGATCATCTCAGTTTAGCCTTATAAAATCACTTGCTGGTGTTAATTGTAGGAATTGTAAATTTCAGCAAATGTGTATACGTTTTTTCTACAGAGAATTTACAAGGTAAAAAACTAAATGTACAAGATAATATGAAAACCAGTCAAATACATCAATTACATAATTAACAATGGGCTTGTGCTTTACCCAGGGAAAAAAATGAAAATATGAAAGAAAAAAAGAAAAAACAAAGAATTGGCCTGCTGACTGTGCGTCCCCTGGGGGCTGTGCACCAGGGGCGGCAGAGTGGCAGGGGTCAGTTGTCACAGCGTTCTTAGGTGAAGTTGACTTGTCTTTTCTTTTTTGTTTTTGGTAATTCCCCCCAAAATTGGGAGGAGGGAGGGTGTTAAAGGCTAACCCCTATGGCTAAGGAGTGTCTCTCACAGAACAGGGGGTTTGGGGCTCCAACTCCTCTTCTTCTTCAGGGGGAACAAGGACGTCGACGTTGACTACATGAGGCCATTCGGAGGGCCGCCGATGGGACCCAGTTCAGGTCCGCTTTTCATGTAGTACTTTTCTAGCTTGGCCAGAATGTGCTTCCCGTAGGTGTACTTGCGTAAAGTGGCAATGTGAGGCCGTATCTGAAAAAGGAAGGGCAAGCAAAATGTGAACAAATTAAAAGTTTGGTTGAAATGATTATGCAATCAAAACGATTCATAATCAATGGAAGTCATTTTTCCAAGGAAAAATCTCCCGGATGTTCATTAGTTTCACCATCTAAAATGTGATTTACTGGGTGATTTTTAATTCAATATATTTAGGTTTTCCACTGTTTGAACAAGAATCTTGAAACTGATGCACATTAACACTTAATTTATCGTTCAAGAAAAAAATTGTCCGAATATCAAAGAGCAAATGAATTATCTCTAAATCAAGGTGGTATTCAATTTGGACACGAGGAAGCCTTGTGTCCATATACACTGCCTCGTTTCACATCTGCCTGATCACAAGAGTGTTGTAGTGGACCAACCTTGTGCATGATGATTTTGCGCTGAGCAGGTTCTGCCATGTCGATCATTCTTTGGACAACGTAGTTGGCGTACTGGTCCTTCATCATTGTGTACAGGGCGCTGTGTGGCCCGTCTTTCTGGCAGCACACTTCATCTATGAGCAATGCTCTCTCTGCACGTGAGGAGTGGATCACGCATTTCTCAACAACATTACTGAGGAAGGAAAGACAAAGACAGAAGAGCTTCTATTACACTTATAACGGAGCTGAAGGCGTTACAGCACTGGCTAGGCATGGACAATTTATTTCTCCATTAGGAAGGCTGAATGTTCCAGCTTGTTTTAATGTCCATATTGTATTTGTGACACATCATTATGCACTGGACTGATGTTTTTTTCTTTTTGTTGCAACAGTAGGTTGTGTATTGTAAATGCCACTACCAATATTGAGATTCTGCCCAACTTAACCTTTCCTATGTGTGGCTGGAATCAAGTTTATGGTACTTTTATTTATCTCTCTGTACGGACCTTAGGGAAGGCGGCATTACATTTTCTCAAGTGTGCCCTTGCATGTGGTGATTTGGATCAAAAAGGCCTGACTGATCTATAGAATAGTCAAATCTAAGTCCATTTCCCATTATGGATGAAAATAAAACACATTTAATATTGATTCAAGTTTTGTTTTCCAGATCTATCACTGATAATAGTTTGCGCCTTGGTTATTTGTAGCTATTTGCTGAACTGTGCTCGTGGTCACTTTTAATTTAAATACAATTGGCTGATGAAATATTTAAGGTCCGACAAGGACAGCAGTCAACATTGCCAGCGACATGTGAATCTCAGTAAGACTCTTGGCCCTCTGCAGCTACATTAAAAGCTTACCTTGCAAATTTGTGCTGGCTGAGGATGAGAACCTTTCCGCGAACCTCTGCCACTATCTTGCTCTTATCTTCTGGCCTGCCATGCTCCAACACGTGCTGAATGACGTAGTTACCGTACTGATCCTGCAGGAGGCAATGGAGGCGTGAGCTCGAGGCAAACAGCCATTCAATATGAAATAATCACATAGAATCTGTGTGACACCCTATACTCCGATTGATACTCATGCACTAGTATTCACCACTGGTCCTTAAATCGGTGTGAGAGATAATCATGCAGCTCTACAATGAGAGATAGACGAAATGAGTGACAGCCCCATTTGAAAGTATTTAGAAAATGGGTATCATTTTAGTGTGAGAAGATGGAGCCAAGAACTCACCTGACCAAGCAACACAAATAACACCACTCGGACTTGATCTGATTAAAGTAGTACATTTGTTGGGTGGGAAATTGGATCTCCACCTTTAATTTTGAAATATTTGCCTTTAAATCCATTTCCTGTCAATCTGTTTTAACAAGAACCTTGGACTTGACTTCAAGCCACGTACTAAAGGTTCAGTGATTTAAACACTACTTGTGTTTTAAGTAGAGGTTTAACTCTCTGGCAGCATGTATCAGGCAATTATGGTGAGATCGAGATAAAAACAGAAAAACAGATTAATCAGGAGATGGTGTAGGCAAAAAGGGGATCAGACAGCGGGGAAGAAAGGGAAGAGAAAAAGGCGGCTCAGTGGGTTAGGAAAAGGCCTGTATGAGTTGGATAACTATCTAAAATGTTAATTAGATTTTTGACGAGAAATGATAAAAAAAAAGGGGGGGAAGGGAGGGAGCACAGGGACATCCGCGAGAATGAGGCAAATTGCTCTGACCTTGAACAGTGCATCGCGGGACACTGTATAATATGTTTTAGGTGTCATCTCCAATGATACGCCTTGATATTTCTAGATGGAATAGGTGAGGAGGAGGGGGGGGGCAGGGTGGATGTTTAAATAATCACACACGTCAGATGTAATGACAGCTAACAGTACAAATACATTCATCCTTTCACTTTCACACTTAGCAGAGCACGACTACTGTACACAGGAACAATGACAGGCTCACAAAATATGAAATGCTCAAAACATGAAGGACACATGCAAGTAACACAAGACACGCACACATCTCAACAATGATCAGTCACATCTGCAAACAATGTGAGCCAGATTGGAGCCAGATGTTCTCACCTGGCCCAGCTGTTCAGAGTGCTGATGCAGCTCTTCCAGGATGGGCAGAGTCTGCTCCTGGGTGCAGTGCTCCAAAATCCTTTGGATAACTCTGCAGCCATATGGATGTGTGGAGAGAACAAACACCTGCAAAAGGTAGAAAGAAATAAGCATACAGTAGGAAAGCTAAACTGAACTTGTGAACTGTGTAGTTGCAATATCTTTCACTTATACGTTTGTGTCTTCTTCATATTACATACATGCATTTATATAAACTACACTGTTGGTCAAAGGAAATAGGGACATTTGGATTCATAAACCCACCTGTCCCTGGAAGGCATCAATAATGAACTGTAGAGCCTGGGGCTGGACACACTCGATACACTTCTGCACCACATGGTTGCCATTCTGGTCCTTGACACACTTCAACACGTGGCCATCCAGCTCACGGACAATGTCACTCTGAAGTGACAATTTGTAACATTTAAACATTTAATATGTTGGATCGATAAAGAAAATTAAAAGAATAGCCTTAAAACATTAATTAATTAATTAAAAAAACAAACTTGGCAAAAATGTTGTGAAAGCAGGGAAATCTGACTTACAATTACCTGCTGGTCTGAGGATATGGACTCCAGGGCTTTCTGAATGACCCTGCAACCATACATCTGCAGAGCCAGGGGAAGGACGTGTCCACGGATACGTGTTGCCAAAGCCAGCTTCTGGTCTGCACTTCCAAACTGCAGGACACAAAACACACACACTACTGTACACATTCTGCAGAAAACTAGAGTCTCTGATTTAGTTAATATTGTTTGTTTACCGAGTTGACGACGAGATAAATTAAAAACAGTCCCTACCTCAAAGAACTTTTGGATGACATAGTTCCCAAATACATCAGTCATCAGTTGGTATGCTGCTTGCAGAATCTCTCCAAACACCATCTGCCTCTCAGCTGGAGTGGCCCTCTCTAGCTTCTGCTGGATAAATCTAGACAGATGAGATTGGAACAAAGAGTAGAGATGGAAAATACAGATCAGTCAAATTGCTTCACAAATGCAGTGTACTTCCCGTGTTAAGGTTTACAGTTAAATTGCAGAATAAAGCAGCATTTTAAAGCCAGAAAGTACAAATCTATTATTATCTTCTCCACCTGGATCCATGCTGGTCTTGAGAGAACTCCACCATGTGTCCCGGCAGGTCACGGAGTTGGAGGTTGGGGAAGCGGTTGTTCCTGAAGTCTTCCAGTAGGCGGCTGCGTCCGGACGGCATGACGTCAGAGCGACTGTAGCGGGGCCGAGCGGGAGGGAACAGCTGGCTGCTGGAATTGAAGAGACTGGACGTCCCACCGGCGCTCCGGTATTTAGCCTCAGCACCAGGCGCTGCAGATATGTAGCGCCCGCTGCCATTCGTCAGGCCACCTAAGATTACAGATGGATCGGGTACTGTTGAAGTGATGGTTCTTAGGACTCAAGACAAATTAAAAAAATTAAGAATAAATCTGCTAACAGTCAAATAAAACAATACAAAACACTACAGCAGCCGTCCGGATAAATATGAGGCTTACCGAGGTGAAGGCTGGAAGAGGATCCATGAGAAGAGGGCAGAGAGGGTGGAGGAGTGAGTGGGGAGTGACCTGGTGTGAGCCCAATGGGGCTGGGGGAAGAAGAGTAACCCAGGCTGTTGTAGAAGGGCTGGCCGATGGGAGTTAAACTACTGCCGCCACGTTTGTAGAGATCAGAACTTGCCAAAAGGGAGTCCCTGCGAGATACACTGCTGCTGGTAGAGCTAGATACTGCAAGGGGAAATAAACGAAGAACCAGCGTAAGAAAACAGACTCCCAAAAACAAACCATCTTTAATCCTAATGTAATTTATGGCCGAGTCACTGACCAGAAGAGCCGAAGCCTCCGAGGGCAGAGCCCAGGCCTACACCGAGGGAGCCACCGGCACTGCTGAAGCCCAGGGAGGAGCTTTGTTGTTGTTGCTGGGCAGCAGAGGTGTGTGAGAAAAGGGAGCTGCTCTGAGATGTGTTTGGGACTGATCCAGACCCGTAGAATGAGCTGGAGGGCAGGCCACTGCTGGGTGGGGGGGCCTGCTGCTGCTGTTGCTGCTGCTGCTGCTGATGTTGATGTTGATGTTGAGCCATGGAGCGGTACATCCCGTTGGCTGGACCAGACATGTTGTTACCGGAACCAGATGCTGCAGCAGCTTTAGATGGAGGGAAAGGGGGAACATGAGGCATGAAAGGAGAGTTGAGGTCATTTTGGACCAGAGATGAACCATTTAAGTAAGAACAGGGAGGACTGGATCCACCTTACTAAAATATGAACATATGGAGTATCATTTACCAGCTTGTGCTGCGGCAGGATTGATGAGGAGAGGTGTCTGGACTAGACGAACTGGACCACCTAGACCAGCCCGGGCACCAGGGCCCATCACTAAGGCCCCGTTCTGGTCGTAATAAGCTGCAGGCGCCAACACCTGATAACCTGAAAAGATGAAAAACATTACAAAAATTAGCCTGCAATTATGGCTAAGTACATATAAAACAATTGCAAACATCACTCAATAACAAGTGAGATGTTTCTAGTGTTGAAAAATGTCTAAATCTAGTATACTAGTACAGAATATACTTTCAGAGCAGATTGACTGACAACACCAAATACGAAAGGGTTTGGCCGTTAGTGTCTTTGGCTAAACAGGGCTCAACGCTAAGGTTTTTTTTCACTTGCCCGGTCGGGCAAGTGGGTCTGAATTCTACTTGCCCGAAGTCAATTTTTACAGGCCCCTATATAAAAATGTTTTTATTAGTGGTGTACAAATATTTGTTATAGTCGCTCTTTATTTACAATGTATAAACACATCATGGACAGTGTTATAGATGAGTTAAGGATCATACTCAAAGTGGAGGCTATTATTCAAATATTATTTGAGTTGGAACATTTGTAATTTTCTAGTTTCTAAACCGACAATAACTGCAAATGAGACGTGTTTTATGCAAAAAAAGCATTGGTCACACAAATGTTTTTTTCTTGTACCTTATTCTTTTTACAACAGCAATTCTTTAAAACTTTTTTCTGTAAGACATTTGTTTAGGCCTAGGCCTGTTTTAAACCTGCAGTGTGTAGAATTTGGGGTTTTATTTCCTAGCAGATTTTGTAGAAAATAATTATAATATCCATAAGTACGTTTATTTAGTGCATAATAGCTGAACATTTTTTTGAATAATTTTTTGTCCCCTTAGAAAGGGTCTCATATATGTCCATATTTCTCCATACCTTGGACCAAGGCCTAGTCACCGCCATTTTGGAAGTGTCAGTTGGAATGTCATCAGGTGCATTGTTTAAAATTTAGAATTATTCTTGTCCTTGAAGGCCACTGTAGCTTCTGTTATTATTCAAAAGGGGTGGGGTTACCCAGGGAGCGTTGCATTCTAGAACTTTCTTGATGATGTCACATTACACACTGCACCTTTAAACGTTTTTTTTATTTTTTATTATTATTCAAAATCTCAACTTTTGGCTAAGGACAGGCTGTTTTGAACACTTTTCCAGTAGCCTAGTTTCAAGCTTCCACTGCCTCCTGGTATGTGAAGTGACACCTCTGGTCCATTTATTAAGGTCCTCATGCAGGCTGTTAAGATGTTCCTCTGCTAACTGTTGCTGATGTTTGTGTTGACCTGCACACATTAAACTGGTAGTAGGCTACTAGCAGCAGACCTAACGTTAGCATCCTAGCTAAACTACTACTAGATTCACTTTGGATGCATTTAAAAAACACAGATATTTTCGCTGCTTTTCAGACGGCTGGGGTCTACTTATTTAGGCCTACTCGTTGGCTTTTGTACTTTCTGTCACACCAACGTAACGCGTGTAGTTCTCTTTCCTATCTCTCTGACTGTGTGTGTGTGTGTGAGACGCGCTCACGCGCACCAGTTTTTTGCCGAGATCTGCGTGTGTGTGTGTGTGTGTGTTTCGGCGGTGGAGCCCCGTCCCCCTTCACAAAACGGAGCAGAGGAGAGAGATGCAACGAAGCAGACACAACTACTCGCACATAAATTAGATAAGTAACATAGGCCTAAGCGTTTATTTAAAAATGAGCACCAGTTTTATATGAAAAAAATACGTAGATAGATGACTTTTATTTGGCACTATAAAAAATAAAATAATAATTCTTATTATTTTTTCGGAAAAACTCCCGGTTGCCCGTTCGGGAAAGTGGGTTGTCATAGTTACTGGCCCGACTTGGCGTTTTACTTGCCCCGGGACGTCGGGCACTCCTTATTGCTGAGCCCTGCTAAATGATGTTTGTATGAAGTGGTCTACCAACCAGACATTCCTGCGTAAGCCAATGCAGGGTTTGCAGCAGCTGCTGCAGCTAGAGATTCCTGTTGACTCTGTTGGCCTTGTCCAGGTGTAAGAGGTCGCTGGTTATTTCCTGCTCGCATCACCTGGAAGAAAGGTAAAGATACTGTCACACCAGCAAAACCTCTGGAGTCTAAGTTTCAAATCCGATTATATTACATCAAAATATAGGACCGACTGAGGAACAGGTTAATGCTCAGGTTATCTGCTTCATCTGTAATGTGTGGGATGGTTTGATCAGATTGGATTGACAGTTGCATAGCAACATAAACAAACAATTGCACAATCACATATTGATTCAAATGTTGCTAAACTCCAATTGTTTAACAGAAGCAGGTGACATCACCTATTTTTCAAACTGAGCCAGACCCACTAAAACCCAAGGACATGTAGGCTAATTATTCAGAGCAATAAGCTGAAAGAGGAAAAGGGTTTTCAGGGCTTTGAGTGCGAGAAAAACGCTATATAAATTACATTTATTATTGTGTGATTAACATCTGAGGTCACATTTTTCATTCCTTGGATATAGTTTAATCCCAGTTCAGTTTGTAGGGCTCATTCAAGGAAAGCTTATCACAACAAAGCCTACTTTTTTTTATAGCCACCTTCATGAAACATGTCATATCACACATGAGTCTTTACCTGTTGTTGGCCTGGCCCTGGTCCCTGATTAGATGCTTGCTGATTAGCTGAGTGATTGGCATTTGATGCAGCCTGTTGTTGAAAAAGATTGGCCGGGTAAACACCCCAAGGAACACCGTAGTACTGTGGAGGAACCACTGTGGGGCCTGAGGGAAACATTTGGAAGTTACATACACATTCTCTACAACACATCTTTTTAAGATGAGCTTGGCACAACATCATTTAGTATCAACAGCATCGACTTTTAACTGACAAGAACACAAGGGAGAAAAATGTGCTGTATTAACCTCCAAGTGATGCTGCTGCTGCCAGCCCAGCGGCAGTGTAGGGATCAGTGCCAGGGGGGCCAGCATTAATGATGTAAGGGTTTGGCACAAATGCAGGAGCAAGGCCAGCTGGATAAAATAAGGAACAGTAATGTGATTCATATTCCATATCAAATCTCTTCAAAATTACTATGCAAAACAAACAAACAAACAAACAAACAAGAAGATATAGACAACGTAAGAAAGAAAGTAGTTAATCATGTTAAAGAGGACCTATGATGCTTTTTGACTTTTATGACCTATAAACGTTGTTATGATGATTCATAGTCATGCTTAACCATAATAATAATAATAATAATACATTTTATTTATAATGCACTTTATATTCAAGAATCTCAAAGTGCTTAAAAAGGGGGGAACCTCAAAGAAAGTTTAGCCAAATGCTCTTTTAAAGAGATGAGTTTTGAGGTTCCGTTTAAAAAGAGCTGTAGTCTGTGGGGCCCTCAGTTGGTCAGGGAGAGCGTTCCATAGTCTAGGGGCTGCAGCAGAAAAGGCCCGATCACCCATGGTGCACAGCTTTGTATGTCGGGTTTGGAGGGTGTGAGTGGATCCTGAACGGAGTGTACGTGAGGTTGTCGGGGGGGTGAGGAGTTCCTGAAGGTAAAGGGGGGCATGTCCGTGAAGGCACTGGTGGGTGAGGAGGGAGACCTTGTACTCAATTCTGAGTGAGACAGGGAGCCAGTGCAGTGATTTCAGGATGGGGGTGATGTGGTCGTGCTTGCGCACCCTCATCAGGATCCTGGCAGCACTGTTCTGAATGTACTGGAGCCTCTGGATGCTCTTGCCAGGGATCCCGATGAGGAGTGCATTGCAGTAGTCCAACCTTGAGGAAACAAAGGCATGGACGAGCTTTTCTGCATCTGCCAGGGTGAGTGTTTGACGGAGTTTGGCGATGTTCTTGAGGTGGTAGAATGCTGTCTTACAGAGGTGTTTGATGTGGGTGTCAAAATTGAGTTGAGGGTCCATTTTAACACCAAGGTTGGTGACAGATGTGGAAAGGGGGATGTTTTGGCCAGAGAAGGTGATATTGGTGATGGTGGGGGAGCGGAGCTGATGTGGCGTGCCAACAAGGATGGCTTCTGTTTTGGAGCTGTTTAGTTGTAGGAAGTTGAGCTTCATCCACGCCTCTATCTCCTCCAGGCAGGTGGTCAGTGTGGATGTTGGCAGAGGGGCAGAAGAAGTGGGGGTTGTCCTGATGTAGAGCTGTGTGTCATCGGCATAGCAGTGGTATGATAACCCATGCCTGCTAATGACACTGCCCAGGGGGAGCATGTACAGTGAGAAAAGGGTGGGGCCCAACACCGAGCCCTGGGGGACACCGCAGGTGACGTTGTTGGTGTGAGATTTTGCTTTGCCCAGGGCGACGTGCTCAGTTCTGTCAGTGAGGTACGAGGTGAACCAGTTTTGTACGTTTCCTGATAGTCCAATGGTGTATTGCAAGCGGTGGAGGAGAATATTGTGGTCAACCGTATCAAAAGCAGCTGTTAAGTCCAGGAGGATGAGGAGAGATGGGGAGCCGGTGTCTGCTGCCATCAGGAGGTCATTTGTGACCCTTACCAAGGCTGTTTCTGTACTGTGGCCATGGCGGAAACCAGACTGGAATTTTTCAAACAGGTGATGTTGTATGAGGTGATCCTGAAGTTGTGCTGCAACTGTTTTTTCCAGAACTTTTGACAGAAATGGGAGATTTGAGATGGGCCTGTAGTTGGAGAGGACTTCTGGATCAAGGGTAGGTTTTTTTAATGTTGGTCTGATGACAGCAGTTTTTAACGCAGATGGGATATGGCCGGCGAGGAGGGAGTGGTTTATAATTTTGGTGATGAGCGGAGAGACGGCAGAGATGTTGGCCTTCAGCAGAGCTGTAGGGAAGGGGTCTAGTGCACAGGTGGATGGCTTCATTTTCCTGATGACGTCCTCCACCTCTTCCTGTGTGATGCTGGAGAAGGAGCAAAGGGTCTGGACAGAGTCAATCGGTGGGTCAGCAGTTGGAAGGGGCAGGACAGCAGTGGAGGAGAGTTTTGAGCGGATGTTATTTACTTTTTGTTTAAAAAAGTTGATGTGCATGTTGCACCTCTCCTCAGTGGCCTCAGATTGGGATGGTGAAGGGGGTTTAAGAAGGTGATTTATTGTTGAAAAGAGTTGTTTGGAGTTACCCGGGCTATTGTTAATGATTGTGGAATAGAACCTGGACCGTGCATTCTTCAGGGCATCAGCATATGCCCTCCTGTGTTCCCTGTATGCCTGTTTGTAGACAGTCAGACCGGAGGCCTTGAGGCGCCGCTCAAGGACACGCCCAGCCGCCTTCATTGTACGTAGCTCACTGGTGTACCAGGGTGCGGAGCGCGAGAAGGAGACTGACCTCGATGTTAAGGGGGCGTGGAGATCCAGGAGACTGCTCAGGGACTGGTTGTATAAGTCCACTGAGTCAGCAATAGAGAGGGAGTCAGTTGAGCCAGAGGAGAGATGTTGAAGGTCCAGGGCCAGTGCGTCCATGTTGATATTTTTCAAATTCCTGAAGTGGATCTGCCGCTTTGGTTTGGTGTGGGGGGAAAGAAAAGGGAGCTCCATTGACACAGCTTTGTGATCCGAGACGCCGAGATCATAAACCTGTAGGTTGCTGATGGGGGCGGAGTTAGAGATGACCAAGTCAAGTGTGTGTCCTCTGGAGTGTGTGGGGACAACAACATGTTGTTGTAGGTTGAGGGAGTCTAGCAGCTGAAGAAAATCAGCAGCGGGCTGGCATGAGGGAGTGTCAACATGAATATTTAAATCACCCAGGATGATGGTATTGGCAGAGGTAGTACAGAGTGTTGTGAGGAGATCAGACATTTCCGGGATGAAAGCAGAGTTGGGTTTTGGGGGCCTATATATGAGGAGAACAGTCATGGGATGGGGGGGCTTACATGTGAATGCGAGACACTCACAGGAGGAAGTTGTAGGCAGCGGCATGAGGGACAACTCCAGGTCCTGTTTGTGGATGACAGCTAGGCCACCACCGCGACCAGTTCTGCGGGCTGCCTCCAAGTAGCAGTAGCCTGGGGGACAGGCTTCATTTAGGGCAGAGTAAACCTCTGGCTGGTGCCAGGTTTCTGTTAGGCACATGAAGTCAAGTCCTTTTTCCCTTATATGTTCTTCAATCAAGCTGGATTTATTATTAATGGATTGAGTGTTGAAAAGTTCAAATTTGACCAGTGACTGTGGGGTTATTCTCTGTACAGGTCGCAGAGCCTTAAAATCCACTCCGCGCAGGTTATAATCCACTCCATGTAACCATACTAAATTATCAAATAATGACTTACATGCATTTCGACGTATTCTCTGCTGACCGTCTGGGGTGTCTGTGCAGAGCACTAAACACTATTCTAGCCAGTCGAGAAGTCACGTCTTCAAAGCGGTCTACCCTTTCATAATTTGTGACGTTGCATAAAAATTTGTGACGTCACCACGCGGATGTTTCCATGTATGGTAATGTCACTTCCCTGTTCGCGTCTGCCTCGCGCCCTTATAGGTCCATGCTCGCGCTTCCCGCCACTGAAAGTTTTCCGGAAGGAAGGTAACCAATCACAACGGAGTGGGGTTTGCAGGAGGGGGGGTGTGGGGGGGGGGGGGGGTAGCGGAGATGGCCGATGCACAGGCGGAGGGAGCGGAGATTGCCGAGGCACACACACTCAAGTGTTGACAGGACGTGCTGGATCGCCAAAATAAGAGAAAGAGCTTCCCGAAAATCTACATAGTTTTTTGTGATGTGATTCGTGTCAGGTTGCTCTATAGCAGTGTAAAACAAGAAATTAAGACCAGAAAAGTTTTTTGTGATGTGATTCGTGTCAGGTTGCTCTATAGCAGTGTAAAACAAGAAATTAAGACCAGAAAAGTAGTATAATAGGTCCTCTTTAAACAAAACACTGAGTAAAATAAACAGTGCAACTTACCGAGATGCTGCTGCTGGGCTGCAGCCAGAGCATATTGTTGTTGCTGAGCTGCAGTGAGCTGTTGAACAGTCAGATTAGATCTCTGGAACAACTGTGAGGAAAAAAATAAAACATTAAAAAGGATGACAATATGTTAAACGAACCTACAGTTAGATCTCTGGACAGACAGGTTTTTGCTTTTCATACATACCTGCTGTTGAGAGTTGTAGTCAAACATTCCAACTGGAGTCCCAGAGGAGTCCACCTGAATCTGGTTCCCTGCATAGTCAAACTGTAGGGACTCCACGTTGGCTTGCTGCTCCATACCCCCCATATTCTGGGCCTCCTGGTTCTGGAAGTCATCAGCTTGGGGCTTGTTTTGGGCGGGGTTGTGGTGTTGTTGTTGTTGTTGCTGCTGCTGCTGCTGCTGCTGCTGTTGTTGTTGTTGTTGTTGTTGTTGTTGTTGTTGTTGTTGTTGTTGTTGTTGTTGGAGGGCATGTGGGTGGTGGTGATGATGGTGGTGGTGGTGGTGATGCTGCCCAATAATCTCCAAACCTGCCTGACCGGGACCCATCCTCTCCACTGCCTCAGTGGGGGAAGCTTGACGGCTTCCAGAGGTTGGACTGGGGGAAAAAAAGAAGTTAATATTCACACATTAGAACTAGGGATGCACCGAAATGAAAATTCTTGGCCGAAACAGAATAAAATTAAACAGTTGGCCGAAAGGCCGAAACCCGAAAGAGGCTTTTGCAGTTTTGTTTATTATTTAGTCAATTATTTCAACATTGCATACATGAACTCCCAAATGTTCTCCTCAAACATAGCCTACAACTAAAAAGCAACCCTAAATAAATAAATAAACAGTAAAACCTTCAAATCTAAGAGTAAAATTAATATTTTACTAGGAATTAATTTGTGAACCACTCACTGATTTTTACCTTGACTTATGAGGATGAATAAAAAGATCGACTTATTGCCTTTCTTATTTTTTTTGCAGTGCAGTGCAGGTTGAGTTGCTCTAAAAAAAACTGCACCACCGTAATGTCCAGACTTCAGAATTTGCATCAAAGCCCTGATCATAACAATGAGAGGCTTTAAACGATGTCCATGCTTAGGAGGTGATTGTAACTTTTTCGTCTGTAGACTGAAACTAACGGGGGGAGGCGGCTCACTGGACATGTAGTCGCGCTGTCAGTTTGCCGACATGGCTGTGTATTCGGGCTCGAGAAATGCAATCAGACCGTAGGAGCCTTTTTCCCCAACAGCGCTAACGGACAGGATATCTCCGGTTATCATTTTAGCTGTCAAACTAAAGTTTTTTTTTGCGCGGCGGCCCTCACCGGCGAGGTGTCAATGTGAATGACACCGTTACCAACTGTCACAGAGTTGCACCGGGTGAATCGCTGCTTCGCTCGCGCAAGGCTTTGGTGTTTCTAAGGTGATTAAACATCAGTCTTGGACGAGCGTTTTAACTTTATGCTGCATAAAGCATTGCACTGTCTGCGCCGTGTTTCATCCAGTTGCTCCCACACTGGACTCTGACATTTTCATGCACGCTCCAAACTGCTCCTGCTGCGCACTCACAAAGAGACGTGGACTCACATACACGGTTACGTCTCTCTTTACTGCCATTTCCTGGTTTACAAGCGCGCAGCTCTTTTAAAAACATATTTCCTTAGTGTCATTTAGTTCGCCAATTTTCGGTAATGTTGTTCGGCTTTTTAACTGTTTCGGGCCGAAACCGAAAATGACTTATTTTGCCATTTTCGGCCGAACTTTTTCGGTGGCCGAATATTCGGTGCATCCCTAATTAGAACGCATGCATCATACAGATGCCATTTATGTTCAGACATTGTTATTACATTTTGAACTTTCTATTTTGAATTGCAATGTTACACTTTGCTAAAGTAGCTTTGGACATTGTGAAATGTGCAAATTAAAACACGGGTCAAAAACAGCTCATGGTAAGTAACTGTTCACTGTGTTAGTGTAAAAGATAAAAAGCCTACTTGAAATCTTTGCAGTCTCTGTCCATCCCGTTTAAGAGACCTCTTCCGTTGGCTTTAGCGGGATCACTCTCCTCTCCCACCTTCATCTCTGGGCTCTGGTCCTCTTCAAAGGGGGACACTTTCTCTTGGGCATCAATCTTCTCTCTCCCATCCTGGTCAACATCTCCTCCACCCTGTATTATTAAAAAATATTAGGTAAGACTATGCACCACCGCCTGAGGATATGCGTTTAGTAAGCAAGAGAGAGACAGTTTTTTTTTGTTAGAAGTGAGACAGACACTTGACTTACATAGCCGCCGTTCCTGTAGCGACCGTCCATCTTGTCACCAGGGGAGGAGCTGAGAACGTACTCCACCATGCTCACCCCCAGGCCTCCACCTTCTGAGCGAGGTGAAAGCACAGAATTGGCATCACCATTCCCATGGAAACTCTGGCCTGGTCTCCGCTGCACCATGATTGGCTGAGACACTGAATGATCTAAATGAAAAGCAGTGTTCAAACATCTAAATAGTTGTGTGTATAAACTCAGGTTACACTGAAAACAACGGTCAGGAGTAGATGTTGAATCCAATGAAATGTGACTTGGAAAAAAAAAATTTGTACAATCAATCAATGTTATAAATGAAAAGAAACGACAGAAATACTATACAAAAACATGTAGGTTTCACTCACGCGGTGATCCCCACGCATTGTCCCTCCACTCCTCGCCAAGAAGCATCCCTTTCCTCCCATCCTTAGCCAACTCATCAGAATCCCAGAGTTTTTTTGCTGGCAGAAGCTGCAAATAAATTATACACATTTTCTAAGTATCTGTAAGATTACCAAATGTTAATGTACAATGTAATATTTTAAACACGCAATTATCCACAACTAAAGCTTATTTCAGTGATTCTTGAGAAGTGGGAGAAAACAGAGTGCAATGTTGAAAAAATACAAACCCTATGTTTTGGCAAATTAAGTTACATGTATGTATCCAACATGTACTAAGCTACTGAGCTAAGCTTTGACACAACCTCCCAGCTTTTTACCGTCATTGGCCTATCACCGCCGTCAGATGTCAACTCCGTCAGATTTCCTGTCCGACGGTGTTGACATATTTAAAGTTTCTTAAACATAACAAATGTAATTTATCTAGTAGCCATTTGGTTTTTCTGTTGATGTTAGGTGCTAGTATGAACTACTTCAGGAAAATAAAATTATCAAAACATTTCAAATAACTTCAGAAATTGTAAGTCGGTGTTGACGTATCATGGTTGTGACGCAGGACTTTAAAGATTTGGAATGTAAAATATTCTAAAACTACAACACTTATCAGAGCCCGTCTGACTCTAATGTACTTTGCAGAGGTAGAATTTGACAAGAGGTCCTTAAAAGTGACAGTTGCCCCTTATTTCGCCTGATTTTATTAGTCTGACAGTGTTGACTTACAATAAAGTTGTCCCACCACTTAAAATCCTTATAAAACATGAATGTGTTGTAGAATTTTTTTTTATTGATATGAGAGATTATTTAGTGTTGCTTTTGATGAAAAAAGCTCTTTAATCATTAAAG
This sequence comes from Ammodytes marinus, assembly GCF_949987685.1. Taxonomy (NCBI): domain Eukaryota; kingdom Metazoa; phylum Chordata; class Actinopteri; order Uranoscopiformes; family Ammodytidae; genus Ammodytes; species Ammodytes marinus. The sequence continues at coordinate 8,834,630 of NC_137223.1, read as the reverse complement.
TACATTTTCAATAGGTTTTATTGCATATGAAAGATTGAAACCTTCTCTGAGGACACTCTGTTTTGGACGTCATGAGAAGATAACAATTGTCATATATTTGACATAATAATGATAAAATTAAATTTAAGGGGATAATTGTGCTCCAGACATTCTATTCTTAATCCCTAATAACATCTACAATTTTTAATATTTTTAGTTTTAAACATAACAGCAGTTACATATGTAAGACGGCCTTTTGTCCCGGTTCTCAAGAATCACTGATTTATAATTGATATGCAATGATAAGTTGGTTGTATTTCAGTTGTTAATGTAGCTTTGGTCAGCTGAATTTGTCACTTTCCACCAACAATCTATCTTTTAGTAGAAAGAAACACCCATTCCTAGACTTAGAATGGCTTTAGAGATTGTAGTGTGCTCCTTCTCTGTGATAGCAACTTCTTCAGTGCAGAGTTAAGAGTGCCTTCTCAACATCAACTAAAACCAGTACAATCCACTTCTCAAATATATGCTCAAATGCAAAATGCGGTACAAGCACAACTTCATCCACATCCTAATACAGAACCCTGCCTAGCTAGAAAGCGTGAATGTGAGTTAGAGCTGTTAGTGGGGCCGTCTCCGCATTAGTCACAAAAACTGCTCTGTTCTAGCTCTCTGATCTAAATAAAACAGAAAACTATGTCTAATACCATTCAGGCCTAGACAGGGCAAGTGTTTCATACAAATTCATTTATTGCTGTACTGTAATGAGGAAATGAACAGATGTCGGGACCTAAATCCTCTTACCTCTCCCATGCCCCTCGACTCCAAGGCGAGAGCTTGGAACTCATAGTTCATTTCATCCGCAGCACGGACCTGAGATAAAAAGGGAAGGAAAAACTACACTGTAATTCATGCCACTTGTATGCTCCTTGTCTGTGCTTTTTGTCTTTCTTTAAATGCTTATTTATTTTAATCGTGCCATATGTTCATGCACTTTTATCTGTCTGTATGCTACTTGTTTCATATTTTTCACACGTCACCAACCTGTTATGTGTTGGAAAAATGATTGTATCATTTTACTTGTCTGTGCTTGTGTCATTTTGTTTTAGTTTTTGTGTTGTATTTTTCTTAATGTTTTTTTTAAGCTATCTACCTACAGGGACTACAGGTGAAAATGAGCCTGCATGGCTAAATCTGGCACATTTACATGTTGAACTTTGGTGCTCATGTTTATCAATGTGCGCTGTTCCTTCTAAATAAAGAAATCTGAATCTGAACAGAAAGCTGAAAACACTCAATGGAAGGCCACAAAAAGGCAAGAGTACCTATTTGCAGACCCATGGAGAAACGGACCTCCACCGGAAACATGATGGGGCCACGCCCCAAACTAATTTCATTGGTCAGAATTGTAACCTACTCTGAGTTTGTTTTCACTTTACGCTGCAGCTCCGACTGAAGAAAGAGTGTCCCTGCCACAACGCGACCCTGTACAGTTTAAAGCAAAATCACTCCATAGAAATCTCCATCGGGATGTTTTTATAATTTCCTGATGATTTTACGTTTGATCGATCATTTATCTGATCAGTAGCATAGTTCTCAGCCCTCGTGCCGTTCATATGCGGTCACCTTACACATCGTGAGCATGCTCTACATTCAGATTAATAAACCTATTGTATGTATCTCATTATTTATTTATTTATTAACAGGAGTTTTTTAACGTCTGTGCCACTGAACATAGGCTATTTATGTCTGGTTGAAATGCAATTTTGCGGCTGCACGCGATCGTTACTGTTCACTTGCGTTAATGTCTTTGACCCCACTTTTTAAAATGAGCTGTTTATTTTAATGTGGTGGCACTTTTTGTGTTTTATTTATAAGAGTTTATATTTGTATGTGATTGACCTACTTGTGATAATTGTGAATTAAAGAGACGGATTTCGGAAGATGTACACAAAGCTTTGTTGCTTCATTCATCTTCTACCTCAACATCTACTTTTTACCACCATCCTGGCCACTTGGGACCCTTAACAAACTGACTTATTTTACTGTCTACTAGCACCATAACCGGTGGAAACTGTGTCTTGTTATTATTCACCGCTAGGTGAACGCCGGCAGTAAAACAAAAAGAAGAAACGCTAAGTGATCGCCGCCAGTAAAACAAAACGAAGAAGAAATGTTGTGTTCCGGTGGAGCTCCGCTTCCCCATGGGTCTGCAAATAGGTGCCTCTCCAAAAAGGAGACCGTCAATTTTTTTTACAGTGGTAATGGTCATTGCAGAGTACAATTATCCAGCCCATGTTGTTATTTGATTCAGTTTAACCACAACATTTTTTTTGTCCTGTGAAATAAAGAAGTCACTGTAACATATAACCTGGGAATTTCCTTAAGCCAACAGACAATTTTTTATTTTTTTTAAACGGAAGCATTGGAAATCAGTTTTTGCTTTGAAATATGTAACTCTTATTCTTCCGACAACTAGTTATCCAACATCGTCTAAAATACAAATCTGTCAACAATGATTTAAAGGTCACATATTATGCTAAATGCACTTTTTAAATGTGTTCTAACATATCCATGGGTCCACGGTGTGCCTAGAGACTGCCAAAATATAAAAAAAAATAACAATCTCTCCTTTTCTCACTCTCCCCCTTTCTGAAACCCCCACCCCTCGCCCCCAATATACTCGAGTCAGAATTCTCGCCGTTTATGACGTCATAAACTGCACAGCCACATCCGCATATTTTCTTTATATGTCCATGCTTCCCCCCCACATTAGTAACCAGAAACTTCCACCGTGCAGTGTTCTATGATAACTCCCCTCCCCCCATTTCTTATTGGTCCACGGCCTGAGATCCTCTGAAAATTTTTCCAAGCAACAGCCATGTTGTTTTCCCCGCTAAGCGACAAGATGCCCATAGTACAGCAAACCATGCAGAGTGTTGCATAAACCAACACAGAAGCATTCTGCTCATAATCCACTAATTTATCTTAATAACAGCAGTCTTAATAATGCCGCGTTTATAACGAGACAAGGCTTAGGGAACTACCGTTAGCGCACATGTAGCTTCGGATGTAGCACCCAACGTTTTCTTCTATTACACTAACTTAGCTTTCCCATTGGAGTTTAATAATGCCTTGTTTTGAACACCACAAAGGGTGGGACGTTATTCCTGTAGAAACCAAATGTGAGGCTACTCTTTTCACTGGTTTTAATCATGTCAGGTCATGTCAAACTTATGTCAAAGTATGGCTTTGCTCCAGGTAAACACTGTGTTCGCAGTCACGCAGTGTCTCTCTAGTATCACGTAAGCACGGCAGAGACGGTGGGAGGGCCCGGCAGAGAGGTGGGAGGGGCCAGCCAGATTGCAGGCAGCAGACACCAATATAGGTCATCCGGAGACCAGAGGAACGTCAGGGTATAGAGGCTTGCTACAATAAATGATCCGAACGGGTTTTTCAGCAAACATTTAAAAAAATAAGTATTAGGGACTACTTAGACCATATAAAATTGACAGCAAAGTGCATAATATGTGAGCTTTAAATACAACCAATGATTCATTGTGCAGGTTGGATTGCATTGAGGCCAATAACACAGGATCTAATTTATTTGGATGTTTAAACGGTTAGGAAAACATAAAAGAGTAGAATAGTAGCCCTATTATTATATCAAAGGACAAAACAGTATTGCTGCACCCAGTTTCTGTTTTTATGTAAAGTAGGTGTGTATGTCTACAAAATACAGATCTTAATGCTGTTAATTGGTGAAACCGTTTAACATTTGTCATGACAAATGGAGATGATGCCATAAATAATTAACTTGCATAGTAACTGCAGCAAAACAAAAACAAATACAAGAAAGAAGGAAGCCCACAAATGCTATTTGTTCTCATCAGGCTTAGTGATAAACCCACGCCTAATCTACGGTTTGTAAACACGAGGGCCTGTTGGAAAAAGATCTCCCATGTGTATAGGAAAAGGGGACCCAACACACAAACTAAAGAGTGACCTTTGCACGGTTATTGGATAGCTTAATATGTTATTTTCTCAATACAAATGCCAGAAAGTGCTAATAAACAAACATTTTCACCTTATATTAGTCCTTAGATTTAAAATCAGGAAATCTTACATAATCCCATTTTTGAAAGATGAATGTGACATTATGTTTACAGACAGACAGTCAGTAAAACTATTAAATCGCACCTTAAAAAGGGTTAATCTTCAATAAAACATGCCTAAAGGAAATGGTAATTGGTGAAAGGCTGGCCCCTTGGGTAAATCATAACAGATGAACAGAGCATGTGAAATACATGACCTGGTATCTGTGGTGACCCAACAACGTCTTTTTGTCTGCGCTGACTCCGAGTCAGCAAGACGCTACAGAGCAGTTATAAGCTCACTGACAAGAAATCCAGCGGAGTCTACATGTTTAGCAAGAAGGTTCTTGAACTAAACTTTATTCAGAGTTTCTTAATTTGGTTGCTTCTGGGGTTAGAACATCTAAAAACATAAATCTGATTGTCACTTTTCTGAATTGAGAAAATAAGAGCGAGCACAGCATGTTTGGTTCATAAATAGTGCAGCATAGGGTGAAAATGGCAAACCCTCCAACCCTTGATCATACATGAGAAAATGCAATAGGTTTAATTATTGATATAAGGGATTGGCACAAATACTGTACTCTAAGATCAGAGGCAGCACCTCTAGAGTAATAGTCATTGTTATTAGCTTGGTGATTTTCTCTCCACGGTCCGGATCAAAGATGCGTCTAGTAGTGAGAAAACAGTCGACTCACTTCAGTTCCTTTCCTCAGATTTTTATAACATATGATGACCCATTGTACTACTAGTGCTATGGTAGCTTAACTTTGCTTAGCATATTTCAAACTCGACTGGATTTCCTCCAATTTCCGAAACTACTTCCAGACTTTGCTGTGCTTAGCTGTAGCTCATTTTAGCTTCAGGTCGCGTTTATGCCCGTCAGAGAAGTTCCTTACTTTTTCCCCAAAGCAGCTGTGCTTTTGTAGCCCTTACAGGAACTTTTCAATTCATCTTGGAACATGTGCATCTTTTTGGGGTACTTGGTACAATAAATCCATACAAAGATCCAAGATTGATATTCTTTTGTGTCCATATTATATGCATTATAAACCGGTTATTGTCGGGAGCTTTGATGCTAACAATGCAAACAACTGGGTATTCCCATGATGCTCTGCAGCAAGCCAGTCACTGTTGCTAATCAATTGCAGAATAAAGCAAATGTGCAAAAACGCCAAGCTAACGTTAGCATTTCGCCAAGCATTGCTTTTCCTTCCGAGATCGTGCTAATGTTGCGTTATAGTGCTAAGGGAAAAAAAAAATCTCTATTTTTCCTCCATCTCTCTTTCCCTATACCTGCTTGGTGTCGGTTTTAGTTTGCCTCTGGCAAAGTCACATAGCCTACTGCTGGTATCTAATCAGTTGCGCTTTGAAAGGTCACCGGTAAACCAAGTAAAAATTTAAAATAAGCGTTTAAGTTGTATTTTATAATGTTTATGTATATTAACTTGTATTTCAAGATAGTATTAGCTGAAAAGATACATTGCAGTTTAAGTTACGTTTACAAATATTTTTGGTTGAGAAAAATAAAATAAAAAAAACTAAGCTTTGGAATACCGAATTGAGCTTGGAATACTAACTTCGACCATTCAAATAATTCAGGCCAGCCCTACATCAGACACAGCTCAGGCTGTAGCCACACAGAGCTGATGCAAACAGCTGCATAGCATAAAATGACTAACTAAACTAAAAACTAAAAAACCCACTTTGACACTTGCGGTCTAGACAGGGGGTTATTGAAATCAAGACAACATGTAGGGCTGGTGGACAGACGGATACCTTAAAAAAAGACAACTGTTAACCAGTGGAGCTCATTTGAAAAAAGGGCTTCTCGAGGAATCGATTACTCACGTCAATTCCTAATGGATAAAATATTAATTGAAACTTAAAACCTCAGCTGACACAAAAAAATACTATGATAAACTAAATAACATCACAATGACTGGTCATTGAATGAGTTCACTTTACCTGATCAACGTGATTGGCATCTCCAGTTGGCCAGCGATGCTTGCTGGGTGTGCAGCCTCCGAGCTGCTCTCCAGGCTGCCTCTGAAAGAAATATCCAACTGTGGCGTCATCCTGGGATCGTCCGCTCAACGGAGGCTGCGGGGTACCTGGGGTAGGGTTAGGAACCCTGTCCATGCCTTGTAAATGTGGAACTCCAGGCACCTGTCCAGCTCCAACTGTGGTTAGGGGCACACCGCTGTGAACTCTGACACCTCCAGTCTCAGGAGCACCATTTGCATGCAGCATCCCACCTCTTGTCTCCTGCCAGGCCACTTCATTCATTCCTAGGATGCTGCATGGAACGCTCATTCCACGGAAAAGCCTGGACAAAACATAACATTGGGATTTAACTTTACCAGTATTAAGTTTGGAGTAGGGATGGGCATTTTAAGAAATTTCATTGATTAATTGAAAATTAACGATTAATTATTGATTAATCGTTATCTTTTTACATATTAAAAAATGCCAACAGAACATCCAAAATACAGCATTTTTACTATAGACTGTATACAAGAGGTTTTTACTCAATTACATCTTTATTCCAAGATCTTCTAGGCAAACAACAATCCATAAAGACAAGGCAACTTTTAAAAATAAAATAATAATAAAATGCGGCGCTGGTTAAAGCCCGAGGCTATGAGCCAACAAGGAGCCAATGCTACGATACCTTTAAAACACATATGCGGCTCCTAAGATGCTGCCAAAGACTGCATAAGGGCACGGCACGTTTCCCTGAGTGCTAAAGGACCTAACGTTACTTCATCTAATAAACAAAATGTGCAAATTAGTTCCCTGATGAAGGTGAAGTAGGAAAGCATAGACGCTAAAGTTAGCCGCTAATGCTAGCAGCGCTAATGTGACACGTTAAACAGGGTCGGATGTAGGCTTCAATGTACAAGTGGTACATAATTCGGTTTGTTGAGGTTTTGCACTTATACAAGGCTTCATAATGTTTAATGAATTTAGTTATTTTCGGTTCTAAAGCTGTCCGATGCCAAACTTTGCCTTGACTTATTCATGTTTATGTTTTGACATCTACGGCAGCTCGCAGGCTGCTGCCTGAGTATGTTCTGTTGTCTCCTACTACTAGTTAAGTATCTCCCCCTGCTGGTAGGATGTTTAATTGCTGCCCATACAGTCTATGGTGCTGCCACATAGTGAAATTCATTGCTGTGCTGCGGGACTCACACTGCGCAACACAACGGCTATATGATCGATAACAATTTCACTTGATCGACAATTCTTAACGATCAATGATCGATTAATTATGCCCATCCCTAGTTTGGAGATACACAAATATGAGCATTAAATGCACAATAGGTTATATTCTGCAGCTGGGGGGGCTCAAGACCAATACAATAACCAAAGACAGAACTCCGGCTAGAGAATACGCAGCGGACGGCAAGGCATTAGCGTGGCCCATCAGGATAGCGCACACTAAACAATACAACGCTAAAAAGCTGCTATTACTACTTCTTCCTTTATGTTTCGCGCGATGGAATGTCATCCTCACCGAGTATTATTAGGTCCTCCCTGCATTCCACTAGTCAATGGTTTCGCTGTTAGTTTCAGAAAGTAGAGGTGCGTTTGTGAGCTTCTCTGCAAAATAAATTAGTAGTCTACCCGCATGACGGTGATTCTTAACAAAGATACAGTGCTGTGTGAAAGTTTGTGAACCTCTTGAGCCTTTTGGAGTTGTATTTATTTTAACCATTATTAATTCATTTTTTTTAATACCAGTATTTTTATATGAAATAACAGATGTTTGTTTATCAATTCAACATTTTTCTTTTCCAGAAATCAATCGTTAAAACAGATAAAAGAAATCATTTGACAAATGTATGTGCAAAAGTTTGTGAACCCTAAGCTGCATTGCTTAAATCGAGCAAGGTAAACAACACAATCAGGTGGGCCAAATTGATTGATGAAATAGACCAATGTAATGAGAGATCTTTAGGGAAGAAATTGGGCGCCACTAGATAAAACAAAGATAAAACCAGGTCAGTTTAGGTCCACCAAACTGAACCCATACAGGTGACAGGTCAGACATGCTAAAAGGGAAAACAATCTCAGAGGATCTTAGGAATAGAGTTGTGATGCTGCACATTTGTCTGGGGACAGCTATAAATTAATTCAAAAAAAGTTTGAGCTCCATCGGCCCACCGTGAGGCAAATCATCTACAAATGGAGAGCTTTACGAGTGACAGATTGAGGATATTTTTGAAGGAAGTCCACTTCTAGGCAGATGTTAAGTCACTCTTAAAGCTCTCCATTTGTAGATGATTTGCCTCACGGTGGGCCGATGGAGCTCAAACTTTTTTTATACAAATTTATAGCTGTCCCCAGACAAATGTGCAACATCAAAACTCTATTCCTGAGATGCTCTGAGATGTTTTCCCCTTTGAGCATGTCTGACCTGTATGGGTTCAGTTTGGTGGGCCTAAACTGACCTGGTTTTATCTTTGTTTTATCTAGTGGCACCCAATTTCTTCGCTAAAGATCTCTCATTACATTGGTCTATTTCATCAATCAGTTTGGCCCACCTGATTGTGTTTACCTTGCTCGATTTAAGCAATGCAGCTTAGGGTTCACAAACCTTTGCACATACAACATTTGTCAAATAATTTGTTTTATCTATTTTAACAATTGATTTCTGGAAAAGAAAAATGTTGAATTGATAAACATCTGTTATTTCATATAAAAATACTGGTATTGAAAAAAATTAATTAATAATGGTTAAAATAAATAAAATTCCAAAAGGCTCAAGGGGTTCACAAACTTTCACACTACACTGTATATGGATTAATTTAGTTTTTGTAAGTCTATAAAGTCAATATAGCACCCGTTACATTACGATAGTTATGTTAGGTTAGGTTGCTTATCCGGGTTAGCTTAGCTCCACCAGCTAAGGGGAGCAATAGCCTGCTACAACATCACTCAACACTCCTGTGTGCTTGTTGTGACTTGTTTATTTGCGCTTGCTATTTTTACAACGTTAGTCCTTTTAGAATCAAATAGGCCTACATACCGGTAGGAAACTGCAGATGGGCTTCTCAGTAGCCTATGTAAACAAGATGTTCGTGAGTATACAAAGCAGAAGAGAGATGGCTGTAAAGATCCAGAACCGTACCGATTTGAAAAAGAATGAACTGAGGAGCAACATTTTTTTTTGGAAGGGGAGCAGGCGAAGAGAGGCTGCAGCAAAGACACTCGTTTTCTGTCGGTAGGTTGACAAGCCCCACTCCATCACGGCAGTTGTGACTCTCCCCCTTGTCGCCAGGCTGTTCACCTGCTTCAGCCCGCTCGCCTTCCAACACATGTAGTTCTCCTGTTTATTCTGGCTCAAATCCATACAGTTCTGGATCTTCGTAGCAATCTCTGTTGTGCTCCTCATAGTCATCTAAGTTGTTGACTTGAAACCGATCTGTGGTAGTTTGCGCATGTGCAATGATCCGTTTCCTGCCGGTATGCAGGGCGATGTAAAGAGAGTCGCGTCAAGTCTCTCTCTACCGGTATTTGACTCTAAAAATGACACAATGTGCCAAAAATAACAAGCACAACATAATGTGGTAAATAAACGAGTCACAACAAGCACACAGGGTTGTTTTGTATTGTTGTAAATGTTATCTTCTTGCTGCCAGCAGAGGCAGGCTATTGCTCCCCTTAGCTACCAGCGCTGGAGCTAAGCTAACCCGGATGAGCAAACTATGCCCCCACAATTTTGAATAAAACATGACTTCTTTCATCTAATGAAAATATACATACTTCACTTTTTGTAAATCGTTGTTATATTTCAGGTCAATAAAAGTACACAACAAAATCGCAAAAACATATTCTATGTGTCACTTTAAAGTCGCAATGTGACCATAGTGGATCATTCATACCATACTGATATGTGTGCTGTTAATGTAAGAGGTATTTGTAAATTATTTTAAAAATAGATGCCAGCAATTGGTTGAGTTTTTAAATTGAAATGTCAGATAAACCTGATTGATGAAATACTACTCCCCATGTCTTGGCGTTTTAAAAGCTTGATTTAAGAAATTTTGATACCAATTAAGGTCTGCTTTAAAAGGTCAACTAATTCCATGCCTTTTAAGACTTTTAAATTATTTGCAGGAACCTTATTAATATTGTTTTGCTCGATAATGAATGGGCAGAGGTAAGAACAAAACTGTGGCCGACAGGAATGTGGCTGGCTCTCAGTACACAGAGTGCTAGCTGTTAGGTAACGTTGCTGTTAGCTGGTGATAACAACTAACGCTACTACGACTATTAGTAGTAACACTACAAATGTGAACAATGAGACACCCGGGGCACATTAAATAACCATACTGATTATTAGTTTGCCACAGTGGGAGCTGCCGTTGTCTTTTATAAAGAAGTATCTAGCTACACTGCTCGTTATTGCAAACCGACGTGCATCCTTTCAGCAGACCTGCTAGCTAACTTAGCCCCTGCTAATAAGCGAGCTAATTTAGCGACGTTCACTGGGCATTCACACTAATTATGTTTTCAAATGGTCAGCGGCAAGCAGTTCGTAGTGTATTGCCGATTGTTCTTTGTTTATCAAACCAATGATTTTACTGGCACTAGTGGAAATTGAGCGCAATTCAAGTTAGCCAACAATTATTACCTCACCGGAGTTAGCATTAGCAGCCACCGTAGCTTAGCAGCTAATGCTAACCGCAATGGGCCTGCACTGTTTATTATTGGGTGGCCGATGCTAGACATCCAAGTTAAATTTATGGATTTACCATTGTTTTACGCTAAGCAAAGGAGGCTCTCGTATACGGACGGGAAACGGGGGTTTCTTTTGGTCCCGAAACAGTAGGCCTACTCTTGGCTGTATGCAACACGCCGAATAAAGAGCTAACGTAAGGGCTAGCAGACGCTAATTGCCAAGTTGGTGTTGTTTGAGCTAAAACATCAACCAAAACCACTCAGCGGCTGAACAACATGGCCCCCCTTCAAGTCCCAAACACAGGGGCCTTAGCCGCTAAACAAAAGGGGAAATACTCACACCGCCGGAGTAGTCTCGTCCAAATCAGACGATTTGCACACTGTTTTGCATTCGATACGAACAATTAAAATCGGAGATACTCACGCGCTGTCGTCTCGAGAGAGAGTCTATACTCGCTGCACGCCGTAGTCCCGATTCTATATTGTTTTGTTTCCTAGGAGAGAGCGGTGATTTTTAGCAAGGCTTGATAGTCAAAGCTAGGAGTTTGCCTACGCTGGTGCCCCCTCCCTGTAAATAACGTGAACTACGTAGACATGCGTAAAACATTGTCAATGTAAATGTGTGCTATTCCCCTGACTACTTTTTGTAGGCTACACCATGTGAGGTAGGGTAGGCTATATAGAAATATGATCTTGAGGCTAGAATTTATACTTTATTACATTCAATTTCATTTTACATGCAGTTTGAATTATGATAGTAGCCTATATATATATATATATATATATATATATATATATATATATATATATATATATATATATATATATATATATATATATTGTACATCCATTTAATTTTTAATGTATTTGTTGTGCCTAATAAATACACTTGAAATATATTACAGATAAACAATGTGTTAGCCTATTTGTGTGCTCATTAACCTCCTGTCCAACACATAGCCTAGACCTGTATCACTATCTCCAAAGATGTTATTTCATATGATGCAGGATGAGCTGTGAAATATGTCTTAGTTTGAGTGAATGCTTATTGGAATATAACTTTGAAGACAGGGTTGATTCAGTAACAGCGGAGGTCTAAACAATGCTTCGGTTGTGAATGTGTGTTTTAATAGGTCTATAATAGGAAGAGATGTAGCCTAAATGATAACAAGCCTCTAGTCTAGGCTATGTAAAAAAAAAGAAAAAATAAGGGAAAAAAGGGTCGGCAATTAAGCTACATCATCATGCAGTTTGGTGTATTTTTGCTGATCCTGGGTCGGATGGGTCCTCGTGGTCCATGACCCTCCCTTACATTGGGGAAACCGATGAGATCCAATCACCTCTTCCTTCACGAACTGTGATCTCACCTCCCCATTTCCGATTGGATTGCTATATTTAGGAAACCACCCTGTGCTTTATAAAGAGATCGCAGTGGTTGCTGGTAAATGTTCTGGAGTTGGTGAGACGGGGTTGGCCTTACGGGACAGGTCTGTCTGGTCTCATTCAGAGTTTAAAAGCAGCGAATGCGAACAGAGACGTCTGTGTTTTGGATGCAAAGTTAAACCGAGAGCTCGGAAGAAGGCAGGAATGGCAGACATACGTAAGAAACTTGTCGTGGTGGGGGACGGCGCATGCGGAAAGACATGTCTACTGATAGTGTTCAGCAAAGATGAGTTTCCCGAGGTGTATGTTCCGACTGTGTTTGAGACATACGTGGCCGACATAGAAGTGGACAATAAACAAGTCCAGCTTGCTTTGTGGGACACAGCAGGACAGGAGGACTACGACCGGCTGCGCCCCCTCTCCTATCCGGACACCGATGTCATTTTGATTTGTTACTCCGTGGATAGCCCGGATTCGTTGGAAAACATCCCCGAAAAGTGGGTCCCTGAAGTCAAGCACTTTTGTCCCAATGTGCCCATTCTATTAGTGGCCAACAAGAAAGATCTGCGCAACGACGAGAACGTAAAGAACGAGCTGTCCCGGTTGAAGCTGGAGCCAGTGAAAGCAGAGGATGGCCGGGCCATGGCCATGCGCATTGGCGCATATGACTATTTGGAATGCTCTGCTAAAACCAAGGAGGGGATCTGGGAGGTCTTCGAAACCGCAACGCGAGCAGCCTTACAAAAACGAAAAACGCCATCGAACAGTTGTCTTAAATGCTGTGTTTTGATGTGAGTCGATGCTGTAGGCTACGGAGAATAGCGACCCGCAGACGTGACGTTTCCACCGCCTGGATCCGTGTCTGAACGTGTATGGGCAGTGACCATGGTTTGGATACTCCCTTGTAATGCAGTCAGACGGCCCTTGTTGAAACCATAATGACTGCACTCTATGATCATCGGATATCGATGTGTGAAATGCTCTATCGTCACAGCATGTTTCTTGGTGGGTCACATGATTCCAGTCTGACAAGTGGAATGGACAAAGGACAAACCGCTACTACATTTAAGTGCGCGCCTTGTTTGTCCCACTATAACGTGGACGAGGCTTTCAAAATGACTGCTTTCAAACCAAGATTTTCAACTGCTCACTTTTTGTGTTACAAAGTGTTTGCATAGGCCTCACTGCCACGGCTATACTTTGTGATAAGCAAAGCAGTAAAAAATATTGCACTTGTTATTTATGTCCACTTTTGTATTGTAACATGACTGTATTAAGTATGGGGACCTGCACATCATCTGAACCCTGCTGTTATTCAAAAAACATTTTTTTTAATTAAAAAAGTAGCAGTAGTTATAGGCAGTGGATTTCTGTAGGTTCTATTGCATTTTTATGCAATTTCGAATAAAGACAGTTTAAGTTTACAGTATGAAATTGGTGATCTTATGTTTGTGAGTTAGAACTACATACAACAACAATGTTTTTGACTGTCTCACAGATTTCAAACACACGTTGAGTCTAGTGCTGAAACAGTAACCAGACATATCTTCTTTATTTAAAAATAAATCTTATTGTGTTTTCTTTAAGTTTGCTTGGCATGCTTCTACCCTAAATGGTATGTTTGTTGCCAACAGAGATCAGTTTTTAGAGGACATACATGTATTTTTAAACATGGATTATTAAACAAAGAAGGGAAAAGGTTATGCAGATACACAAGACTGTATGTAGCCAGCAAAGGAGGGGAAGTGCATTTTTCATACAGCTCACCAGAACCAAATCATTTAAAGCACATACAGGCTATCCCACGAACTCTGAAATGCAGGACCAGCTGTCTCAAATACTCAGAAGCGCTGCTTGAGGTTTTGTTTTAGCGACAACTTCATTTGCAGTGGGTGACATTTGAAAGAGAATATTGAGCATGTGATATGGTTTGGCATGTGATTGCTTTGTTCAGCAGAACACATTTTCTTTAAAAGTAAAGTGGGTTTTATCAGATCTCTATGAGCTAGTACCACACTCATACGGGATAAATGGAAATTCAACATGATTGAAATACATTTTGTATGTAACATCCAGTCCTACAGGATCTTATATGATGTTATTAATGCAATCTTAATAATTGTGCAATTTCAACAAAAGGCTTTGACTAAACAACTAAACAAAACCTAAATGTGAAGTAGTTATTTTTTCTAAGGCTGTAAAGTGTTTGTTCATTTCATGGAATAATGATTGTTTTAGTGACACAAATAACACAATTAATGTATAATTAAGAACAAGAATGTACCTCAAATTTCAAAAGTATTGCTAAAGTTAACATTTGAACTCAATGTCTTTTAGCTCCCCCCCATACTTTGTGTATAAATTCAGCTCCATTTGATCTATTCCTACAGAGAAGGGTTGCATTACTGTGCACTTACACAACGGTGGGAGAGGTTTCACAAATGACAGCTATGGACATCAATTACAGGGAATGTTGCTACAGTGGGGATCCAGGCCAGGGTAACATCCTGGTGGATTTATATGTGAATTATGCTTTTAGTGATAACTGTAGATAGAAAACCCTCAATATAAAAAAAATCTTCCGGTGGATTATTGTGAAGACACATTAACACAGTTAAAAGAGTTTCTTTTATAAATCCAACCAGAGTTACCATGGTGTAAAAGTCACATTCCTCCCTGCCTTCTGTTGCTGGGCTTTTTGCTGACTTACAGCACAGGAATGCATTGTGAAGGACTGGTTAATTTTCCGACACTGGCCCCCCTCATGTGCCTCTGATTTCCAATGTTGTCAGGACATATATTCATCAATCAGACAGTGAAATTTTCATCTTTTTCTTTATTTAACATTATATTTTTTTGTGAGCAAATTATGTTATGCACAAGAAAAATGCTGAAAATGTGCCAAATGTGTTTTGTTTGTATGAGTTTATCAAATTATCACCATACTGATATAATGGCATAATTTCTAGGTTTAAATGGTAAATTGGGATCAACGGAAATCCTTAAGAGAAAAAACAATACAGAATGTAAGGGAACAAGAGGTACTGTTTTGGCGAAAATCAATAAAAGAGTTAGTGTGTGTCACCACTTCTACTTTTCCATTATTTCGCCTCACATTCTCACTCTTAAGACAAATACAACATACTTGAGAAGAAAAATAGTATATTTATTGACAATTATGTGAATTGCCACATTTAATGAGTTATGTCATCCATTAAATGTGTTGTTATTCTTTTTCATTTTAGTGGAGGCTTTATGGTCAGTTCTTGAAAGTAATAAAGTACATTTACTTTACTTGATCATTTCCATTTAAATATACTGTAGCTCTCGTCACAACACACAGACACAGGTCGGCTTCTTTGAAACGGGCGTACTTTGCATCCACACAATGATCACGCGGTTCTCGTGATTCTTTACTCCTTTACGCCGTGAAAACTATCACAAATAAACATAATACAGAACGGCAAATCAGCGAACTATACAGCAGCTACATAAGCATGAAATAAACACAGAAATATGACACTAATTGGCACGTGAAAATTACATGCACAATACAGGAAATAAAGTGCATTAAAATGATGAAATAAAATACCTCGCTGGCCGCTTGTTGTGAAAAGAGGTTTGTTGAAAGTTCTTTAACTGTCCTTGTTACAGTCTTATATCTTGGCCGTCTGCTTTAGCTTCAGAGACAAACTTATTACAATATCGCTGCTCTTAAAGGAATACTTCACCCATACGGAACAGG
Organism: Ammodytes marinus; assembly: GCF_949987685.1. Taxonomy (NCBI): domain Eukaryota; kingdom Metazoa; phylum Chordata; class Actinopteri; order Uranoscopiformes; family Ammodytidae; genus Ammodytes; species Ammodytes marinus. The sequence continues at coordinate 8,818,739 of NC_137223.1, read as the reverse complement.
CGTTCTATCATTATAAAATCACTATTATAATATAATGAATGAGAATTTTCTTCCCTCTGTCTTCCCTCAGTCTTCCCTTGCCCAGCTGTCCTGTTAATCCCAGCTCTTACTGTGATGTCACAGTAAGGAAAATGTAGGGTTAGACAGTGAGACCATAAAACACTCTTTCTGCCTTTTCTCAGGCTAGGATGAACCGCTTTAATTTTTTTTGCACATTTTTACTAAATAGGATCTCAGAATTCAATACACCTTTATATTCCCACCGGTGAAGCAGGTCTTTAACGAGCGACATTCACACACGCTTGGTCATGCTTTTTCATCAATTTCGATGAACAATAATGACATAGGGAAACTAACAAAACATTAGTTCCGTGCGCTTGCAGCACATTAACACATTCTAATATTCAGATTACATATTACACATGGGTTCAGTTACATTATATTAACATTTTAACCTTTTAACTCAACATGAATTATTATCTATTTATTTATTGCAGGAAATTAAAGTATTGATTATTAATTGTGCATAATGAAAGAAAACATATTTTGCAATGTCACTTACATATGCTATGTACACAATCTGTAACTGACCTCTATAGCTAGTATATACTTTGCGGATTAATGTTTTACACAATAAACACATGACCTTATTGAATAAGATATTCTATGTTTGATAAGTAGTGAAACGGTAGTGAAACAGCTCCAAAAATACTGCATACATTAACCCAAAAATAATTATAATTCAATAATGTATTACTGTATATGCAAGTTAAGAATCTGAATGATTTTTCGACCACTGCTTATGATTACACATAGCCAATAGCTATTATTATAATTGTTTTAATGTATTTCAGATGGTAATTAAATATAGGAACTTACTATCTGTCAAACGGACTATATCTTTACTTATTTTCATTATTTCACGATAAGAGAGCTTGTGTGTCAAAAAATCTATTTGTGCCTTTGCTAAATTTAGACCGAAGACAAGCGTTTTTATTGAACATTTTAAGGTAATACCACATTGTTACTGTTTTCAGTGTGTGGTTTTATAATGAGTAACAATACATTTGTTTAAGGGAAGTAACTTTGACACAAAATTATTTAAAATTATATATTAGTAAAAAAGGTATACCAGTGTGTGGAAATCATAACTTAGTACTTTTGCTGACACTCTTATTTCTATAAGCCTGTCAATACGTTTTGGGACATTTATGTTTAACTATAAGAAAATCATGCGTGAGATGTATGCAGTACAAACTGTCTTTATTGAAGGTCAAAAATGTTTTTTTGTTAAATAGTACAAGACACAAAAGGAGCACAATAGGATCAAAACAACAGCGATTCCACTGTGAAATAACAAACACAATTAATAATTTGAAGGACAAGCATCATGGGTACAGACAACACTTGTTAGTAAGCAGTTTTGCATTGTTTGGTAGAATATATGCTGTATATACTGTTGTTTTGAATTGTTACACAACATATACAGTCAATACAAACACTGTTAGCTATGGTCAGTTAGTTCAATTTAGCAACAAATGGCAAAGGAATGTCAACTTCGATCATTCTGTCACCTACTGTCACAAATGGTTCAACACTTTTGCTTTTGTCCTTAAGTGTCTTAATGACATTGTTTTGGAAGGCATTGACACGTTTTAACATTAAGTCAATCCAGGACTGGATGTCAGCTTGAAGCTGTTCTGTAGACATATCAGCCAACATATTCTCCAGTTTAGCTCTCACAGCTTTAATACATTCAATAACAATTCTGCGGGCTTCTTCAACCTCTGTGGTAACATCAGCCAGGATCTGGGAGTTGATGAAATCAGTGTAAACATCACTAACAAAGGTGGAGAGCTTCTCTACATTCTGGGATTTGAGGGTTTGGAGAAACCTCTCACTCTGTTCAATGGTAAACTGCATGAATGCTGAGAATTTGTTAATAATATCTTCCAACTTGATCTCCCTCAATTTCCTCACAGTGTCAATCACTTGGTCCTGAATTTTCCCCAAAGCTACAAACAAGTCATCAAGAATTTCGCTTCCCCTGACAACATGGTTAGAGCCAGGAAGGGTGAATTCAATGGCTTTGAAATAATCAAGGACTGCCTCAAACATGGTGGTAAAGTACTCTGGGAACTTTTGAACAGCCTCCTCAAATACATCAGCAACAAGAGCACTGAATTTCTGGTAGACCTCAAGGCCAGACAGTCTCTGTTCATATCCAGGGAGCTGGAACGTGGTCTCTCTCAGGAATTTTACAACAGCATCAAGAACAATTTGAACTTTCTTTTGGTATGCTTTGAGGATATAAATGGTCTTATCTGTGACAGTTGTTAAAGCACCGGAAGCATCTACTGCTGCAAGGTTGTCAACAGCGTTCTTGAACATTACTGTACCCTGGTTACCAGCCTGTTTCAAAGCCCTCTCAAGGCTTCTAGCTTTTCTAGAGATCTCATTGTATGTCTTGACAGCAGGATCAGACACCATTTCCATGATTGTGGGAACCTGTTTCTTTAGACGAAGCATCATCTCATAGGGCATCTCCATGTTCCAGGTTGTCTGAATGTTCAGCTTCTCTGAGTCCATCACAGACATCTTCAGACCCAAAATATCAATATCTGTTGTGGGCTCAGACTGTGAGAAAAAGTAAACACAAGACAAAAATATATATTACAAAACTATAAATACACCATAATAAACATTGAAATCTCAATCAATGGTAGTTAATATGCAAACAATTACATAAGTTTTCTTACCGCGTAGCGACCATAGAGTCTTGCTTTTACTTGTGCTGGGCGCTTGGTTTGCAACTGAGTGGCAATGAGTCCTGCAGATGGAGTGGACATAGAGACAACAAGGCCTCCCTCTGGATTTCCAGTAATCACCTGGTAGATTTCCATAGCCAGGTCATGTACATTTACCTTAGCTGAATTGGTGATGGTGACATCCACATTTTCATAACTTAAGATGATGATGCTGTCATGGTTTCCCTCTAGCATTGAGTGTTTTACAGACAGGACAGAGGCCACTTTGAATTCGCCGACTTTGTTGAAGTTGGTGTTACCCTCGATCTTTCCATTAAAGAAGTCAAATTCAGAGGATGAGGAAGCATCAAGTTTCACGATGATGCTCTCCTGGTTCTGGATGCTGGCATCAGTTTTGAGTGTGATCACTGCTGTTTTCATGGAGAACTCATAGGTAATATCACCCATCACTGGGATCCTAATGCTCTGAATTTTGGGCAGGGTGATTTTTGGAAGAGTGAGCTTGCTGAGGGCAGATGGAATATGCAGAGCAGGTACTTTGATGAGACTGACATCAGGCACTGGGATTGTAAATGTGGACACCTCGACATTCATTACTGGAATTCTGTAGGCAGGGACTGTGATGGTTTTGGGCAACTCATTGCTATATTTTTCATATTCTGCCTTGGCTTTGTCGAAAGATGTAGCAAGCATGGCAGCAGCCTTATCCTTGCCGATGAGCACTTTCTTTTGCAGAGTTTTGACATTGTTGTTAATGCCATTGATGATTGGTTCCATATTAATGTCAATGGTGATCATCTCAGGGTTCTTCATGTACTTCAGCTTGGAGTTCATGTCAAAGGTCTGCTGAGTTGTGATCAGGAGGTAGCTCAGGCCAGTGTCTTCCCACAGGGAGTAGTCTTCCACTCTTGGTGTCTTCATACCAACAAATGGCACAGTTATTTCAGGAATGGTGATGGTCTCCTTGAGTACATCAAGGTTTGCTTCTCCATTAATCTGGGAAAATACATTAATTTCGCTGTCACCATTATCCATTGTGAAGTAATGGGAGTATTTGTACTGGTTGAATCTAGCCAGACCTGTCCAGCTAGCCTGCTGTACTTCAGAGTTCAGAGTGAAAGAGATGTCATTCTGGAGATCCATCTTTCCAGACAGACTAAATGGAAGGGCAACTTTGGCATTTCCCTTGTTCTTGGTGTCAAACATAAGCTCATTAGGTGTAACCAAAGCAAGTGCAGAGCTTGAGATAGTTCCGCTAAGATGTCCAGCTAGCTCTGCATTGTGAGAGGCAGTCAAATCCATTTTCATGTCTTCAACCTTAGCCTGGAACTTGACCTCTGCAACACTGCTCTTAATGAAGGGTGTTTCTGTCTCAAACTTGGCATCGATAATTATGTGGCGGAAAATGCACACTTCTGCGACCACATTCTGATTTAATTTAAAGTGGCTGTTGCCTGTGTCTCCGGCGAAAGTCACTTTAGCTGTGTGTAGATCCATGACCACCTCTAAATCACTTTTGTGGGCAACCTCACCTGAGAAGTCCTGAACTGCATATTTTTCATTGGCCAGATTGTTAATGGTCAGACGGGCTGTGCCATCCTCAAGCAGGAAAACTGTCTTTTGATTAATCACTGTTGTACTGAAGACGTTCAAGTCCTGTTTGAAGCTAGTCTCAACGGTGGCAGAAACTCCATTTTCCATGGCAAAGAATGCATTATTGACAAGTTCAGCAGCATAGAGCTCAGTATCAACCTTGGCAGTAGTTTCAGCTGAAGCTTGGGCTGACAGGCCATAGAGAGTCATTGTTCCCTTGTGGTCGAGTGTAAAACTTGAGTGGTCAACTTTGATGTCCTCAGAGATGGCCAGGCGACTCATCTTGGGTGCAGCAAAATGAGCAGAGGCATCCACAACATGGTTAAGTACCCCTCTCAAAGTAGATGTAGCCTGTGACTTAAGGTTTATTTTGAACTCTGGTGTGTCTGATGTAGTTGTGGTGTTCTCCAGGTCAGCAGTGGTCCTGAGTTTGTAATCAGGGGAAGTAACTCTAAACTCACCATAGAGTTTTCCAAAGCAGGGGATCTTGCTCATATCTGCTGCTTTTTCTTTCAGCTCCATTGTGAATGTTTCATAATCAAACGATTTGATTTTCTGCACCATTCTCATGAAATAGTCACTCATGTCATCAATCAGCTGTTTGAAGTCAAAGGAATTAATTTCATTGACAAGCTCCTGAACAGGTACCATAACTCTTCTCAGCAGAGGCTGAATGTCAATTGACCTCAGAGCAGCAAATGCAGACTGCATCTTTTCCCTCACCTCATACTGCTTCATAATTTTAACAACCTCATCCATGGTGGCCGCAATCATATCCTCAATCTTATAGCTTGAAAGGATCTCCTCTACTTTAGAATAAATCACATTGAACTTTTCAGCAATGTTATGCTTCTGGATCCAAGCAATGATAGCATCCTTCATTGATCTCAACACACTCATGACTTTGTCAGTTGGGAACTTGGTTGTCATGTTGTTCACAAAGTTTTCCATTGAGTTGATAAATTTTCCCAGGTCTTGTACAAATATGTTGAAGTCAAAGTTGTCAATAACATCCTTCAGTTCTGACATTTTTGTCTGGAGCTTGGCACTGACCTCATACTTGGTGTTGATGTCTTTCAGCATATCAATGCTTTGGTCCATCAGATTCATCACTGTGGCCTTTACATTTTCAATGACTGCAGGCAGGTGCTCAAGGAATGGGATCTGAATGAAGTGGCTGTCACTGCTCTTGTCATATTTCACAAATCCAGCGATGGCGTAATTTTCACTTTCATCACCAAATAGGGTGGTTGAGACATCTCCCACCAACTCAATGCCCATTCTCTCTGCATTGTTATAGGCACTGATTTCTTGATCAAATGTGTGCTCATTTACTTTAGATACCAATTTCAGTGAAATGCTTTGCTCTTTAAGGCTCAGCATGCTGTTGAACTTGTTGTCTACATTGGTGTTGATAGTGGGTCTGTCTGTAAGTGCATGGGTGGTTGAGGCTCGGTAGTCAAATGAATGTGTGAACAGCAGGGGTTCTGCTTTCAGGAGGAATTTGCTGTATAATTCACCACTCTGCTCTCCATAGAGATTCACTGTGCCATCTGAGTTGAGAATGGCATCAATGTTCAGAGTAAAGGGTGCAGCTACAGTTTTGACTGTGCTGTCCAGACGAAGAGATGGTGAGTTAAAGTTAGCCACATTGTTGAACTTCATGGTCAGACCAGCAACCTCCATATCAGTGGCATGTGTCATGTGAGCTCCCAGGATTTTACTGTTTGTGTTGCACTTTGCAGAGAAGATCATGTCAACAAACTTGATTTCATAAGTGTGCTTGAGCTCGCCCTGTGAGCAGTCTCCCATCACTGTTCCAGTCAGCTCCATGGTGTAGGGCTCTGCCTTGAACTGGGCATCATTACCAAAGTTAATGTCCATGATGGTCAGGTCGTTTTTCACACTAACCGAGGCAGTTAAACGCTCCATGTTAACAGTGATGTCATGTTTGTAGGAGTTACTCTCGTCAAAGAAGTTGTCGGTCTTGGACTGGAGGGTAAAAGATCTCAGAGTAAGAGACAGTGAGTGGGTATTTTCGGTCCTCATCTCGTTGAGAGATCCAACGATGTTGTTGGAGACGATCAATCCATTTTCATTCACTCTGAGGTTCACTCTGTTCCTAGTGTTAATGTCAAAGAGGTTACCCTCAAGGATGCCATTAATATACACTTCTGTGCTTGCAATCTTTCCCTCTACATTGAGCTCAGCTTTGTTCTCTTTAATTGCTCCCTTAGTGGTGAGAGACACGGTGGCACCAGTTGTGTCAACTCCTCCGTGGAAAACGTTTTCAAAGGTCATTGGACTGTGCTGAGCAGTTGTTGTACAGCTGGTGGTCAGGCCATTTGTGTTCAGGGCAAGGGTTGCTTTGTGAGAGGCAAGGCTTGAAAAGATGTTCAAGGAGGCATCAGCATTGATCTCCAAGCCGGAGGGGTTCAACGACCCTGTGATCAATGAGTAGGCACGGTTCTCTGTGTCATCAGCTTGATTCTCTAGTCTAAGGCTGGCCTGTCCATCAAAGGCAGAAAACTCCATCTGGCTACGCACCATACGCTCACTAGCCTTGGTAACAGAGTCTGACTGCATGGAAAGCTTGACATCCTTGTAGCTAAGGCTCATTTTGGTGGTGTGTTTGATGGGGTCACTGTGCATGTTGGTGTTTGACTCAATCAGAAGTTCCTCATTTGCATAGGATGTCTTGATCGTGTTAGAAACCTTCAGGATGTCAGAGTTAACCTTCAATGTACTCTCCATCCTTGCTTCTTTCTTCGGTGGCTCAACAGAGAAGGAGTGGAGATAGGTGGTGCTAGCAGTCATGGTTCCAACTGACACACTTCCTTCTGTGTTGATATCTCCGGAGAGCATCTTTGAGTCTAGGACGACCTGGGTGGTAATAGTCAGAGAAGTCTCCAGACCCGCAGGGGCGACAGCATACACATTGTACCTTCCTGTTGACATTACATTGTCTGTGACAGCAATGGTTTCCAGTACATTAACACCTGCATCCAGGAGCATGTGTTTCAGGGAACCATCAACTGTGAATTTCAAAGTTTTCTCTGCTGTATCGGTTAGCTCTGCGGCTCCTTTAAAACAAACAGATCAGTGAAATTTTGATTAGTATCAATTTGTTTGTTGTTTATCTTGTGTTCAATAATAAATGGATCACTCCCTAAATTAAAGAAAATAATAAAGATTGAATTACCCTCAGTTGAGAATGAGAGAAGTTTGACTGGACTTTCAGCTATGACACCGAACTTGGCCAAGTAGCTAGGATAATCTGCAGTGTTGTTACCAGCAGATACCGTTGCCTCCCAGTTATAATAGTTGCTGTTGACCTTAGAAGACAGTTCCACCATTCCCATCAGAGGCAGAATGAGATCATACTCAGAAGGGATGGTAAAAGTGGGGATTTGGATCTCCTGCGTCGCAAGCTCCATGCCCAGCTGAGGCACAGAGATGCGTGGGGATGTGACCACTGGAGGAATCCTTAGCTCCTCAGAGGATTTGCCACCCAAAGGCAGAGGGATACTGATGGTCAAACGGTCCTGGTTGAACTGGTATTTGATTGTGCTTTCACTGGTGAAAGGATGAAAAAAATTGTTAAATTCCAAATAGACATTCAAGTGTTGAGCAGAATGTTGTTGTCCTTATTTTACAATTTGATCCGGATGAAAATGCAATTTTCTCATAACCCTTAAGAAAACACACAAATGATTACGTGTGGAGTTAACTTACAGGTTCATGAATAGGTTTTCAGGCATGGAGGGTATTTCCACATTTGATATCTGGTTCTTTAGAGTCTCTAATTGGGGAACATCAGTAGAGATCTTATCCATCCAAATATTGCTTGCCTGATGAAAAAACATCACAGTTCTCATGTTTTAGTATGGAAGAACTCAATAAATCCAGGTCTGCTTAAATTCATATGATACAATTATTCTTTTCACCTCAACAGCCTTATCGAAGACATCCTGCAGTTTCATGTCAGTGGCAACCTTTTGGCTCATGACTCTATACAAAGACATCCCCAACACAAACTTGAGGTCTTGGGTGATAGGCACCAGGATCTTAGTATCAGCATTCATGTTGGACATCATGTGAACCTCAGCCTGGTCTTCACCTGATAAACACAGCATTTTACTTTTACATTTGAGATAGTATTCAGACAAATTATCAATCTTTGAACTCCATTACCATACTATCTTTTAGTTTCTAACAAACATACCATATTTGAATGTGACTGCCTGAATGGAGGAGGTCTCTGAGAGCTTGACATCACTTTTGATCTCCATGATGAGACCAGCAGCATTGTTCATGGTAGCAGTGATGGTGGCATCAGTCTTTAGTGAGGGGACTAACAGCTGAACTTGCAGCATGCCATCAGTCATGGCCTGAAGTCTGTAATTAATAATAATAATAATAATAATAATAATAATACAATTATACATGTATACAGGTTCGTTAATTGTGTAATTGTGTAAATCTTGAAGTAAGATACTTGATTCATTAACAAGAGTGTTTAAACAAAGTTTGTCACAGGGTTGACTCACTTGGCATGGCCAATCAGAGACAGCTGAGGCACGTTCTTGCTGGAGATCTCAAGTGTCATGGATTTGCCTCTGACATTGCTGTCAGTCATGCCAATCTTAATGCCGGCCTCGACATCAAAGTCAGGTACCTGGACTTGGGTGGTGAAAACATTCCTGTTCCTGTTGTATTTCATGGTGGCTGTTGCCTCAGTAGGCTGAGCACCTGAAGCCAAGAAAAAGTATAACATGATGAGTGATGTATAAAGCCTTATGAAATTAAAAAGGTGATACACCCATAGCTTAACTTTCACGTAAAAAGGTCAATATATATATATATATATATATATATATATATATATATATATATATATATATATATATATATATATATATATATATATATATATATATATATATATATATATATATATATATATATTCTCTCCATAAAAGATGCTCTTACCCTCAGCTCTCAGTGCAAACATCAAAGAATCAAAGAATTGGTCGTCCTCTCCTTGGCTGAGGAGTTCATAGGCGATGGTGGCGGTGTACTCAGAGACCTCTTTAGATGGATTGACTTCCAGATCAAACCTAGGGTTAACAGAACACATTTAAGTTTCTTCATATACATCTTGTTTCTTCTATTGCACTGTGTATCTAAAAAAAATCACAACAAAATTAGTATTTGTGTATCAAACTTTCACGATATTCACTAAACATTACTTTGTGTCGGTACAGAAAGTCCTCTATCAAACTACTCAAATATGTAGCATTACAGAGGAGAGACACCATTAAATGACCATCTCCTCCTGACTTAATCCTTTCATGCATAGTGGTCACTAAAGGGGACAGCTATTTAAAAGCTGTTTTCTTATATGCATGGGTTTTTATGGTAGTTAGTATATAGTTGCACATCAGCCACCACAGTGGATTTATCTTCTTATCACAATATTTGTATATTGTATTTAATAGTTTTCACAAAATATATATGATTGTTTTATTGAAAACATTAATAAAAAAAATAAAAAAATAAATAAAATGTGTTTTCAAATTTAAAAGATAAATCTTGACGGAGCTTGTTGTAATTCATGCATGCAGGCGTTTAAGAAGGATCATCATTTAGCATGCTGCAGTCAGTGATATTAAAATTGATCAAATATCAACTTACTTAGTCTCTCCATTCAGTGGGAAGTAGGGAACAGCAGTCTTGTCACCAGTTGTAGCACGAAGTGTTTTGGTGCAGTAGCTGATTCCAGAGAAGAGAGGTTTGCAGGTTGCGTCGCCCTCTGTGCTTGGGATCATTGAAGCCTCACCAGCGCCCACAATAAGCAATTGATTGCTATTTAATGAATAAAGAGCAAAATAATTTTCTCTATTCCAAAACGTATACAGTACACTATGGTGCCACAAATGTTGAAACACCTTTCTTCTTTATTTGAAATATATTGAAGTTAACAAAGATAAATAAAATCATAATTAATTAAAATATTTGCCATCTGTACTTAAGCACCGAAACAACTATTTGATTTATCATATATAATTTATGAATGTATTTTTGTTATTTTGTTACCTTATGCTGAATAGCTTTGTTGTGCCCTGTGGGGCAGGGATGGAAAGCTTGACCTGGTTCCCCTCCATGGTGATCTTGGCATTGAGCGAGCTCTCATGGTACATGTTGGTGTGCATCTCAACTGCGGACACAACAAATTCAGGGATGTGGACTCCCATCTGAGTCACAAACTTAACTCCAACAGAGGGCATGAACAACAGCTCCTTCAGTGAATAAAAACAGATAAAAAAAATTAGATAGGTGGCATGGTCAGGGAAAAATATATATAACACTGCTACCATCATACATACTACTCAGTCAAACAATAAGAACTATTATACTAGTTAGAATGAATAATTATTAGCATAACTGTTTATAATCAGACTTTTCATGGCATTTGAGTTAGAAAACTAATAAAATAGAAACAGTATAAAGCAATAATTGACTTTTTTGATAGAGCATTGAGGATAGGTTGAAGGATTACCATCTTTGGAGCCATACGAAGGCCTCCCTTTGCACCAGGAGTAAAGGTACCAGACATAGCAAATGTCAGGGGCATGCCGGATGTTGTTGGCATGATGAATTTGTTGTCCATGAAGATGTAATGGGCAAATATCTCATTGTCAGTACTGGACATCAGGTTGGCCAAGACCTAATAAAAGGATCAGAAACTGTTATTAAAATTCTCTTTTACTGTGGGAAAGAAACAGAGCTGTATTTTGTCAGACAGGCACTATTTTAAATGGACAACAGAAGTAAAACACTGTACCTTGGTAGGAATGATCTTCATAAAAATATCTGCATACATTATTGCGTTATCAGCAATATTTTTCAGTTCACTGCCCTTGATGTATCCAAGCTCAACTCCCATGATCCTCAGATAGGCCATGGCCTCAGGGGACTCTTGATTCTGCAGATCTTTAACCAGCTTGTTGAAGTTGCGAACAATTTCTCTCACAAGATTTTCGGGAACCTTAGGAAAAAGTTATTTCAGTTAGTTGTGGTTGAAATTATAACATAATGCAGACTGAGACTGTTTATTGGCAATAATTACACTAAAGACATACCTTCCTTCCTTCTGATTCTGGGATGGTAACCCACTTCTCCAGCTCAGGTACTTTGTCTACGGCCCAGTACAGACCCTTTAACGCAGTGTGAGGGAAAAACCCATTCTTTCCAAACAAAGCCTCAATGGTTGGCTCGAAGCCCTTTCCTTCCATGCCAACCTATCAGAAAAAACAGCGTGGGTTTAGTGTGTTAATGTCTGAATATTGACAAATCATAATCCTGAAAACGCTTCTAAACTGTAATTTCAGTGGCAGATCGGTAGTACTAAGCAGAAGACAATTACCTAAAAACAAGTGTTTTAAGTGAGTGAAAATGTACTAATTAAATCAGCAAAATGTATCTGAATATTATTACTCTAGCATTTCATACCTCCCACATATCCATGTTGAAACCAAAAGCTTTCAGGGTAGTTGCCAGCATAACCTCCCTTGGCAGCTGGCTACTGGGATCAAAGACTGTGTTGCCCTGAACTCCCGCCTGCATGCTCTCATAGGCCATGCCAAGCTTGTAGTTGCGAGACTTTGTGGTGTAGTCGCTGTGTGTTGTGACGTCAGTGTCCTCCAGGCCATCCATTATCCTCTGACCGAGCCTGGGTAATAATGAAATGTAAATTAATCAGCTGTATATAAGAAGTTGAGTTTGTTAAATCAGCACAGTTTTTTCATGAAATAAAGCATACAGTAAATGGTGCGGCTAGTTGAAAGGTAATCCGTCCTTACATTTTGGTCTCTGGGTCATTGGAGGAAATTATATTGTAGACGAATGAGGTCAAAAAGGACTTCATCTGCATGTTCTGCTCCTGTTTAAGCAACTTCTTCACAATCTCAATGTCACTGTCCTGGGGATCCCTCATCAGGGTCAGGAAAGCTGCCAGGCGCTTCTGCAGGGCACCCTTGGGGTACTGGCTGACCCTCTGGAGGTTAGAGCGAACCTGGATAGAAAAGCAACAACAACTTATTTGTCACTGTGTTTTGGGAAACTCCAAACAATAAAATTAGGAACATAATACTGTTTAGTTTTGGATGGGGATGTTGGTTACCTCATCTGTCACAGACATGCGTCTGAAAGCCTGGATGGCAGCCAGCTGCACAGACAGGGTGGTTGCAGGCTGTCTCATACACTTCAGTAGGGTGGCCTTTATAGCAGGGTCAGCAGCCTCCATTGCCTCCCCCATGTTACCAACAACCTGTGTAGACAAGTGTAGACAATTAGAAAAAACACGGAAGTGGAAGTTTGCATAAAAAGTTATATTTTCAAAAGCAGTCCATGTTCACAAGTGGTTGCCTACCCTCAGGGTCAAGAAGTTAACATCTTTGTCGCCAGCGCAGTCTGGGCCAGTAAGGGAAGCGATGAACTCAGAGACAGCAGTGATTTCAGGGGTGAGACCCTCAGCCTGGTACAGTCTGAGGACAAAAGTAGACATTAGTGATTAGGTCATGTAAACCAGGAACCACCACTCACTGCTATGGCATTGATGAGGGCTTACTTCTTTCAAAAACATGATGTAGGTTTACTTACTTCCTGACTACGTTGCTCAGGGCATACATGATGGGTTTGCTCTGCTTGTACTGGGCCATTGCCAGCATGTCCTTCACCATGAGAGCAGAGGGGTTGGGCAGCAGTGCCAGTGCGTACACAGCAGCGTCGACCTCATGAGCACCTTCGTCAAAAGTCCTGAGAACCTTCAGCATGGCGCTGGTGCACTCTGGGGTTCCGCACTGAGTAAGAGCTTGTAGTGTCAGAGAGGTGGACATGTCCATCATCTCAACAGCAGCAGACCCCAGGATGTCAACCTTCAGGCTACGCAGCTCAGACACCAGGTTGAAGAAAAGGGTGGCACGCTCCTCTCCCTGAGTGGTCTGGGACAGGGTGTTCAGCTGCTGCATTGTGGCCATGACAGCATCCTTGGTCTGCACGGGGGACTTGTCGTCAGAAACATCCATGGGCAAGAACTTGACTTGTTCCTCATCTGTACAGAATAACAGCACAAATGGTAAGAAAATGCACAATAATTTTACACTTTTCACATACTGAGCATATTTTGATATTGTACACAGTATTTAAAAAAGAAACTGAAGCACTCACTGAGCTCAAAGATTCTGTCGTTGATCTTGGCTGTCTCTCTGAGAGTCACAGTCTGCTTCACCAGAGCAGAAATTCCATACTCATTCCTGTTTGCAGAAGACATTAGACAATAGGTAAAATTGTCTCAAGTTTTCGGAACCATCACCCTCTGCCCACTCTACAAATGGTTAAATCACTTTAAAAGTCTATAAGAATTGCTAAATGGGATACTCTATTATTTAGTAATTTTTTTTAAACTTACTGGTGAGAGAAGGGCAAGAAGATGTGTTTCTCTGTGCAAGTTCCACTGGTCATGTGCTTCTTCTGGTTGTCAAACTTGTAGTTGCAAGTCTGGGTGCTGCTAATCATCTTGGAGATTGGGTAGTTCTGATTGAAGCAAAAGAACAAGAATAAGTCATTGATGTGTTACAGTATGAGGAAGAGCAAACAACAGGAAAAGTGTGAAAAAACTGTATCTAATGCGTATCTCTTATTTAATGAGAGTGGTACACGTTTGGATCTCCAAATTCTGACCGCAATCAAACAACTCCTGGCTTTAATTTTTGACAGAACAAGGTTGATGCTTAAATCTCTTACCATGCCAGAGATGAGGGCCAGGGGACTGGTGTGCTGCCTGCGGGCAAAGAACGAGTCACAGTTGGAAAGATCCCTGGTGACGGTCACATCAGTGGCAATGTCCTCTCTGGCGTTGACGGTCAAGTCGGTGGCGCACACTCCGTGCACGGTGGGCTGAAAGTGATGAGAGGCATCATCAATACTGAGGATGTTGGAAGCAATTCAACGAAACAATTTCGCAAGAGCTGGTGTGGTAAACATGCTTTTTTTGTGCTTTAGAAATCTCCCTGAATTAGATTATCAATAGATAATGATCTGAAAGATTACCGCCCATCATAAGAGCAGGTGATGACATTAGCAAAGATAAACTTATCTAGGACTTTGCCCTGAAGCTTGTCAGAACATGAGTGAGAACATGATGTTACAAGAGTGTATTTATCACCTGTTACTGGGGCAGCTTATCTACCCATTGTGCAACTTGTTTATCATTGCATGAGGCTACATCACAAACAGGAGCAAGCTCTACTTAGGGGACTCTGAACTGATTGGTAACTAATAAATACTGACAACAACAAAAATAACACACTAAAAGAAATGTAAAAACAGGAGAGCTACCATCTGTTTGTTCTTCTCCTCTTCCATTACGGGCACCATGAGTGCAGAGACGATTCCCCTCTTGATGTTCAGGATGTTGACATGCTCATCTTCCTTGGGGAAGAGTTTGACGTCACTCTGTTTTTCAACTGTGATCTTCAAGGGGTTCCTGTTGACAAGGGCACATCATCATTAACAACCTGCCATTTTATGCCTTGTTGCTTTCGATTAATTGAATTTAATTTACTTAATAAGAAAAAAAATAACAGTAACCAGATGAACACAAACATGATTAAATTTAAATCTAAAAGCTAAATCTTTGCTGGAAACATAAGAATTCAACTTACATGGCCATGGCAGCGCTGAAAGCCTCAGCTCCTGCAGCTGGACGATACATTGGGTTCCCCTGTTCATCCACATCAAAGATCTCACTCAGGGAGCACTCTGTTGTGCGGAGGATGAAGCTACAGGTCTGGGGCACATCAACCTCAACCTGTGAAGCAGATTAAACAGTTTGTTTAGCTCTACTGTTATCTATTCAGGGTCACCGCGCTGTATTTTCAGGAATGGCCAGGGCTGTGAGACATACTTTGCAGGAGACTTTGGGGCCGCTCTTCTTGTCGGTAGCTCCATTAATGCCGTTAAAGGTCTCAGCTTCGTAGTCATACACAAACCGCCTGAAGTTCTTGAATCGTTTGGCCACTAAAAATGATTTAAACCTCATTTAGAGCACTGCAAAGTTAACGTCAAATACAATACACTGTGTTTTTTACACTTATAACAAGTACACCAACTTCATGAACCTTAAAATACTTCAAATGGATGGTTTAATACTAAGGAAGAGGATAACAATTTAGTTTATTTGATCAAAGGGGAAGATTCAAAGGAGGAAATAACTTTCTTTGTTGCATATTTATAAAGTTAAATCTCATACTTATGTTATTTATAAAACAATCTTAAAATCACAAAAAGCAACTCACACAGGCAGCCTGAAGATTGTTCTTCAACATTTCCCACATCTTGCTCTGTATAGGATGAAAACAATTGTTTGATTGACATTTTAAAAAGCCACAAGCTGCTCTGAAACTCCAGACTGAACACTTTTAATTTCTAACATTTTATAATATCAGTATTTAAGAGTATAATCAGACCATTATTCAGTGTGAATAATTTTGTTGCGCTCAAGATGTATTTAGCTAATCAGTTATTTACAAATGATTTACATAGCATTACAAGTATAGTATCACACAATTAATGCTCAAACACAGAAAATGCTTTAAAAAAAATATTACTGCATTTATTCACTTGTCACAAACAAAACAGCAACATTTTAAAGTAAATTATCAGCTGTTTTAAATACCAAGCAACAAACGTCCAAATGCTTGTGCCTCAAATGTTGTTACACTTAATATATCAAAATATGTCCTTGAATTCTATTAGCTTCAAAGTAAAAATGAAGTACTTACGGGCTAGTGCGTACGTGCCCAGCAGCAGCAAAAGGCAGAGCTTGGTACCCCCCATGATGGGCTTAGTAAAGCTCTTGGAAACCTTAAGAGAGGGAGAGTTCTCCTCTTTCTGTGAGAACTAATTACTGTGCTCTGGTCTATGGGCTTTTATAGTTCTACAGTCTTACACTAGGTGATTACCAGGACTTGCAAATGTGTTGCCCTCGTTCCAAAGTCTGAGCAGTCCTTGTGGCAGGCCAAAGGTTCTAATGTTTTACAAACTAAGACTGTCAGCACTGGGTGGGGGTGGCCTGTGCTATTGTGGTAAATTACCTCTCTGTTATTTGGGGTTGTTTTCTTGAAATAAAAGGCTGATTCCCGAGATCATACTGGAGGAGTATACTGGAGGAATGAACATATGTTAATCATAACATAATAGCATTTATCTTAAGGAAAAATAAATTAAATTCTAATCAGATCAATGTCATAGGCTATAATAATTTATATATCCTGAATAACTAACTTTGATTGCTTCTTTCAAGTGCTCAAAGGGCAGTGCACTATTAAACTAATCAGTGTCAGTAGTAGATTTGACTGTTTCAGAGTTATCATTTCATGTGAAAAAAAAAGAATAGACACCATTCAACCAATTAAAAAGTAAGCAATGAAGTGATGTAGCACAAAGGTTACTCAATACTGTCTCTTTAAGCATAAAAAGGTACATGAAGGCCTCGTACAGAAAGCTGAGAAAAACCTTTGCTCCATTACCGTTGAACAATATGAATCATAATGACTCAGAAGCGAAACCCAAGTCACCTTTTATTACAGTTCTTGTTGTGTGTTCTAATATTAGAGCATGTCTTTTTTTTCATAGCGTTCTAAGCATGGGTGTCACAGATAACATTACAATGTCTGCGTTCCATTTAGGTGTGCCAGTTCCTGAGCCCTGGTTTAGTGCAGGGTGTCTAACCGGCATGGGCAACTTCTACAATCATTTAAAATGTCTCCTATGAACAATGGACCCAAGGCCTATTACAGCAACTGTGACCAGTGGTAGAATGTGGAAGGAAACTTAGTCAAGTACTGTACTTAAGTACACATTTAAAGTTTAAAATTATATATATTATTATTAGGATTATTAGAACCAACAAATAATATATTTCTCTCTTGGACAATGTAAGCCCAATCACAGTCTAAGACAATGTGTACGACTTAAACACCATTCAACATTTGTCTAGTATTCTTCAGGGCTGAATCTTATTTGACTGAAGCTACACAAATGTCTTCATAGTTTTTTTATTTTATTTACAGGGAGTACAGTAAGCCAATTCAACACAATGGACAGTGGCAGACTCAGGCTGTAAGGGGCAGGGGTGGAACATTTTTGAAACAGCACCAGCTGCATGCTTGGGGGCACCAGTGCACAGAACTTTCAATTTTTTTCTAGTATGTAAGTATTTAGTTTTCTTCTACTGGAAGGGTTAACTAGAGGGAACTTATAACTTATATTGGTTGTTTTTAGAAAATGTGTTGAAAAAACACAAACAGTTCCCTTATTGATAAAAAAACAAACGGACAATGTCATACATACAAACATACATACATTACATAACATACTTGGATAACCTTTAAGCTACTGAGAGAAGCCCGTAAAGCTGTTTGATCAGGATTACAACAGAAGTGAACTCAAGATAAGTTAATCAGACAAAAGAAGACAGTCTGACATTACATAAGATTCACAAAAACACTCAGCAGTGTGATAACAGTATGCAGGATACATTCCTTTGGGGCCTGGAGCAAATAGCTATACATAAAAGTTCTATTAATATAAAAAAAAGTGGGAACATTTAAAAAGTAATTGCAAATGTGTGCTTTAGTGATGATAAAGGAATATAGTCACAACATATACATCATATATAAAATAAGCCAGTAACAATAAATTAACTAGTGATTAACTAGTGATGTGTGTGTGTGTGTGTGTGTGTGTGTGTGTGTGTGTTCTCAAAGAGAAAGGTTGATTGCATTTGACCCTTTCTGTCATATCAACCACACATATGGATCAATCCAAAACTTAATTTCTGCCGCACCCTGTGCCTGAATGATCTCTGAGTCTCGGTCAAAGATCATCTGCTGTGCTTCAAGCTCTTTGATCAATCAATTGTGTGACAGAAGTAAGAACAGAGAACAGATCAATATGGCTCAATGTTTATGACGTGTTGTCAATGTATGGCACATCAGTCCTCAAAACCAATGTGAATGTAATGCGTGTGACTTATACATCTGGACCAGATATACAAAGAATGGATAGATGAAAGGGTAGAGGAAGGACATTTAAAAGACAAAAGATAACTTTTATCAAAAAGTAGTTTGCAAAATGAAAAAAAAATCAGAAATAAGCTCAGAGTTTAGGGGGTGAAAGGTAAACCTGATTTGCTTAATGTGCAATGCTACCCAAAATCAATAGGGCACATTTGCATCTTGCTTGTAATCTGGGTTTGCACTTTTTCGGACCCTTAAAGACATAGCCAGACCCATGGCATGCTTTTAAACTGCTCGGCACAATCAGCTCAGCTAGATAACGGTGGTAATACAGTTTTGTTGAGGTCGAGGGAGACTTTAACGGCTGGACTTGGTTCAAATTAGAGATAAGATTTGTTGTAAATTTAAATACAGAGAAATTGTTAGGAGAAGAGGTTAAACCAACCATTCTTGAAGGTTAAAGTTTTACGTTTACGTTGAATTTTTATTTTCATATTATAGTTTTATATAATGTCCTTGTGGTGGCCAAATATTAGAAGCAAATCTCAGTTAAATGCAATAGTGTAATACAACAACACTCAGCTGAGCACTACGACCTTCACGTTGGTTTATTGCTGGGTTGTTGTTGTTGTTTAGACTTGATTACTTTTAGCTAGGTGTACCTAATAAATGGCAACTGATTGATTGTAGTTTGTGAGGTCATGATCCTTGAGAAATATTATATGGAAAAATTACCACCCCTCTTTTTTTTCAACGTGTCTTTTCACACAACTATAGAAGGAACCAAGAGTTTGGACTACAACACAAAACATAACTTTATATAAATTCAGATAACATAACAATTGTGAAAAACAGAAGTAAAACATTGAATTTTAAGTTATTTTATTAAAGCAATTTAGGTTTTCACTTTATATTTTTAATAAAAAACTTAGGGGATAATCACTTCTGATTATCACCTTATCCCCTTATCCCCTCTTGCATGCCCTTGGGCGGTTGAAAGAACAACTGTATGTAGGCTACTGAACAGAATTTTTTTTAAATATTTTTTATTTTATATTTATTTTATTTAACACCAGGCAAATAGAGACATTCAAATAATTTACGATGTAGGGCTGTTAATTAGGAAATTCCGCTAATATCACCCAGTGGGATTGTTGTGTTCAGTATTTATGTAATTATCTTGGACTTTGCTGCCACTCATTTGACAACTCTATCTCTTTGTCTGGTGTTCTTCAGAAGCTGCACAGCTGGAGTCAGAGGTGTTCACCTTAAGATATCAACAGGTTAAGTTACACTAGGCTACTTGTACTGATAGTTTCTCTGTGTTTTCGTGCATTTCAGGTTCATTAAGAAGTTACTCCATGTGAACAAAACAATAGGCTAATACTGCTCCTGGATTGTGTCGTGTTAGCTAAACTAAGCTAAACCACAGTGTCTTTCATGTGTCTTACTGATGAGTTCTTTTTTATTTTCTATTAATGCCGACAGTGAGAGTAAATTAATGCTAATGTCTTGATTGTGACCAACCACAATTTAAGTCTTATGTGAAACTTGTTATTAAGTGGATATATAGGCTGTCGTGTGTCCATGGAGCCATAAGGTCAGACTCCAACCGGCGTGGTCAACTATTTCTGTTATGAAGAAGGTGAAAACTAAAGCCTGCTTTAAAAAATGCCAGATTACTTCCTGTGCTAATTGTAATGTCTTGCTTTATATAAACTTAGATAAAGTGTTGTATGAGGAATTTCACTAAGGCAGGACACCTACACAATGCCTAGCTTGAATGCCTAGCTTGAAAAAAACATTTCCTTTTTTGATTTTTCTTATATTTATTTACCCCATCACCTTTACTAAACTAAAAGAAGGCATACAGCCAAATTCCAGCCAGTAATGTGACAATCTTCCTAAATTATGGAAAATACTAAACAAATAAAACAAGAACGATGTCAACAGAAGGCTCCTTTACATTTTTACGTCAAAATGAATTTAAGTATTCAAATTTTCGCAGCAGTAATGGACACATTACAATGTAAATTGATGCAGTTAAAAGAAGGCAGATATTTTTATAGTTAGCTAAGCAGCTGCTTTTTAAGGTGTGCCATTTGGATTAACTCAGAGGAGGGGAAAAAAGGCATGCCAAGGAAAAGTAGTGTCTAGGAGACAGGCAAGCTCGTCCTAAAGGAGTGTCTCAAATTTCACCGCAAAATTAGTTTTAATGTTGGCAGGGTGTATGTTTTGTTGTTGTCACCCTAAGATGTGGTCAGGTGACCCTTTTGGTTACCTTACAAGATATATAAAGAAGTGGTAAGCAACAATAAGCAACCATTATTAACGTTATTACTGTAATTAGGGTGTTTCTATTCCTGCTATGACATGTCTGACATCATGTGACATTGTCTTTCATGAAGAGGGCCTACGAGCCATTAAACAACCACCTCAGTACAGTATGTCCCAGTCAGGGCAGTGCTTCACAACAGAACCAATATCTAATGCTTTGTCCTGTGTGCCTCTCACCTGTACTTTGCATTCTCAGAACTGCATAGGTAATGCAAGACTGTTGTTGAGCACACTGTTGTGACAGTGTGTATATAGAGGGAGTTCCCCGGTTGTTATGGGTGTAAGTGAGTTCCTCAAGGTATAAAGGCACAACTTAAATATTAAAGAAATGTGCATATGAGCAGTCTAAAGTATATGATTAATGAGTGACGGGTATTGTTGCTTGCATGTTGTCATAAGTAGGAAG
Source organism: Ammodytes marinus (assembly GCF_949987685.1). NCBI lineage: Eukaryota > Metazoa > Chordata > Actinopteri > Uranoscopiformes > Ammodytidae > Ammodytes > Ammodytes marinus. Next base: position 8,797,551 of record NC_137223.1, on the reverse strand, counting down.
ACTTCAAGTATGAGTCCCTACCACCCTAAGGCAGCAGCCGCAGCAGTTTTAAGTTTAGGAGAATGTGGTAGTACTGATGGCAGTTCCTCCAACATGGAATCAGTGTGTGCAAAGTAGAACCAGGTAGAAATTTTGAGTTATCATATTTGTTGTTGCTGTTAGCTAATCTATAATCGTAGACATCTGCCTCAAGCATGTCTCTCTCTGTTGGCAAACAGCAGGATCTTAGATATTAATCACACACTTCATAATACATTTATATTATCAGCACCAACTGCTTTATAATGAATAATATTACAGTAGATGAGCAGGTATGGAGTGATGTGTAATTAAGGAATTTGCTTATTTCTGGGCAGAAGAGGGCTTGCAATTGTTGGCACAGATTGCATCTGGACATTTTTATTACACTTCACCTATTTTCAGAATCAGAATCGGGTATCAAAATATACTATATATTCACATTGAGTGGGAATCGCCGTGGTCTGATAGTGCAGACATAAAAGAAACATAGAGAACATAAACGCAAGTCAAATAATATGAATATGAAAATTTTAAATTTCTATTTAAAAAGAAAATCTGTACAATTGTGTTGGAGTGAGCATGATCAAACACGGCCCTATATCTCCCTGAATGGTATATGATAGTATTTTCAGGAACTTCTTGATAACATATTCCTTTACTGTTGAGGTGACCTGGTGTTCATGGTTCAAAGGTTTATGGTTCTTTGAATGTTCCTCAAATGCTCAATGAGAGGTTCAGATAAACTAGGCAGACTTGTTTTGGCTTAGAAATAAAAAACAATTATATTTTTAGGCGATATTGAATGAACTAAAACACATGATGCCAAACTTTTTTAGTAAAAATGAAAATAAAACTTTTTGGTGAGGACAGCTGGAACCCAAACGTTTACCTAATAAACACATAGATCTAAACAGGCTTAAGCTAAGGTGCATTTAAGTTACAATTGTACTATTAGGCGCATATTTTAAGTTACCCATTTGCCATTTTCTGCCCATTTACCGCAATTAATTTGTAATGCATTCACAGTTGGATGGTTGGATAATTGCTGATAGGCTTTTGGAAAAATCAAGTTATGTGCAGGACCAAATCTATAGATAATCAATTGTATGGTATGGCACTTCAGTTATTCATTTAGTTACAGAATGATAAATACCATGCAATTTAGTAAAAAACAGACATAAAAAATAAAAAATATTAGCCAATGTCTTTATAAAATTACATTACCACAAGACAGGCAGCCACATTGACCACAAGTTCTGTTTACAGTCTATTTATTGTACTGACTGATTGTCTCTCACATTTCTATAATAGTGCATACAAATTTATAAAGATGATGTTCCAGTGACCCCCTCTGGATGCTAATAGATGTTGCATTTGTGCACCTGTCAGCTTGTTCATGAACCTGATAACCAATGTGAAGAGAGCAAAGTGTGCAAACTTTAGAGTTTAAGCAAAGTTGTATCTCCTTTAATGATTTTATCTGGGTCTGTTTGATTTCAATATTAGCATTTAAATGTAATTTTTCATTAAAAACAAAATGGCATCGGCCAAAAAAGATAACTCAAAGTAATTAAAAAAGATTTGTTGAAGCATTTTACAACATTGCACTGCAACGGGAATTAACACTTGTATGACTTAACAATCTAAAACTTTAAAGCAACGTTCATTCATAAGCAAAGAAGCCGAAAAACAAAAATAGCTTAAAAGTAAGGGAAATAATGCAAAAAGTGAATTTATAGGTTATTATAGCTTCCATACGTTTCAGGGGCAGTGCTGTTTGTAAAATGTCTCTCCTTTACCTGCTTCACTCAGAGATCTTGTTGGTCACTTGGCAGTCACGGAAATGTGACCTCATATACTTCAATCAATGATGAGGTGGCAGTATGAAACTACCCTGATTAACTCTGCTGAACTGGATGCTTGGATGTTATTTGCTAATCAATAAACCTTGTTCTGTTTTTTTAACATTTAGGAAATTTCTTGATAGGTACTTGATTGAGTGGCAGTTACATAACATGTGACAGTTTGCACTTGGAAATGTGTGTTAAACCAGAAAATAGCAGGCCAGTCTGTATTAAGTGCATGAGTTCTAAAGTGTTTTACACCCGATTACATTCAATTGTAGTGTCACTTTACTGATACATGGTCTAATCATTTCAAGTTTCCTAACAAATATTGAACTTTTATAACTCTCTATACAGTGTAGCTTATATACATAAGAAATATATACAGCCCAGAAAAAATTAACTACATCACTTACAAATCAAAATGTTCATTTTACTCAAACATATGCCTCTAAGAGTCAAACAAGAGACACTGAACATTTGGAGTGGTCTCTTAATTTTTTTCCCATATCCATGCAGAGGCAAGTAATGTAGTGTCAAGTAGTTAAAATAAAGGATTCCTCCACAATTATATTCAGTTAACACATTTTATTTCACACAATTATCAAACACAAAGAAATAAATGTTAGACTTGCAACTCATGGTATACAGGTTTTTATGTACCTTTGTTACATGTAATAAGAGTATTATATGCTTTTCCACTGTCTTGATACGTGATACTTTGTGTTTATCTAGATTTTTACATATTGAATACGATCCATCTTGTTTTGAACACTAAAACTATTATGTTTAGATAACACTGTAGCAATTCAAATAGAATAATTGTATTGTTTTAGCTTAATGTTCAAGGGGAAATCAGAGATTAATCTCAAGATTTCTATCCTTAACGTTTACATAAGATATGTACTGAGCAGGAACCTGTTGCAAATAGTCAGTAACAGTGTAGTTCAATTGATTTACTACCGATCTGAAAATATCCAGAATGTAATTAATGGTATTATTTATATAACCAATGTCAAAAGCTGTGTTTGCGTAATTGGTGATTGTTTTCAATAAGCTTACATATTTGTAATAGAAAGCATTAATGTAGATGGCAAAGGCATCAAGGACATCAGACTTTAGGGTATTGTCAACAAACCCTTGAACTTGGTCAACAAATAATTTTAAGGTGTTACCCAGTTTCTCCAGCAATATGTCTAGATTCTTCAGGTGCCTCAAATGGTCCAGAATATGATTCAACATAGTCTTTGCCCTGTCCCTAATCTTATCAATAATTTTGGATCCAGCCATGACATCACCAATGGGAATTGTGACCTGAACCTTACTGATGGTGCCAATTACGACACTGGTAGCATATTCCACATTAACAGCTGCCAGATGGATTGCCTTCTCTAGCATAATAGATATTCTTGTGGTCATCTTGTTCACCACCTCAATGAGAGGGATCATCTCCTCAGATCCAGGCAGGTTGACCTGGGTCTCCTTCATGAACTTGATTGCAGCATCTAGAAAGACCTGAACAGTCTTCTGGTACTGAACAACAGTGTTCCTAAAGAGGATTGACACCTGACTCAGATGTGGGGCATGGTTGTTTGCAATGTTGTAGGCCTCCTCAGTATAGTCAATAATTATATTATTTAGCTGACCAGCGTATCTGATCAGTTGGTATTTCTCAGCATAGGTTGACAAACAAGATGTCATGGCAGGTAGTCTTTCCTGTAGTCCGCTGAGAATGATGTCAGGGGCATCCATCTTAATGACCATCTTCAGATTCATTTTAGCAGTATCCTTGGCAGAAGCTCTGAGGGTGAAGATGTCAACATCATTCCCCGGATCAGACTGTTCAACAGAAGAAGAAAAAACATGAGATGAGGGACTCTTAATCGTTGTAATTGTGCCAATATGATAGCACTAACATGAGATACTTACAGCATAACGGCCATAAAGTCTGGCATTTATCTGGGTTGGGACTCGGCCATGTAGCTGAAGACCCAAGAAGCCAGTAGATGGGATTGAAATTGTGGCACTGATTCCATCTTTGCGGACTGCATAACGCAAGTTCACATCAGTAAAGGCAGGGCTGATTATGTCTACGATCAGGGTGAGGCGGGAGTCACTGTAGAGACAAAGGAATATATCACTTTTCCATAGAAGAGATGCATAAATAAACTTTACTCAGGAAACAGAACTATTGTACATGAAACAATTACAATTATATTTCATCATATGGTGTGTGTGTAACTGTAAAATCCACAAAATATCACTCATAATGCTTATTTAAAGTATTACCTCATTGTATGGGAAAGAACATGTTGAAGTTCCATGGTCAGATCGCTATGGATGAAAACTACCTTCGCATTCAGGTTTACGCCAGCATCTTCAACGTTTATGGTAATGGAAGCTGTTGAATCACATTGACTTTAGTTAAACCTAATAATGACTTTATATTTAATTATGCAAAAGTGTATAATATGTTGTTGTTTTTTTAAACTCACAGTCCAGGTCATAATTCAAGAAGACCATGGCAGTTGTGGCTGAGGACCTCAAGTTGAACTTGAAGACAAGAGCATTGACCTCTACTTCAGCTGCCAGGTTCATGTTGTACAGTGGGCTGACAAACTTGGCATTGGTAGAGATCTTCTGCTTGGAGGTTGTCACATCAGCAACAGTTTTCTCAAAGATGGTGAAGTCACCCAGGCTACTTGGCTGAGAGATATCAATCTCAATATCAGCAGTCAGGGAGGAGGCTGGTGCGAGGTCAACAGTTGCCTGGACAACATGCTTTCCATTTGTGTTGAAATCAAACAGGTTTGCCTCGTTGTTGCCAGTATACTTTAGCACTGCATACACACGGCTCAGGGAGGCTTCAACAGCAAGATTCTCATTAACATCAATGCCAATTACTTTGGTGGTGCCATGGTTAAGCTTGGCATCAGCAATAACCTTGGAGGTGGAGCGTAAGCCATCATTATTAAGATACAGATTAACCTCATTATCCAGGACTCCCAAAACTAGATAGTCTTCAAGCACTGTGGCATCCATGTTTGCCTTAGTGGATGACTCCATGGAAACATACTCAAAGGTTCCATCCAGCTTCAGACTGTGGTCTGCCTCTGCCTTTCCAATAGCCTTTATCACAGGGATGTTGAAATCAGCCTTTATCTTTAAGGTGGAGACAGCATTTGCTTTGGTTTTGGTGTCTGCAACAAGATTTTGGTTTGCCTCCAGTTTGAAGATAGGCAATGCAATCTTTGCAACAGTAGACACAGAGACAGCAGTTTCAAAAGTCTCACTACTCATACTGATGGTGCTGTCATGAGTGCCTTCAAGGTGAAGATTTTCAAGGGACAGGGAATTGGCCAACTTGATTCCTCTCTTGGTGGTCAGACTTGTGGTGCCATCCAGTTTGGCTTTTAGACCCTCAAACACAGAGGCTGTGGTAGCTCCCAGACGGAACACAAGATCATCCTCAGCATAAAGTCCAGCGTTAACATTCAGATTGATGATTGCAGACTTGAAAGACAGCTCTGTGATCATGTTACCCACAGATGGAATTTGGATCAGTCCCATCAAATCAACAAGGTGGGCAGCTTGGCTTTTCTGGTAAACAATCTTGGCATCAACATCAACAACTTGCTCATTAGTTGTCAAAATGTGATTCAGCCCAGTTTGGACATACAAGTCAAGATCATCAATAGCTGGGGTATGTAAGTCAACAAATGGAATAGCAATCTCAGGAATGCTAATGGGCCTAGTCAGGAATTCAAGGTTTGCTTCTGCTTCTACCGCAACAAGAAGGGCAGCCTCTCTCTCATTGTTCTCTACAGTCAAGTTCCCAAACATTTTGTACTGATTAAGATGAGCCAGAGCCACAGTATTCATATATTGCTTGTCTGCCCTAAAGGTGGCAGAGTAATCATTCTGCAGATCAATTTTTGCAGTAAGAGCATCGTTGAAGTTTACATTGGTGTTAACCTTATTCTGAAATTTGAACACAACCTCTCTGGGACAGAGGGAAAAATCAACCTCATTGGTTATGGCTCCATAAACAAAACCAAGTACATCTGTGCTATGGGTTGCTTTCAGCTCAAGTTTCATGTCATGTAGATTGCTGTTTAATGATCCCACTAAAAGGCTGTTTTTGATTGTGGGGCCTTCTGCTTCAGAGCGTATATCAAATCTCAAATAGCTGAATATTACAAAGTCAGCATTCAGGGCCTGTTTCATCTTTATAAGGAATGTATCTGTGTCACTAATAAAGGTCATCTTGACTGCACTTGGACTGACAGTGACTTGTATTTCACTTTTGTGGGTACTATCATGAGAGTTTAAGGTGTTAGTACCCTGATTTCCAACAGTTATTGTAAGAGTGGTACCTTCCTGGCGTGCCACAGCTTTTTGAGTTACAGATGTCTCACCAGTGAGGCTCATGGTGGGTAGGTTGAGCACATGTTTATAGGAAGTGTCAATAGTGGCAGATAAACCACCTTTGGTAACTAGGAAAACTTCATTTAAAAGCTCAGCTTCATAAGGTGATGTGGTGGCCTTTAAAATAGTCTTGGCTGAGGCCTGGACTGATAAGTCAGAAAATGTCACAGACACATGGTGATCCACTGCAAGACAACTGTGAGTGAACTTAAGTGTCTCAGCAGCAATTACATGATACCCCTTAGGAATGGCAATACGAGCAGTGGAATCCAAGTTAAAGTTAAGGACTTCAAAGCTGAGAGATGTCCCTTGGGAAGTCAGAAAAGCAGTCAGATGATGAGTCTCATTTTCATCCAAAGAGCTTTTGACTTCAGCAGCATTCCTAATTGTGTAGATGGGGGAGTTGACTTTTATCTCATAACTCAGTTTACCAAACCCTGGAATCATAATCTCACTAGGAATGATTGGCAGCGTAAATGTTGGGAGTTGTAGAGCACTAACAAGTTTATCTGCTGGAACATGGGGAATAGTTGGAAGGGAGAAATCAGGCAGAGTAATCTCAAGAAGTGAAAACTCAGGGAGGCCAGGAAGGTAGTTGATTGTCAGGTCCCAGCATAAAGCAACCATTTCAACCATCTTCATCTCAAAGTTCAGAACAAAATCTATCAGGTCAATGATTCGCTGTTTTATTTCATTTGTGGAGATGGTATTGGCTTGCACAGTGTGGAAGCCTAAGATTGTGAACTCAGGTATGTCCAGTTGTAGTGGGATTTCAAACTGGTGAAGCTTATCCATGTTGAACTTCATGGAAGGCACAATAAGATCAGTGAGAGGAATGGTGAAGGATGGTATGTTAAGCTCAGTTTTCTTCAGTCCCGTAATAAGTCCTTCAATAATCTGAAATATCTCACTGACAATTTTTTGTTGAGGTGCCACCTTCTCAATAATCTCAACCATATGGGTGACCATATCAGTGCAAGTGGTTACAAAGTTAGTATAGCACGTCCTTGCCAACTGCATATAAGCAGTAATTACTGCATTGACATCCAGTTTTGCAATTTCTTGCTTTATACTTTCAGCAAATTGGTCAAACATATCCTTCACATGTTTAATAAATGCTGAAGTTTTAATGTCTCTCAGTTGTTCCATGGAACCCCTGACAGAGGTCAGAACAAAGTTGGCAACATTTTTAATTGCCTCAAGTTTCTGATGGATTTCAAGAGACTCAATCAGGCCATTCACATGAGCAGTATACTTAGCTATCATTTCATTTGTGTGATGCACAAAGTCATTATAATCAAATGACTTACATTTCTGCTCAATGATGCCAATATACACATTGAACTGTGATATTACATCCTTAATCTCAGTTGCCTTCAAGTAGTTGATGGCATTCTGGAGTACTTGCATGGATTTGGTAAGGATGTCTGCATCCTTCACCGTCTGAACTACAACCCTGATGGTTTCCTCAATTCTGAACTGCTTGATGAGCTCCACAGCCTTTTCCAAGATGGCTTGAACCTTTTTGTCAGCTTCAAAATTGACAATCAACTCTCTCATCTTGGCATATAATGTGTTGATCTTGCCAAGAATGTCAAGGTCTGGAATCGTTCTTCGAACATAATCGGTTATGTTGCTGAACATCTCTGTGGGAATCATATTCACCAGTCTCTCAATGATCGCTTCAAAGTTGTAGGATGAAATGAACCCTTTCAGGTCAGCAATCAAGTTTTGCATGTCAAATGTCTCAATTATTTGTTTGATTTCACTCATGATTGTCTCTAGTGTTGCCTTGATTCCATACTTGGCATCAATATCATGCAGGAATGCAATGCTGCTGCCCTTCAGAGTTTCCAGGTCAAACTGCTGGATCATCTCCTTCATGGTATCAATCACATACACAGCCACAGCCTTAAAGTCATACTCCTCATTGATGGCATTCAGCTGTTCCTGGATCTTCTGGATAAGGGTTTCAGGCAGGGTGCCACTAACAATGATCTCCTTCATCATACCAGCAAAGTGTTGGATGTAAACAGTTAAATCAGCTACTAGTTTCTCAACATTTACCTTCAGGTTAATCAAAGAGGCTTCCACATCTTGCATGGAGATGACATATTCTTGGGAAAAACCATTGAAATATTCTTTCAGCTGAATCATGTTTTCTTCTATATTCAGTTGAGAAATTAAGTCAGTTACATGCTGGGGGAGAGCCTCAAGTTTAGCCCTTATTTCTTCATTGTTGATGTAGTCTTGCAGTGTCTCTGCAATATAGACAACAAAGCCCTTGATGCTTTCGAAGAAGGCAGGCAGATTTTCCATTAGAGATAATGTAATCATATGACTCTCTGTGTTTTTGTCGTACATGAGGAATCCAGAAATGGTGAATTCCTGCTTCTCTGTGGTGTCTGTGTTGAGGATGTTTGTTAGAAAGGTGCCAGAAACCTCAACTCCAGTTCTCTCAGCAGTGTTGTAAACACTCATGGCCTGGTTAAAGGAATGCTCATTTACTTTAGACATAATTTTAAAATCGGTTTTCTGCTCTTGGAGTGACAGAACATTATTCATGTTGTTGTCAAATGTGGTTTCAAGGGAGACACCATTTTCCAACTGTTGGGTTACTGATGCTCTACATTCATGTGAGCTAGCAAAGGCCAGGGGTTGTGCTTTAAGGAGGAACTTGCCGTAAAGCTGTGCGCTGTGCTTACCATACATGGTCATGTCTCCATCAGCATTGAAAATGGCATCAAGGTTCAAATCAAAGGGCACAATACTGCAACGGATGGTGTGGTCAAAGCGCATTGGCTGTGAGATGAAGCGGGCATCGTTGGTGATTCTGGCAGCAAGACCAACAACTTCAAGCTCGGTATTGTGGCTCATGTGAGTTCCAAAGAGCTTTCCAACAGTGCTGCATTTTGCAATAGCAGTCATATCAGCATAGTTGACTTGATAGGTATGCTTGATCTCTTCCTCACCATAGATGGCTTTCAGGCTGCCAGTTAAATCCATTTTGTAAAGCTCTGCCTTCAGCTGAGCCTCATTAATGAAGTTGGCTGCCAGAAGCTTCATGTTGTTATTAACAGTTGCAGCAGCAGTGTAGGGTTTCATGTCAATGGTGATATCATGAGTGTAAGAGGCATACTCACTTGCAATGGCTTCAGCCTTTGAGTTGAAGTCAATACTAGAAAGAGTAATGGTCATAGCGTTGGCATTATCAACCTTAATGTCATTTATTGCAGCCTTGTTGATAATGGAAAGAGTAGCCTTGGAAGCATCAAGCCCAGCATTGAAGGTGTTTTCCAGGGCCAGGGGGCTCTGGAGAGTGGTTGTTCCACTTGTGGTCAAACCATCATGGTTCATTCTCAGGGTAGCCTTGTGAGTAGCCTCATTCTCAAAAAGCTTCATGGTGGCATCACTGTTAATTGTTAGACCATTGATATCAAGAGAAGCAGTCAGCAGAGAATAAACCCGGTCTTCAGAGTGGTCTGCATTTGTTTCAACTCTCATTACAACTTCGCCGGCACCAACTGAGGCTTCAGCCTGGTTACGCAGCTCCATACCAAGGGCAGGGGCATTTGCATCACATTTCAGGGACAGCTTGCTGTCTTTAAAGGAGAGCTCAGCAACATGAGTCAACATGTCTTCAAAGACATTGGTGTTAGACAAAAGGGAGAATTCCCCATTGGCAAGACTTGCTGCAATTGTGTTCTTGGCATTAACAATTGTGGAGTGAAGCTCAAAAGTAGAATCAATCTTTGTTTCTGGCTTGAATGGGAAGATGGTGAATGTCTGGGATGAAATGGTTTTGCCATACATTGGTCCAGCATTGAACATTCCCTTAAAATTGTTCTCACCAGACAATTCTTCAGTGTTGATTCCAGACATACCTGTGTGCTCCAGTACAATAGAGAGACCAAGTGGGCTTGTGACTTCAAACTTGCTGCTTGATTTCAAATTGATTTTGTCGGTTATGGTTGCATCCTCAACAATACTAAGGCTGGCATCAATGAATTTATGAGCCAACGAGCTTTCCAACTGGACTTTGATAGAATCAGTGGTGGCCAACATTCCGGACCCTAAATGAAAAAAATTATTATTGATAGCTGATACAAAGAATGAACAAAACATAATTTTAAAGATTAAATAATCATGAGAAGGAAAAATAAATATTTTTTAATGAAATACCTTTCATCTTTATTGAGAGGATGTCAAGAGGGGAGGTTCCTTTCACATCAAACTCGGCAGAGTATCTTGGTGTCTCCAAAACATCGTTGCCGGCAGCCATTGAAGCCTCCATGTTGTATAGGTTGCTCCTCATCAGAGTCGATAGCTCTGCTTTGCCAAAAAGAGGAATTGACAGGGTGAGGCTCTCAGGGACAACAAGCTCTGGGATAGGAACCTCCACGGAGACAATCTCCAATCCAAACTGGGGAAGAGACACCCTAGGTGTTGTCAATGCTGGTGGGAAGTTCAGCTCTTCTGTTGACTTTCCTCCAAGAGGGACAGGGATAGCGATGGTGAAGTGCTCATTGTTGAAGTAGTAGACAGCCTTTGCCTCACTGTTAAAAATACAAAAGTAAAATGCATAAATATTTTGAAAAAATATTCAGTTAATAGAAAACAAATTCTTGGAAGTCTTCAGACTTACGTATTTAGGAACAAGGTCTCTGGCAGGGAAATCTCAGGCATATCAGGCACTCTAAAGTTCTGAATGTAAGGGATATCAGCACCATACTTTTCCATATAGTTGTTTGCCGCCTAAGAAAAAAGCAAAACGGGTTGTATGCATGATTAATTTCTTAACATTTTAATTAAATCTGAATAATTGCTTGATTCAAGATTCATACCTCCACAAACTTCATGAAGATGTGACGGACCTTCATGTCGGTCTGTCCCACAGGCATGTCAAGAACTTGGTTGCCATACTTGTCAACCAGATCACCATATGGTAATTTGGCGGTCTCAGTGTTCACATCAGACTTGAACTCAACTTCAATCTTGGTGGTGTCTGATACAGTAGAGAACAATGAAATGATTCATTAGACATGACAGAACATTTTCAATGAATACAATTAATAGTAAGGCTGGAAGTAAAGTTACTCCATAAATAAATGAATGAGTAAATAAATAATAATCAACCAGAGATGCCTAAATAAAACTATACATGTATTGTAAATGTTTTATTGCCTCACAATCTTATTTTTAATAATTTATTTTTTAAGACATAAGGAACTATTACAGAGTTATATTCTGAAAGAAAGGGTTACTTGAAATTTAATTACCATATTTCATTGCGATTTTCTGCTCAGAGGTTGCGTCCATGACCTTGATTTCACTCTTAAGCTCCAACTCCAATTCTTCATCACGTTTCATGTTAGCTGTGACAGTGGCATCAGCGTTGATCAAGGGGACAAGTAGTTGGATTTGCAGCATACCCTCCTTCATGGCAACAAGACTGAAAAAGTAATACATTAGTTAGTATAATCTCAAGGATGAGGGTGACATGAATGTTAAATCATGAGAAGTTATAGTTGACTTCTTACTTGGCACGGCCAACCAAGGAAAGCTGAGGAATGTTCTTGTTTATTAAATCAAGAGAGATGGAGTGAGTTCCTTTTCCCTTGGTGTTTCCATTAACAACTCCAAGCCTGAGTCCTGCCTCCACATCGTAGTCAGGGATCTGGACGTCAGCTGTGATGAAATTCTTCTTTCTGTTATATTTCATAATTGCTGTAGCTTCAGTGGGATCTGCGCCTGTTGACCAACCAAAATATGCACATTACACAACTCCCCTACACTTTAGAGCTTTTTTCTCAAATAAAACAGATTTTTTACCATAGTGTCCATTAAGTAGTATTCATTACCTTCAGCCCTCAGAATGAACTTCACAGAGTCAACCTTCTGCCGACCCTCTTCTCCCTCCTTGAGGAGCTCGTAAGCAACAGTGGCAGTGTACTCAGTAACCTCACCAGTGGGGTGGAGCTCCACAGCAAATCTATTTAGATAAAACCAAAGTCAGCCACCATTCTGAATTCATTTAAAAAATGAATTATTATTTGCTGTTTGTGTATGAAGTTTTGCTCACTGGCTGTCTCCTGTGAAGGGGAAGTAGGGGGCTGTCTCCTGAGAGAAAGCATCTGTGTACACTAGAGCAGTACAAATTTTCATTCCAGCGAAGAAGGGAGTGCACTCATGAACATCAACCTTGTCCATCAGCATAGAGGGGATGGTCTTAACCTCTGATCCAGTCACTGCCACTAGGGTGTTTCTAAATATTAAATGTAGAAAAGTGTGTTATCTTTGGTTGTTTTCATTCAAATGTAGTAAGGCAATCACACATATAACATCCCCTAAATAATTTTTTTACGAAAATATAAAAATAATAGCCTATATCAAAAGCTACAAACAGCTATCTTCAACTTTTCCTTGTCAAATGACAGTTCCCCCTTTATACTTCATCTAATAATGGTTTTGCATGCGTTTAAGAATATTGCATTATATAATCTGTTCAATTCAGACTTACGTCATTTTGATGAGCTTTGCAGGACTCATTGGAGCAGGGATAGTCAATTTAAGATTTTCCTGTCCCATGGAGATCTTGGCGCTAAACCCACTCTCGTGGAAAATGTTGGTGTGCATCTCTAATCCAGAGTTGACATATTCAGGGAGGTGGGAGCCAACCTGAGTAACAAACTCAACACCAGCAGATGGCATGAAGGTAACCTCGCTCTGTGGACACACATTTGACAGAGGTAACTTGGTGTTTCGATTATGTTTTGTAGAAAATCATACAGTTGCAAAAGGTTTTTTGGAAATAATTTTTAAGATATTTACCATGTCACGAGCAATGCTAAGTCCACCCTTGATGCCAGGGGTGAAAGTACCAGACAGTGCAATCCTCAGAGGCACACCAGTGACAGTTGGCAGGAAGAATTCATTGTCCATGAAGATGTAGTGGGCAAAGATTGTGTTGTCAGCCTTGGTCATCAGTGCCTGCATAATCTGTGGCAAATACAAATACAGATAGCACATTTAAATCATAAACAACACATTTCTGAACGAATGCATTGTTTCATTTTCAACATCTTTCTTTCAAACACAGCAAACAACTTCCTCACATCGATAGGGAACATCTTCATCATGCTGTCAATCATCATGGCAGCGGAGTAGGCCATGTCCTCCATTTCGTTGGTCTTCAGGTATCCCAGCTCATTTCCCAAAAGTCTCAGATAAATCATTGCCTCAGGAGACTGTGCTGTCTTCATGTCCCTCACAAGCTTGTTGAGGTTGCGTCCTATGTCCCTCATCAGGTTATGGGAGGCCTAAACATGGATGAACCCTCTATTACAACCTTTTCCCTTATGAAAACATTGATTATCATTGTTACAGTGGACATAATATCATATTATAATGTGCACAAAATAGATTGCTTTGAGTACCTGTCTCTTCATTCTGTCCTTCTTCATAGCAGGAAGCATGTTCTGCAGGATCTCATTGACTCTAAGTGGCATGTTCTCAGAGACAAAGTACATTGTCTTCAGGGCAGTGTCAGGGAAGAAGCCATTCTCTCCAAACAGGGCATCAACAGTTGGCTCAAAACCTTTGCCCTCCATACCAATCTGTAAAGGTGGCACATTTAAAACACAAGGTATAGAGCTCTGCAAATTGTCTTTATAAATCTGTCTCATTGCCCAGATTGAATTAAAAATTGCTCAAAATGTTTACCTCCATCATGTCAATGTCATAACCAAAGGCCTTCAGAGTCATTTCAAGCATGACCTCCTTGGGCAGGTAGCTGGTATCATCAAACATCATGTTGCCCTCCACAGATCCCATCTTGTAGTTGCGGGAAAACTTGGTGAAGTCCATCATTGGCCCGATCTCATTACCCTGCAGTGCATCACGAATCTTCTGTCTAAGTCTGTAGGACAGAAAAAAATGAAAGTTACAGATTAAACAATGATGGTGATCATATGGCGATACCAAATATCCATGCAGTGATACAACAAAAAACTAAATGATAAAGCTGCAAATGCTTCACACTTACTCTTGGGTCTCTGGCTCAGTTGAGGACAATATGTTGGTAATGTGGGAGATCACAAAGCTCTTGACCTGTTTGTCCTGCTCATTGGGCAGGGCATCCACCAGCTGGGCCAGTTCAGTGGGTTGGGGGTCCTTCATAAGTACCAAATATGCAGCAATGCGCTTCTGCATCGGACTAGCACCATCCAAAAGCACCTGCATGAGAACTTCTCTGCCCTGAAACAAAAGCAATATGAGTATACAGTAGAATTCATAATTTAGATAATCTGTAATAGCCTTTACACAATTTGACTTGCCTCTTCAGGGACAGGTGTCAGCCTGTATGCCTGGATGGCAGCCTGTTGCACAGCCAGAGAAGCTTCAGGATGATTCACACAATGGATCACAGCAGCTCTGAGTGCAGGACCAGCAAGTCCAACAGCTTGGGCCATGTTTCCAATAACCTACAATCAAAACAAAATGTTTCTCATTGGGCAGAATCTAAACTCAGGACATGCTTCGGTAATAGACTTGAAGTCAGGTTTTGATGTTTAATTTTTTAACCAACTTCTCTTAATTACCCATCTTTCAAATGTTATATCATTCTTCCCCTGTCTTAACTTTCCATTGAGCATGCATTTCTACTTCTCACTTTGGTTGTAGTGCATATTTTAAATTCTATGCACAGTACAAGTTTGTACAAATTCATAAAAGAGAACCAATAATACTGTAATTTCAACTGAATACGTATTATAGTAGGACAGAATTGGTGTGCATCTGCATAATAATCCTTTCATTGATTTACATTTTGCGCCTTGGGCTAAGATACCTACCCTTAGTGTCATGAAAGTGTTGTCCTGGTCACCGGAACAGTCACCCAGCTGGGCAGCCATGAACTCAGCAACAGAGAAAATCTCAGGGATCAGTTTAGCCTCAGCTTTGTAAAACCTGTGGAATAATAATAATTATTATCTTTTTTACAATTCAATCACGTTTTAAAATAAATCTTACACAAAGAGGAAACATTGTTAAATATTATTTTCGATCTTAAACCTGTAATAAACTATTCTTAACTTTACTCACCTCTTGACAACATTGCTCAAGGCATACATGATGGGCTTGCTGGGTTTGTATTTGGCCATCTCCAGCATGTCATTGATCAGGAGGGCAGATGGATTGGACATGAGTCCCAAAGCAAAAACGGTGGCATCAACCTCAAGTGAAGAGCTGTCAAAGGTCCTGAGAATCTGCATGATGGCACTGCTGCACTCAGGGGTTCCACACTGGGCCAGAACCTGGTAGGTCAGGACACGGGACACTTCAAGAGCCTCAGGAATGGCGGGAGTCAGGGTCTCAGTCTTCATGCCACGCACCATGGTGACCAGCTTGTGGAAGAGGTGGGCCCTCCTGTCACCTTCGGTCTCGGGCAGAGTGGCCAGTTCTCTCAGTAGGCTTAGACCTGCATCTTTATCCTGGACAACACTCCTGTCCTCGACAACTTCCATGTGAAGACCCTTGACAATGTCATCTGTGAACAAGAAACAACAAGAAATTAGAATTGGAATTAGTTGTGCATACCTTAAGCACCATTTTTGATAATATGCTATTCATGAAAAAGATAAAAAAAATAGGAAGATGCGCTTACTGTGATAAAAGTCTTCTTCATTGTGAGGAGAAACCTGAACCAGAGTTAATTCTTGCCTTCCAACATTGGTAACTCCATATTCTCCCCTGTGAACAGGTAAAACTGGGTTGGAAATTACAGTAGAATCCTTGGACAAGATATAGTAACCCATACACTTGCATAGCGAAGCACAGTATAAAGTGCAGTGTAAAGTTTAACTCACTTGTGTGAGAAGGGAATGAGAATGTGGTTCTCAGTGCAGGATCCAGAGGTCATGTGCTTTTGCTCATTGTCAAACTTGTAGTTGCAGTTCTGTGAGCTTTTTACCAGCTGTGCAAGAGGGTAGTGCTGAAAGAACAATAATTTAATCTGTAAGATTCTTTTTTAATGATTTTAACAACATTGAACAAGAAATGCTCAGAGTGCTGAGAGATTAATTGTCTCCCAAACAGAATTAGTGATTCCCAGTGATGAGATTTCTGTCGGATCTTGAGTCAGTGAAGTTGACAAAATCAGTTCACAAGTTGTTCTTATCACGACACATGTAATTTGTCAGCATTTCAAACTGGACACACCCATGTGTTGATTGTATATCTTACCATGCCTGAGATAAGTGCCAAGGGGCTGCTGTGATCTCTTATGGGGATGAATTTGTCACATTTGGACAGATCCCTCTTCAGGCTAATGTCAGTAGCAATGTCCTCTCTAGTGTTGATGGAGTAATGGGTCTTGCACATGCCGTGGATAGTTGGCTGAAATGGGTATACACAGATATATGGATGTCATGTTAATGCCATTGCATTATCTTTTATTATGCTTGAGGAAAGAGTTCCCAGAAGTACAGTCATATGAAAAAGTTTGGGAACCCCTCTCAGCCGGCATTATAATTGACTCTGCTTTCACAAAAAAAATATAAAAGTGGTATGTCTTTAATTTACCAGGAACAGCTAAGTACTGGGATGTTTTCCAAACAAAGATTTTTTGAAAAGCAGTATTTGGTTGTATGAAATAAAATAAAATGTGAAAAACTGGCTGTGCAAAAATGTGGGTACCCTTGTGGTTTTGTTGATTTTAATGCCTGTAACAGCATGTAAAACTGATGACTTTAAACACAAAGTTGGTTGGATTATGTTGTTAAGCCTTGAACCTCATAGAAATGTCTGTTTAATCATCAGAAAATTTATTTTAGGTGCCTCATTGCAAGTTGCACTTCTCTTTGACTCTCTGCTGAAGTGAGACAGAATGGGATCATCAAAACAGCTCCCAAAAGATCTGAAAAACAAAGATTGTTCATTGTCATGGTTTAGGGGAAGGCTACAAGAAGCTTTCCCAAAGGTTTCAATTGTCAATTTGCACTGATTTGTTGAACCATGTACAGATACACAATCTGCAGCCAGATGTTCTTGCAGGTCTTTGGAGGTGATCTTTGGGTTGTGTGCAACCATTCTCACAATCCGCCGCATATGCCGCTCTTGTACTTTTCTTGGTCTGCTAGACCTGGGTTTAACTGCAACTGTGCCTGTGTCCTTCCATTCCCTGACAACGTTCCTTACAGTAGAAATTGACAATTGAAACCTTTGGGAAAGCTTCTTGTAGCCTTCCCCTAAACCATGATAATGAATAATCTTTGTTTTTAAGATCTTTTGGGAGCAGTTTTGATGATCCCATTCTGTCTCACTTCAGCAGAGAGTCAAAGAGAAGTGCAACTTGCATTTAGGCACCTAAAATACATTTTCTCATGATTAAACAGACATTTCTATGAGGTTCAAGGCTTAACAACATAATCCAACCAACTTTGTGTTTAAATTCATCAGTTTTACATGCTGTTACAGGCATTAAAATCAACAAAACCACAAGGGTACCCATATTTTTGCACAGCCAGTTTTTCACATTTTATTTTATTTCATACTACCAAATACTGCTTTTCAAAAAATCTTTGTTTGGAAAACATCCCAGTACTTAGCTGTTCCTGGTAAATTAAAGACATACCACTTTTATATTTTTTTTGTGAAAGCAGAGTCAATTATAATGCCGGCTAAGAGGGGTTCCCAAACTTTTTCATATGATTGTATATATAGTAATAAGTAGGGGACATACCATATTTTTATTCTTGTGTTCTTCCAGCAGAGGCACAGCCAGGGCAGACAGGATTCCCCTCTTGATGTTCAGGATTGTTGTTGTCTCACCATCCTCAGGGTACAGTTTCACATCGTACACACCCTCAACCATAACCTTCAGAGGATATCTACAGGAAATACAATATTTAGATCATTAAGTCCAAATGAAAATGTGATTCATTGCATGTGTGTTCAAGCAAATGGACATGTCATTGAAAACTGTTAAACTAATGTACCTCTCCATTTCAGCTGCAAATGCATCAGAGCTGGGTGCAGGACTGAACACAGGGGTGCCCTCAGCGTCCATGTCTGTCACCTCACTCAGGCTACAGCCAGTAGTGCGGACAATGAAACTGCAAGTCTTAGGTACTTCGATTTCAACCTGTTTCAAAAGATTAGTTTAGACCGCTAGTGTAGAAAGAAAATGGTATGTTTGAATTGATTTTATAGAATGTACTGTATAATGGTGACATTTTGAGGTTTTAGCACAGTTGAATGTACCTTGCAAGTTGCCTTAGGTCCATTCCTGAGATGTGAAGCACCATTGATAGCGTTCAAGGACTCAGCTTCGTACAGGTATTCATACTTGTGGTAAGCTTTGTACCTTTGGTTTACTGGTGAAGAATATACTGATTTTAGTATTCTGCAGGTACTGTGAGAAAGTGCCACAGTTTGTCTTAGCATGTCAGCCAGTATTGAGAGCAGAGTGCTAAATAAATTAGACATAATACAGTGTTTTAATAAAGTAATGTTAGAAAAATTACATCATTCTAGCATCAAAGTTCACTTGCCTCTTAATTAAATAAAGTGTCAAATATAAATGTATTGAACAGCTACAGCATAATTTGCATCAGCTTCCGGTTGTGTAATTTACACATCAAAATACTGATACTTACCAAGGCAGCTTGACTGTTCCACTTGTGCATCTGTAAACACAATCATGAAAAAATTAGATGATAAAGGCTTCATACCCTCTTTCAAGAAAATGTATACTAATATATTTATGGTATTCCAAAAGCAATCTAATTAAAAGTACATTTGAAAATTATTAACATTAGTAAAATAGTATATTAAGCATCGAAAAAACTTACATGTCAAGGTAAATGTGATTAGGAGAAGTGGAAGACAGAGCTTTGAGTCCCCCATCGTTGGCCCTCAGTGTCTCTCTCCTTTGCGCTCCTTTGTGAGTACTCAAAAGAGACTGATGCCTCAACCTCATTGTAGGCCTTTTATGCCAAAGGTACACTACGTGTGAATAACATACAGTACAGTGTCCGCTCCAAAGTCCAATCTATACGTATGTGTGGAGGGACAAAGGCTCAAGATTGCCAAGTTTCCTTTTTTGTTGAGATATTTGAATTCAAGTATTCATGTAGCATTCTGTAAGAGATGATTTAAAGTTACAAATAAGCAAAAGTGCATTATTCATCATTATGCTTACAATCTGCATTACTGAGTAACGAACAGTAGAAAGAACATGGTTTTATCATTCACGGGTCATGAAAAATATACATTCCGATGCAGTTCATGGCGAAACTGCATCTGCAACGGCTCATTTCAGTCAGTCATTTCAGTATCATATTTTGAAAAACAATAATATTATTGTTTCAATAAATGATTTCAATGTTTGACATATTTCAAATACATTCTTAATCATTAACAGCAAATATTAAAGATTTCAACATTTGCTGCATTTTCAGTTCCTTAATGTTTTCTTGGTGTACTAAGTTGAGAATCACATATTGCATAATCACAGTTAAAGTGCTTATTCAAAAGCACTACCCAGAAACTGTGGAGTTGTGCCTCTGGGTCATTGATAAGGAGTTGTTACACTGAACTTCAACAGGTTATTATCAAGCTCTTGTCAAAGGAGCATTGGACTACAGTCTCTGTCCCCAGTCTAGACATGAAGCACATACAATAAGTCTTACACTCTCTAGACTGCTTAACTCTTATCATAACACACTAGAGTCCATACCATTTTAATTCTCCACAGATCATGTAAGAGCCTGTCTGACTTGAATGCTAAATTTACCTTTTAGTATTATTTTTCAATTACTTGCACAATGCAAACGAGTCCTCCGCCAACGTTGGCCAAGGACACATGAAGACCTATCATCTTCAAGTTTTCTTGTTCTAGATAAATCATTAATATAGCCAACATTACATGTCTTACAAAAGTAGAAACAGGAAAACATTTTTAGTTTTTGAGTGTTTAACTAAATAAGAACTTATACATTTTTTTAAACTTTTTCTTTTGTTGTTGCTTAGTTATTTACAATAGTCATGAATGTTTTGATGTTACAGAAAAATACTTGAGATATGAAATACGTTTTCGGGGGCTTTAATAAATAGAGACATATTGTTTCCAACCAAAAAGATGATACCTATACCTCTAATACTTGAAATGTTGTGTGTTCGAACACATGAACTTATGTACACATCTCAAATATCTGATTTACTGTTTCTAACTAACCTGATAATTGTCAAAGCTGCCAATATCCAATCTAAGAAAGTGTATCATGTAAAACTGTTTTTGATATGAGACCATACACTCTATTAACTGAGATGGTTTGACAAATCCCAGTTTACACCATTAGATGGCAATGACAACAAGGATCAGTGTGTCTGTGATTGTTTTAACTGTTCTATTGTGTTTGAAAAGGGTTCACACCCTTGGTGTTCGTGGGTCAAACTTGACCCATATTTAAATTAATTAACAAACACTGACAAAAAATTATTATTCAGTAAGATAAGATAAGATAAGATAAGATAAGATAAGATAATCCTTTATTAGTCCCTCAGTGGGGAAATTGCGGGAATACAGCAGCCTTGCATACAATAGAGACACATAGTAATAAAATAATATAATATAAATAAAATACAATAAAATACAAGAAACAGTAAGAAAATTTCTAATTAAATATACAGACGGAATAAGAGTATATATACATATAAAAGTGCTTCAGCGTATTTATATTGCACCAGCTGAGTACAATTAAAGTGTCCACAGTGAGTAAAGTAAAATAAAGTAAAATGACCATGTGTCCAAAAGTCCTGAAATGAACATGGATTAATGAGAGCTCAGTTTGTTGTGCAGCCTGACAGCAGCGGGGAGAAAGGACTTCCGGTACCTCTCCCTCAGACACCGGGGATGAATCAGCCGGTGACTGAAGGAGCTGTGCAGCGCTGCCAGAGTGTCCTGCATTGGGTGGGAGGCGTGGCTTAACATGGACGAGATCTTAGTCATCATCCTCCTGTCCCCCACCACCTCCACGGTATCCAGAGGACGTCCCAGCACGCTGCTGGCCTTCTTCACAAGCTTGTTTAGTCTCCTCCTGTCAGCTGCAGTGATGCTGCTGCACCAGAAGACCACTCCATAAAAGATGGCTGATGCCACCACGGAGTCAAAGAAGGTCTTCAGGAGTGCTCCCTGCACCCCAAAAGACCTCAGTCTCCTCAGCAGAAAGAGTCTGCTCTGATCCTTTTTATATAGAGCGTGTATGTGGTCGGACCAGTCCAGTTTGTTGTTCAAGTGAACACCCAGGTACTTATGAGATTTGACGATCTCAATGTCCAGTCCCTGGATGCTCACCGGTACCGGAGGAGGGCGTTTACCCCGGCGGAAGTCCACCACCAGCTCCTTGGTTTTACTGGAGTTTATCTGGAGGCGGTTTCGCTGGCACCATCCTAAAAAGTCCTGGTTCAGCTCTCTGTATAGAATGTCTTATCTAGTAAATTATTAATAATCCATAACTATAACATATAGGGGAGAACGGGGGAATGTGAGACATCGAGTAATGTGAGACACCCCCTGTATCTAGGCAATGGAACACATTTTTGGTCATGTGAGATATATGTTTTCAAGCCCCTCTCATTTCCCCTTGGCCATGAAAGAGAGGACCTCATGGTGATGTATGCATGTTTTTTTCACAAAAATTTATTTTTTGTATAATATTAATCTCAAAAGGAATCTAGTTGTAGTCTTGCAATATGAGACCCCCTGTCTTTTCGAAATCTGACTCTGCGACTGAAAACTAATGGTAGTAGTCTTCAGGTGTAAGAGGGTTTCAGTCTTCAGTCTTTTCAAAGTATTTTAAAAGTCCTCTAGTGTAAGCCCAGCATTAATCGAATGTTGTGCCAAAGCAAATTGATTCAGGTAGAAAAACTTGTATCATACATGTTGATGAACTACCAACATATGAAACCATGTGATGATGATAACTGAAGATTAGCCTGAATTGCTGTGAGAGGTATTTTTTCTGAAATTGTGGCAGTGGGGTAAAGTGAGACAAATGCTGTGGGGTAAAGTGAGATAGTGTATGTGCCCTCTTTTAATGAATCCATTATATTTGAGGAACCAAATCAGATCACTTGATTTAAGGCACCTGTTTGACAGTCTATAGGGGAGAGTGGCCTAAATTGTGCATTTTGGAAGTTGTGCCACCCCTTGTTTCTAGAAACCCGTGGAAGAAATTGGAAATGTGACCACATATTTAAGAAGAGCCATCCATTTGACTCATCCTGTAAAGCAGGGAGACACAAGGAATAAGATATAAGCACATTTAAGCTCAAAAAACGGTGTTTTGCCTTTCAAAGTAACATTTCCATGATCAAGGTTTTTTGATTATTGTGTCTGAACAATTATAGAAAAGTTTGAAAACATTTGACACGTTTTAGTGCTTTGGTATGCTACATTTTGAGTCTATACAGTTAGCATGATGTCAGCCCTAAATTGCTGCATCATGCTTATTATCCAAATTTCTGGGATTGGGGTGATTTGTGCCAAAGGGCCTGGGTGAGTTATAAGTAAGTAAGTAAGTAAGTAAAATGTAATTATAAAAGCACATTTATGACAGTTTGCACTGTCCAAAGTGCTGTACATAGTGCATTCAGTAGGTAAACAATGAAGGTAAAATAACAATAACCAAAATAAAAGACGTAAAGCCCATACATCCACATAAACACAGATAGTAGTGCAGAGGTAAGATAGTTAATGGGGAGGAAACACCAGGGTGTACATATGGGTTTTGAGCCTTGATTTAAAGGCAGAAATGTAGGGGAATCACATTTGTCAGGTGGCAGTTGGTTCCACAAGCACGGAGCAACTAGTGCAAAGTACATTTCTGAGAGTTGTGCCAGTGGCATGGCTGTATACGCTGGTCACCAAAAGAAAGTGATTGTCTACAGTAACTCAGAAGAGAGTGACATCTCAATTCCACTTAACGACACCACTGATGAGAGTTCAGATGGCCAGAAAGATGATGATGGTGACTTTGTCATTGTGAGCTTTGCAGGTAAAACCATTAGATATGCTAGGCCTTGTTTAAGAAAATTGTTGTGGGATTCCAACATAATTATGTTATCTTATATTAAAAGAAGTCAACACAGAACTTTGTGTTGATCAGAGTTTAGGGCAAGAAAGTCACAGGTCATACAGTGACCTTACAAACTGCAACAACAACTGTTGACACACACAGCACACAAACTGCGACACAGCTCACAAAGTTGCAAGCAGAGTAGTAAGCAGACACCGGTCCCATGTTGAAATATCTGTCCTACGAATAGGCCATTTGACATTAAGAAATGTTACACTCTCACCCACACACCCCCACACACACACACTCACATACACACACACACACACACACGCACACACATGCACACACACTCTCACCCACACACCCCCACACACACACACTCACATACACACACACACACACATTCACACAGACACACACATTCACACAGACACACACACACACGCACACGTACACAGACACACACACACACACAGACAGATAGTGTATTTAAACCAACCGCCTTCACTAGATCGGGGCCTTGGCCTTTGCCTTTGCGCCGCGGGGGGCGGCTTCTATGCCCGAGGAATGAAGATTGCTTATGGGAACTCTGTACCCCCAATTGTCAAAAGTAGGGCAGGGTAGGATAAAGATCTGAACTATTGTAATGAATAAGTACCTTTGTGTTTATAGTAGAAGTTGTCCACTAAGCTGATATCCTGTTATGTCAACCTTTGAATAAAGAGTCCTGTTAGACCGATCTCCTTCTCCTCCGTGTCTATCTGAAGCCTGTGAGATGTCTCCTTCTCTCTCAAGTAATATCAAATGTAGTGGAACAATGGGCCCCTCGGCCACGATGACAACACATTGTTCCACCACATTGTCCTTCAATCTTTGTCAACTATTTACTTTAAATACACCTTAAATAAGTGATTGTCTAATGGGTTTGTCTTGCATTACAGTTTATGAGATATATATCAATGGCACAATTCACCCCATGGTATTCTCTCCAACCGCACAACTTACACTACACCGGGGGCAAGTTGTGCATCAAGACAACTTTTTTTCCGAAAGCTATATTTCTTCAACAGTTTATTCCAGATCCAAAGTTTTTATTGCCAGGGATGCACAACACCCTGAAATATATGTACATATTTGAGTTGGAGACTTTACTGTCAAGGCATTACTTTAAAGGCACTACGAGTAAAATGGCACGTTGGCGTCCCCTTTGGACAAAAGCGGTAGTATTTTTACGACGCCCGCTGTCGCAAATGCTCGTGCCAGGCGCGTGAGCGTGGACTGAGAAGGGCGCAATATAGTGCATGTTCGTGTGTTGAAAGTGTGAGGACTCTTTTCGGCTCCGTGAGAGTGGTTTTGACACTGCATCAACTAATGCCAGTCAGTACACACACCTGCTTGCAATGAGTTGATTCAGCAGCGTCACCTAACTACTCTCTCTCTCACGGAGCTGTGTCCTCACAGAAAGCGAATGAATGAGAGACGGCAGTTAGTAGACTATGGATCACGATGAGGTA
This sequence comes from Ammodytes marinus, assembly GCF_949987685.1. Taxonomy (NCBI): domain Eukaryota; kingdom Metazoa; phylum Chordata; class Actinopteri; order Uranoscopiformes; family Ammodytidae; genus Ammodytes; species Ammodytes marinus. The sequence continues at coordinate 8,772,663 of NC_137223.1, read as the reverse complement.
ATGTGTTTGTGTTGTTGATGTAAATAATGACTATTTCAGATAATGGTTATCTGATGATGGTGAAGCAAAGCAAACTTTGTGTTAGTACCAACCGCTCATTCATTTAGCAGTCTAGTTTCGCTCTCGTGAAATTGTATACACGTTGCTTGGCAACGTCCTCCCGCCCGCCTATCACTCACTCTCCCTTTTCGCTTTTCTTCATTGCATTCTCTTTTTTTTCTTTGATGGTTCAGCCCCGTTATCAGTCATTTATGACGACAAATAACTGTCTCAAACAAGGCTCCCGCTCCCCTTCCCTCACCTGGAGGGATAGGCTTCTCAAATCGCGTTGCAGCGCCACACTGAAATCTGCAACCAATACGGATATGTGACCATAGAGCCTGCACGAGCGAACCGAAAATCGGACTGGGTGTGCGACCAGACCAAAAGCAGTAATAAAAACTATATAAAAACGTCTTTCTTTGCACTGATGGTCTCGTTTGCTGTTAAAGGTAATTTATGATTATCAGAGGAAACATGAGGTTGTTTAAAAGATATTTAAATGTTACTCGTATCCGCTTTAAAGTCACTTTGAGTGAAAAGTTGCACAACTTAGGCCACTCTCCCCTAGTTATCTCTTTTTGTTTGTAAAAAAAAAAAATGTCACCCTGTCTTATTTACTTTTATTTGTTTTAATTCACAAACTTTTTTTAGTTGTTGTTATTGCCGTTTGTTTTTTCTAATAAGACAATCACCAACAAACATAATCTATATTAACTATTCAGTCACTCCCTGTTGCTCAGTATTTGGAAAACCTTTCAGGACATTCTTGTTTGCAGCTATTTTCCTTTCAACAAGAAAGGATTGAAACTCTGGCAAGTCTTTTGCTGGTGACAGTTGTTTGAGATAGACTTGGTGGTTGCAGAGGTGTGAATGGTTAATTTCTAGAATCTGTTTCTCCTTTGGATAACTGGAAAGCTATCAGGTTGTTTGGACATAGATTTTGCTGCTGTAGCAGGAATAGCTTTGTATTGATTTGTTTTTGTATTTTCTTTACTATATTGTATAGTGAAACTTTTGATAAATTCCTGAAAAAGTATCAAAGTAGCAGCCAAATCATGACTCTAAATAAATTCAGTGCCTTAACAAACAAACTGTGCTTTAAAACTAAGACATCATGAAGCAGGAGATCAGACATTGACAGATTGCATTAATGCATTTTATTGGTGTTTTTCAGTCTTTACAAGGTGTGTTCAGTAAAACTTTACATTTTCAATATGGTTGCACAATAAACTCTCTAGATTAAAATGGTTAAACAGGTTTTTCTGTTAAACTCAATGTTATAAATATGGTTCGAGAGATAATTGTCCATACTCCTTCCCAGCATATACAGATGATAGTGTTTCATATAGACTTAGGCCTGTTGGATGGCAAATGGAAGCTCAATCTCCAACCTTCCATCAATAACTTTTATATAGGCTTGAGCTTCCTCTGAAGCTTGCTGGAGGAAACCATAAACTGTGTTATTGAACTGGTCCACTACATAAACAAACATGTCTATAATGTACTCAGCTGCATTGTTGAGTCCCTCCATATTTAGGGCAGAGATCTGATCTGCAACATTCTTCATGACTGTAACAAGGTTACGATAGAGCAAATTGATGTTGATGAACACTGCATCTAAATAGTCAGACTGAACAGAGTCAACAAACTCCTGGGATTTCTCAACAATAGCCTTCAGGGTCTCACCAAGCTTCACTAACATTGTGTCAATACTCTCCATATTTTTCACAAAGTCCACCAGTTCATCACAGATATTCTTGAAACTTGTTTTGACCTGATCAAAGATTTGGCCTCCAGTGATTGCATCACCTACTGGCATGCGCAACTTGATACTACTGATCCTCTCAACAAAAGAGTTATAGTAGACCTCCATGTTCTCGTAGATACTCTGGATGGTGATCTCTAGCATAGCACTAATGCTGCTGGTCAGCTTCTTTAGGACCTCAGGGAGAGTGGTCATCTCATCAGACCCAGGTACCTTGAACCGGGTCTCTCTCAAGACCTTGATGACTGCATCCAGGAAGACCTGGATAGTCTCTTGGTACTGGACAATGACGTTCCTGAAGAAGATTGACAGCTGGCTCATTTGAGCATCATAGTTGACTGCAGCATTATAGGCCTCGCTGATGCGGTTAACAACAGTGTCCCTCAACTCCTCTACTTTACTTGTGATCTGGTACTTGTCAGCAAACATTGTGAATGTGGAGATGATGGAAGGGAGTCTTGTCTTGAGTTCATTGAGCATAACTTTCGGTGCCTCCATGTTGTAGGCAACATGCAGGTTCATCTTGTCAGCATCCTTAGTAGATGATTTGATGACCAAGATGTCAACATCAACATCTGGGGTGGACTGTCGAACAGAATAAAATAAAATATTGTTTTGGCTTTTTTTGTTGTTAGTTTAACTTTCAGTTATATTCAAAGAGGTAATGTTAATGATACTCACAGGGTAACGACCAAATAATCTTGCACTCATTTGAGATGGGACTCTGCCATTGAACTGAAGTCCCAGGAAGCCAGTGGATGGGGTAGATACTGAGGCACTAATACCATCTCTGAGAGCAGCATAACGAAGGTTTGCATCAGTGAAAGTAGGGCTGGTTATGTCCACATTCAGGGTATGGCGAGAGGAACTGAAAGAGAAAGAAAGCATTTCAAATTAAAAATAAATATGAAGGAATCTGATTTAAACACATTAAAATAAATGATCAAGATGGAAATATAGTTGGAGAAAATATATCGAACATTTACCTGTCATCAGCCTGACGCTTCATCCTAAAGAAAGTGTGAAGAGTAAGCGTTGTTTAGTTTTAACCTGGAATATCATAAGTAACTATTTAACCTATGTTGTAAAAACAAACACAGAATATTACCTCAAGGCTTGGGTAATGACATGGTTGACATCCATGGTAAAGTCAGCATGATTCAGGACAACCTTGCTTATCACATTCAGAGCTCTGTTCTCAAAGTTTGCAGTAGTGTCAGCTATTGAAAGAAAAAATATTTGTAAGATTGAGTGCACAGCAATGCTTGCAACATCAAAAAAATAAATATGTAATGGGAATTTCATCAACTCACCATCCAGGCCATATTCCAGGAGCCCCATCAGAGAGTTGGCAGAGGACTTGTAGGTGGTTTTGAATACAGGAGCATTGCCCTCTACTTCAGTAAACAGGTTTGTGGTGTACAGTGGGCCAAGGACCAACATTGCATTTGTAGAGATCTTCTGCTTTGTGGTTGTCACATCAGCAACAGTTTTCTCAAAGATGGTGAATTCACCCAGGCTACTTGGCTGATTGATATCAATCTCAATGTCAGCAGTCAGGGAGGAGGCTGGTGCAAGGTCAACAGTTGCCTGGACAACATGCTTTCCATTGGTGTTGAAATCAAACAGGTTTGCCTCGTTGTTACCAGTATACTTTAGCACTGCATACACACGGCTCAGGGAGGCTTCAACAGCAAGATTCTCATTAACATCCATGCCAATTACTTTGGTGGTGCCATGGTTAAGCTTGGCATCAGCAATAACCTTGGAGGTGGAGCGTAATCCATCATGATTCAGATACAGATTGATGTCATTATCCAGGACTCCCAAAGCTAGATAGTCTTCAAGCACTGTGGCATCCATGTTTGCCTTAGTGGATGACTCCATGGAAACATACTCAAAGGTTCCATCTATCTTCAGACTGTGGTCTGCCTCTGCCTTTCCAACTGCCTTAATCACAGGGATGTTGAAATCAGCCACCATCCTTAAGGTGGAGACAGCATTTGCTTTGGTTTTGGTGTCTGCAACAAGATTTTGGTTTGCTTCCAGGTTGAAGATAGGCAGTGCAATCTTTGCAACAGTAGCCACAGAGACAGCAGTTTCAAAAGTCTCACTACTCATACTGATGGTGCTGTCATGAGTGCCTTCAATGTGAAGATTTTCAAGGGACAGGGAATTGGCCAATTTGATTCCTCTCTTGGTGGTCAGACTTGTGGTGCCATCAAGTTTGGCTTTAAGAGCCTCACACACAGAGGCTGTGGTAGCTCCTAGACGGAAAATGAAATCATCCTCAGCATACAGACCAGCATTGACATTCAGATTGATGATGGCAGACTTGAAAGAAAGCTCTGTGATCATGTTACCCACAGAAGGAATCTGGATTAGACCCATCATATCGACAAGGGGGGCAGCTTTGCTTTTCTGGTAAACAACCTTGGCATCCATATTCACAGACTGCTCAGTAGTAGTCAAAATGTTCTGCAATCCAGTCTGCTCATACAAGTTCAGATCACTGATAGCTGGAGTACGGAAGTCAACAAAAGGCAGGTCAATCTCTGGAATGCTGATGGGGGATGTCAGGAAGTCAAGATTGGCCTCATTCTCCATGGCAACAAAGATGCCAGCCTCATTGTCATTATTGTCAACAGTGAAGTTGTAGAACATTTTGTACTGATTAAGACGAGCCAGAGCCACTGTGTTCATTTGTTGGCTGTTGCGGTTGAAGGTGGCTGAGTAATCATTCTGCAGATCTATTTTAGCAATCAGTGTTTCAAACATGTTGACCTTGGTATTTCCTTTGTTTTGGAATTCAATGACAAACTCAACAGGACGGGCCACAATGTTGACTCCATTGGACAGGACTCCACTGACTGCACCATACAGTTCTGTGTCATGGTTTGCTTTAAACTCAACCTTCATATCATAAAGGTTGGCATGTCCAGATGCCAAAACAAGACTGTTCTTGATAATTGGTGCCTCTGCCTCATTTCGGATATTGAACTTGACATAGGAAAGGGTGCCTGATTCAGCAGTAATTTGCTGTTTCATCTTCAAGATAGTAGAGTCTGTGTCACCTGAGAAAGTTAGAGTGGCAATGCTGGGAGTTAGTGAAAACTGCATGTTGCTCTTGTGGTTGCCATCATTATCATTCAACTTTCCGTTGCCTGAATTGTCAAGAGTTAGGGTGAAGGTGTAGCCATCCAGGCGAGCAATTGCTTTCTGCGTTGCAGTGGCCTCATGTCTGATATTGAAGAGTGGGAGGTTTACTAAATGAGTGTAAGTTGTATCAAGAGAGGCAGACATTCCTCCTTCCATAGCAATAAAGGCAGTGTTCATGAAATCAGCAGAATAAGGTGAAGTTGTAACCTTAATGGTAGTTTTGGCCTGGGCCTGTGCTGATGGGCCATACAGAGTTACAGATGCCTGATGTTCCACTCCAAGAAGCACATGGTTCAATTTAAGAGTCTCTGCAAGGACAACACGACTCATTTTGGGGATTGCAATGCGAGCAGTGGAGTCAAGTTTGTAATTAAGAATTTCAAAACTTTCAGATGTGGCCTGGGAAGTAAGGAATCCAGTGAATGTAGGTGTCAGTTCATTCTCGGTGGAGTTCTGAAATTCAGCAGATGTCTTCACTGAGTAGATGGGAGTGTGAAATCTAATCTCACCATAGAGTTTACCAAAGCATGGGACCATGATCTCACTTGGAATGGTTGGCAGCTTGAACTCTGGAACCTGAAGAGACTTAACAAGCTTTTCTACAGGAACTTGTGGGATGATAGGGAATGAGAACTCAGGAAGAGTGAATTCTGGGAAGGTAATTTCCGGCATTGCTGGAAGGTAGTTCACAGTCAGTTCTCCAAAGAAAGCCTCCATATCAGGCATTTTGATCTCAAAGTTCACAATGAAATCAATAAATTCAATTATTCTCTGCTTGATGTCATCAAAGGAAATTGTGGTGGCTTGCACAGTGTGGAAGCTCAGGATAGTGAACTCAGGGATGTCCAGCTGTGTTGGGATTTCAAACTCTCCAAGCTTATCCATGCTGAGTTTCATTGAAGGCACAACAAGATCAGTTAAGGGAAAGATGAAGGATGGCATATTCAACTCAACTGTCTTCAGTTCAGTAATGAGCCCATCAATAATTTGTTGAATCTCGCTGAAGATTTTTTGCTCAGGTGCCACATTCTTAATAATCTCAACCATATTGGTGAAAACTTTAGTGATGATGGTTAAGACTCCTGTGTAGTATTTGCTCAAGATGTTCAAATAAGAGGTTATCACAGCTTTCACATCCAGATTTGTAAGGTCCTGTTTTATAAATTCAGCAACACCCCTAAGGTTATCAAACACAACTTGGTCAGTGATGTCCTTAACTGACTTAATCATTTCTGCAACTTTGATTTCTCTCAGGCTTTCTACGAATGCTCTAAAAGAGGATGAAACTAGGTTGAAGAGATCTTTTGTTGCCTCAAGTTTCTGTGGGATTTCAAGAGTCCTGATCAGCTCATTCACATAAACGGTGTACTCAGCAATAACTTGATTGACATGATCAACAAAGTCATTATAATCCAATGAATTCAGCTTCTGAACAATAGTTTCAATAGCCATGTTGAGTTTTTCAATTATGTCTTTAACCTCAGTTGTTTTCAGGTAGTTGATAGCATCCTGGAAGGCTTGCATGAATTTGGTCGGGATTTCTGCATCCTTCACCATTTGAAATACAGCCGTGACGGTTTCTTCAATTTTGAACTGCTTGATGAGCTCCACAGCCTTTTCCAAGAGGGCTTGAACCTTTTTGTCAGCTTCAAACTTGACAATCAATTCTCTCATCTTGGCATAGACTGCGTTGATCTTGCCAAGGATGTCAAAGTCTTGAATTAATTGTTTAACATTATCTGTAATGTCGCTGAACATCTCTGTGGGGATCTTGTTCACAAGTCCCTCAATGATAGCTTCAAAGTTGTAGGATGAAATGAAAGCTTTTAGGTCATCAATCAAGTGTTGCATGTCAAAGTTCTCAATTGTTTGTTTAATGTCACTCATGATTCTCTCTAGTGTGTCCTTGATTGCATACTTGGCATCAATATCATGCAGGAATGCAATGCTGCTGCCCTTCAGTTTTTCCAGGTCAAACTGCTGGATCATCTCCTTCATGGTATCAATCACAAACACAACCAGAGCCTTAATGTTATACTCCTCGTTAATAGCATTCAGCTGTTCCTGGATCTTCTGGATAAGGGTTTCAGGCAGGGTCCCACTAACAATGATCTCCTTCATCATACCAGCAAAGTGTTTGATGTAAACAGTTAAATCAGCCAATAGTTTCTCAACATTTACCTTCAGGTTAGTCAAAGAGGCTTCCACATCTTCCATGGAGATGACATATTCTTGGGTAAAATCATTGAAATATTCCTTCAGCTGAATCATGCTTCCTTCTATATTCAGTTGAGAAATTAAGTCAGTTACATGCTGGGGGAGAGCTTCAAGTTTAGCCCTTATTTCTTCATTGTTGATGTAGTTTTGCAGTGCCTCTGCAACATTCACAACAAAGCCCTTGATGCTTTCCAAGACGACAGGCAGATTTTCCATAAGAGGGAATTGAATCACATGACTCTCTGTGCTCTTGTCATACTTGAGGAAGCCAGAGATGGTGAATTCCTGGTTCTCTGTGGTGTCTGTGTTGAGGAAGTTTGTAAGGATGGTGCCAGAAACCTCAACTCCAGTTCTCTCAGCAGTGTTGTAAAGACTCATATCCTGGTTTAAGGCATGCTCATTTACTTTAGACTTCATTCTAAAACTGGTCTTCTGCTCTTGGAGTGACAGAACGTTATCCATCCTGTTGTCAAATGTGGTTTCAAGGGAGAAACCGTTTTCCAGCTGCTGGGTTACTGATGCTCTGCATTCATGTGAACTAGCAAAAGCCAGGGGTTGTGCTTTCAGGAGGAATTTGCCGTAAAGCTGTGCGCTGTGCTTACCATACATGGTCATGTCTCCATCAGCATTGAAAATGGCATCAAGGTTGAAATCAAAGGGCACAATACTGCAACGGATGGTGTGGTCAAAGCGCATTGCTTGTGAGTTGAAGCGGGCATCGTTGGTGATTCTGGCAGCAAGACCAACAACTTCAAGCTCGGCATTGTGGCTCATGTGAGTTCCAAAGAGCTTTCCAGTAGTGCTGCATTTTGCAATAGCGGTCATATCAGCATAGTTGACTTGATAGATATGCTTGATTTCTTCCTCACCATAGATGGCTTTCAGGCTGCCAGTGATGTCCATTTTGTAAAGCTCTGCCTTCAGCTGAGCCTCATTAATGAAGTTGGCTGCCAGAAGCTTCATGTTGTTATTAACAGTGGCAGCAACAGTGTAGGGTTTCATGTCGATGGTGATATCATGAGTGTAAGAGGCATACTCACTTGCAATGGCTTCAGCCTTTGAGTTGAAGTCAAGGCTAGAAAGAGTAATGGTCAAAGTGTTGGCATTATCAATCTTGATGTCATTCATTGCAGCCTTGTTGGTAATGGAAAGAGTAGCCTTGGAAGCATCAAGCCCAGCGTTGAAGGTGTTTTCCAGGGCCAGGGGGCTCTGGAGGGTGGTTGTTCCACTTGTTGTCAAACCATCATGGTTCATTCTCAGGGTAGCCTTGTGAGTAGCCTCATTCTCAAGAAGCTTCATGGTGGCATCACTGTTAATTGTTAGACCATTAACATCAAGAGTGGCAGTCAACAGAGAATAAACCCGGTCTTCAGAGTGGTCTGCATTTGTTTCCACTCTCATGACAACTTCGCCGGCACCAACAGAGGCTTCAGCCTGGTTACGCAGCTTCATACCAAGAGCAAGGGCATTTGCATCACATTTCAGGGACAGCTTGCTGTCTTTAAAGGAGAGCTCAGCAACATGAGTCAACATGTCTTCAAAGGCATTGGTGTTAGACAAAAGGGAGAATTCACCATTGGCAAGACTTGCTGCAATTGTGTTCTTGGCATCAACAATTGTGGAGTGAAGCTCAATAGTAGAATCAATCTTTGTTTCTGGCTTGAATGGGAAGATGGTGAATGTCTGGGATGAAATGGTCTTGCCATACATTGGTCCAGCATTGAACATTCCCTTAAAGTTGTTCTCACCAGACAATTCTTCAGTGTTGATTCCAGACATACCTGTGTGCTCCAGTACAATAGAGAGACCAAGTGGGCTTGTGACTTCAAACTTGCTGCTTGATTTCAAATTGATTTTGTCAGTGATGGTTGCATCCTCAACAATACTAAGGCTGGCATCAATGAATTTATGAGCCAACGAGCTTTCCAACTGGACTTTGATAGAATCAGTGGTGGCCAACATTCCGGACCCTAAATGAAAAAAATATATATATTGATAGCTGATACAAATAATGAACAAAACATAATTTTAAAGATTAAATAATCATGAGAAGGAAAAACATTTATATTTAATGAAATACCTTTCATCTTTATTGAGAGGATGTCAAGAGGGGAGGTTCCTTTCACATCAAACTCGGCAGAGTAGCTTGGTGTCTCCAAAACATCTTTGCCGGCAGCCATTGAAGCCTCCATGTTGTATAGGTTGCTCCTCATCAGAGTCGATAGCTCTGCTTTGCCAAAAAGAGGAATAGACAGGGTGAGGCTCTCAGGGACAACAAGCTCTGGGATAGGAACCTCCATGGAGACAATCTCCAATCCAAACTGGGGAAGAGACACCCTAGGTGTTGTCAATGCTGCTGGGAAGTTCATCTCTTCTGTTGACTTTCCTCCAAGAGGGACAGGGATAGCGATGGTGAAGTGCTCATTGTTGAAGTAGTAGACAGCCTTTGCCTCACTGTTAAAAAGACAAAAGTAAAATGCATAAATATTTTGAAAAAATATTCAGTTAATAGAAAACAAATTCTTGGAAGACTTCAGACTTACGCATTTAGGAACAAGGTCTCTGGCAGGGAAATCTCAGGCATATCAGGCACTCTAAAGTTCTGAATGTAAGGGATATCAGCACCATACTTTTCCATGTAGTTGTTTGCCGCCTAAGAAGAAAGCAAAACAGGTTGTATTGCATGATTAATTTCTTAAAATGTCAATTAAATCAGAATAATATTTGCTTAATTCAAGATTCATACCTCCACAAACTTCATGAAGATGTGACGGACCTTCATGTCGGTCTGTCCCACAGGCATGTCAAGAACTTGGTTGCCATACTTGTCAACCAGATCACCATATGGTAATTTAGCGGTCTCAGTGTTCACATCAGACTTGAACTCAACTTCAATCTTGGTGGTGTCTGATACAGTAGAGAACAATGAAATGATTCCTTAGACATGACAGAACTTTTTCAATGAATACAATTAATAGTAAGGCTGGAGATAAAGTTACTCCATAAATAAATGAATGAGTAAATAAATAATAATCAACCAGAGATGCCTTAATAAAACCATACATGTCTTGTAAATGTTTCATTGCCTCAAAATCTTATTTTAAATTATTTATTTTTTAAGACATATGGAACTATTACAGAGTTATATTCTGAAGGAAAGGGTTGCTTGGAAATTTCATTACCATATTTAATTTCAATTTTCTGCTCAGAGGTTGCGTCCATGACCTTGATTTCACTCTTAAGCTCCAATTCCAATTCTTCATCACGTTTCATGTTAGCTGTGACAGTGGCATCAGCGTTGATCAAGGGGACAAGTAGTTGGACTTGCAGCATACCCTCCTTCATGGCAACAAGACTGAAAAAGTAATACATTAGTTAGTATAATCTCAAGGATGAGGGTGACATGAATGTTATATCATGATAAGTTATAGTTGACTTCTTACTTGGCACGGCCAACCAAGGAAAGCTGAGGAATGTTCTTGTTTATTAAATCAAGAGAGATGGAGTGAGTTCCTTTTCCCTTGGTGTTTCCATTAACAACACCAAGCCTGAGTCCAGCCTCCACATCGTAGTCAGGGATCTGGACGTCAGCTGTGATGACATTCTTCCTTCTGTTATATTTCACAATTGCTGTAGCTTCAGTGGGATCTGCACCTGTTGACCAACCAAAAAATGCACATTACACAACTCCCCTAAACTTTAGAGCTTTTTTCTAAAATAAAACTGATTTTTACCATAGTGCCCACTGTCCATTAAGTAGTATTCATTACCTTCAGCCCTCAGAATGAACTTCACAGAGTCAACCTTCTGCCGACCCTCTTCTCCCTCCTTGAGGAGCTCGTAAGCAACAGTGGCAGTGTACTCAGTAACCTCACCAGTGGGGTGGAGCTCCACAGCAAATCTATTTAGACAAACCAAAGTCAGCCACCATTCTGAATTCATTTAAAAAATGAATTAGTATTTGTTGTTTGTGTATGACGTTTTGCTCACTGGCTATCTCCTGTGAAGGGGAAGTAGGGGGCTGTCTCCTGAGAGAAAGCATCTGTGTACACTAGAGCAGTGCAATATTTCATTCCAGCGAAGAAGGGAGTGCACTCATGAACATCAACCTTGTCCATCAGCATAGAGGGGATGGTCTTAACCTCTGATCCAGTCACTGCCACTAGGGTGTTTCTAAACATTAAATGTAGAAAAGTTTGTTATCTTTGGTTGTTTTAATTCAAATGTAGTAAAGCAATCACAGAAATAAGATCCCCTAAAAAAAAATTTACGCAAATTATTTATTTGTATATTTCAAAAGCTACAAACATCTCTCCTCAACATTTCCTTGTCAAATGACAGTTCCCGCTTTATACTTCAGGTTATAATGGTTTTGCATGCGTTTAAGAGAATTGCAATATATAATCTGTTCAATTCAGACTTACGTCATTTTGATGAGCTTTGTAGGACTCATTGGAGCAGGGATAGTCAATTTAAGATTGTCCTGTCCCATGGAGATCTTGGCACTAAGCCCACTCTCGTGGAAAATGTTGGTGTGCATCTCTAATCCAGAGTTGACATATTCAGGGAGGTGGGAGCCAACCTGAGTTACAAACTCAATGCCAGCAGATGGCATGAAGGTAACCTCGCTCTGTGGACACACATTTGACAGAGGTAACTTGTTGTTTCGATTATGTTTAGTAGAAAAGCATACAGTTGCAAAAAGTTTTTTGGAAAGAGTTTTTAAGATATTTACCATGTCACGAGCAATGCTAAGTCCACCCTTGATGCCAGGGGTGAAAGTACCAGACAGTGCAATCCTCAGAGGCACACCAGTGACAGTTGGCAGGAAGAATTCATTGTCCATGAAGATGTAGTGGGCAAAGATTGTGTTGTCAGCCTTGGTCATCAGTGCCTGCATAATCTGTGTCAAATAAGAATACAGATAGCACATTTGAATACAATGCATTGTTTCATCGTCAACATCTTTTTTTCAAGCACAGCAAACAACTTCCTTACATCGGTAGGGAACATCTTCATCATGCTGTCAATCATCATGGCAGCGGAGTAGGCCATCTCCTCCATTTCGTTGGTCTTCAGGTATCCCAGCTCATTTCCCAAAAGTCTCAGATAAATCATTGCCTCAGGAGACTGTGCTGTCTTCATGTCCCTCACAAGTTTGTTGAGATTGCGTCCGATGTCCCTCATCAGGTTATGGGAGGCCTAAACATGGATATGAACCCTCTATTACAACCTTTTCCCTTATGGAAACATTGATTATCATTGTTACAGTGGACATAATATTATATTATAATGTGCACAAAATAGATTGGTTTGAGTACCTGTCTCTTCATCCTGTCCTTCTTCATGGCAGGAAGCATGTTCTGCAGGATCTCATTGACTCTAAGTGGCATGTTCTCAGAGACAAAGTACATTGTCTTCAGGGCAGTGTCGGGGAAGAAGCCATTCTCTCCAAACAGGGCTTCAACAGTTGGCTCAAAACCTTTGCCCTCCATACCAATCTGTTACGGTGACACATTTATAACAATTATTACACAGAACTCTGCAAATTGTCATTTGCATTCAAAATTTGCTCAAAATGTTTACCTCCATCATGTCAATGTCATAACCAAAGGCCTTCAGAGTCATTTCAAGCATGACCTCCTTGGGCAGGTAGCTGGTATCATCAAACATCATGTTGCCCTCCACAGATCCCATCTTGTAGTTGCGGGAAAACTTGGTGAAGTCCATCATTGGCCCGATCTCATTACCCTGCAGTGCATCACGAATCTTCTGTCTCAGTCTGTAACAAAGAAAGTTACAGGTTACCCAATGATGATGAAATGGGGGCACCAAATATCAATGCAACAAAAAACATAAATATAAAGCTGCAAATGCTTCACACTTACTCTTGGGTCTCTGGCTCAGTTGAGGACAATATGTTGGTAATGTGGGAGATCACAAAGCTCTTGACTTGTTTGTCCTGCTCATTGGGCAGGGCATCAGCCAGCTGGGCCAGTTCAGTGGGTTGGGGGTCCTTCATAAGTACCAAATATGCAGCAATGCGCTTCTGCATGGGACTGGCACCGTCCAAAAGCACCTGCATGAGAACCTCTCTGCCCTGTAAACAAAAGTAGTATGAATATACAGTAGAATTCGTTATTTAGATAATCTGTAATAGCCTTTATACAATTTAACTTGCCTCTTCAGGGACAGGTGTCAGCCTGTATGCCTGGATGGCAGCTTCTTGCACAGCCAGGGAAGCTTCAGGATGATTCACACACTGGATCACAGCAGCTCTGAGTGCAGGACCAGCAGCTCCAACAGCTTGGGCCATGTTTCCAATAACCTACAATCAAAACAAAATTTATATTTTTTCTCATTGGGCAGAATCTAAACTGAAACATTCTTTGGTAATAGACTTGAATTCAGGTTTTTATGTGTTGTTTCTTATTGCCAGTTTTAACCCACTTCTCTAAATTATCCATCTTTCAAATTTTATTTAATTCTTCCCCTGTCTTTGCTTTTAATTGAGCATGCATTTCGACTTTTTTTTCTCGCTTTGGTTTTGTTTGTGCTGTTTAAGAATGCATATTTTACTTGTTTGCACAGAACCAATAATGGAACCAAATGGAATGTAATATCAACTGAATTATTATTGTTATTTTATACAAGGACAGAAGTGGTGTGCATCTGCTTAATAATCCTTTAATTGATATCCAATTTGCACCTTTGGCTAAGATACCTACCCTCAGTGTCATGAAAGTGTTATCCTGGTCACCGGAACAGTCACCCAGCTGGGCAGCCATGAACTCAGCAACAGAGAATATCTCAGGGATCAGTTTACCCTCAGCTTTGTAAAACCTGTGGAATAATAATTATTATAATTTTTTTTTACAATTCAATCACGTTTGAAAATAAATCTTACACAAAGAGGAAACATTTTTAAATATTATTTTCGATCTTAAACCTGGAATAAACTATGCTTAACTTTACTCACCTCTTGACAACATTGCTCAAGGCATACATGATGGGCTTGCTGGGTTTGTATTTGGCCATCTCCAGCATGTCATTGATCAGGAGGGCAGATGGATTGGACATGAGTCCCAAAGCAAAAACGGTGGCATCAACCTCAAGTGAAGAGCTGTCAAAGGTCCTGAGAATCTGCATGATGGCACTGCTGCACTCAGGGGTTCCACACTGGGCCAGAACCTGGTAGGTCAGGACACGGGACACTTCAAGAGCCTCAGGAATGGCGGGAGTCAGGGTCTCAGTCTTCATGCCACGCACCATGGTGACCAGCTTGTGGAAGAGGTGGGCCCTCCTGTCACCTTCGGTCTCGGGCAGAGTGGCCAGTTCTCTCAGTAGGCTTAGACCTGCATCTTTATCCTGGACAACACTCCTGTCCTCAACAACGTCCATGTGAAGACCCTTGACAATGTCACCTATGATAGACAGGCAACAGGGTTATAATGAGTAAATGTAACCTTTATTGAACAGCCAACAATAAAGCAAATAATACACATTAAACAAGGACTTACTGTGTTCAAAGACTCTGTCGTTGTGAGCAGTAACCTCAACCAGATTCAGTTCTTGCTTTCCAACATTGGTAACTCCATATTCTCCCCTGTAGAAAGCCAAACCATGGTTAATAATACAGCAGCTCTCTTGTATAAGATGTATCATTGTACACATGTACAAAAGGGGGAATTTTATAGGGTCTAGTACAAGGTTGGTCTTACTTGTGAGAGAAGGGAAGGAGAATGTGTTTTTCAGTGCAGGACGCAGAGGTCATGTGCTTCTGCTCATTGTCAAACTTGTAGTTGCAGGTCTGTGAGCTTCTCACCAGCTGGGCAAGAGGGTAGTGCTGAAAATAATTTTAATATTTGTTAGTGGATCGATTGAAATTAAAGAGTTAAAGAGTATGCATGGCACTTCCAAAATAACGTTTCCTAAGTGGTGCCTTCTTTTGTCCTCTTTAACAATGATGTGATACCTATTTTCTATTTGTCTGAGAGGTTCCTGTTGCTACCATGGACAGTGAGGTTTGGTTGTCTTACCATGCCAGAGATAAGTGCCAGGGGACTGGTGTGATCTCTCATTGGTACAAATTTGTCGCATCTGGACAGATCCCTGTTGAGGCTGATGTCAGTTGCAATGTCCTCTCTTGCGTTGACAGTGTAAGAGGTCTTGCACTTGCCATGGATGGTGGGCTGAAATGGAAAAAATAAAGAACAAAATGTTTATTTAGAATATCTTTTTTAAATGTAGATATCGATATGATTGACTTTGATAGTTGTAATGAAGTATGCAGAAGTATTTTCTTTAAGTGTACCATGTTCTTGTTCTGGTCTTCTTCCAGCAGAGGCACAGCCAGGGCAGAAATTATTCCCCTCTTGAAATTGAGGATGGTTGTTGTCTCACCATCTTCAGGGTACAGTTTCACATCGTTCGCACCCTCAACTACAACCTTCAGTGGATATCTAAAAGAAAACGAGTCATGTTTAAACTTAATTATCAGTGCGAAAAAAATCAGATTGATAAATTGTTTTCTACATCAGGGACTTTCACAAGTAAAGTACCTCTCCATTTCAGCTGCAAAGGCATCAGAGCCGGCTGCCGGACCGAACACAGGGGTGCCCTCTGCGTCCATGTCGACCACCTCACTCAGGCTACAGCCAGTTGTGCGGATGATGTAACTACAGGTTTGGGGAACTTCAATTTCAACCTGGGAGAAAAAGTACATGTTTGTATTATGTCATGTCAGATGGAAAGAAAAAATCAGTTCAATTTAGATGACTGTGAAAATATTTCCTGTACCTTGCAAGAGGCCTTGGGTCCGTTCTTGAGCTGCGAGGCTCCATTGATGGCATTCAAAGATTCAGCTTCATATTGGTATTCATACTTGTGTAGAGTCTTGTACCGTTGGGCCACTGGATGAGAAAATCAATGTTAAGAAGAGATTTGGTTTTTAAAAGCAATCAATTTACTACTACAATATAATAAAGTAAAATGATTGTAAATGTGTAGACTGGATGTCAACACAAAAATTAAACTCATTAACATGAGCATGATCACAGCAGGAAGTTTAGTGTAACTTACAAAGGCAGGTTGGCTGATCTTCTTCTTGGGCAACTGTTCCAGGAAAAGTCAGATTATTAGTTTTTTAGAAATTCTAATGCAACTGAAAAGGAATCAAACTGACAGTTGAACAAAATAAAATATAGTATAACTACACTAACACATCCATCACAGGTCATGATTGTGATGTCTTCACACAAATCTCTTTTTTCTGAGAATATTTCTACTTGTCATAACATAGTTTTAAAAACACATACATTCAACAATTAATGCATTTTAGAAAATGTTTGCAGCAAAACAGTGGGTGATCATGTGCCAAATAGAATACAATATGCCAAGACAGTTATTCAAATATGTTTTCTAAGAACTACTCACAAGCCAAGGCAGTTGTGCTGAGGATCAGCAAAAGGCAGAGCTTTGAATCACCCATTATGGGTTCTTTGAAGCTCTCTCCTTTGGTGTAGGCGAGTACTCAGACGAGACTGATGTTTCAGCTTCAGCTCAGGACTTTTATACCCTCAGGCGGGCTCTGTCAGACGACTGGGAGGCACAACCAGTGCTTTGATCGCTCAAAGTCCACCCAACTCTCCTGTGTGGAGGGACAAAGGGAAAAGGTTTAAATGGATGACACATGGCTCAAAGCACAGGCTTACAAAACTGATCAATTCTTACACATATTCCTTCCAAATGTATTCTTTTAGCTGTTTGATCAATGTTTTCATTAATTAAAGCACATTCAAAGCTAGGCTTATCATATACTAGTGGTCACATGTTACTTAAAGGGGACATATCGTGAAAAACTGACTTTTCCGGTGTTTGGGCACACTTTTTAGGTTATTGGGGTCCCTACCAGGGGCCTGTTTCAGGTAGCTGGTTTTGAGGCAACCCAGAGTTTGTTCGCTCTGAGTTAGTGGAAACTCTGGGTTTTCCGTTTCAGGTAGCAGGTTCAGCGCAACCGAGAGTCAGTTACTGCGGCAACATACGCCGTGGGTCTAACCTGCTCGGGAGGTGGTTAGACCTACCCTGAGTTTGTTTTCACTTTACGCTGCAGCTCCAACTGAAGAAAGAGTGTCACTGTCACACGCGTCCCTGTACAGTTTAAAGCAAAGTCACTCCATAGAAATCTCTATCGGGATGTTTTTATCATTTCTTGATGATTTTACGTTTGACCGATCATTTATCTGATCAGTAGCCTTGTTCTCAGCCCTCGGTCTGTTCATATAGGCGGCCACCTTAAACATCGTGACATGCTCTACATTCAGATTAATAAACCTATTTGTATTGTATGTTTTTTAACGTCTATGCCACTGAACAGATTTATGTCAGGTGGATTCATGTAACGCTGCGGCTGCATGCGATCGTTACTTGTGCGATCCTAAAGTCACAGACGAGCCTCATTAAATAGCCTAATATGAATATAACAATGATATAATCATTTAAACTGTGATCACTTGAGGAAAATGGATCTGGTAATAAATCAATCAGGCTCTTCAATGGAAACTGTCACCTAATGTGTCTGATGTTAATGTCTTTCACTCCCCATTTAAAAGAAGCGACAGTCTGTTCTGTTTACTGCACAGTAGGCTATTAGGCTATAGCTTGCCAACATATTATACAGTGAATATAAAACACTGTCAGCAATGCTGTGCCGCGCCAGCTTTATTACTTTACAGCTGATATGAGTATGATTATCTTGACAAAAAATGCTTGCTCTGTTTTCTTTTCTGAATTGCCGAGGAGATTAGTTCATGTTATGAGACAATATCCCGTTAATTCTTCTCCATAGGCTACCATAAGCTCATTCGTTAATATTTCTAACTCAGTGGGAGGAGCGGAGATTTCTTTTTTTCTTTTTTGAGAAGTGGAGAAGTGGGAGGATCAAGCATTTGTTTCTTCTGTTTCCATGGTGAATCATGTTATCAGCGATCCATTGACGATGGCTTTTACGCACATGCTCCACCCAGAGTGAACACGCTCAGAGTTGATAAACCCAACGCTGATCCACTGTTCTGAAACCGAAAACCCAGAGTTTGGGGCGGCAGTGGCGAAGTGGGTAGGGAGTCTGCCTCTGGAGTGCAGGGTCGGAAGTTCGATTCCCCGCCTACCCACATGTCGAAGTGTCCCTGGGCAAGACACTGAACCCCAAATTGCTCCCAATGGTTCAGACAGCGCCTTGCTTGGCAGCTACTGCTATCGGTGTTTGAGTGTATGTATAAAATGTGTATTGTGAAGCGCCTTGTGACCCTGGTCTGTGAAGGGCGCTATATAAATAAAGCTAAAGCTTACTTAGAGTTGCTCATCAACCCCGCGCTCTGAGTTTACCAACTCAGAGCGCAGGATTAAACTCAGAGTATGTGAAACAGGCCCCTGCACACAAAAGCTTCAAAAAGACAAATATGTCAGTTTCTTCTGGGATGCTTATTTCGAAAAATGGGGGATTTTAAGGTCTGTTCCAAAATACACTGACCAGTGACGCAATTGGTCGGTTTTCATTAACATATTATTTTAGTTTGCTCATCCAGTCTACATGTGTTTTGTAGATCTGGAGAAGGCTTATGACCGGGTTCCCCGGGAGATACTGTGGGGGGTGCTGCGGGAGTATGGAGTGAGGGGTTCCCTTCTCAGGGCCATCCAATCTCTGTACGCTCAAAGCGAGAGCTGTGTACGGGTTCTCGGTAGTAAGTCGGACCCGTTTCCGGTGGGGGTTGGCCTCCGCCAGGGCTGCGCTTTATCACCAATCCTGTTTGTGCTATTCATGGACAGGATATCAAGGCGTAGTCGTGGTGGGGAGGGGTTGCAGTTTGGTGGGCTGAGGATCTCATCTCTGCTGTTTGCGGATGATGTGGTTCTGATGGCATCATCGGCCTGTGACCTTCAGCTCTCATTGGATCGGTTCGCAGCCGAGTGTGAAGCGGTTGGGATGAGGATCAGCACCTCTAAATCTGAGGCCATGGTGCTCAGCAGGAAACCGATGGATTGTCTACTACAGGTAGGGAATGAGTCCTTACCACAAGTGAAGGAGTTCAAGTACCTCGGGGTCTTGTTTGCGAGTGAGGGAACAATGGAACGTGAGATTGACCGGAGAATCGGAGCAGCAGGGGCGGTTTTGCATACGCTTTACCGCACTGTTGTGATGAAAAGAGAGCTGAGTCGTAAGGCAAAGCTTTCGATCTACCGGTCGATCTTTGTTCCTACCCTCACCTATGGTCATGAAGGCTGGGTAATGACCGAAAGAACGAGATCGCGGGTACAAGCGGCCGAAATGGGCTTTCTCAGGAGGGTGGCTGGCATCTCCCTTAGAGATAGGCTGAGAAGCTCAGTCATTCGTGAGGAACTCGGGGCAGAGCCGCTACTCCTTTGCGTTGAAAGGAGCCAGTTGAGGTGGTTCGGGCATCTGGTAAGGATGCCCCCAGGGCGCCTCCCTAGGGAGGTGTTCCAGGAGCGTCCAGCTGGAAGGAGGCCTCGGGGAAGACCCAGGACTAGGTGGAGAGATTATATCTCCACACTGGCCTGGGAACGCCTCGGGATCCCCCAGTCAGAGCTGGTTGATGTGGCCTGTGCAGGGCTGTACAGTGCAACAGTTTTGATTGCATTTGCTACTGAAATTGATCACGTGCGATGATGAATACAAGTCCAGTCGCACCAGTGCTAATGAGCGGATGCTGTCTCTTTGAGACACAGAGGAGCGATGCACAACACTGCTTATTAACACTCTCCAAATGCGGGTGAATGTAGTCTTAGGCAAGTAAGTTATTAAGTCTACCCTCCACTTTGGCTGGTGAAAGATGTGTGCTCGGGATCTGTGCTTGTGCGACGATTATAGCGTCTAACTTCACCAACGGTTAAAAACAGGAAGGAGACGGCTCTCTTTACATTAACACAGTCAAGTTAGTGCGTGTGCAAACAGAACATTTCCTGTGCGCCTTCACAATAAAAGTCGGTTACTAGCCAAATGCGAGTTGACTTTTATTTTGAAGCAGGTAAGAACAGGAAGTTAGCGCTTCACAGCCTATTAAACCTATTATTTACTATCTATGATTTAAACAAAAATTGACACAACCTATTTAAATTGGCCTAAATTGTATGAATATGTTTACTAATTCATTTAATAGGCTATATGTTCAATGTTTTAAAGTATGGTTTTCATTAAAAGAATGAAATGTTTGTTATTATTAGCCTAATATAATAATGATATGTTTATAAAAATATATAGATATAGACATTATTTTTATAGTTCTATGGGGGGAAATAATTCTGAATCAGCAAAAAAATTGCCATTGGGAGGTTAGACTCTTTTGTCTAAATTGCAATCAGTGCACCCCTATTAATTTTTCTACAATTATTACTGCACACTAGGATATCATATTCATAGAGAATCTCAAATAAAACCAAGATGACATGCTCAAAGGTAATTAGAGCTAAATGCAAGGGTTAGGGTCATGCAAGTTTTCGATCATACCGAATTTTTTTGCTTGCTAGCACCAGTGCTACCACTTTAAAAAATAAGCGTACAGCCCTGGGCCCAGGAAAGGGAAGTTTGGGGTTCCCTGCTCAAGCTGCTGCCCCCGCGACCCGATTTCGGATAAGCGGTTGAAGATGATGATGATGATGATGATTATACTCCCACGGGAAAGCTTTCCAGAAACTCGGCAGTTGTAGTTATGCAAGCAGTCGTGGTACAAGCAAGCTTGTTGTTGCGGAACAGGGGGGCGTTTTACGTTCCAAAGCCTACGTTCTACAGGTCCTTCTCATATAAATAGCATATTGTGATAAAGTTCAATATTTTCTGTAATGTACTGATAAACATTAGACTTTCATATATTTTAGATTCATTACACACAACTGAAGTAGTTCAAGCCTTGTATTGTTTTAATATTGATGATTTTGGCAAAAAAGTAAAGAAAAAAACAAAAATCCCTATCTCAAAAAAATTAGCATATTTCATCCGACCAATAAAAGAAAAGTGTTTTTAATACAAAAAAGTCAACCTTCAAATAATTATGTTCAGTTATGCACTCAATACTTGGTCGGGAATCCTTTCGCAGAAATGACTGCTTCAATGCGGCATGGCATGGAGGCAATCAGCCTGTGGCACTGCTGAGGTGTTATGGAGGCCCAGGATGCTTCGATAGCGGCCTTAAGCTCATCCACAGTGTTGGGTCTGGTGTCTCTCAACTTCCTCTTCACAATATCCCACAGATTCTCTATGGGGTTCAGGTCAGGAGAGTTGGCAGGCCAATTGAGCACAGTAATACCATGGTCAGTAAACCATTTACCAGTGGTTTTGGCACTGTGAGCAGGTGCCAGGTCTTGTTGAAAAATGAAATCTTCATCTCCATAAAGCTTTTCAGCAGATGGAAGCATGAAGTGCTCCAAAATCTCCTGATAGCTAGCTGCATTGACCCTGCCTTTGATAAAACACAGTGGACCAACCGGTGCCATGTCAGCACCAGCAGCTGACATGGCACCCCAGACCATCACTGACTGTGGGTACTTGACACTGGACTTCAGGCATTTTGGCATTTCCTTCTCCCCAGTCTTCCTCCAGACTCTGGCACCTCGATTTCCGAATGACATGCAAAATTTGCTTTCATCCGAAAAAGGTACTTTGGACCACTGAGCAACAGTCCAGTGCTGCTTCTCTGTAGCCCAGGTCAGGCGCTTCTGCCGCTGTTTCTGGTTCAAAAGTGGCTTGACCTGGGGAATGCGGCACCTGTAGCCCATTTCCTGCACACACCTGTGCACGGTGGCTCTGGATGTTTCTACTCCAGACTCAGTCCACTGCTTCCGCAGGTCCCCCAAGGTCTGGAATCGGCCCTTCTCCACCATCCTCCTCAGGGTCCGGTCACCTCTTCTGGTTGTGCATCGTTTTCTGCCACACTTTTTCCTTCCCACAGACTTCCCACTGAGGTGCCTTGATACAGCACTCCGGGAACAGCCTATTCGCTCAGAACATTTCTTTCTGTGTCTTACCCTCTTGCTTGAGGGTGTCAATGATGGCCTTCTGGACAGCAGTCAGGTCGGCAGTCTTACCCATGATTGCGGTTTTGAGTAATGAACCAGGCTGGGAGTTTTTAAAAGTCTCAGGAATCTTTTGCAGGTGTTTAGAGTTAATTAGTTGATTCAGATGATTAGGTTAAGAGCTCGTTTAGATGTCGCCAAGCCAGCCTCCTCTTTACCGGAGGCTCTTTCTGTGTTGGAGGTCTTTAGTCAGTTTTCTGGCTATAAACTTAACTTGAGTAAGAGCGAACTCTTTCCGATTAATAAAGAAGCTCTTAAACTTGATTATACAGCTCTCCCACTCAAAGTGGTGACAGACCATCTGAGTTACCTTGGGGTATGTTTTACCAGAAATTTAAAAAACCTACTTAAATCTAACTTCCTCAAATTATTGGACCAGGCGAAGCAAATATTATCGAAGTGGTCTCCTCTGGCTTTCTCTCTCATAGGTAGAATAAATTCAATTAAAATGACATTACTCCCAAAGTTCCTATATCTATTCCAATGTCTCCCCATCTTTCTTCCCAAATCCTTTTTTCAGGCCCTTGACTCTTTAATGATAAATTATATTTGGAATGGTAAACACCCTCGGTTATGGAAAGCTTTTCTTCAAAGACCCAAACAAACAGGTGGAATGGCTCTTCCTAATTTCCAATACTATTACTGGGCGGCTAATATCCGTTCTTTAATGTATTGGGTGCATTTTCACCTTGATGACTCAGCCCCAGTCTGGGTTGCAATGGAGTCCAGCGCTATTAGCCCACTGTCTCTATCTGCCCTCTTAAGCGCCGCACTTCCACTCTCTTCGGCGATTCCCAACAGTAGTCCCGTGATTAAGCACTCCCTTCGAATTTGGACCCAATTTAGGAAGAATTTTGGAATGCAGAATTTTTCACTCTTCAGTCCAATTGCAGCTAATCATTTGTTTACTCCCTCGACTGTGGATGGTGCATTCAAGATCTGGCATAAAAAAGGCTTAAAATGCATCGGTGATTTATTTATTAATGATCTAATTGTTAGTTTTTCTCAATTGATAAAAAATGTTGGTATAGAAAAGACTCATTTTTTCCGATATCTGCAAATCAGGAATTTTACGCAGAAGTTAATTCCCCAATTCGCTCACAAACCGCCAGCCAATCATGTCGATTTGTTTTTTTCTGTCAACCCCACATTAAATGGCTCAATTTCTGTGTTTTTCAACCTTATTTCGAAGTTGCATAGCCCCTCATTAGCAGCTATAAGAACTCTGTGGGAGCAGGACCTTGGTTCTGCCTTCACAGATCACATGTGGGATTCAGTCCTGGATCAGATACATTCTACCTCCATGTGCGCCCGACATGCTCTTGTGCAATTTAAAGTAGTACATCGTATCCACATGTCTAAAACTAAATTAGCTCGTATGTTCCCCGGTGTAGACCCGACCTGTGATAGCTGTAAGAACGCACCGGCATCACTCTTTCACATGTACTGGTTGTGTCCCACCTTGACTGAGTTCTGGACATCAGTTTTTCAAACAATTTCTGAAGTACTGCAGTATCAAATAGAGCCGAACCCTTTTTCTGCAATTTTTGGCATTGCTCCAAATCCGGGCTTGCCTAAAGTGAAGCTGAAGGTACTGGCCTTCACCTCGCTACTTGCTCGTAGGGCTATATTACTCAAGTGGAAAGATCCTGCTCCTCCTTCCCACTCACACTGGATTAAAGACATTATGTCATGTATGAATCTAGAGAAAATACTTTATACTACCCAGGGATCCGAGATTAAATTTGACAAAATTTGGCGCCCCTTTATAAATTATTTTGATAAACCAACTACATTAATACAGAAGTAGCTACCCCCTCCCCTCTTTTTTCATTTATTTATTTTATTTTTTCATCGATTGTTTATTTTTGTTTTTTGTAGCGTGTATTTCGTCTATGTAATTTTCTAACATTGTGTATTGTTTTTTTTTTTTTTTTCTTTGTGTGCTGCAGGATTGGTTGTGGAAAAAAAGGGAGAGAAAAAAAAGAGCTTGTTTAGAGTACCTTTTCATGATATGCTAATTTTTTGAGATAGGAATTTGGGGTTTTCATGAGCTGTATGCCAAAATCATCAGTATTAAAACAACAAAAGACCTGAAATATTTCAGTTGGTGTGCAATGAATCTAAAATATATGAAAGTTCAATCATTCCATAATTATTCCCATTCCATTTTTTCCCAGAATTGTTCTCTTTTTTCACCAGCTGTCTCGGGAAAAAATAATTCTCTCCCGGGACACAATTTGTCTCGTTTTTTGGGGGGGAATGCCAAAACCTCATTTGATTTCCTTCGTTCAGTAGTTAAGGCCGTTTCACATGGGCCGAGGCGTTTTTTTGCGCCAACTAATGCATTCTCAATGGAGAGAAGAGCGGGACCGGGCAGAGAGAAGGCGCAGCGTTCCGTCGTCAGGCGGCACGACAAGCGGGCAGGGTCGGTCTCAACGATCTCTGGGCCGTTTCAAGACCCAGTGTGGGGCCCCCCACTTTTTACATTTTTTTTTATAAATAATGCTTGTGCATGCTCCCCGCAAAAATTTAAAAAAAGATTGTTGAAACCATTTGGTTCATAGGCGGATTATGAGATAATGGGCCCATGGGCCCAGACTCTTAAAGTTGTTGTTTTGCACTTGCTTTTCTATTTTTCACCTACTAGTTGAGGGGCCATGATGATTTCTTTCCTTATTTTAGGCGATTCCTTTTTGGACCCTGTTATTGACATGAGTGACTGAGTTCTTTGACAATGCGACATGTAAAGTTACTATCAGTATTTCTGGCCCTTGGGCCCCTGGGCCTGGTTGCATGCAATTTTCTTCTCAAAGTGCACCAGATTGATGAATTTTACTTTAAAAGGTTGAATTTTTTTCTTCTGGGGGAGCATTCCCCCGGACCCCCCTACAAGGTCCAGGGTTCCCACCTCAGTCTCCTTATATATCCTACTGTAAAAAGCATTGTAGGTGTTTATGGTTATTATAGGTCATTACACTTGTCAGTCTGAACTGGTAGCCTAATAATGGCCAAGCCCTCCGCCCCAAACATCAAGTGTCCTTTTTTTTCCTAAATCCAAGATGGCAACCCTAACGTTCTAAACATGCGACCATGTTAGCAGTTGAAGGACGTGTGTTTAACATTAACCACGGCGGCCTGATGTCCCGTAAAAATCACCAAATAAAAGGAACGGCGTATAATCTAGCTGGTCATAAGGTCCGCTGCTCAATCCAAACCCCCACGCTTCATTTTGCAGAGTTTATGAGTCTATATCTGCCCGGGGGAAGTTGTACAATGAAGTGGGAAAGCTAGGCTAGGCTAAGCTAGGCTGCGACTGGATCACCGCTGCTATTATCCTAAATCTGAGCGTATATCCACACTTTATTACTGTCTACAGTAACGTGACTTCACACACTGTGTGTATGTGTACGTATGTCTGAATGGCAGAGCGCTGCGGCTGCCCTCAAAGAGACTCGCTCACAGCCAACCTGTCACACAAACACAGACACAGTGACACACACACACACACACACACACACACACACACACACACACACACACACACACACAGGTGAAGCAGTGAGCGGAGTGATTTTGTCAGTTTGGTTAACAGTCACAGAGATGTGGGACTCAGCACGTAGCGAGATCAACCGGCACATCACAGGGACAGTAAAATACAGCCCTCTTTGTGCAAGCCCCAGCACTTCTGCTCTCAATTCACCGGTGTTGTTGTTGTAAAGCAGCTGACCGGTGCGGCGCTAAATGTTTACGTCACACCTGACACTGCTTACAAGCACCTCTTTCATTCCAGAACGCTGTGTAAAAGGGGCTAGTGATGCGCAAGCAGGTCGGCGTTGCTTGCTTCTGTGTAAATAACACAGAAGCAAGCAAAGCCGGCATATTGGCGTGCTGTTGTTCCGTCAATATGCCGCAATCTCTGTGTAAAAGGGGCTTATAATAGACAGGAATACTGTAAGTTGCTTCTGTTCTGCTGTTTGTTTCCTGTCCATTATACTTTAAACAGCACACAGTATCACTCAGAACTCGTTGCTTCTTGAGCAAGGGCTATACTTAATCTATTAGTAGCCTATCTTATTTAATAATGGAAGAAAAAATATATTTTCATTCGTTTGTAGCTTTGCCATAACCAGGACTGCCAAGTTTAACCAAAAGTTTGGAGTGAGAAATTTTTGGCCGAGGGACCCAAAACTGTCTCCTCTCTCCCACCCAATTATTTTTGATAGTGTCCTGCAAGTTTACATATTATGTATACAGGCGCAGAGACAGTACCAGTTTAAGAGGGTTTATTTAGACGGAATCTGGGGTTTTGGGCCGGGCTCTGGAGTGGCTGACAGGCATGGGGGTCCAGGAGGAAGTGCCAAGGGGAGAATCCGGGGAGACGAGCAGAGGCAGGCAAGAGCAGGCAGGCAGAGGGGTCCAGGGAGGGAGAGCTGGCTGACGAGGGCTGGAGCTGGTGGCTGGAGTCAGGCTGGGAGACTGTGGCAAAAAAGAACAGAATTTAGCAACAAGCTAAATGCAGGCGGAACTACAAAAGGTCTAGGTGGCTGGAGAGTTACTGACTGGGTAACGGAGGTTGCGTTCCGAATCGCATACTTTCTACTATATAGTATGTAGAAAAAAGATTTAGGATGTCCCGATTCTTGTGGCCAGATTTAGGATGGTTAGAAGTACCTGGATGTCCTACTTCATGCGGCCAAGATTGTTAGTGTTGAAAAGTCCTATTTGGGCGATTCTGACCCACAATCCAGTGTGCACGTGAAGTGACGTCACATCGACGAAGCCTCCATATGAAAACAAACAGGGATGCGACGGATATAAAAGAAAAAGGCAAGATCAAGGCGCAATGTTATGATGAAATAAGAGAGTAAAGTATGTCCCAATAGTATGCCTACTGCATCCTAACTAGATTCTTTTTATCGTCGGATGTAGTATGTAGAATAGAAAAAAGAAAGAGTATGCGATTCGGAACGCAACCGTCGTTTACAATCTGGCAGTGTCTTGAAGGTAGGGCCGGGTATATGAAGAGCAGTTGATTGTTGATTGATAGCAGCTGTGAATGCTGGTAACTGACTCCAGCACACCTGACTCCAACCCTGCAATTACACCAGAACACAGACAAGGGTAAAGGGGAAAAAACAAGCAGGATCATGACATATTGTTCATAATGAATCAGAAATAAAGACAATTGGAAAATGGGATAAAACATCAAAAATCTCATTAAAATAAACAAATTCATGAATTGCAAAGTTGTAGGCCAGGTTTTGATTAAACATTGGGTGTGGACTCATTATAATCGGGGGTCTGAGGGTCCGCCCCCAAAAATCTTTGAGCATTAAACACTTAATTTCCTGCATTCTAGTGAATTTTTATGAAGCAATGTGTGCCTTTTCTGCATTAATTTTTATGTAAAGTAAAAGAGATTGTATCATATTGTATCATATAATAAAAACTGAGCATTTACTTGACCCCATGCAGTTTGCCTACAGGCCACATAGGGGTGTAGAGGATGCCACTGTCACTTTGCTCCACTCGCTTTTTAAACACCTGGAGGGAAGTGGGTCTCATGCTCGACTCCTTTTTGTTGACTTCTCATCAGCTTTTAACACAATCCAACCCCACATCCTGGCGAGCCGGCTTTTAGAACAATTCAACCTAGGTTTTAATCTTGTTGGCTGGATTGTGGATTTTTTAACTGAAAGGACACAGAGTCAGGGTTAATGGAGTACTCTCCAGCCAACTCTGCTCCTCTACTGGTTCACCACAGGGATGTGTGCTGTCACCCTTACTTTTCATCCTGTACACCAACATGTGTCAAAGTAAATATGCAAACAGGACTGTCAACAAAACTTTGTTTCATTATATATATTATAGCATTTTGATGAAGGTAACACATTACAATACTGTCTTGCTATGAACTTTGTCCTACTAAACTTAACAGACTACGTTTATGACTTTACTGCATGTATGATAATGTGTCTCCAGTGGTTTCGTTGGGAACACGAGAAGCTCCCTGAATCCTACAGATGCTTGTTGTTGCGGTACGATTTATTGTATCCGGGGAAGGGGAGTAGAGCCCTCCTCCACATTCTTTCTTGGACATTATACGAAGAATAATATCTGCTGATGGGAGTTAACATTGGACACACAGACCTGGTGTGTTCGCACACACCATCTTCACTGAATATAATCTCTGTACAATGTTCATTTTCTTTGTCTCAATCTGTGCCACACTTGTGTGACTAGATCGAACCCTTGCTTTTGCTGTTGCAAGTAAAAACTTCACCTGATTTGATGATACCTGACTCAGATTCTCTTTATTGAAAACACTTGGGTTGTTTAATAAAATAATTCCTTTAACAAGGACCATAATTAAGTATGCAGATGACTCTGTTATTGTTAGTCTCCTCCAGAAAAATGAGACTGGTCATGGTCCGATAATAGAGGATTTTGTGAAGTGGTGTGAGGAGTCACATCTTCAATTAAACATATTTAAAACAAAAGATATGATAATTTATTTTAGAAAACATGCTTCCCCTCACGATGTCACAACAATAAAAACATAACCGGAACATGCTTCCCCTCACGATGTCACAACAATAAAAACATAACCGGTGAAAGATGTGGAGTCATATAAATACCTTGGAACAATAATTGATTTTAAACTGAATTTTGAAGACAATTGTATTGCTGTGTGTAAAAAGGGACACCAGCGTCTTCACTGTCTGAGGAAACTGTTCTTCTTCCAGGTGGATAAAACCATAATGACTTTGTTTTATCATGCTTTTATTGAATCAATTGTATCCTTTTCTTTGGTTTCATGGTTTGGAAGCCTCTCTATCAAGAACAGGAACTCACTTAATCAGGTGGTGAAATGGTCCAGTAAGCTAATTGGAGAATCTCAGCTGAACCCGGCCTCCCTGTACACTAGACAGGTACAGCGGATAACCAAGTCCATTTTAAATGACCGTTTGCACCCTTTGCACAATGAGTTTCAGCTACTCCCCTCTGGAAGAAGGTTTTTAGTCCCAAGGTTTAAAACCAAGCGTTTTAAAAACAGCTTTGTTCCAGCTGCAATCACGCTGATGAACAAGCTGTAGACACTGCTACATTTGCACAACATTCATTTTGTATGTGTTATTTATTTATTTGTTGATTTTTTAGATCAATTTATCGGGGTTTTATTATATTTTAATTATGTTGGTCAGTTTTAAGTGTCCAAATTTGGATTAGCACTGGAGCACTTTAATTGTTTTAGCCTACTGTATGTAACTGTCCCATTTGTGTTTGTGTGTATGTGTTGTCCTAACTGTGTGACAGAAGCTCACTTTTAAACTGCAACACAAGTTTACCTACGGGTACGAATAAAGTAACCTGAACCTGATAGTGTATGAATGTAAAGCCCACTTAGACAAATGCCTATTTGTGATTTTGGGCTATACAAATAAAACTGATTTGATTTGATTTGAAGAGAACATTCACGGTTCCGCTGACACAAATTTAATTGAATAGCCTACAATGCATGTGTAGTGCTTTCAAATATCTCCTGTAGCCTATTGTTAAAACATTTGGTTAAACTGTAAAAAAGGTAATTATTCTATATCATGTCTACTATTGAGGGTTGAGTGGCTGGTGGTATTTTACTAGCAGCATTAGGCTTTATTCAAATATGAAAACAATTAGGGAACAGTTCAATGCAAACTACTAAAATAAAACATCTGGGTTGGTCCCTCCTCTTAGGCTACCTTGATTTGTTTTCTGAACAGTGCTGTACATTTGAAATACATAGGCTACAGTTCATTACACAGAAGAATAAAAGCATTTTTATTGGCAGATGAGCCATTTGTTACTTTGCAAACCTAATTATCAAACAAAATGACCAAAAACAATGTACAAAACGATCCAAAGATCTTCTGAATTTACTTGAGTGAAATTGAAGCGTTAATATGTTTGATGCATGCGTGCGCTCACCGGCCGGCGGGGACACAATTCTTATCAGTGGTAACTTGGCACGCTATCAACACACACCTTGGAAGAGAAGGTGCAGGTAGGGGGCTCGCCTCCCGCTTCGAATGCACAGTGCACATCAAAGCATAACGTTAATGTGCGTTCAGAAAGAGGAAGTCACGGCACTCATGTCTGTTAGCTTTTCAAAATAAGAATTTGAAAATAAAAGTCCCGCAAAACAAATGTTATTTTGGGGATTCATTTCTTCGCGTGAGAAATTTGAGGTGTGGCGTGTGAGAGTGTGAACTGGTTGATTGGAGTATGTCTCACGGCCAAAGATTGAGAATTGGCAGCTCTGCCATAACTACAGATGTATGATGTATATGTCAGCTATAGGCTACATGATGTAACATTGAATGTGCCATGTTTTACAGACATGAGTGACCTAACGGAGCCTGTGTTTGATGAGGTGTCCGTTGACCCACCAGGGCCGTCACACAATCTGTTCCATCAGAGGAGGACGTGTTCACTGGGTGGGACAGGTGGTCTTCTTCAGGGCCCATCAGCAACAACTACAGTTACATACAAGTTATGGCTTTGCTTCTGTTTGAATTATGTATTGTACACTTTATATTTCCATTTCAATGGCTATGAATAAACTGCTTTATTTCCAAGTATGGTTTTGGTCCTTTTAAAATGTAATGATACTGTTTTATAAGAAATCTTCAGAGAGATAAAGGGTTGAATTGAAAAACGTAGCCTATTAGTCTATGCATGTAGATTGGTCAGAAAACTAGTCCAACATCCTGACTATGAAAATGTGAGTTTCAAGTTATCCTTTACTACACGTAGCAAACAGTGACAGTAAGCAACACAATACATTTTTTAACAGTAAAACTTTATTATAAATGAGTGATCACAATACAAATGATACATTACCTACTAGATATTGAAAGGGTGTCAGATAATGTGCAGCTCTGACTGTAATTATTTCAACAATACATTTTACAAAAGATAATGCCTTTCCAGTGAATCTTGACATGATACATGATATATTCCTTTCCTGTCTAATGGTTACTGTAGAGACAAACGTAAAGCAGGGTGTATGTTACAAGTTTAGAGAGTGTATGCATAAATACTTAGCTCATATTCTGTTATTGACTGTGACTTAGTTAAACTGTACTATTTACCTGAGGATAATGTCAGGGAAACCAGAAATCTTGATGCAATTTTCACAGTTTTCAACTCAGACTCCTGCCTGACCAGGTTCAGTTGTAAAGCTTTTGGTTTAGAAGTGGTAAGTGTGCTGACAATTGCTGTAGAAATTAAGCTACACTTGGTTACATTGGTCTCCATGCTGCATTCGCCAAAAGTAAACAAAACTGACAGCAGGGCGTGTGCCATGCCCATGTAGGTAGGTATAGAGGAAGGGTGTATTCACACATGCCGTGTTTAGTTCGGTTGAAACGAACTCAGATGCACTTCCGCCATCTGTGCGCATCTTTCAGACATGTGTGAATACAGCAATCGCACTCGGGGGCGGACCAAACAAGCGGTCCGAGACCCAGCTGAAGAGGTGGTCTCGGTGCGTTTCCAAACGCACTCTGCTGCAGTTCGTTTGTGGTGTGAATTTGTCCGGACTCGATCCGACCCAATTGCAGGAAGCACTGTGCCTTTTCTTTTTTAATAAATCGCCGTCAGCTTCACATTATGGGAAAGTGTTGTTGTCGCCATTGTTAGGAAGATTAGTTGTGGTTTGACTGGGAGCCCCGAGCGAATATATTACATTTGATAGACAGGACGCGTAAACATGCTGATGTGTTCAGCGATCAGATGAAGGAGAGGGGAGCGCAGTGACAACAGGTTCACGCTGCGCTTTGTATGAAGTGCGTGTTTTTATTTTGCTTCCCATGTTACGGGACCGTCAATATTATCCCCGTGTCAGTCTGGAGCTGAGCCGCGCCGAACTCACACCCAGCTGACACACGGCTAAATCAGCTGAGTGTCAGCTTGAGCCTATTCCTCGCGAGCCGCGCGTCCAGCAGCAAAAATACAGTAAATATTATGTTTCACATCGTAGGCTACAAGCCACACATTGACACAGGCCTACATATATAACCATATGAAACAATAATTTTATGTTTATTTTATTTATAGGCTAGATGTAGGCCTATTTATTTATTTATTTAATATTTTCAACCCCATATCGTATCAGTTATATATTTCGCTGTTTTCACTTCGTGCTTCCTGCTTCTCTCCACCCCAGAATGTCTGTCCAATGAATGAATGACCTCAGATCACGTGTGATTTTACTTCTTAATGCTGGTTCACTTGCAAAAGGGGCAATATGAAAGTGGACCACACCAACAACAACAAATCTAAACTCTATTTGGTCTGGACCAAAGCAAGTGAACTAGCGGACTTTCCCAGTGTGAATACACCCTAAATGAGCAGGGCGGTGCATGCACGCCCATGTAGAGCTGACCAGTCAGAGCAGACTAGGACTTTTGCGAAGGGGGGCCGATGTCAAAACCAACCTTTTGAGATAGAGAGCAGAAAAGGCTGGAAAAGGCGATGAAGATATGGGCAATGGTAGAAAACTAATGGGTTTTTTGAACAATAAACCATGAAAACGTGTTCTAGTAGACCTTGGAAATACACATTTAAAACCGGGATTTGGCATAATATGCCCCCTACCTCTAAGTGATTGAAATACCCATGAAGAGGAGTTTTGAGGCCTGTATAACTGCGGTCGTAAAACAAGTTTATTTATGTAACAGTTATTATATTCCATGATATACGTATACTGTTTGTTCTATTTTATTTTACTGTAGATTAAAGGGGTTTGTCTTGACTGAAAAACTTGGTAAAATATATCACAGTTCACGGGATCCATATTTAGAACTAATTAAGAGAACTAAATTTATACTGAAACTTAAACTTTTGCTGTAAAAATGCAAGGTCAAACAATTAATTTATGACCTCCACTGTGAATCATGTCGCCCATAGTAGACACTCATTACTGAACACTGAGTGATCAAGGTGTGCTCCAAACACAAAGTCCCTGAAGATGAAGACATTATAAACTTATCAGCGGCTTTATCTGTTAAGGATATTGACTAAAAAAGAATACAAACGGCCATTTCTATCTCTATTCAAAGTTGTTGTTTTATACTTATTTACTGGCATTCCTAAATACAGTTATAAAACACGTATTAGAATCTAAATCTTTTAAAGGTGAATGTGGCCAATCTTTACATTTAAAATAATTTATAACAGAGTACTTACAGTATAGCACCTTGTAAAAGAGCTGGATGCTTGTTCTGCTTCCACTGCTACAAGCCAAAATGAAGACATTGGAAATATTTGCCAAACTTTGGCATGGGTTAGATGATTAACTTTGATCAACAACATTTCAAAGGTTCAGGCAGGATTTTCTGTTTAACTTGGGACTGCAGTGCACTCTGTGGCAGTACATGAAATGAATAAATACATACAACCTTAGATTGGTATCATTATTATAATATACATTTTAAAGATTGTAATATTTTTCAATCTCATAATTACATTTGAACATTGTGTAATGGCCTTTAACCCCTGTACATAATATTTTTTGATTTATAAAATGAAAAAAGTTTGTATCCCAAATCTATTCTGTTTCAACACTAACATAAAAATGCAATAAAGATTTTAGCTCTGGCTTTATCCAATATCTAGATTTTTGTTTTTTAAAGATATGCAAATGTGTGCATAATTTACTAAATATGCTACAGTTGCATATATATTCCAAAAAAATGTATTCCCCTGTAGCTTTCAGGCAGGGAGTTAACCAGGTTGTCCACCCAGGTTGTGATCTTCGAAGGTCCTAGATATAATTTCTGGTGAACAACCTTTTACAACAGCCCATGTCTGTTTTCCAAAAAAAGGGGGTTTTGCCCCCTGGGTATAACTGATTAAGATGACTTTTTAACTTGGCAAGAACTGCTCTTAGTGAATATAATATTTGTTTTATTCCTCAGTATTATTAATTAAGGGCTGCTTTATTATGATGTGTTATGTGGACCTGTGTCTGCAATAAAGCTCTATATATTATACTGTATATAATAAACAAGTTCACTGTCATGACTCAAGGCTCGGCAGTCTCTCCTTCTCCTCTGTACGTGTTGTATGTTTTCCCTTGTCTGTCACTCCTTTTTGTTATTCCATGTGTCTATCTCCCTGTTGGCATGTGGGCGTGGCGACACTCCGGGGCAGACTGCTCCAGGTGTGGATCGTTGGTTAATCAGACCTCTCTACTTAAGCCTGTGGACTCCAGTCATTCAGCTCCAGAGTATACTACGTACCAGAGCGGTAAATTACCTGAGATCAGGATTATCTATGTTTGTTGTTTTCTTTCTAGTCTCAGTTGGAGTTAGTTGTAACTCTGCTCCTCTTTTCTTCCATGCCAGTTGCCTCCGCTGTTCACCTTTCCTGCTCACCTGCCTGCAGGTTCCAGATATCCACTAGCCTCTGCTCGCCACGCCATTCAGCCGTCCTGTGTCCTGCCAGCCTGCCTGAAATAAACATTGTTCTAAACTGACTACTTGGGTTTCTGTCTGCGTTTGGGTCATCCCGGGCTATCATAACATTCACAGTATTAACCTGTGATCTGTCTGTAACAGTCGATATGTGTGGATGTGAAGCAGATTATAGAACATTCATCACCGTCAAATCCTGGCCGATCATCTTAATGAAGCATCCAAGGCACCGTGCATAAAAGAGTAAAAGCACACAGTGCCCTCTGAAACGATGCCACCTAGGAGTAGATCCGTTTACTCACTAAAACGGAGGGCAAACTGCACTCAGCTAACAAACCGTGTTAGTACCAGCATATAATTACTTCAAATTCCTTTGTGGATATGGTGCTAAACGGGGCAGATTGCAGGTGCTATTTCCCCCAAAATCACAGAGCTATAAGTGTTCGTAATCCCTTCTAAGTGGATCTGGCCCATAGTGTCTAAAAAGTGCCTCTCTGACTCTCTCTCTTTCTCTCTTATTCTCTCACTCACACAGACACACCGTCTCATTGACCAACCAACTGTTAACAGCTGCTGAAAATGTGGATGGCCACGGAAGGGACATAAGCTGTCAGTGGGAGACAATTTCACCATGGAGTTGGTTCCACACCCTATACAACAAAACACCCATGACAGAGTACAAAGAGGGCTGTTTGTACTGTCATGCTACTGAGGAACCTCCAGGCAGGACCACTTGACGTCAGCCTCAGAAACGGGCCCAGTCTAATTGTTGCGTAAATCTTGGACATGGAAGTGGACTGGGGTAGCAGTCCGACCTAACAAGGGATTCTGGGTTATCCTGACCAAGGATACCTTACCATGACCGGGCCCAGGAGTTTCCATTCACTGTGGTCCATATGTGGTTCCCACTTCACCTGGTTAGAGCAAAACTTGGCAGCGGACATGTGAAGTGAAAAAGTTATTGCACGTGACGTTGTACCCATGGAGGCCCCTCAGTAATTTCCAGCACCACATGCATGCCCTGCCCAGATTTCTGTCCGGCACAGCTCAACCAGGTTTGTCCTTAAACACTTGCATACTCCATGTATAGGTTTTCCTTGAACCACGAGTTGCCGAAATTTTCCTACCATATTTTACAGGCTAACTTGGAATATACTGCCTAAATAGAAATTGTCCAAAACTTTCCTCATTTGCAATTTTTCCTTCCCAAAAAGAGCGAATCGTGGCTCACGATTGTTGCAGCGCATGCCTCTTGAAACAATGTGAAGGGTCTGGAGTCTGGAGGAACACAGTTGCACATAAAATAACCTGCATAATAACAGCGTAAAAGTCAAGTCAAGTATATTCATATAGCAGATTACACAGATGCACCTCAAAGTGCTTTACATGAAATATCACATAATTGAGCATAGCATAATTGACTTCTCATTTACTACATTAGCTACGTATATCTTTCTCTGAAAAACAGCATGAATTTCCCAACTGGGTCAAAATGTAAACCTGTAACACCTCAGTTGAAACTGCTTTTGAAGGTATTTAAAAAATTAAAAAAAAACATCAAAATGTAGGGGAGAACGGGGTAATGTGAGACACTTTTTACATGTGCGTCCCTTTAAGCGAGCTAAAATGATTTATCAGTCGAATTGACACATTTCCCATTAATTCAGGATGTTTCCTAGAAATGGGCATTAGCAGAATTTATTCAAGATAAATTGCAGTGAAAATATGATTGTTTTAAAAAAAGTTGTCTTCTGTCTCACTTTACCCCAGCTGTGGGGTAAACTGAGACAGACAGGAAAAATCAAGGGGTAAACTGATCCACTTACTTTTTCCACTCTGAATCTACCATAACAACACATGTTGTAACAGTTAGAATCCTGACAGCTAGCTTGAAAACCAAATATTCCAAAAATAATGTCAGACTAGTAACAGAATCATGGGGTTTGGTCAATTAAGCAAAAAAAAAATAATTTTAAACACTTGAAGGTAACTCTGATCAAGTACAACATATAATTCATATTCACTAATTTACATTCAAATGACAGATAGAACCAGATAGATTAAAACACAGTCTGGGGGTCATAACACAGGACCCTTAAGGCCAGGACACACCGGCCCGATAATCGCCGTCGTAGAGTCGGGAGGGGGCGGGGACACGAATCTGTTTGGTGTGTGCCGTGAAATCGGTCGTCGTAGATGTCGTCGGGCTTCTTTTGAGCCATCGGCGGCGGGCAGTCTTTCAGTTGGAGCAATTTGATTTGTGGAGGGCTAGCGAATCAGTGAAGCCCGGAAGCGAGGCGGGTAGCACAAACAGCTAACAACAGTTAGCCATCGTTTTAATGTGTTTGTTTGTTTCGTTCAGCGAGTACTCACATGCATCAACCATTGTTGACTGCTCGACACCATGCTCGACACTCTCTGCTAAAAATGGTGCTCTTTATGGTCCATAAATATAAATACGTATTTCTATCTATGTTTATGGTCTAGAGAGCCGTCCCATCATTTCCGGCTTCCGTATTTTTTCGGGCCACAATACAGATTAGCGCCGCCTGCTGTTATGGAGACATTACTTCCCGCGCAAGCGCAGAGTGTACGGAAAGTCAGCAGTCGGTTTGGTGTGTTCTTTGCACTTTTTCGGCCGCGACGGGAAGACTGGAGCTCCCTGAATCGGCAGTCTCCATTTTCGGGTAGTCGGACTGGTGTGTCCTGGCCTTTAGAGCCAGCTAGTGTCTGGGGGTCAGAGCAAATAACAATCAGAGCCAGCTAGAACTGCCTGGGACTCAAGACATATTACTTAGAGTCTATTGATGTTAAAGGTCACTCTCCTGGGGCCATATTACAGAAACTTCTTATCTTAAGTCCTAACTTAAGATAGGAAGGTCCAAGATAGGATTTTTTCTGATTTGGTATTACAGAAGCAGATCCTAACTAACTTTAGGAATCCTATCTTATCTTACTAAATCCTATCCTAAGTCTGTTTAGGAAATCCTAACTGCTAAATTCAACCTCCGTTCGCAACGTTTATGTCTGTTGCTAAGCAACCGCCACCACTTAATTCCATCTGACTCCGGACATCTCTTTGTTTATAGGCTACTTTCTATAGTTTACACGGACAATCTCTTTTAAAAAAATGGAAAATAATAGGAGAGCATTGAATTTCAAAGCGGATGAGTTGGAGGTGTTGGTCATGTTGGTGGAGAAGGTGAAACACATTTTATTCGGTAAATTATCACCCGCTCTGAGCGCTGAAAAGAAACACCTTGAATGGGCAAAAATTGCGGACGCTGTCACTGCGGTTTCGGGGGTCCAGCGGAGCGTGGAAACAATCAAAAAGAAGTTGTCAACAATGACAAGCGAGGTAAAAAAGAAAGCTGCTTTCCAGTCGAAGGAACAGCAGAAAACGGGTGGGGGCTCATCCCCTGCTACTCCCCTTACACCCGCTGAGTGCCGCATCATCGGGCTGTTGGACAAAGTCCACTATGAAGGTAAGAAAGTCTTAAGGCTGCTTGTTTATTTGTTGTTATCTTTGTTCACACTTTAATTGCGCTCATAGGCATAGACCAACATATACCATATTCATACAGGTATTCCTGGTGGATGTGAGGTTGGACTGGAAGTGGTTGGCGGCGGTCTCTTCCCCGACGGCCTCATTACACTGGAGCTTATAGGCCTAGAGGAGTGCAGCCAGGGGGCAACCTGTGAGACCCCTCCGTCCGAAACAGCACCACCCCCTGGTAATTATTAAACCAATAATAATAAGCCAATAATGATTATCAGATATGTGTAAAGTAAACTAAATTGCACTACCATTGTGACATTTTTCAAATGCCTGTCATCAATGTCTAATAAGCTATATCCACTTTGATTTTACAGCAAAAAGAAAAAACTCGTCAACAGACACCACCATGGCCCTGATTGAGCTAGAGAGAGAGAGGCTGGCTGTTGAGAGAGAGAGGCTGGAGCTGGAGAGAGAAAGATTTGAGTGGGAGAAGACCAGACAGAGGCTTTGCAGAAAGTGCAGCCAAGAAATATAGCCTAATAACACCAAACAATTGCTATATTTTAACAGATTTTTTTATTTTAATCATTAAATAACATTGAATATTTCACCATTTTATTTAAATCATTAGTTCTATGTATTGTTATCATTAGTATTATAATAAGCTATAAAATATAATTAAATGTGCATTGAATATTTCACCTTTTTATTTAAATCATTAGTTCTATGTATTGTTATCATTAGTATTATAATAAGCTATAAAATATAATTAAATGTGCATTGAATATTTCACCTTTTTATTTAAATCATTAGTCCTATGTATATATTGTTATCATTAGTATTATAATAAGCTATAAAATATAATTAAATGTACATTGAATATTTCACCTTTTTATTTAAATCATTAGTCCTATGTATATATTGTTATCATTAGTATTATAATAAGCTATAAAATGTGATTAAATGTGCATTGAATATTTCACCTGTGTATTAGTCCTATCAATTAATTTATATTACACTCTTAAATGGTATTATTCAACTATATATTTTTGTATCTTTACACTATGATAACTCATTATTATTTTGGCTAATTATCTTGGCCAGGTCTTTCAAAGAAATCATGGATCAATTGATTCCTTGTGTTGACCCCAGCAACAAGTTCCTGCGGCTCCTGTTCAACAGCATGGCCTTCTGGTTCTGCTGCGTCAACCTCAGGGTCTGGAAGATTAGCCAATCTGCAGATGTTATGAAGCACTGCTGTGGCTTTAATGAACAACACCACTTTTTCTGGGGAATATTGGAGGTAGCCTCCACTGGTGTCATGGCATCTCCATCTGATTAAAAAGATTTTAGGTATTGTCAGTTCATCAACATTGACTTTTTATATTACTAAATGTTTCCCGAATATCTAGACCACCTACCTGCTCTTCCAGACTCCAAACAGACGCTCCTGCCTCGATCGACATTGCTTGTGAGCTCGGTTATACCTATTGGATTCAACATACTTAGATAACCGACTAACCGCAATACTTTGTGGTTGCCCACAGGACAGCCTGCCCACCCAGAGCCGGCCCGAGGCATAAGCGAAATGAGCGGTTGCTTAGGGTCCCGACTGCCATGGGGGCCCCCCCAATTTATTTTTTTATTTCGTATTTTTTTTAGTTTGTGTGTTTGATATCAACATCATATTATGTAAATGTAAATTATCATACAATAAAAGGAATACAATGTTTTGGTAGATAGTTAATAGCTTAATAATTGAATCACTTCATCTGGGAGGTAATCCGAGGTTAACTGATCACGTCACGTTCAAGTCCATGGCATGCACAGTTAGTATTGAGTTTATTTAAAAATATTTGAAAATGGGGCTGCCCTCAGTTGCCCATGCACTGTGTATAGTCTATAGCCTATTTCAGCCTCGTCTGTGGAAAAAAAGATAACTGGACAACAGAGTTCTTCTGCTTCGTTCCTCTCACTGCATTTAAATGAATTCATTATATTACAGAAAAATATGTCCCGTAAAAGAAAAAGAGCACCAAGCCCATCCCAGAGGACCCTGCATAATATTTTTATATTATTTAAAATGTATATTTCTATGGAAAATCCATGTGTCTTTCTTCAAAAGCTTCTAATTCATCCGACCCAGTGTCTCCAAATTATTTGTTCACACAAAATTCCTCAGATTTAGCCTCTTAATTTTCCTCTCAAAGTGCACCAGATTCATGCATTTCACTTTAAAAAGGTAAAATAAAATCTCCCGGGGGGGGCATACCCCCGGACCCCCCTAGCAGAGTTGTGACCTCGGCTGGCTACTATATACAGGTGAAACTCGAAAAATTAGAATATCGTGCAAAAGTTAATTTATTTCTGTATTTGAACTTAAAAGTTGAAACTAATATATTATATAGACTCATTACATGCAAAGTGAGATATTTCAAGCCTTAATTTGTTATAATTTAGATGATTATGGTTTACAGCTTATGAGAACCCCAAATTCAAAATCTCTGAAAATTTTAATATTACATGAAATCAATAAAAAAGGGATTTTAAATACAGAAATGTTGGCCCTCTATAAACTATAATCATACAAATGTACTCAGTACTTGGTTTGGGCCCCTTTTGCATGAATTCCTGCCTCAATGCAGCGTGGCATGGATGCTATCAAAATCATCACTGACTGTTGAAACATGGATGTTTTGCCTCTCCACTCTTCCTCTAGACTGTGAGACCTTGATTTCCAAATGAAACGCAACATTTTATTAGGATCAGTGATGATTTGAGGTATCATGTCATCTGCTGGTGTTGGTCCACTGTGTTATTAAGTCCAAAGTCACCACAGCCATCTGCCAGAAGATTTTAGAGCACTTCATGCTTCCGTCTGTTGACAAGTTTTATGGAGGTGACAATTTCCTTTTCCAGCAAGACTTGGCACCTGTCCACAGTGCCAGAAACCACTAGTAACTGGTTAGCTGACCATGGTATTACTGGGCTGGATTGGCCAGACAACTCTCTTGACCTGAACTCCATAGAGAATATATGGACTATTGTCAAGAGGAAGATGATATGCACCAGACCCAACAATACAGATGAGCTGAAGGCCATTATCAAAGCAACCTGGGCTTCCATAACACCTCAGCAGTGCCACAGGCTGATAGCATTCATGCCACGCCGCATTGAGGCAAGAATTCATGCAAAAGGGGCCCAAACCAAGTACTTAGTACATATGCATGATTATACTTTCTAGAGGGCCGACATTTCTGTATTTAAAAACCTTTTTTTATTGATTTTATGTAATATTCTAATTTTCTGAGATTTTGAATTTGGAGTTTTTATAAACTGTGAGCCATAATAATCACAATTATAACAAATAAAGGCTTCACATATCTCACTTTGCATGTAATGAGTCTGTATACTATATTATGTTCACCTTTAAAGTTGAATTACTGAAATAAATGAACTTTTGCACGATATTCTAATTTTTCGAGTTTCACCTGTATATCTATGTGTATAGTATATAGCTCTGGACTACCACCATCCAGGTTGCCCAGTCCCTAAGCTTTCTCTTCAATCAGCTCAGGCTGACTACAGTTAATACTGCGATAAAAAAAAGATACATTATGTTGTATATAATGTATATTATATGTTATTCATAAATATTTTGGAGAAAAAAAACATGCAAGAATCAAATCTCCCACACAGCAACACTCAAAGTTTATTTGCATATTGTGTTCTACACAATTCACAGTAAATGTGCCAAAAATCAGACGCAGAGATCTTACAAGGGCAAAAAAATTCGGCTCGCACTCTGCACGCGCTCGCATCTTCGGTCTCTCTGCCCAGTGTGCCCACCTAAAATTTCTACAGGCCCACCCTAATCTGACTGTCTAGAACCGGGCCTGGCCCCTTATAAAACTGTTACAAGTATAAAGACATGAAAGTCATAGACATACCAGCATTTGAATGTTTTATTTAGTTAAAAAAATAAGTTAATCAATTAATACAAAAAATGTGTCCCTCCTGACAGCCTGCAAAATGCACGGCGGTTGCTATGCAACATTCTGTAGCGTCCCTTGGAGAGAAGGCTACGAGAGCTGCAGTCGCTAGTAATTAATTGAGGTGAATTGAAGTTCACAGGCTACTGTGGACCGTAGCCACCGACAAAACAACAACCATTTAACCTCACCGTTATGTATACAGCCATTATACAACAGTTAGGAACCAATCACATCGCTTGATTTAAGGCACCTGTTTTTTGACAGTCTATAGTTATCTCTTTTTGTTTGTAAAAAAATAAAAGAAAACTGTCACCCTGTCTTATTTTACGTTTTTATGTTTTAATTGTATTCACAAACTTTTTTTAGTTGTTGTTATTGCCGTTTGGTTTTTCTAATAAGACAATCACCAACAAACATAATCTATATTAACTATTCAGTCACTCCCTGTTGCTCAGTATTTGGAAAACCTTTCAGGACATTCTTGTTTGCAGCTATTTTCCTTTCAACAAGAAAGGATTGAAACTCTGGCTTTTGCTGGTGACAGTTGTTTGAGATAGACTTGGTGGTTGCAGAGGTGTGAATGGTTAATCTCTATAATCTCTTTCTCCTTTGGATAACTGGCAAACTATCAGGTCGTTTGGACATACAGTGCTGCTTGAAAGTTTGTGAACCCCTTGAGCCTTTTGGAATTTTATTTATTTTAACCATTATTAATTAATTTTTATCAATACCAGTATTTTTTATATGAAATAACACGTGTTTG
Organism: Ammodytes marinus; assembly: GCF_949987685.1. Taxonomy (NCBI): domain Eukaryota; kingdom Metazoa; phylum Chordata; class Actinopteri; order Uranoscopiformes; family Ammodytidae; genus Ammodytes; species Ammodytes marinus. The sequence continues at coordinate 8,729,678 of NC_137223.1, read as the reverse complement.
TTTATCAATTTCACATTTTTATTTTCCAGAAATCAATTGTTAAAACAGATAAAACAAATTATTAGACAACTGTTATATGTGCAAAAGTTTGTGAACCCTGAGCTGCATTGCTTAAATCGAGCAAGGTAAACACAATCAGGTGGGCCAAATTGATTGATGAAATAGACCAATGTAATGAGAGATCTTTAGGGAAGAAATTGGGCGGCACTAGATAAAACAGAGATCAAACCAGGTCAGTTTAGGCCCACCAAACTGAACCCATAAAGGTCAGACATGCTCAAAGGGAAACAAATCTCAGAGGATCTCAGGAATAGAGTTTTGATGTTGCACATTTGTTTGGGGACAGCTATAAATTCATATAAAAAAAGTTTGAGCTCCATCGGTCCACCATGAGGCAAATCATCTACAAATGGAGAGCTTTAAGAATGACTTAACATCTGCCTAGAAGTGGACTTCCTTCAAAAATATCCTCAAGCGCCACAAGAAAAGGGATTTTTCAGGTAAAAGCCAACCCAAACATTACATCTGGAGATTTGCAGACCATTTGCCACGACCATTCTTCACTTGGGAGAAGGTTCTCGTGGTGGTAGGCAGAGTTGCGTTTTTTCCCAAACATGGCAGTTTTGGTTATGACCAAATAGTTCAATTTTGGACTAATCTGTCCACAGAATAAGACTTCAGGTATCTCCAGGTGCTCTCTGGCAAAGTTGTGACAAGCAGTTTTGTTCTTTTGTGAGAGCAGAGGCTTCTTTAGCAACCCTCCCTTGAAAGCCATGTTGACTGAAATTTCTTATTATTGTGGAACCATGCACATCAGTCCCAGATGCTGCAAGAGAGGTCTGCAAATCACTAGATGTAATGTTTGAGTTGGCTTTTAACTGAAAAATCACTTTTCTTTTGGCACTTGTGGATATTTGTTCAGTTACTCTTAAAGCTCTCCATTTGTAGATGATTTGCCATTTTTTGACCAATGGAGCTCAAACTTTTTTTGAATTAATTTATAGCTGTCCCCAGACAAATGTGCAGCATCACAACTCTATTCCTAAGATCCTCTGAAATTTATTTCCCTTTTAGCATGTCTGACCTGTATGGGTTCACTTTGCTGAGCCTAAACTTACCTGGTTTGATCTCTGTTATATCTAGTGCCGCCGAATTTCTGCCCTAAAGATCTCTCACTACATTGGTCCATTTCATCACTCAATTTAGCCCATCTGATTGTGTTTACCTGCTCGATTTAAGCAATGCAGCTCAGGGTTCACAAACTATTGCACATACAACAGTTGTCAAATAATTTTTTTATATCTGTTTTAACAATTGATTTCTGGAAAAGAAACATTTTGAATTGATAAACAAACATCTGTTATTTCATATAAAAAATACTGGTATTGATAAAAATTAATTCATAATGGTTAAAATAAATAAAATTCCAAAAGGCTCAAGGGTTTCACAAACTTTCAAGCAGCACTGTATATGTTGCTGCTGTAGCAGGAATAGCTTTGTATTAATTTTTTTTTGTATTTTTTTTTATATTGTATAGTGAAACTTTTGATAAATTCCTGAAAAAGTATAAAAGTAGCAGCCAAATCATGACTCTAAATAAATTCAGTGCTTTAACGAACAAACTGTGCTTTAAAAACTAAGACATCATGAAGCAGGAGATCAGGCATTGACAGATTGCATTAATGTATTTTATTTGTGTTGTTCAGTCTTTACAAGGTGTGTTCAGTAAAACTTTACATTTTCAATATGGTCGCACAATAAACTCTCTAGATTAAAATGGTTAAACAGGTTTTTCTGTTAAACTCATTGTTATAAATATGGTTCGAGAGATAAGTGTCCATACTCCTTCCAAGCATACACAGATGATAGTGTTTCATATAGACTTAGGCCTGTTGGATGGCAAATGGAAGCTCAATCTCCAACCTTCCATCACTAACTTTTATATAGGCTTGAGCTTCCTCTGAAGCTTGCTGGAGGAAACCATAAACTGTGTTATTGAACTGGTCCACTACATAAACAAACATGTCTATAATGTACTCAGCTGCATTGTTGAGTCCCTCCACATTTAGGGCAGAGATCTGATCTGCAACATTCTTCATGACTGTAACAAGGTTACGATAGAGCAAATTGATGTTGATGAACACTGCATCTAAATAGTCAGAATGAACAGAGTCAACAAACTCCTGGGATTTCTCAACAATAGCCTTCAGGGTCTCACCAAGCTTCACTAACATTGTGTCAATACTCTCGATATTTTTCACAAAGTCCACCAGTTCATCACAGATATTCTTGAAACTTGTTTTGACCTGATCAAAGATTTGGCCTCCAGTGATTGCATCACCTACTGGCATGCGCAACTTGATACTACTGATCCTCTCAACAAAAGAGTTATAGTAGACCTCCATGTTCTCGTAGATACTCTGGATGGTGATCTCTAGCATAGCACTAATGCTGCTTGTCAGCTTCTTTAGGACCTCAGGGAGAGTGGTCATCTCATCAGACCCAGGTACCTTGAACCGGGTCTCTCTCAAGACCTTGATGACTGCATCCAGGAAGACCTGGACAGTCTCTTGGTACTGGACAATTACGTTCCTGAAGAAGATTGACAGCTGGCTCATTTGAGCATCATAGTTGACTGCAGCATTATAGGCCTCGCTGATGCGGTTAACAACAAAGTCCCTCAACTCCTCTACTTTACTTGAGATCTGGTACTTGTCAGCAAATGTTGTGAATGTGGAGATGATGGAAGGGAGTCTTGTCTTGAGTTCATTGAGCATAACTTTGGGTGCCTCCATGTTGTAGGCAACATGCAGGTTCATCTTGTTAGCATCCTTGGCAGATGATCTGATGACCAAGATGTCAACATCAACGTCTGGGGTGGACTGTTGAACAGAATAAAATAAAATATTGTTTTGGCTTTTTTTGTTTTTAGTTTAACTTTCAGTTGTATTTAAAGAGGTAATGTTAATGATACTCACAGGGTAACGACCAAAGAATCTTGCACTCATTTGAGATGGGACTCTGCCATTGAACTGAAGTCCCAGGAAGCCAGTGGATGGGGTAGATACTGAGGCACTAATACCATCTCTGAGAGCAGCATAACGAAGATTTGCATCAGTGAAAGTAGGGCTGGTTATGTCCACATTCAGGGTATGGCGAGAGGAACTGAAAGAGAAAGAAAGCATTTCAAACTAAAAAAATGTATTGCATCTACATATGTTAAATATGAAGGAATCTGATTTAAACACATTAAAATAAATGATCAAGATGGAAACATAGGTGGAGAAAATAGATTGAACATTTACCTGTCATCAGCCTGACGCTTCATCCTAAAATGTGAAGAGAAAGTGTTGTTTAGTTTTAACCTGGAATATCACAAGTAATTATTTAACCTATGTTGTAAATACAAACACAGAATATTACCTCAAGGCTTGGGTAATGACATGGTTGACATCCATGGTCAAGTCAGCATGAGTCAGGACAGCCTTGCTTATCACATTCAGAGCTTCGTTCTCAAAGTTTGCAGTAGTGGAAGCTATTAAAATAAAAAATATTTGTAAGATTGAGTGCACAACAATGCTTGCAACATCAAAAAAATGAATATGTAACGGGAATTTCATCAACTCACCATCCATGTCATATTCCAGTGGCACCATCACAGAGGTGGCAGAGGACTTGAAGGTGGTTTTGAATACAGGAGCATTGCCCTCTACTTCAGCTGCCAGGTTCATGTTGTACAGTGGGCTGACAAACTTGGCATTGGTAGAGATTGTCTGCTTGGAGATTGTCACATCAGCAACAGTTTTCTCAAAGATGGTGAAGTCACCCAGGCTACTTGGCTGAGAGATATCAATCTCAATGTCAGCAGTCAGGGAGGAGGCTGGTGCAAGGTCAGCAGTTGCCTGGACAACATGCTTTCCATTGGTGTTGAAATCAAACAGGTTTGCCTCGTTGTTACCAGTATACTTTAGCACTGCATACACACGGCTCAGGGAGGCTTCAACAGCAAGATTCTCATTAACATCCATGCCAATTACTTTGGTGGTGCCATGGTTAAGCTTGGCATCAGCAATAACCTTGGAGGTGGAGCGTAATCCATCATGATTCAGATACAGATTGATGTCATTATCCAGGACTCCCAAAGCTAGATAGTCTTCAAGCACTGTGGCATCCATGTTTGCCTTAGTGGATGACTCCATGGAAACATACTCAAAGGTTCCATCTATCTTCAGACTGTGATCTGCCTCTGCCTTTCCAACTGCCTTAATCACAGGGATGTTGAAATCAGCCACCATCCTTAAGGTGGAGACAGCATTTGCTTTTGTTTTTGTGTCTGCAACAAGATTTTGGTTTGCTTCCAGGTTGAAGATAGGCAGTGCAATCTTTGCAACAGTAGCCACAGAGACAGCAGTTTCAAAAGTCTCACTACTCATACTGATGGTGCTGTCATGAGTGCCTTCAATGTGAAGATTTTCAAGGGACAGGGAATTGGCCAATTTGATTCCTCTCTTGGTGGTCAGACTTGTGGTGCCATCAAGTTTGGCTTTAAGAGCCTCACACACAGAGGCTGTGGTAGCTCCTAGACGGAAAACGAAATCATCCTCAGCATACAGACCAGCATTGACATTCAGATTGATGATGGCAGACTTGAAAGAAAGCTCTGTGATCATGTTACCCACAGAAGGAATCTGGATTAGACCCATCATATCGACAAGGGGGGCAGCTTTGCTTTTCTGGTAAACAACCTTGGCATCCATATTCACAGACTGCTCAGTAGTAGTCAAAATGTTCTGCAATCCAGTCTGCTCATACAAGTTCAGATCACTGATAGCTGGAGTACGGAAGTCAACAAAAGGCAGGTCAATCTCTGGAATGCTGATGGGGGATGTCAGGAAGTCAAGATTGGCCTCATTCTCCATGGCAACAAAGATGCCAGCCTCATTGTCATTATTGTCAACAGTGAAGTTGTAGAACATTTTGTACTGATTAAGACGAGCCAGAGCCACTGTGTTCATTTGTTGGCTGTTGCGGTTGAAGGTGGCTGAGTAATCATTCTGCAGATCTATTTTAGCAATCAGTGTTTCAAACATGTTGACCTTGGCATTTCCTTTGTTTTGGAATTCAATTACAAACTCAACAGGACGGGCCACAATGTTGACTCCATTGGACAGGACTCCACTGACTGCACCATACAGTTCTGTGTCATGGTTTGCTTTAAACTCAACCTTCATATCATAAAGGTTGGCATGTCCAGATGCCAAAACAAGACTGTTCTTGATAATTGGTGCCTCTGCCTCATTTCGGATATTGAACTTGACATAGGAAAGGGTGCCTGATTCAGCAGTAATTTGCTGTTTCATCTTCAAGATAGTAGAGTCTGTGTCACCTGAGAAAGTTAGAGTGGCAATGCTGGGAGTTAGTGAAAACTGCATGTTGCTCTTGTGGTTGCCATCATTATCATTCAACTTTCCGTTGCCTGAATTGTCAAGAGTTAGGGTGAAGGTGTAGCCATCCAGGCGAGCAATTGCTTTCTGCGTTGCAGTGGCCTCATGTCTGATATTGAAGAGTGGGAGGTTTACTAAATGAGTGTAAGTTGTATCAAGAGAGGCAGACATTCCTCCTTCCATAGCAATAAAGGCGGTGTTCATGAAATCAGCAGAATAAGGTGAAGTTGTAACCTTAATGGTAGTTTTGGCCTGGGCCTGTGCTGATGGGCCATACAGAGTTACAGATGCCTGATGTTCCACTCCAAGAAGCACATGGTTCAATTTAAGAGTCTCTGCAAGGACAACACGACTCATTTTGGGGATTGCAATGCGAGCAGTGGAGTCAAGTTTGTAATTAAGAATTTCAAAACTTTCAGATGTGGCCTGGGAAGTAAGGAATCCAGTGAATGTAGGTGTCAGTTCATTCTCGGTGGAGTTCTGAAATTCAGCAGATGTCTTCACTGAGTAGATGGGAGTGTGAAATCTAATCTCACCATAGAGTTTACCAAAGCATGGGACCATGATCTCACTTGGAATGGTTGGCAGCTTGAACTCTGGAACCTGAAGAGACTTAACAAGCTTTTCTACAGGAACTTGTGGGATGATAGGGAATGAGAACTCAGGAAGAGTGAATTCTGGGAAGGTAATTTCCGGCATTGCTGGAAGGTAGTTCACAGTCAGTTCTCCAAAGAAAGCCTCCATATCAGGCATTTTGATCTCAAAGTTCACAATGAAATCAATAAATTCAATTATTCTCTGCTTGATGTCATCAAAGGAAATTGTGGTGGCTTGCACAGTGTGGAAGCTCAGGATAGTGAACTCAGGGATGTCCAGCTGTGTTGGGATTTCAAACTCTCCAAGCTTATCCATGCTGAGTTTCATTGAAGGCACAACAAGATCAGTTAAGGGAAAGATGAAGGATGGCATATTCAACTCAACTGTCTTCAGTTCAGTAATGAGCCCATCAATAATTTGTTGAATCTCGCTGAAGATTTTTTGCTCAGGTGCCACATTCTTAATAATCTCAACCATATTGGTGAAAACTTTAGTGATGATGGTTAAGACTCCTGTGTAGTATTTGCTCAAGATGTTCAAATAAGAGGTTATCACAGCTTTCACATCCAGATTTGTAAGGTCCTGTTTTATAAATTCAGCAACACCCCTAAGGTTATCAAACACAACTTGGTCAGTGATGTCCTTAACTGACTTAATCATTTCTGCAACTTTGATTTCTCTCAGGCTTTCTACGAATGCTCTAAAAGAGGATGAAACTAGGTTGAAGAGATCTTTTGTTGCCTCAAGTTTCTGTGGGATTTCAAGAGTCCTGATCAGCTCATTCACATAAACGGTGTACTCAGCAATAACTTGATTGACATGATCAACAAAGTCATTATAATCCAATGAATTCAGCTTCTGAACAATAGTTTCAATAGCCATGTTGAGTTTTTCAATTATGTCTTTAACCTCAGTTGTTTTCAGGTAGTTGATAGCATCCTGGAAGACTTGCATGAATTTGGTCGGGATTTCTGCATCCTTCACCATTTGAAATACAGCCGTGACGGTTTCTTCAATTTTGAACTGCTTGATGAGCTCCACAGCCTTTTCCAAGAGGGCTTGAACCTTTTTGTCAGCTTCAAACTTGACAATCAATTCTCTCATCTTGGCATAGACTGCGTTGATCTTGCCAAGGATGTCAAAGTCTTGAATTAATTGTTTAACATTATCTGTAATGTCGCTGAACATCTCTGTGGGAATCTTGTTCACAAGTCCCTCAATGATAGCTTCAAAGTTGTAGGATGAAATGAAAGCTTTTAGGTCATCAATCAAGTGTTGCATGTCAAAGTTCTCAATTGTTTGTTTAATGTCACTCATGATTATCTCTAGTGTGTCCTTGATTGCATACTTGGCATCAATATCATGCAGGAATGCAATGCTGCTGCCCTTCAGTTTTTCCAGGTCAAACTGCTGGATCATCTCCTTCATGGCATCAATCACAAACACAACCAGAGCCTTAATGTCATACTCCTCGTTAATAGCATTCAGCTGTTCCTGGATCTTCTGGATAAGGGTTTCAGGCAGGGTCCCACTAACAATGATCTCCTTCATCATACCAGCAAAGTGTTTGATGTAAACAGTTAAATCAGCCAATAGTTTCTCAACATTTACCTTCAGGTTAGTCAAAGAGGCTTCCACATCTTCCATGGAGATGACATATTCTTGGGTAAAATCATTGAAATATTCCTTCAGCTGAATCATGCTTCCTTCTATATTCAGTTGAGAAATTAAGTCAGTTACATGCTGGGGGAGAGCTTCAAGTTTAGCCCTTATTTCTTCATTGTTGATGTAGTTTTGCAGTGCCTCTGCAACATTCACAACAAAGCCCTTGATGCTTTCCAAGACGACAGGCAGATTTTCCATAAGAGGGAATTGAATCACATGACTCTCTGTGCTCTTGTCATACTTGAGGAAGCCAGAGATGGTGAATTCCTGGTTCTCTGTGGTGTCTGCGTTGAGGAAGTTTGTAAGGATGGTGCCAGAAACCTCAACTCCAGTTCTCTCAGCAGTGTTGTAAAGACTCATATCCTGGTTTAAGGCATGCTCATTTACTTTAGACTTCATTCTAAAACTGGTCTTCTGCTCTTGGAGTGACAGAACGTTATCCATCCTGTTGTCAAATGTGGTTTCAAGGGAGAAACCGTTTTCCAGCTGCTGGGTTACTGATGCTCTGCATTCATGTGAACTAGCAAAAGCCAGGGGTTGTGCTTTCAGGAGGAATTTGCCGTAAAGCTGTGCGCTGTGCTTACCATACATGGTCATGTCTCCATCAGCATTGAAAATGGCATCAAGGTTGAAATCAAAGGGCACAATACTGCAACGGATGGTGTGGTCAAAGCGCATTGCTTGTGAATTGAAGCGGGCATCGTTGGTGATTCTGGCAGCAAGACCAACAACTTCAAGCTCGGCATTGTGGCTCATGTGAGTTCCAAAGAGCTTTCCAGTAGTGCTGCATTTTGCAATAGCGGTCATATCAGCATAGTTGACTTGATAGATATGCTTGATTTCTTCCTCACCATAGATGGCTTTCAGGCTGCCAGTGATGTCCATTTTGTAAAGCTCTGCCGTCAGCTGAGCCTCATTAATGAAGTTGGCTGCCAGAAGCTTCATGTTGTTATTAACAGTGGCAGCAACAGTGTAGGGTTTCATGTCGATGGTGATATCATGAGTGTAAGAGGCATACTCACTTGCAATGGCTTCAGCCTTTGAGTTGAAGTCAAGGCTAGAAAGAGTAATGGTCATAGTGTTGGCATTATCAATCTTGATGTCATTCATTGCAGCCTTGTTGGTAATGGAAAGGGTAGCCTTGGAAGCATCAAGCCCAGCGTTGAAGGTGTTTTCCAGGGCCAGGGGGCTCTGGAGGGTGGTTGTTCCACTTGTTGTCAAACCATCATGGTTCATTCTCAGGGTAGCCTTGTGAGTAGCCTCATTCTCAAGAAGCTTCATGGTGGCATCACTGTTAATTGTTAGACCATTAACATCAAGAGAGGCAGTCAGCAGAGAATAAACCCGGTCTTCAGAGTGGTCTGCATTTGTTTCCACTCTCATGACAACTTCGCCGGCACCAACAGAGGCTTCAGCCTGGTTACGCAGCTTCATACCAAGAGCAAGGGCATTTGCATCACATTTCAGGGACAGCTTGCTGTCTTTAAAGGAGAGCTCAGCAACATGAGTCAACATGTCTTCAAAGGCATTGGTGTTAGACAAAAGGGAGAATTCACCATTGGCAAGACTTGCTGCAATTGTGTTCTTGGCATCAACAATTGTGGAGTGAAGCTCAATAGTAGAATCAATCTTTGTTTCTGGCTTGAATGGGAAGATGGTGAATGTCTGGGATGAAATGGTCTTGCCATACATTGGTCCAGCATTGAACATTCCCTTAAAGTTGTTCTCACCAGACAATTCTTCAGTGTTGATTCCAGACATACCTGTGTGCTCCAGTACAATAGAGAGACCAAGTGGGCTTGTGACTTCAAACTTGCTGCTTGATTTCAAATTGATTTTGTCGGTGATGGTTGCATCCTCAACAATACTAAGGCTGGCATCAATGAATTTATGAGCCAACGAGCTTTCCAACTGGACTTTGATAGAATCAGTGGTGGCCAACATTCCGGACCCTAAATGAAAAAAATATATATATTGATAGCTGATACAAATAATGAACAAAACATAATTTTAAAGATTAAATAATCATGAGAAGGAAAAACATTTATATTTAATGAAATACCTTTCATCTTTATTGAGAGGATGTCAAGAGGGGAGGTTCCTTTCACATCAAACTCGGCAGAGTAGCTTGGTGTCTCCAAAACATCTTTGCCGGCAGCCATTGAAGCCTCCATGTTGTATAGGTTGCTCCTCATCAGAGTCGATAGCTCTGCTTTGCCAAAAAGAGGAATAGACAGGGTGAGGCTCTCAGGGACAACAAGCTCTGGGATAGGAACCTCCATGGAGACAATCTCCAATCCAAACTGGGGAAGAGACACCCTAGGTGTTGTCAATGCTGCTGGGAAGTTCATCTCTTCTGTTGACTTTCCTCCAAGAGGGACAGGGATAGCGATGGTGAAGTGCTCATTGTTGAAGTAGTAGACAGCCTTTGCCTCACTGTTAAGTAGACAAAAGTAAAATGCATAAATATTTTGAAAAAATATTCAGTTAATAGAAAACAAATTCTTGGAAGTCTTCAGACTTACGTATTTAGGAACAAGGTCTCTGGCAGGGAAATCTCAGGCATATCAGGCACTCTGAAGTTCTGAATGTAAGGGATATCAGCACCATACTTTTCCATGTAGTTGTTTGCCGCCTAAGAAGAAAGCAAAACAGGTTGTATTGCATGATTCATTTCTTAAAATGTCAATTAAATCAGAATAATATTTGCTTAATTCAAGATTCATACCTCCACAAACTTCATGAAGATGTGACGGACCTTCATGTCGGTCTGTCCCACAGGCATGTCAAGAACTTGGTTGCCATACTTGTCAACCAGATCACCATATGGTAATTTAGCGGTCTCAGTGTTCACATCAGACTTGAACTCAACTTCAATCTTGGTGGTGTCTGATACAGTAGAGAACAATTAAATGATTCCTTAGACATGACAGAACATTTTCAATGAATACAATTAATAGTAAGGCTGGAGATAAAGTTACTCCATAAATAAATGAATGAGTAAATAAATTTTTAAGACATATGGAACTATTACAGAGTTATATTCTGAAGGAAAGGGTTGCTTGGAAATTTCATTACCATATTTCATTTCAATTTTCTGCTCAGAGGTTGCGTCCATGACCTTGATTTCACTCTTAAGCTCCAATTCCAATTCTTCATCACGTTTCATGTTAGCTGTGACAGTGGCATCAGCGTTGATCAAGGGGACAAGTAGTTGGACTTGCAGCATACCCTCCTTCATGGCAACAAGACTGAAAAAGTAATACATTAGTTAGTATAATCTCAAGGATGAGGGTGACATGAATGTTATATCATGAGAAGTTATAGTTGACTTCTTACTTGGCACGGCCAACCAAGGAAAGCTGAGGAATGTTCTTGTTTATTAAATCAAGAGAGATGGAGTGAGTTCCTTTTCCCTTGGTGTTTCCATTAACAACACCAAGCCTGAGTCCAGCCTCCACATCGTAGTCAGGGATCTGGACGTCAGCTGTGATGACATTCTTCCTTCTGTTATATTTCACAATTGCTGTAGCTTCAGTGGGATCTGCACCTGTTGACCAACCAAAAAATGCACATTACACAACTCCCCTAAACTTTAGAGCTTTTTTCTAAAATAAAACTGATTTTTACCATAGTGCCCACTGTCCATTAAGTAGTATTCATTACCTTCAGCCCTCAGAATGAACTTCACAGAGTCAACCTTCTGCCGACCCTCTTCTCCCTCCTTGAGGAGCTCGTAAGCAACAGTGGCAGTGTACTCAGTAACCTCACCAGTGGGGTGGAGCTCCACAGCAAATCTATTTAGACAAACCAAAGTCAGCCACCATTCTGAATTCATTTAAAAAATGAATTAGTATTTGTTGTTTGTGTATGACGCTTTGCTCACTGGCTATCTCCTGTGAAGGGGAAGTAGGGGGCTGTCTCCTGAGAGAAAGCATCTGTGTACACTAGAGCAGTGCAATATTTCATTCCAGCGAAGAAGGGAGTGCACTCATGAACATCAACCTTGTCCATCAGCATAGAGGGGATGGTCTTAACCTCTGATCCAGTCACTGCCACTAGGGTGTTTCTAAACATTAAATGTAGAAAAGTTTGTTATCTTTGGTTGTTTTAATTCAAATGTAGTAAAGCAATCACAGAAATAAGATCCCCTAAAAAAATTTTTACACAAATTATTCATTTGTATATTTCAAAAGCTACAAACAGCTCTCCTCAACATTTCCTTGTCAAATGACAGTTCCCGCTTTATACTTCAGGTTATAATGGTTTTGCATGCGTTTAAGAGAATTGCAATATATAATCTGTTCAATTCAGACTTACGTCATTTTGATGAGCTTTGTAGGACTCATTGGAGCAGGGATAGTCAATTTAAGATTGTCCTGTCCCATGGAGATCTTGGCACTAAGCCCACTCTCGTGGAAAATGTTGGTGTGCATCTCTAATCCAGAGTTGACATATTCAGGGAGGTGGGAGCCAACCTGAGTTACAAACTCAATGCCAGCAGATGGCATGAAGGTAACCTCGCTCTGTGGACACACATTTGACAGAGGTAACTTGTTGTTTCGATTATGTTTAGTAGAAAAGCATACAGTTGCAAAAAGTTTTTTGGAAAGAGTTTTTAAGATATTTACCATGTCACGAGCAATGCTAAGTCCACCCTTGATGCCAGGGGTGAAAGTACCAGACAGTGCAATCCTCAGAGGCACACCAGTGACAGTTGGCAGGAAGAATTCATTGTCCATGAAGATGTAGTGGGCAAAGATTGTGTTGTCAGCCTTGGTCATCAGTGCCTGCATAATCTGTGTCAAATAATAATACAGATAGCACATTTGAATACAATGCATTGTTTCATCGTCAACATCTTTTTTTCAAGCACAGCAAACAACTTCCTTACATCGGTAGGGAACATCTTCATCATGCTGTCAATCATCATGGCAGCGGAGTAGGCCATCTCCTCCATTTCGTTGGTCTTCAGGTATCCCAGCTCATTTCCCAAAAGTCTCAGATAAATCATTGCCTCAGGAGACTGTGCTGTCTTCATGTCCCTCACAAGTTTGTTGAGATTGCGTCCGATGTCCCTCATCAGGTTATGGGAGGCCTAAACATGGATATGAACCCTCTATTACAACCTTTTCCCTTATGGAAACATTGATTATCATTGTTACAGTGGACATAATATTATATTATAATGTGCACAAAATAGATTGGTTTGAGTACCTGTCTCTTCATCCTGTCCTTCTTCATGGCAGGAAGCATGTTCTGCAGGATCTCATTGACTCTAAGTGGCATGTTCTCAGAGACAAAGTACATTGTCTTCAGGGCAGTGTCGGGGAAGAAGCCATTCTCTCCAAACAGGGCTTCAACAGTTGGCTCAAAACCTTTGCCCTCCATACCAATCTGTTACGGTGACACATTTATAACAATTATTACACAGAACTCTGCAAATTGTCATTTGCATTCAAAATTTGCTCAAAATTTTTACCTCCATCATGTCAATGTCATAACCAAAGGCCTTCAGAGTCATTTCAAGCATGACCTCCTTGGGCAGGTAGCTGGTATCATCAAACATCATGTTGCCCTCCACAGATCCCATCTTGTAGTTGCGGGAAAACTTGGTGAAGTCCATCATTGGCCCGATCTCATTACCCTGCAGTGCATCACGAATCTTCTGTCTCAGTCTGTAACAAAGAAAGTTACAGGTTACCCAATGATGATGAAATGGGGGCACCAAATATCAATGCAACAAAAAACATAAATATAAAGCTGCAAATGCTTCACACTTACTCTTGGGTCTCTGGCTCAGTTGAGGACAATATGTTGGTAATGTGGGAGATCACAAAGCTCTTGACTTGTTTGTCCTGCTCATTGGGCAGGGCATCAGCCAGCTGGGCCAGTTCAGTGGGTTGGGGGTCCTTCATAAGTACCAAATATGCAGCAATGCGCTTCTGCATGGGACTGGCACCGTCCAAAAGCACCTGCATGAGAACCTCTCTGCCCTGTAAACAAAAGTAATATGAATATACAGTAGAATTCGTTATTTAGATAATCTGTAATAGCCTTTATACAATTTAACTTGCCTCTTCAGGGACAGGTGTCAGCCTGTATGCCTGGATGGCAGCTTCTTGCACAGCCAGGGAAGCTTCAGGATGATTCACACACTGGATCACAGCAGCTCTGAGTGCAGGACCAGCAGCTCCAACAGCTTGGGCCATGTTTCCAATAACCTACAATCAAAACAAAATTTATATTTTTTCTCATTGGGCAGAATCTAAACTGAAACATTCTTTGGTAATAGACTTGAATTCAGGTTTTTATGTGTTGTTTCTTATTGCCAGTTTTAACCCACTTCTCTAAATTATCCATCTTTCAAATTTTATTTAATTCTTCCCCTGTCTTTGCTTTCAATTGAGCATGCATTTCGACTTTTTTTTCTCGCTTTGGTTTTGTTTGTGCTGTTTAAGAATGCATATTTTACTTGTTTGCACAGAACCAATAATGGAACCAAATGGAATGTAATATCAACTGAATTATTATTATTATTTTATACAAGGACAGAAGTGGTGTGCATCTGCTTAATAATCCTTTAATTGATATCAAATTTGCACCTTTGGCTAAGATACCTACCCTCAGTGTCATGAAAGTGTTATCCTGGTCACCGGAACAGTCACCCAGCTGGGCAGCCATGAACTCAGCAACAGAGAATATCTCAGGGATCAGTTTACCCTCAGCTTTGTAAAACCTGTGGAATAATAATTATTATAATTTTTTTTTACAATTCAATCACGTTTGAAAATAAATCTTACACAAAGAGGAAACATTTTTAAATATTATTTTTGATCTTAAACCTGGAATAAACTATGCTTAACTTTACTCACCTCTTGACAACATTGCTCAAGGCATACATGATGGGCTTGCTGGGTTTGTATTTGGCCATCTCCAGCATGTCATTGATCAGGAGGGCAGATGGATTGGACATGAGTCCCAAAGCAAAAACGGTGGCATCAACCTCAAGTGAAGAGCTGTCAAAGGTCCTGAGAATCTGCATGATGGCACTGCTGCACTCAGGGGTTCCACACTGGGCCAGAACCTGGTAGGTCAGGACACGGGACACTTCAAGAGCCTCAGGAATGGCGGGAGTCAGGGTCTCAGTCTTCATGCCACGCACCATGGTGACCAGCTTGTGGAAGAGGTGGGCCCTCCTGTCACCTTCGGTCTCGGGCAGAGTGGCCAGTTCTCTCAGTAGGCTTAGACCTGCATCTTTATCCTGGACAACACTCTTGTCCTCAACAACGTCCATGTGAAGACCCTTGACAATGTCACCTATGATAGACAGGCAACAGGGTTATAATGAGTAAATGTAACCTTTATTGAACAGCCAACAATAAAGCAAATAATACACATTAAACAAGGACTTACTGTGTTCAAAGACTCTGTCGTTGTGAGCAGTAACCTCAACCAGATTCAGTTCTTGCTTTCCAACATTGGTAACTCCATATTCTCCCCTGTAGAAAGCCAAACCATGGTTAATAATACAGCAGCTCTCTTGTATAAGATGTATCATTGTACACATGTACAAAAGGGAGAATTTTATAGGGTCTAGTACAAGGTTGGTCTTACTTGTGAGAGAAGGGAAGGAGAATGTGTTTTTCAGTGCAGGACGCAGAGGTCATGTGCTTCTGCTCATTGTCAAACTTGTAGTTGCAGGTCTGTGAGCTTCTCACCAGCTGGGCAAGAGGGTAGTGCTGAAAATAATTTTAATATTTGTTAGTGGATCGATTGAAATTAAAGAGTTAAAGAGCATGCATGGCACTTCCAAAATAACGTTTCCTAAGTGGTGCCTTCTTTTGTCCTCTTTAACAATGATGTGATACCTATTTTCTATTTGTCTGAGAGGTTCCTGTTGCTACCATGGACAGTGAGGTTTGGTTGTCTTACCATGCCAGAGATAAGTGCCAGGGGACTGGTGTGATCTCTCATTGGTACAAATTTGTCGCATCTGGACAGATCCCTGTTGAGGCTGATGTCAGTTGCAATGTCCTCTCTTGCGTTGACAGTGTAAGAGGTCTTGCACTTGCCATGGATGGTGGGCTGAAATGGAAAAATAAAGAACAAAATGTTTATTTAGAATATCTTTTTTAAATGTAGATATCGATATGTTTGACTTTGATAGTTGTAATGAAGTATGCAGAAGTATTTTCTTTAAGTGTACCATGTTCTTGTTCTGGTCTTCTTCCAGCAGAGGCACAGCCAGGGCAGAAATGATTCCCCTCTTGAAATTGAGGATGGTTGTTGTCTCACCATCTTCAGGGTACAGTTTCACATCGTTCGCACCCTCAACTACAACCTTCAGTGGATATCTAAAAGAAAATGTGTCATGTTTAAACTTAATTATCAGTGCGAAAAAAATCAGATTGGTAAATCGTTTTCTACATCAGGGACTTTCACAAGTAAAGTACCTCTCCATTTCAGCTGCAAAGGCATCAGAGCCGGCTGCCGGACCGAACACAGGGGTGCCCTCTGCGTCCATGTCGACCACCTCACTCAGGCTACAGCCAGTTGTGTGGATGATGTAACTACAGGTTTGGGGAACTTCAATTTCAACCTGGGAGAGAAAGTACATGTTTGTATTATGTCATGTCAGATGGAAAGAAAAAATCAGTTCAATTTAGATGACTGTGAAAAATGTTCCTGTACCTTGCAAGAGGCCTTGGGTCCGTTCTTGAGCTGTGAGGCTCCGTTGATGGCATTCAAAGATTCAGCTTCATATTGGTATTCATACTTGTGTAGAGTCTTGTACCGTTGGGCCACTGGAGAAGAAAAAAAAAGACGAGATTTGGTTTTTAAAAGCAAAAGCATCAATTTACTTCTACAATATAATGAATAAACTGATTTTAGATGTGTAGACTGGATGTCAACACAAAAATTAAACTCATTAACATGAGCATGATCACAGCAGGAAGTTTAGTGTAACTTACAAAGGCAGGTTGGCTGATCTTCTTCTTGGGCAACTGTTCCAAGAAAGTCAGATCATTAGTTTTTTAGTACTTCTAATCCAACTGAAAGGGATTCAAACTGACAGTTGAACAAAATAAGATATAGCACAACTACACTAACACATCCATCATAGGTCATGATTGTGATGTCTTCACACAAATCTATTTTTTCTGAGAACATTTCTATCTGTCATAACATAGTTTTAAAAACACATACATTCAACAATTAATGCAGAAATTAAATTTAATTAAAAAAAAATAATAATAATTTAGAAAATATTTGCAGCAAAACAGTGGGTGATCATGTGCCAAATAGAATACAATATGCCAAGACAGTTATTCAAATATGTTTTCTAAGAACTACTCACAAGCCAAGGCAGTTGTGCTGAGGATCAGCAAAAGGCAGAGCTTTGAATCACCCATTATGGGTTCTTTGAAGCTCTCTCCTTTGGTGTAGGCGAGTACTCAGACGAGACTGATGTTTCAGCTTCAGCTCAGGACTTTTATACCCTCAGGCGGGCTCAGTCAGACAACTGGGAGGCACAACCAGTGCTTTGATCGCTCAAAGTCCACCCAACTCTCCTGTGTGGAGGGACAAAGGGAAAAGGTTTAAATGGATGGCACATGGCTCAAAGCACAGGCTTACAAAACTGATCAATTCTTACACATATTCCAAATGTATTCTTTTAGCTGTTTGATCAATGTTTTCATAGATTAAAGCACATACAAAGCTAGACTTATCATATACTGGTGGTCAAATGTTACTTAACTACCTCTAAGTGATTGAAATACCTATGAACAGGAGTTGTGTGGTTGCAGAGATTTAACTCTTAAAGTCATATGTAGGCCTCTATAACTGTGGTCGTCCATTAGTCGTAAAACAAGTTATTTATTTACATAACAGTTAATATATTCCATGACATATTCTGTTTGTTCTATTTTATTTTACTGTAGATTAAAGGGGTTTGTCTTGACTGAAACACTGGGTAAAATATATCACAGTTCACGGGATCCATATTTAGAACTAATTGGGAGAACCAAATTTAGACCATGATTTTCTTGAACTTTTGCTGTAAAAATGCAAGGTCAAACAATTAATTTATGACCTCCACTGTAAATCAGGTCACCCATAGACACTCCTTACTGAACACTGAGTGATCAAGGTGTGCTCCAAACACAAAGTCCCTGAAGATGAAGACATTATAAACTTATCAGCAGCTTTATCTGTTAAGGATATTGACTAAAAAAATAATACAAACGGCTATTTTTATCTCTATTCAAAGTTGTTGTTTTATACTTAATTACTGGCATTCCTAAATACAGTTATAAAACACGTATTAGGACTACACTCAATCTTTTAAAGGTGAATGTGGCCAATCTTTACATTTAAAATAATTTATAACAGAGTACTTACAGTATAGCACCTTGTAAAAGAGCTGGATGCTTGTTCTGCTTCCACTGTTACAAGCCAAAATGAAGACATTGGAAATATTTGCCAAACTTTGGCATGGGTTAAATGATTAACTTTGATCAACAACATTTCAAAGGTTCAGGCAGGATTTTCTGTTTAACTTGGGACTGCAGTTCACTCTGTGGCAGTACATGACATTAATAAATACATAGCAACAACATTAGATTGGTTAAAATCTTCATTATTATAATATACATTTTAAAGATTGTAATATTTTTCAATCACATAATAACATTTGAACATTGTGTAATGGCCTTTTGAAATGTATCCCAATTTTAACTGATGGTCAGATACTGAAAGTGTTTGCACTGACAGACATTTACACAGATGGGGTCCAAAGGGGCATTTCAGATATTTAGCTGACCCTCGAATCCGTCATGTCAGATTTTCACATATTCATAATAATGTAGATATTATTGTCTTAAAAGCAAAAGTGCAGCGTGTTTGAGCAATGCATCTCCTACCAATGATCTCAAAGGACACTGAGATGTAGGGAACTCTTTCAAACATAGTTGCTGGCACTCTCTCATATTTGAGTCACACAGTACCTGGTGTAGAACCAATCCGAATCACCAAACTATCAAGTCAGGCTGTCAGTAATTTCACTAATGTTCAAAGTGAATTACCTTAGCCTTGACTTCCTTTAGTTTAATTGCTTTAAGATATAAGTCATCAAGTGATAAATTAATTTAGTTTTTACAAACAAAACAACATGCACTCACCGGCCACTTTATTAGGTACACCTGTTCAATTGCTTGTTAAAACAAATAATTAATCAGCCAATCACATGGCAGCAACTCAATGCATTCAGGCATACAGACGTGGTCAAGACAATGTGCTGAAGTTCAAACCGAGCATCAGAATGGGGAAGAAAGGGGGTTTAAATCACTTAGAACATGCATGGTGGATGGTGCACGGCAGGATGGATCCATGCTTTCATGTTGTTTACGCCAAATTCTGACCCTACCATCTGAACATTGCTACTGAATTCGAGACTCATCAGACCAGACAAGATTTTTCCAATCTTCTATTGTCCAATTTTGGTGAGTCTGTGCGAATTGCAGCCTCAGTTTCCTGTTCTTAGCTGACAGGAGTGGCACCCGCTGGGGTCTTCTGTTGCCGTAGCGTAGCCCATCTGCTTCAAGGTTGGACGTGTTGTGCATTCAGAGATGGTATTCTGCATACCTTGGTTGTAACGAGTGGTTATTTGACTTACTGTTGCCTTTCTATCATCTCAAACCAGTCTGCCCATTCCCCTCTGACCTCTGACATCAGCAAGGCATTTTCGTCCACACAACTGCCGCTCACTGGATATGTTTTCTTTTTTGGACCATTATCTGTAAACCCTAGAGATGGTTGTGCGTGAAAATCCCAGTAGATTAGCAGTTTCTGAAATACTCAGACCAGCCCGTCTGGCACCATCAACCATGCCATGTTCAAACTTCAAAGTAACTTAAACCACCTTTCTTCCCCATTCTGTTGCTCGGTTTGAACTTCAACAAGTTGTCCTGTCCAGGTCTACATGCCTAAAAGCATTGAGTTAGTGCCATGTGATTGGCTGATTAGTTATATGTTTTAACAAGAAGCGCAAGAAGGCATGTAGACCTTGTTGTTAAAAAATGTAACTAATCAGCCAATCACATGGCAGCAACTCAATGCATTTAGGCATTGTAGTGGTTCTTTTTATATATTTATCCCTGTAAATGTTGTTCCTGCTTTGTTTTTTTCAATTGATGATCTTATAAATAGCAACTCTATTGCTTTTCCTCTTCTCTTTCAGTCAGTATAATCAAAAGAAAGGGGAAGCAAAAAATAAAGTCAGAGAAGCAAAAGGTCAAGGGGGGAGGACAGAGAAGGGAAACAGTATGTTGAATAATCACAACAGGACACAGCGGGCTCATCCCATCAATGTTGCTCTTGTTATTGTCAGTCAAGAGACATGAAAGGGGGGCACATAAATCCTGTTTCGAGAGTGATGGTGAACTCTGTGACCCATCACCTGAGACAAATGTGCAGTCCCCCAGCATTGCAGCTAGGCCATTTTTCATTATCAACCGTTGGCATAAAGTTTGAATGTTTATTTTAGTTTGTCAGCAGCACTGTTCACCTTTATTATTCATTTATTTCCTATTGTTTAAATTTAGTCTGTAAAGTACATATCAATTCATGGAGGTGCATGATCAAGCTGAAGGATACGATTACCACATGACCTTTGCAGATATTACTGTATGCTTTGTTCTGTATCAGTAGTTATCTGCATACGTCTAGCTCACATGTCGCCCCACTCCCAACAATTCATTATAGATGGTTGTGCTGAGTAGCCTACATCGCCAAATCTGCAAACATCAGCTTCATCGTCACATGAACTTCGAGTGATGCTTCTTTCCTCTGCGACGATCACACACTGACTGCTTACAGTAGTATTGCTCAGCAGCAGAATATGCCACCCTTCAAAATCCCAATTCCAATAACAATTGTAGTTATACTTATTTTATCCATGAGGCCCACTTATGTTTTATTGAACAAAAGTTTTCGGAATTTTACATGAGGACTAATATTCTAACATCTTCAGAAGAAGCTATTCACTTTTAACATACCTTTTGTTATGTCAGCATGTCACACCGGGGAGGGCATTGCCTTTTACAGGGATTTAGAAACTGATGGTGTGTTTGGCCACAGTTGCTATCAACATATAATCTGTGAGATTATTTACTTTTTAGCCCCACTATATTCCTTGGTTTTCCATATGGCCCTAGCACAATGCAGACCCAATAGCATTTTGCACTTTGTGTCCAAATGCATCTCTGTTAATGCCAACCAGCTAAATACAACAGCTAGGGCATGTCAACCTCCATCTTTCCCATGTACAGTATGTCTTTACTATCATCATCAGTAGGGTGAAGAATGATGCTTAATCTTAAAGGTATAGATGATACAAATGCAGAGTTAAGTACATTTTATTTATAAAGCCCAATATCATAAATCACACACTTGCCTCTACAATCTGTGCAGCATACTGTACTCTGTTCAAAGACACCCAATCCTAAAGGACCCCTTTAACAGGGATAAATGGAAGAAACCTCAGGAAGAGAATGAGGCCAATATAACTTAGGCCTTGTCCACACATACACAGGTATTTGCGTAACTGTAGCATTGTAACCGGACACTAAAAACTGAGCTTTTTGAAACCTCGGCCGAAAGTGGAGATTTAAAAAAACATAGTTCTGCCTGTATTTCGAAGGGATATGTTGGTGTCATGTCCTCAATCTGTGTATAACAAGTGTTTACATGCACTGAGTATGCTCCATGAACCCAAGATGGCGGGTTGTCATTTTTAGTGGGTTTTCGTCCCTTAGGTATTGTTAGAAAGCAAACCTAGATTTACAACATAAGTACTTTGATCAATATATTGAACACAAACATATGAATACCCCTTTGCCATTTCCAGTATCTTTTTCTTCAGCTCGCTTACTAAAATGCTCAATGGGAATATTCTTCTATGGTGTTAGACTTGAAACATTATTGCCATCTACTGGCCTGGCATGATTACATTATTTGTGTTGTCGTATGTACGAATATATATTCTGAAACACTGACGCATGTGTGGTATGCATTTGGTTTGACCTCTAAGCCTTGACACAGTTGAACCTTTTACGCCCCTCGTAGAAGTTGTGATATTATACGTTTCCCCGTTATATGGAAACAGAACCTTTTTGTATGAAGTAAGATATTTTGTCTTCCTCTGTAAGAATCTCCTGGGAATGACCAAAATGCATTATTTGATTATGTTTGTTTGAATATTCAATAATGGGTATTTTTTTCTTATTTTTTCTTATAAATAAATCATCCTACTTAGATTATACTGCCTTGAAACCAAGTGTTTCCAAATATTATATAAAAGCTGGAAGGCAAAAAAAAATGAAAAAAAGATATGATAAGTTTGTGAAGAGGAAAGACATAAGTCTTCAATTTTAATTTTTGAATCCATCTTTGGACATACCAATGTCTCTGTCCTTTAATCATGATTTTTGATTCTGCTTTAAATTGAAAAACAAAAATGATGTGAGCTCAAAACAAGTTACACTCTGTTTCGTGCTGTTGCTTGGTGCCTACTTAAGTCTCTCGCGAGTTACGGAGTATGCATTGGTTAAATGCTCAACATGGCTTCTTACTATTTCATACTCAGAAAATATGGATTGTATCTTCACTAACCTGCAAAACTGTTTCATACACTTTGCAATAAAGTTTATTGACCTATTAGCTAATCTGGTTGAGCAAACATTGGCTGAAAGTCCAGACACAATGAAGTCATGCACAGGGTATCTCTGTCGTAAACCACCATGTTCATCTGAAGTCATATTGTTCTTCCGCTTTATCTAAACCTGATTTTAAAAAAAGCGTCAGTGTTAGAACCTCTCCGAAGACATATCATACATGTGGTTAAAGTGCACATTTGATTAGATATGAGATTGAATGAATATCCCCCTATTTCTCATGTTCAACATGTTGATGCATATCCTTTGAATGCAAACATTCTTCTTTGGTGAGGCTCTGCAATGCTAATAGTGCCACAATCTTCAGCTCCAGCTTGGCTACACGCATTTAAAAAGTGTGCTCAATTGGATTGATATCAAGTGACTGACATGGCCCATCAAGAATTTAAAAGTGTTTGCACTTTTAGTTATTTTTAATAAAGTTTGATATATTGGTCTACCAAGATAAAATAATACGGTCACCAAAATAGCTAAGTATGATTGTGAATAATAGTCAGTTCTTGTGTTGGTCGCAACACACACACACAAACACACACACACACACACACACACACACACACACACACACACACACACACACACACACACACACACACACACACACACACACACACACACACACACACACACACACACACACACACCAATGATTTAAACCTCTATCCTGGTTGAAAGTCCCTTTTCTATCACTTTTATTGAGGGACAGGACACTAACACCGGCACAAAATGTACAGTATACCGTATCTGTAAAGAACATCATATACACTGCACACTTGGCTTCCTTCCAATAGACATACAGTATATGCACATACATTTACACACACGCAAATACAACAGTACATGTGATTTGACCTTTGTTCTGCTTCTGAAGACCTCATTGACTGATTGCTTGCACAGTATACATATCAAACATGTGTTGAGTATTGCCAAGTATTCTAATTATATGAAAGTTTAAATAATACTTATGTTCACAAACAGACACACAGACAGTAGTATGTCTACATGCAAAATGTGTAGTTTGATTAGGAAGCGTAATTCATCAGTGCAAAAAAAAACTTGCACATCACGCATAAAAAGTTATTGACTGCTTCAGCTGTCATCAAGACTATCTCACAAGAAACTTAATCCTGCAATCCCCAACGTAGCCCACAAATTTAAGCATACACTAAAAGTGGTTTCCATGCCCAAAGCATCACAACCTCTAACTTTGGTGACCATGCCCTAAACACAAGCACCAACCCTGTAAACACAACAAGTGCTTTGCACTGTGTTTGAAATTCTCCAACACTTCTTGCAAAACACTACACACTGTTTTTCACATAAGACACATTGTTCAAAAATGAAATCTCCTGCAATCATTGGGAAAACACATCTATTTAAAATACAAAACACAACTAAAATTGGAAAAGCACATAGATTCACACACATGAAAAATAAAAAATAAAGCTAATATAATACCAATCAGTGTGAGCCTTAGCATTACAAATAGACCTCAGGTGAGCTCAGCTCCTTTGTGAGACAGTAAGAGTCAGGGGAAGAGGACAAGAGAGAGCGGCAGGAGGACGAGAATAAAGGAGACAACAGACGGAGACAGGGTCACTATAGTGGACCATGTTATAGATCATGGCCTAACAATATAGGAGGCTGGTCTGAGATTCCAGCCCAGCAACACAATAGCTCCATAATTAGGACATTTAGACTGGATATCAGGTGATCATTTCCCTGTTGCTTCTCAGAAGATGACATTGCATGTGATGTCGATGAGGTGATGTGGCCAAACGCAAACGGGAGGCGGTATCCAAAGGATTCATACAGTTTTTGCCAAATGCTTACACACGTTGCAGACTTTGGCCCACTGTGTCAAAACTTAACACACCGGCCGAATAGGACAAAGCACATGGAGATAAACTTCTAACTTATACGGCAAAACCTAACAATCCCATTTCAAAACTGTTTTTAGCATCAAAACAATACACACATGCACTTTTGAATTACTCTTTCCTAGCAGCAACAACACACACATGTGCTTTATGCAAAACACAGCTGTATTCAGTACTTTGGATGGTTTTTGACTTAAAAAGTCTCATACAGATTTTTTTGTGAAAGATTGATCCACTACAGTTGATCTAGACACATGAAAACAAAATGTAAATGCTTCAGATTTTTTATTTTATTTTGCCATTTCAGGTTTTTGCAAAAGAAAAAGAACACAAAGACACACAAGAAATGGTACATCTAGAATGTTCTACAAAACATAGTGTTGTAGGGGAATGATTGGAAGACATTTAGGCTATGGATCCTGTCTCCTT
Organism: Ammodytes marinus; assembly: GCF_949987685.1. Lineage (NCBI taxonomy): Eukaryota > Metazoa > Chordata > Actinopteri > Uranoscopiformes > Ammodytidae > Ammodytes > Ammodytes marinus. The sequence goes on along the minus strand of NC_137223.1, from coordinate 8,704,925 downwards.
TTGGCATCTGGCCACATCACCTCATCCACGTCACAGGCAATGTCCTCCCTTGCCAAGCAACGGGGGAAATATCGCCTTGCGTGCCGTATCCAACCTCTTGCAGAATTTTTTTGGAAAGATTGATCCACTATATTTTCATTTAGACACATGAAAAAATATAGAAAAGCTTCTGAAAAAAAGTTTATATTGCAATTTCATGGTTTTGGCCAACAAAAGAAAAAAACACAACAAATAGGTGGATCGCAGTTCAACAAGCAATTCAGTGTGTCACTACGAACTCTGAAACAATTACAGTAACATTTCAAAAAAAGAAGTGTTGTAAGGAATAGTGCAAGTGGATTATGAATCCTTTGGATACCGCCACCCGTTTGCGTCTGGCCAAATCACCTCATTGACATCACATGCCCGCTCCTTTGAGAAGCAATAGCGAAAATATTCCTGATATCCAGTCTAAATGTCCTAATTATTGTGTTGCTGGGCTGGAATCTCAGACCAGCCTCCTATATTGTTAGGCCATGATCTAAAACATGGTCCACTATAGTGACCCTGTCTCCGTCTGTTGTCTCCTTTGTCATCGTCCTCCTGCCACTCTCTCTTGTCCTCTTTCCCTGACTCTTACTGTCTGACAAAGGAGCTGAGCTCACCTGAGGTCTATTTGTAATGCTAAGGCTCAAACTGATTGGTATTATATTAGCTTTATTTTTTATTTTTGAGTGAGTCTGTGTGCTTTTCCAATTTTAGTTGTGTTTTGTATTTTAAATAGATGTGTTTTCCCAATGATTGCAGGAGATTTAATTTTTTAACAATGTGTCTTATGTGAAAAACAGTGTGTAGTGTTTTGCAAGAAGTGTGTTGGAGAATTTCAAACACAGTGCAAAGCACTTATTGTTTTTGTAGGGTTGGTGCTTGTGTTTAGGGCATGGTCACCAAAGTTAGAGGTTGTGATGCTTTGGGCATAGCAACCACTATTAGTGTTTTTTTTGTTGTTGTTGGTGATGTGGCCAGGGATTAATCTCTCACAAAACAAAATCTTTATGAGACTTTTAAAGTAAAAAAACATCCAAAGTACTGAATACAGCTGTGTTTTGCATAAAGCACATCTGTGTGTTGTTACTGCTAGGAAAAAGTCATTCAAAAGTGCATGTGTGTATTGTATTGATGCTAAAAACAGTTTTGAAAAGGGATTGTTAGGTTTTGTTTCAAGAGTTTCATTTTACCGTACAAGTTAGAAGTTTATCTCCATGTGCTTTGTCCTATACGGCCTGTGTGTTAAGTTTTGACACAGTGGGCCAAAGTCTGCAACATGTGTGTAAGCATTCGGCAAAAACTGTAATGACTCAAAAAAAGGATTCTTTATCTCTACTAGTCTATGGCCATGCTAGCCGCTGACCTTTGGCCCAGTAGTGCTTTGTAGTACTTTACTTTTGACATATGTTCATGCTAAGTTTAGCTGCAATAGTGTTTACTATTTTCCCTATCTTATATTTTGTAAGCATGCTAATCACCAATAAACAGAAATTTCAGTAGAGGCTAGAGCGAATCATGAACCAAAGTATTGGACAAACTAAAACTACAAAAACTAATTTTAAAAGGTTTTTCTTAATCGTTCTCTGGGCACCATATATGTCTGTACTAAAATTCACAGCAACCCAAGAAGGATTTTTACCTGCTCCACCATTGAAGGCGCATAAACAGTCACCCCTCTGTCGCTCTCTGCGCGTGCACCGGCAGAGACGTACCCTCCGGAGCGTTCTCTCTTCTGATTGGATATCAGGTTGTGACATCCCAGAAAAGTTTATTTGCCGATTACATGCAGAGCATAGTGACTGAGAGACCTGTGTTATTAATCTCGCACACTATATACCTAAGTGATCACTGTATGAATATAAAGCGATTTAACACGTATATTAACATAAATATATCGCTCACTTCACCTTTAACCTCTTTGAAAATGAGACATGCAATGTTCAGTTATGCTTAAAGTGGGTTCTCTGCTTTTGTGATGAACCCCTGAAACAGAATCAGAAAAATGCTAGAATGCTTTTATGGGGAGAAATAATTCTGAATCAGCAAAAAATTGCAATTGGCAGGTTAGATTATTTTATCTAAATTGCAATCAGTGCACCCCTATTAATTGTTCTACAATTATAACTGCACACACTAGGATATAACATTAATTGAGAATCTCAAATGAGACCAAGATGACAGAATTAGAGCGAAATGCAAGGGTTAGGGTCATTCAAGGTTTCGATCAAACCTTGTGTGCTACTGAATTTATTTTTGTGGTACTGAATTTTTTTGCTTGCTAGCACCAGTGCTACCACCTAAAAAAATAACCGTACAGCCCTGAGATGTGTCTTTTCTGCAAGTAATTCAGCATGGTAGTCTTTCACAAACAAAAGTCATAAGTCCCAATGTGGCTTTTTTAAAATGGTTGTATATAGTGTTGAATGACGTCCATTTAAGTATCAAAACTGGCTGGGTGTTGACAGACGATTATTATTGAATACGAATTTAGCTTCACAGCATGTAATACAAAGATCTGTCAGTGTCATCATGTTCATTATTGTTGACGCAGCGCTACATGTACTATTCATACTTTGATGCTCACAACAGTCAATGCCACTTCTGAAGGCTCCTAAAACAAACACATATCTCATAGGACATAACATGTTCTTCAGGTCCACTAAGAACACATCTAGAAACTTCTAGGAACGTCTACTCAGCACTACCACTATCAACACAGTACAATAAGAGGTGAAGTAGTGCATATATGATAAGCAAGCTACAGGTTTACAGCACCTAGCTTATCAGTGTATCAGCATGTACACATGATTATACTTTCTGCAGCTTACAGTAATCAAGTCCTTTCGATTAAAGCACACCAAAAATAGTGCATAAGTATATATGTTTAAAAGTAATAGTTTTGCTGCAATAAACTAACCAGATTATTACTAAAATGACTGAAATCTGGACAAAACTATAAAACAGGGAATCAACACTGATCGGTGTATGCCTCTTCCAACCTGAAGAGATTTCCCAACACGTATCAATGAAATAAACCAAAATCACCATAAATAGGAAAACTTGTTTGCCTATGTTAACATATATTTTCACAATGCAGTATTAACTACATTTGTTTTAAACCACGGAGAAATTGTCACAAAACTTTATTCCAGTCAGTCACATGCACAGGTCATGTATGACGTCTCTTTACGGTAAACATGAAGTTGTAGCCCATATTGTCTGCCTAAACGACGACAGCAAAGATGCTTTGTTTGTGTTTTAATAAAGTTTCACTCATGATTTATTGATCCCAGAAGTTCCAATATGTAAATATCTGATCAACTTTACCGCAGACTTGAACTATCTAGTTTATTTTCTACCATAAATAGGAAAACCTTTTTACTCCTCCGAACTATCTTGATCAACCCATACAATCTGATTTTTGTTGTCCACTTGAGGTGCTTAATTACGTTGTAAACATAACATAGACTTTGTAACTGTGGCCTATTTAAAGAAGATACAGGGCAACATTAGCATTCAATGTGAGTTGTGTTTCTGGTCACATGAACATTGTACAGTAGATTAAATTATCAGTCGTGCTTCAGCTATGGTTTAGGGAATTAACCGTTTCTCTCTAGAGCTGCAAAATGTTTCCCATGCCTGTCTGCCATTTGGTGTTAGACAAAAAGTGAACAGTGGGTTTTAAGAGCTAACTGTTGCTGATTATAACAAGGTTGATGAGAATGGCGAGAGTGAACCAAAACACTAAAGTCTGGGGCCCATGAAATGAAGACCATGAGTCGCTGTGTGGAGATGCATTGTCTGATAAAAAATACTCTATGAACGATACCTTTCACTTTTGATCCGTCTTTAATATAAAATATTGAATCCAGCAGCTTTAATAATCGCTAATGGTGCTCAGTGATACTTAACTCTATAGTAACCATTCAAAAAACCTTCCATACAAAAACAGAGCAAGCCTTGTCAGAGGCATGTTCAGTTTTAAGTCGAAATCAGGTCGATCAGGCTGATCTTGGTGACAAACAGGGCTTGAATCCAGGTCCTTGTTTTGATCTGAAATGGTAAAGAAAATAAAACAAGAAGCAAACAGTTCATGGGAAATAAAGTTCTCACTTGAAAAAAGTACTGTGTGAAGTGTCATGTAGAAATAAAGTGACCTGAATTAAACATATTGAAAATACATGTGCCAAATGTGGCAAATAATTTAAAAGGCCTGTTATTGTTCCCCAATCAATGTAAACCTTGATTTCAGTGCCATGTGTTCACTCAATATTTACATAGGTACAATTGGGAACATTGGCCCTTACTCTGTGTAATGTAAAGACAGACAGATCAATATTTGAGGAGTTTGCTCTGCTTTTACAGCTGCAATGACTGCCTGTCGCTAATCATTGCGAAAGATTAAATGTACATGTGTGCCATTGAGAAAGGACAGAGGGTCATCAACGTTTGATGAAGAAACTTAGAAGATGAACTTTGAAGTGTATGGAATTATTTTTCACGTCAGAATAGTTTGAAATCCCAATGCTTTACCCATTACAACACAGTAAGGTGCCAAATAGTCATGTAACCATAAACTAGTATTCACATTGACAATAAATGTTATCTGAGTAAGATGTAGACGTAAGATAAACTCAATAAACCCTGAAAATTAAAGCTTGCAGTGTTCCATGATGATGTGTTTTTTTTTGCCTTTTGACCTTAGACTGACATATAGATAGATTTTCACTCATCATCAAAATGGTTAAATTTTATGGGACTTTTAGCAGTACATTTTTAAATGTATGGCAATCTCTTGATTGCCATATATTAAAAAAGTACTTTTGTTTCAGCAGCAGAAAAAAATCACAATAGGTCACCATCTAGCAGATTGTTTGTCGATATTTCACAGTAACATGTAAACAAAAGTACATACAATGAAAGAAAATACAATATTTTACAAAAAGCATGCCTTGTTTTAGAAACTGAACGACCCTCTGTTTGTGTATTTGTATGTGTTGTTGTATACATGTGTTCATGTATTTTTATTGGTATGTGTGGTTGTAAACACGTCTATGTGTTTGTGTATGCATGAACATGTTTATGTGGATAAAAGAGCGATGTCTCCTTGTGGCAACAACGTACTCTATCTAGTACACCAAATGACACCACTACATCCAAATTACAGAATACTCTTTAGTGATTGGCTAGAAGGGAACTGGACTGTGCCCCCAAACATTATTCTGGTCCCAAAAAAAAAGACATGTCTGCTCCCATAAGACCCACCCATCAGCTGAATTCAAGCTTTGGACAGAAACCCACCTACAACACTACAGCACAGAGTGGAGGGCTGTCAGCGACCTCTGGTGGATCATTATGTTGCTGCAGAACAACAGAGATATGTTGTCTCTCACCATGCTGTATTCCAACATAATAACTACAATGTGTCATGACTCATGTTCAATACCAGCAGCAGCCATTATGTCCTCTTTTAGTGTCCTTAAATAGAATTCCTGCTCCCTGATTCAAAGTTCTATGCCAGATTATAGCATGAACTTGATGCCTAAAATAGAAACGTACAAGATGTAAAATTGTATCAGTTAAAAGTTAATCTAGTAACATATGATGGTATTTGAATTAACAAATGTCTAGTATAATTTAATTCTCTCTACTATCTGTTATTGATTTCTTGATGAGATTTTAATTTGGGAAAATAGCTCAATAGATAGTACAATAGTGCCTCTGGTGGAGGAAAAAATAACTGTTGAGGAAAAAATATCATGTTTTGTGACAAAAACAAATCTTAACCCAAGGCCCACTTATTACAGAAGCATCTCACAACCTTTACCGCCAGATAGAATTTGTCAACATTTTGTCATTTTTTTTTAATTTATATCTGAAAATATAAACATTTTAAATTCAAGAATAAGGTATTTAACTTAATATTTTAGGCAATTGAGTGCAATAATACATTTAAAATAATAATAATTATCATTTATTTTTTGCTTTTGTTACCCTTATAGCAATGTATAAAGGTTTATATCTTATAGTTGCCTTAAAATTGTGATTTACAACATTCAAATGTTTGACCTGTTGGTGACAGGATAAGCTTTTTTTTTGTACATTGCTTCACCAAAATGTTTTAAAGCTGAATAATTTAAAGGTAGGCAAAGTTTTTGCATTTAAAGCAATGACAGGCTTGTGAAAGCATTACGTTACAAACTGGCAAGGTAACAAAAGCAACCTCAGACTACTTTATCACAGTCTCGACCCCCCACCCCACACCCCCCCACCCCCAGCCTGTATTGTACTCACTCTTAGGTATAGAGATAAACACTCCATGTGCTTATAGAAACAGGTTTCAGGAAGACACACACACACACACACACACACACACACACACGCACACACACACACGCACACGCACACGCACACGCACACGCACACGCACACGCACACGCACACGCACACGCACACACACGCACACACACACACACACACAGTTAATTATTTATCCACTCACTGAAATGCTGACATACACACCACCCTACCTGCAGTGTCAATTTAGCCTACACAAGAGAGGCTACTGTCATAGCGATGGATGAGTGTGCATCTTGCCCATAGAGGCAGAGAAGTCAATATGGGAAAAAGAAAAGAAGGTGATTATTATACAACTTAATTATAACATGCAAATGCTTTACACTGCAGTTATATGCCACTGCTTCAGAGATATAGTTGTGATGGAATAAATACATTTTTTTCTGTTTTTATTTATCAGATCACATTATGGTGCTGGTAGGCTGTAATTAAGAAGTCTGCCCACTCGAGCTATGATGTCAACACTTATATAAATATAATGTAAAAAAATAAATAAAATATAATCATTGCCTATAGGATGTCATGGGCTATAATAAAGTATTATTAAGTTGTCGTTTTTTCTGTTTTGTTTTTAATAGCTTAGAATTAGTTAATTTGTTTTATTGGATGTCAGCATGAGAATATGTATGTGTGCTGCAGTTGCTGAGTGGTTCTCCAACTATCAAGATTGTCCCTCAAATGTGAACCGTTTATTTTAGATATGGTGCTAATAATAGTCTCCAGTGATCATTTTTCCATAAGGAAGCTGCTGCGACTGTTTCTACGATGGAAGCAGCGAGTGTGGACGGATCCATTTGGTGTATGATGGGGGGAATCTGAAGCATTTAACATAGAATACAAGTCGGTAAATCAATTTTAATTTACCTTTTATGTGACGGTTATATTTACTTTGGATACTTATTAGTATTTATTATCATTACAGATTGTGCTCACTATAACGTTACTCCAGCCGAAATATGTTTAATTGTTCTCGAAGAAAGAAGAAACCGTTTTAGTAGTTACTTGGTCACGTCGGATGGAAACCGAGCTCTGTGCCACATCTTCCACTAAATGATAAAGCCGCTACACCAAGAGCCGGAGACAGGACCGAGTAGCCTATATATAGGGACCTAGTTAAAACCACATTTAGCCTATTCTGGTCAAACTTAACATCTTTATTTCTTTGTCAGAAAGTGTGACACGGCCGTTAACTCGAGCATTTTAAATTATTGCCTTGTTGGAATTTTTATTTTTTTTATCTTTCCGGTAGAGTTGTATTAACGGGAAGAGGTGTTGCTTTAGACCACTGTACATTAACGGTGAAGTTATAAGCTTTTGGTGACGTCATAAAGTGGGGAAGTGGGCTAAACGAAAGAGGACTTTTTTCAACCGGAAGACTCGGGAAAACAAGCTTTACAAAACAGGTAAGTTTGCATCACTTTGTGAAAACAAAACATTTGAGGTGGTTTCGGCTGCTGTTTATGCCTGTTCCAGTGGTGCAGCTTTCCGTGGACTGCTGCTGTGGTGGCAATTCCCCCCCAAAACAGGAGGGTGTTAGGGGCTACACCCATTCAAGACAGACTACAGCCCACATCTCACATAGGCTACACTTCAGAATATGTAAAACAGTTTAGAAGTATCAACCCCAAATGTTGTCAACTAAAACATACATTTTTATTCAATGCAAGATCGGCAAGTAGTTTTAAACAAACCTCGCCTACTGTAACACATCCTGAATAAGTATTTGATGTCATTTATTTTATTGAAGTATGGCTGGGCAATGTAGTCAAAATTATCACATGCTTTTTAATTAATTTTCTTAAATCAATACGATTTGCATCTAAATGTATCAAATGTAAGCTAGCCTATGAACAACAAAATCAAATAAATAACCTATTAATATAATAATAATGGTTGTTTTTTGACTAATTTACTTGTGATCTTGTTACATATGCAATACTGCATAAATAAGGCAAAACATATTTTGGACAACTGAAATTTGCAGTATGAAAATATGGTGATAGGAAGTTGACATAATCTTTTTTATATATTGGAGTGTGCCAAGCTCCTTCACCTACAAAGGGACTATCCATCGCTCAACACCCTGATTTTAATTAATTTAATGTGCCACACTGTGGTTGCTTTTATATTATCTCATACTTCTATTTAAAAAAAACTCTCCAAAGCGTTTGTGAATACTGTGTGTTTCCAAAATGTAAAAAGCCCACTCATCGGTTGAAAAACTTTTAAAACTGTAAAAAATGTTTGCAGCAACTAAATAATTCAGAAATAATTGCTGTGTTAAACTGTCAACGCTAACAGAAAATATGTTCTTGTTTGTCTTGAATCTCGATATATCTCCTGCCCTGCGTTTCCCCCTGATTGATAGGCACACCGCCTCCATCTCAATGAGCCTTAGTACTACTTTCCTGTTGCCTTGACTACTGATGTGTCAGGGGACTCCATACCGTATGGTTTTCTCTGACACTAGTTCAAAGATACTGCCACCAAGCTGCGCTGAAAGACAGAATGACTTGAGATCTAATTTAGTTTTTTGTCCTCTGAGCCCTGACGGACTCCTCATCCACCTGATGAGGTCTTAGTTACCACTACCAGTAGTGTGCAGTGCTCATCCACTGCTCGACATGCTATACTGTACGTACCACTAAACTGGGAAGTCTGCCATCTCTTTTTGCAACGAACCATGTCGGTTTGTTTGATTTACATTCCATTAGAAAGTGGTGGATACAGACAGCATGAAAAATACTTTTTGCAGAGTTTAGGATGGAAAATGTTCTGTCCTATTGAAACAAAGAAAAATATGTAGTTGAACTAACAAACAAACTGGGCTGCTGCTACTAACTTTTTTTTTCAGTTCTTTATTCTATAAAATAATACTGAGAATAATGAAACAAACTATCACAAATACCAAGGGTACAACAAGGTGACTGTCTTAAAATGTCTTGTTTTAGAAGACTAAGGAAATCTGTGAATATTCTTGATGTTGAAGCTGGAACCAGGCATCAGTTCGGTAGTGTAGCAAACAAATGACATAACTGGTGTCAACATTTATATACAAATGTCTATCTATCTATCTATCTATCTATCTATCTATCTATCTATCTATCTATCTATCTATCTATCTATCTATCTATCTATCTATCTATCTATATATATGTGTGTGTGTGTGTGTGTGTGTGTGTGTGTGTGTGTGTGTGTGTGTGTGTGTGTGTGTGTATATACGTATATATTAAACATTTGTAGACCAGTTATGTCATTTGTTTCCTACACTACCAAACTGATGTGCTTCTGGCAGCATAACGAGCTCCATCAGCTGTGTGCTTCCGTTGTTTTATAAATGCATGACTCCCCCCGGTGTGCGCGCAAAACACACACCCTCAATCCACCAGTTTCTTCTGTGCCATACAACACCTAACAAGCATATACAGGAAAATAAGAAAGGCTTTCTTTGTTGTGCCAAGCAGTTACCCAGGATTCAGGAAATGAGGTGGGTCTAAGAACGGCAAACAGCAGTGTGACACTGGCCTGGTCAGAGGTTTTACAGGTTCTATGCTGTAGCGTTGGGGAGGGGGCTATACTTTACTGGAGTTTGTGTGAAACAGTCTAATTAGGCTGCTGCAAACCCACTGGAAAAAGTGGAGCATATGGAGACCAGGGAAAACTATAGGGGGTTGGGGAAAAGGAGAGAGGCTGTTGCTGTGTGATCGAGAGGAATCGCAAACACTGGATGTGAAATGGCAATCTGGAGGGGCTGCTGTGTATCAAACAACGCTGGCGCAGACTATGTTCAGCTTACAAATTTAATTTAGCAACTCTAGCAGTCAAGGCAGAGAATCTCTCGGAGGTCATGTGGATGTCAGGGAAATTTTCTTGCAGTTATTTATGACCCCATTCCAAAACATTTTCCACTGCACCATGTAGCAACTTGGGGGTAAAAAAAAGATAAAGTAAATACCCAGTACCCAGCTGTGAAAACGAATAAATCCTCCCATGAAGTCTCAAATGAGCAGGAATCACTTACATTTTATGATGATGACATATGGCATAACATACAGCTAATATCTTGTGCATAGTCTCTTCAGCAGATAATGAAGTCCACCACAGGAATCGATTCAATATTTCATATCATGTGTGGCCAAAACAATACATTATAAGGCAACTGTTTGCATTTACACTTGGCCCGAAATGTCCCTTTCAAATGCCTGAAAAACATCCTATCTGTTATCCTGGAAAGAAAGTCATTAAAAAACATGGAATAATTGCAACCCCTACTTTAACTGGGAGTCCAGCTTTTAATTAGCATATTTCAGAGGCCAGTGCCAAATTACAACGGTCCCTTCTCGACACTCAGCTCTTTAATTTAGTGTAGTGTATTTCGTTATGACACATTTTAAGATTACTGTAGTGTATTATGATACTATACATTTTATATTAAGGCCTATACTGCTACAGAGCAGGACAAAGACAATGCCTCATCTGGCAGGGGGCAAAGTCAGGAATGTCAGCTGCCTGAGTGAGGAAACCCTCAAGGCTGACCTGTAGATCATTCAAATGTCACACAAAGGTGACTGTCTTGTGAGTTAATCAAAGACAGTCTGGCTAAGAGTTAACAGTAGTTTATTGACCCTGGCCATCATCATCATCATCATCATCATCATCAGCATTGTCTTAAAAGTTGCTGAATCAGACTTCTTGGCCAACGTGACATATCGACTCTAGGTGATGACTAAACTCAGGATGTCCTCTGGGGGCCAGAGGTTGCCCTCTGACCATTAGGGTGGAGCTGGTTAGGGTTAAAAGCAGCCACAATTCTGGAAAAATCAGGTCTCAAACTAAGGAACTCTTCATAGCTTTTTGTTTTGTGTAGGTACCTCTATTAGTTATTTGGCTACAAACACTTTAAATTCTTATTGTCTTCGTTTTGACTGCAGGATGAGTTTTGTTGTTTGAATAAAAAAGAATTGTTCCTGAGACCTCCTCATCTGCATTCAACTGTGTCTTCTTCCATCAACCCACTACCAACGCCGTTTTTCTGAGTAAAGGCCGGAAAATATACTGCATTAGCCTCAGAGTTTCTTGAAACATCATGGCAGCACTTTTCTCAGAACTTTTAGCCCTATAGAAACTTCTAGGTTCCATGTGGTTTTGGGAGTTGGAGAGAATAAAAAGCAACGCCCATATTTATGTCTGCTCCAGCTCAGTCTGCACAGTGAGCTGTCCTGGAAAAGTCCATGTGACCCAGAGTTAAGGAGCTTCCTCATCCTGTTGCATGTTAGAGCGGAAGGACTACAGTCAAGCCTGCGGGGCGCTGTGTCATCTACTATACCAAAGCCCTGTTAAAACATCGTCAGCAGACAACAATATTGCAGTATATTCTAAAAGTGACTGTCAGTGTGGTTCTAGTGGGCCCATCCTGCACTGCTTTTTAGCTAGATTTTGTAGAGATGTTCATTATGCCCAGGAAATGATTCCTAATGACTTTGATGATTCGCTTATTTTTCCATTAACACCACCAGCAGATCACATCTTTTCACCTATCAAGCTAAATATCTCCTGGATGGATTGGCACATCATTTTGTACAGACTTGTTTTCCAAAACAAGTTAGCATACTGGTGTTGGCATTTAGCGTCACTGTGGCTAAGTACAGCCTTTACAGAGCCTGAAGACTATAACAGTCTTGGACTATTTCTTTCAACACTTTCAAAACAAAAATGTAAACAATCTGGAATTAAACATAGCATTACAATATAATGGTGCTTTTTAAATTTCCACCACACTGTTTTAAAACATGTTTTACCTCATTTGTTGAACAGTACTTCTGTTTTGTAAATAAGCAACCTATGGTCGGACATACTGTACAAAACTGTATTAGTGTATTTTGCATCTGGTTTTATTGATTTCTATCCATCCATAGCATAGGTGATATTGTTAAGAGTTTGTGTCTCTGTCTCTTTCCTCCGTGACTGATTAATAAAGCTGCAGGAAATTACACCCGTTTGACAATAGCGAGAAATGAGGGCGTCCTTGTGTTGAAGAAGACCTCACTGCTCTGGCTTTGGCTTTGTTCTATGCCAGATAGAATCGTTCTGGTGCCAATAACGCAGGAGCCATGGGATTTCAATAATTGAGAAAAAGAAAACCTGGAGATAATACATCTGCCTGGTTCTCTCTCAGATACAGTCATTATAGGTAACTCAGAGGAGTGGAGGCGGTATTCAGAGTGATAATAATGGCATTGAACCGTAGGTAGGCTATTAGCATAGTGGGCTCACATGTTGCTGGAAATAGTTTTTCTACCTATGTGTCATACGTTTTTCATTCCTTCCTCCTTCCTCCCTGCCCCTGCACATCTCTATTTCTGTCCCTCCCACACACACTTTACCACATACATGTTGAAAAAGATTAGTTCAGGATTTGGCTAATTTCTTCCTAGATTTCATTGTTTTTTACCTTTAAAAGAAATGTCACATTCGGACCATAGTCTTTCCTTCTGTTTCCTTCTTTTCATACATACACTGCATTCCAAATTATAAGGCAAATTAGATTTTCCCGGATTTTCCTAAATAGTCGATGCAAATCACAGTCAGTATACTTTTCAAGTCAACCGTTAGAGTATATTTCAAATTTTATTGAACAAACCTCCCAATAATAAAAGTATTTTTTTCAAAAATGAAAAACTCCAAATGCACTGTTCGAAATCATTATGCACAACAGAGTTTCAAAACATTTTATAGGTTGTAAACAACTAAAAATTGTCATTTGTGGAATTTGCAGCATATTTAGTGAAATCAAAAGCTATTTGAATCAAAAACATCTTAACAGGCCAAGTTACATGTTAACATAGGACCCCTTCTTTGATATCACCTTCACAATTCTTGCATCAATTAAACTTGTGAGTTCTTGGAGAGTTTCTGCTTGAATATCTTTGCAGGATGCCAGACTTGCCTCCCATAGCTGCTGTTTTGATGTGAACTGCCTCCCAACCTCATAGATGTTTTGCCTGAGGATGCTCCAAAGGTTCTCTATAGGGTTGAGGTCAGGGGAAGATGGGGGCCACACCATGAGGTTCTCTCCTTTTATGCCCAAAGCAGCCAGTGACACAGAGGTATTCTTTGCAGCATGAGATGGTGCATTGTCATGCATGAATATGATTTTACTACGGAAGGCACTGTCCTTCTTTTTGTACCACGGAAGAAAGTGGTGAGTCAGAAACTCTGCATACTTTGCCGAGGTCATTTTCACACCGTCAGGGACCCTGAAGGTGCCAACCAGCTCTCTCCCCATGATTCCGGCCCAAAACATGACTCCGCCACCTACAGTCTGCCGTTGCAGCCTTGTTGGGACATTGTGGCCATTCACCAACCATCCACTACTCCATCCATCCGACCATCCAGGGTTGCACGGCACTCATCAGTAAACAAGACTGTTTGAAGATGAGTCTTCATGTATTCCTGAGCCCACTGCAACTGTTTCAGCTTGTGATCATTGTTTAGGGGTGGCCGAATAATAGGTTTATGCACAACTGCAAACTTCTGGATCCTACACCTTGAGGTGTGCGGGACTCCAGAGGCACCAGAAGCTTCAAAAACCTGTCTGCTGCTTTGTGATGGCATTTTAGCAGCTGCTTTCCTATTCCGATGAATTTGTCTGGCAGAAACCTTCCTCATATTACCTTTATCCGAACGAACCCGTCTGTGCTCTGAATTAGCCACAAATCTCTTCACAGTACGATGATCACACTTAAGTTTTCGTGAAATATCTAATGTTGTCATACCTTGTCCAAGGTATTGCACTATTTGACGCTTTTAGGCAGCAGAGAGATCCCTTTTCTTTCCCATATTGCTTGAAACTTGTGGCCTGCTTAATCATGTGGAACGTCTTTGTTAAGTAGATTTCCTTTGATTGGGCTTACTTAGCAAACTGATTATCACAGGTGTCTGAGATTGATTTCAATGATCCAAAGCGCCCTGAGACACAATACCATTAGGGCTGCAACAACGAATCGATTAAAATCGATTACTAAAAGCGTTGGCAACGAATTAGGTCATCGATTCGTTGAGTCGCGCGATTAATAAGTCACTTGTAGGCGCGGCACTGTTTACATCCAGCCGCCGACAGGTTCATGCACGCCCACAGCGAGCCTTCCGCACGTGAAGCGGTGCGGGAAAGCTATAGTGTGAGCGGCCACAGCTTGTATTTTGGTCATATCGAACACTGGACTGTAGGCCTATATAAATGTGTTGTACCTTTGCTGTCTTTGGGTTAAAAAAACTCCTTCAACTCAGTATCCGTCTAGTCCAAAAAAAACTCTGTCAGCTGCTGCTGCAGACGGTTTGCAGACGGGCTCGGAGAGTCGGCATCGGCGCATCAACACTCATTCAAAGCAGCGGCAGTAATCACACAACCGAACGGTGTAGAAAGTCCCGTCAGTTAAAAATAGTAATCCAGTTTTTAAATCCATGTTAAAATCGGAAGGATATAGAGCTAGTTAGCTTAAAAAAAGTAGCAAACATGTCAAATGTGATGTGTTCAGGCCGGCTCAGTAATATGATTGATGTGTTCAAATGCAACACAAAAAAAAAGAAATTTGAGATTTTGGCGAAAACTTGTTTTCCCAGCAATATAAAATAGATAGTAAAGATGGAATTATGACTTGTTTTAATGTCCTATCTTGAGCTAGGATCATATCAGCAATTAAAGCAATAATACAAGTTCTATTTCAACAAAATAATAGAAAAGTATCCATAGTGATATCAATAAAGACTTGGATCGTTATCGGTTGACTGGTTTACCATGGACATTCCTTATATACTTTATATCATACATTGTATGTTTTTTTTTGTGTTATCCCAGTTAAGTTTATTTTTTTATTTTTTATCATTTAATATTACTTTTAATAGTTCCGGGACGTTGTGAAAATGGTGTTTTGACACTTCAGTCTGCACTGTGAATTTGAAGTAATTTTCAGTTTTTGAATAAAGATGCAGCATTTACAAATGTTTCTTTTTTTTTATCCGATTCATCGATTAATCGAAAAAATAATCGACCGATTAATCGATTATTAAAATAATCGTTAGTTGCAGCCCTAAATACCATCCATGAGTTTAAATTAAATACAAAAAATTAAATGTTTATGACACTTAAAGCGGCAACGAGTAACATTTAAATATCTTTTAAACAGCCTAATTTTTCCTCTGATAATCATAAATTACCTTTAACAGCAAACGAGACCATCAGTGCAAAGAAAGACGTTTTTATATAGTTTTTATTACTGCATTTGATCTGGTCGTACACCCAGTCCGATTTTCGGTTCACGCGTGCATGCTCTATGGTCACATATCCGTATTGGTCGCAGATTTCAGTGTGGCGCAGGAACGTGAATTGAAAAGCCTATCACTCCAGGTGAGGGAAGGGGAGCGGGAGACCAGATCCCAATTCACCAGATGTGGGACAAAGACTACGTTTGTGCGGGACAATGCGGGACAAAGTGCCGTTTTTTTAGCAAAATAAACTCGTGTCACCACCGGTAATGCCAGAGACACGGCTTTCTAAATTAAAAAAACACTATCTTTAGATCAGCGTGCAGCAGTTAAGTTAGCTACTGTTAAACAAATAGAGCATTAAGGCTGCGGCTTCACATTAAAAGCATTTCACTGGCTTCACATTAGCATTTCACTTGACAAACGTGAGTTGGCTTTTATTTTGAAGTAACAGGAAAGTGAACGTTGAAGCACTGCAGGCAGCACCTTCACAGAGCCACTGAGCCCAGCAGCCCGATACACACACACAGACAAACACACACACAGACAAACGGAGACTGCTGTCTCCTGACAGCTATCGGATAAATGCCAGATTATAAAACACGCATTTAAAAAGGGGGGCTCACTTTCAATAACAATGCGGGACAACGTCTCAATTTGCGGGACGTGTGAAAAGTAATGGAAATGCGATCTGGTCATCCTAGAAGGGGAGCGGGAGCCTTGTTTGAGACAGTTATTTGTCGTCATAATGACTGATAACGGGGCTGAACCATCAAAGAAAAAAAAATAAAATGCAATGAAGAAAAGCTCAAAGGGAGAGTGATAGGCGGGCGGGAGGGCGTTGCCAAGCAACGTATACACAATTTCACGCAGCGAACCTAGACTGCAGTGTTTACTCCTAAATGAATGAGCGGTAGCCTACTAAAACAAAGTTTACTTTGCCTCACCAGCATCATCAGATGACCATTATTCATCTGAAATAGTCATTATTTACAACAACATAAACACATTACCTCATCGTGATCCATAACTAACTGCCTTCTCTCGTTCATTCGCTTTGTGTGGGGACTGGGGACACATACTCGTTCAGCTCCGTGAGAGGTGACAATGGATCAACTCATTGCAATCAGGTCAGGTGTAGTTGATGCTGTGTCACTAACCACTCTCACCGAGCCGAAAAGAGTCCGGTGCCCTCACACTTTCAACACACGGACACGCACTATATTGCTTCCTGATTATTTGAATCTTGAGGCCCTGCACGAGCTAGAAAACAGCTTCACGACAGCTGGCGTCGTAAAAATACTACCGCTTTTGTTCAAAGGTGTCGCCAACGTGCCGACTTACTCGTTGTACCTTTAATTCCAATTTGCTTAATAATTTGTGACAGACTGTAGTTGCTGCTCTCAAGTGTCATAACTAGGGCGGGGTATTGGCAACGACTTCACTATACAACATGCATCACAATACATGGGTCACTCATGATATGATATATCACGGTACATTGCGATAGGATTGTCATATTCCACATGAAAATGGAAAAGAATAGCGCTGAAATACAGGTTTCCGTGTACGATATGGGTGGTCTTAATACATCACATCATATTGATAATTCACTAGACAAATTGGGTAAAAATATTTTAATTGAAAACTTTAATTCATATCCAAAACCAGGCAATATGAGGCATAGTCATACTGCGACATGTGCAGGAACGGTTGTTTTGGTTCAGAACCGTTTTAAAACGTAAATTTTTTCTTCAAAATATCGATTTTTGGGGTTGACATGACAACAATGTTTGCCTCTGATTCATCAGTGGTTGAAAAAACCGAGTGTTCATCTGTATTATGCTGTTATGGTTGTGTTCTGGATTTGTGTTTTTTATGCACCCTCATATCCCCAATCATGAATGCACTTGCATACATGAGTAAACAGACTTTGCAGAATATAACCATGGAAACAGAATTAAGACAAATCATGGAAACTAAAGGTGAATAGGAGCAGGTGGTTGAATCCTTAAGTGTCCTTGTTTGCTTTGGTATTTTTTAAGCCATCATTTGTGTTTCCCCTTTAATCAGTGTATGCACCACCTGCTCCAAATCAATCAGAATATTCATTTTGGCATGGAGGTGGGGATTACTGTTGAATATGTTGCCTCTTCACTAACAACAGTCGGTATCAGCCTGACCTTTTAGAAAGTGGCTTTATTGGAAATTACAATGCCCCAGGACACGTGTCCCTCGTCGATAAATGATCACTGTGCCACAGGATTCATACTGCACCCTGGAGACCAGGCCAGCCTCACACACGCACACACGCACGCACACACACACACACACACACACACACACACACACACACACACACACACACACACACACACACACACACACTTTAATGTGGCCTCATGGCTTCTAAGTTGTAAAAAAAAACTCCCCAACAAATGTCCTGATATATCCCTCAGCTTTGGTGGTCTGAGGAGCTTTTTCAGCTTAATGATACAACACTGCTGCAAGCTGGGAAGAATTATTGAACCGATGAATCATTTATGAAATTCATACAAAGATATTAATGATGGTTGTTGGTCCCCTGCAGGAGCAGTGAAAGCGGAGCAGCCACTGACGTTGACAGTACAAGCACAGACGGAGTGGTGAGGTGAACGGAGAAGGTAGTCTAAAGAAACACCAGCCCAGCTATCTGCCAGTGCCTAAATCATGGGGAAACAGAACAGCAAGCTGCGGCCCGAGGTTCTGAACGACCTGAAAGAAAACACAGAGTTCACCGACCACGAGCTACAGGAGTGGTACCGCGGCTTCCTGAAGGACTGTCCCACGGGCCATCTGACCGTGGAAGAGTTCAAGAAGATCTACGCCAACTTCTTCCCCTACGGAGACGCCTCCAAGTTCGCCGAGCACGTCTTCCGCACGTTCGACACCAACGGGGACGCCACCATCGACTTCAGAGAGTTCATCATCGCCCTGAGTGTGACGTCGCGTGGCGGGCTGGAGCAGAAGCTGCGCTGGGCCTTCAGCATGTACGACCTGGACGGGAACGGCTACATCAGCCGCGCAGAGATGCTGGAGATAGTTCAGGTGAGGACACCACGCATGTAGGAAATACCAAGGAATAAACCAGTCCTCACGGATTATGTTTTAGCAGTGCATCTGCTTTTCACGCACACCATAAAATCAAACTGATATTTTAAAATGAATAATGTAAATGTTAAACTGTTAACTAATTTTCCTTCATATTTTTTGAGTTTTTTTTTTTAAAGATCATTTTTGGGCATTTTTGAATGCTTCATTTATAGTGCAGAGAGACAGAGATAAAATGGGACAGAGAGGGGAATGACAGGCACAGAACTGACCACGGATCGAACTGAATTGGGTCTGCTGCAATGATGGGGGGGGGGGGGGGGTCATTGATTAAAAGATTAATCAAGGTAATTGATTAAACGATTAATCAATTACAAAAATAGTCAATTCATTATCGTTTCAATGTTAATTCATTATGTTGTATGGATTTTAGCTTTCTGTCTAATGACATTCGCAGGTCTGAACTCACAAGATTTTTTCACCTCACATCACGGATGCAGGCTGCCCTTTCTGTTTTTTTCTTATCACCATGGCTATATTTACTCTCCCAATATGGAGAGCAGAGCAGCCTGCAGGGCCGTATCAATATTGGCTCAGTCCGTAGTGTTTGTAGATACAGATGAATGTAAAAGAAAAAAAGAAAAACATTTAAAAGCATTAGTGCTTTTGTCAGCTTAGAATGCTTTTGTTTTTCAGCAAACCTCTGTCTCTCACTGAAGCCACCGACTTTTACCTGATCTGATCTATGTTTTTAGAAGATACAAATAGTTACATTGCAGCCTGTTCTGAGTGACCTATCTGAGTGTAACAGCAGGATGAGCTTTAGTTGCCGGAACACCATCACCATTACCCAGCAGGTAGCAATATAAAGCAGGTCAATGCATTCGGAAGAAACACGTAACAGCCCGGTTTTACTGCCTAACAGCTTCACACAGACAACCATTCAAATGAAATGGGTTACACATAAGAGCAATTGTTCCTACTCTCCTTCGTAGGCAATTTACAAAATGGTATCATCAGTGATGAAGATGCCCGATGATGAATCGACACCGGAGAAAAGGACGGATAAGATCTTCAGACAGATGGACATTGACAATGATGGTAAGACCAGGGTTTCATTTTGATGTGCTTGCTTGTATGGAGAGTTTGGCTTATTTGTCATGTATAAGCACTAAATAAGTATTACACTTTTTTTCAAATATGATTAAATTGTTTTGATAACCTGGGAAGTTGTAAGCAGATATTATTATTGATTTTCTCAACAACTTTGACTCCTCCTGTGGACACACCAGCTTTCACATTATTGAAAGCTGATGGTGTATACAAGGCAAATATGATGATAATATAGTAGAAATAATCATTTAAATATCACACAACTACATTATAGTGTGTTATAAACAGTTTATATAGTGCTTATAGATATTGAATAGTGGGACTTTGGGTAAAGTCAAGGAAAAGTACCTTGTATAGATATGTAATGAGTAGGTTGGTTTTCAATGGCTGCATAATGCGGAGTATCAGAATGAAACTGTCTGAAATCCACCTGGTTAGGAGAAGGCGTTGCACTGCTATAACAGATAAACCATTTATTAGCAATGTCCACTATGGAAAGGAAATATCACTTCAAGACCACAGAAAAATGCAGATGCCTTATAAATTATTAACGGTTATGTCAGAGTGTTTGACGTGATACACCTAGCAGCACAGAGCAGTTTGGGGGGAGAAACAGTCAAAATGGAAGTTGGTGATGGAGAGAACAGGATGGGATCATATAACAACCCCGTGACATGAACACGACACGCCAGATCATTAAGGGCCTTCTGCACCTGAGCACGCTGAGCCACCTCGATGACACTGGCTTTGACATTTAGCCTGAAAAGGTGAAGCTACGCCCATATGACATATATGTACGTAAGCATGTCCCAAGACTTACTGTTATGGATTCCAACACGTGACATCTTGGTGGGATATTTAGAGCTATTCATACAGCATAAGCCTGTCCAGTTTGTTCTGAAGCAGAAGGGTGATAAGGGCTGAAGGTCAAACTGTGTGTCTCAATCTCAAGTTATTTTCCAACAACTGATAATGTATTGTTTAGTTATAGTCATAGAGCCACAGGGATATTTGTAGTACTTACTTTTGGTTGCTGCTTTTATTAGCAGTATTATTATTATTATTATTTTTTTTTTTTATTCTTCCGGACAATTACACACAATACACAATTTTCTCTTTGCATATTCATACATATTACTTTGTGTTATCGTCCGAAGGGTGGCAGGAGAAGCCAAAGGCTTATCAGGTCCCGCCCCCACTGCCATAAGATTCAGATACACAGATACACAGCTACTGATACAGTTAAAACATTTTTTATTTTATTTTTTTTTAAGAAGATGCATTCCAATATACAGTAAAATAATAAATAATAAAATACAAGGAAATGTTCTTTTAGGGATGTCTAAATGATATCAAAGCAATTTATATCACATATTAAGTACAGCTTATTCAATTGAATTTCCTTTTTATTTTTTATTATTTTGTAAGGTTTTTGCAGATATACAATTCTCTTCCATTTATTTTAACATTTAAATATATTCCTGAAAAATGATACAAAGTTGTCCATAGTTAATAATATACAAATCTATTTCTCTATTTAACATTTTAGGTGTGTTTTGTTTTAATATTATACTTTAATTTTGTTGGGTTTATTCAACATCATCTCATTGATATTTATAGAGTTGGTATTACTGCGAGGTGAGGTCAGGACAAACTACTAATGAGGATTTTAAAGATATTTCCAAATGAATTACATAAACATGACTTACTATAGGGAGTTAGTTATACATAATCTTATTATAATAATATGCAGTTTTGGCAGCAGTATTATTATTATAAAAAAATGAAGGCCCTTTCTGTCAATTGCCTGGAGTTCTTGACTGACTTTAAACCAGAACAACAGCGCCACCTGCTGGTTGAAAATTAATCATTTACTCGCATAAATGTTTATTATGCTTTATTGTAACCTATTTAAAAGATGTTGTGTACTTTGCCTGTACCGTGTTTCTCTGGCAGCAGTTATTATATTTCAGGCCGATCACCACAAACCTCAGAAGCTTTCGTTGACTTTAGTGGGTGTTGGCTGCGTGTGATTCACTGTGTCACATGTTTGACGGCTGCTGACTGTGATTTCTTTTTCTGGCGTGTGTGTGTGTGTGTGTGTGTGTGTGTGCTTCACAGGTAGATTGTCTCTGGAGGAGTTCATTAAAGGTGCCAAGAGCGACCCGTCCATTGTCAGACTGCTGCAGTCGGATCAGGGAGTCTCTCGTCAGTTCTGAGGACACAGACAATGACAGACAGACACACTCTCTGAAACACAAGCCCACATCCATCCAGCTGTATGCTGTTCTACCCTCCGATGCTCTGTCGTCATCGCACACCCTCGACAGACGATCCTTTCATTCTAAAAACACTCCATGTCTTAATGTTTACATTAACAGATATTTCTCTTTTGTCAATGTGGCTTCTTCTTAGTGGACTGTTGGTGCTTTCCATTGAGGTATTCTTTTCCAAAGCTCTCTGTGCCATATCATATATTTATACTGACTGGATTATGTGCTCGCAAGTATTATGACTCCCATTATGTTACACTAAAAGGAAACTAATTACATCACTTATAATTTAATTCGACTTAACTGTGTTGAAAAGTGGCTTACTGTCATTCAGGACTATAAACTATAGCATATTACTGTTCTGAGCAAGTTCTACAGGTGAAACTCGAAAAATTAGAATATCAAGCAAAAGTTCATTTATTTCAGTAATTCAACTTAAAAGGTGAAACTAATATATTATATAGACTCATTGCATGCGAAGTGAGATATGTCAAGCCTTTATTTGTTGTAATTTTGATGATTATGGTTTACAGCTTATGAAAACCCCAAATTCAAAATATCAGAACATTAGAATATTAATTGAAATAAATAAATAAATAAAGGATTTTCAATACAGAAATGTCGGCCCTCTAGAAAGTATAAGCATGCATATGTACTCAGTACTAGGTTTTGGCCCCTTTTGCATGAATTCCTGCCTCAATACGGCGTCGCATGGATGCTATCAGCTTGTGGCACTGCTGAGGTGTTAAGGAATTAGATTATATATGGGTTTCAGGTCAGGAGTTGTCTGGCCAATCAAGCACAATATACCATGGTCTGTCAACCAATTACTAGTGGTTTTGGCACTGTGGACAGGTGGCAAGTCTTGCTGGGAAAAGGAAATCAGCATCTTCATAGAGCTAATCAACAGATGCAAGCATGAAGTGCTCTAAAATCTCCTGATGGATGGCTGTGTTGACTTTTGACTTGATAACACAGTGGACCAACACCAGCAGATGACATGGTGCCTCAAATCATCACTGACTGTTCTGTTGTAACTTGACACTGGTCATCAAGCAACTTGGATTTTGTGCCCCTCCACTCTTCCTCTAGACTGTGGGACCTTGATTTCAAAATGAAACGCAACATTTCGTTTGTATCAGTGATGATGTGAGGTATCATGTCATCTGCTGCTGTTGGTCCACTGTGTTATCAAGTCCAGAGTCAACACAGCCGTCTACCAGAATAGTTTAGAGCACTTCATGCTTCCGTCTGTTGACAAGCTTTATGGAGATGACAATTTCCTTTTCTGGCAATACTTGACACCTGTCCACAGTGCTAGAAACCACAAGTAACTGGTTTACTGACCATGGTATTGCTGTACTTGAATGGCCAGACAACTATTCTGACCTGAACTCCATAGAGAATATATGGGCTATTGTCAAGAGGCAGATGATACACACCAGACCCAGCAATACAGACGAGCTGAAGGCCACAATCAAAGCAACCTGGGCTTCATAACACCTCAGCAGTGCCACGGACTGATCGTCACCATGCCATGCCACATTAATGCAATAATTCATGCAAAATAAGAACCCAGACCAAGTTTATAGTAGATGAAAAGAGCGACATTTCTGTATTATAAATATTTGTTTTGATTGTCCTTAAGGAATATTCTAATATTTTGAGATGCTTGATTTCTGGTTTTCATGAGCTGTAAGCCTGAATCCTGTAAATTTAAACAAAATTGCCTGAAATATATCACTATATATCTAGAATATATAAACTTTGACTTTTTGAATTAAATTAGATTTAAAAAAGAGTTTTTCCATGATATTCTAATAATATGAGTTTCACCTGTATATGCCTTTGATATTGCATGCGCGCCAGGATGCGTTTTCTGATATTGTAAACAGTTTACGTGAATAAGGAGGCCGTGATTGTTTTTATTCCTTTTTATTTTTGTAACAAATGTTTTTGTTTTCACACAATTGAAATAAAGTCGTGTAAGAAAAATCTACACAAAAAGTCCCACAGTATCCCCCTCATCCTGGACAGACATGATGCAAACCCAGCAAGATTCACACTTAATGATTTAAGAAAAAAGAGGAAAAAATAATAATAACAGTATTGATTCACATCAGGTTGGACATTGAAGCTCTACTTTGACAAGTCCACATCTTAAAATAGGTGCTTTAAAGTGGCTGCAGAGTTAAGTGGGGAGCATTAATTGAAAAAGACCTGAATTAACAGTTGAAATGCCACATTCGGAAAATCCTCCGTCCTCTCCTCAGCTGCATCTTGTGAGGTTCAGCAGGTATGTGAGGCAGGGCTTTGCTCCAGGGACACGACACACGCCCTTCCCCCTCCCTCCTCTCCCCCGTGTGACTGACAAAGATGATGTGAGAAACCGCAGGTGTCTCGCATGTGTCTATTTCTGGAGTATTTCAGTAACTGGGCTTCCCGGCCTCCCATTCGTCCACAGGAGAGGGGAGGCGGGTCACACAGGACCAGACCAGATCCAACCAAGCCAATCTGGATCAAATCCTGTCCCAATGGGGCTCATAACTCGTCCTTATCAAAGTCATCGTCCAGGTCTACGTCACTGAGGTCGTATTCCTCCTCCACAGGAAGCTGTAGTGGACAAGGAATAGAAAAGAAAACGTACACTTCAACTCATTTACACATTACAAACACCAAATAAAAAAGACAGTACAGTTACATTTTTCTTATTTTTGCAAGGAAAACGTAAAATCCCTGGTCTCGTCTCAAGTTGAGACGAATAACTACATACAGTCATATGAAAAAGTTTGGGAACCCCTCTCAGCCGGAATTATAATTGACTCTGCTTTCACACAAAAAAGATAAAAGTGGTATGTCTTTAATTTACCAGGAACAGCTAAGTACTGGGATGTTTTCCAAACAAAGATTTTTTGAAAAGCAGTATTTAGTTTTATGAAATTAAATAAAATGTGAAAAACTGGCTGTGCAAAAATATGGGAACCCTTGTGGTGTTGCTGATTTTAATGCCTGTAACAGCATGTAAAACTGAGGACTTTAAACACAAAGTTGGTTGGATTATGTTGTTAAGCCTTGAACCTCATATAAAGGTCTGTTTAATCATGATACAAGGTATTTTAGGTGCCTAAATGCAAGTTCCACTTCTCTTTGACTCTCTGCAGAAGTGAGACAGAATGCGATCATCAAAACAGCTCCCAAAAGATCTTAAAAACAAAGATTATTCATTGTCATGGTTTAGGGGAAGGCTACAAGAAGCTTTCCCAAAGGTTTCAATTGTCAATTTCTACTGTAAGGAACGTTGTCAGGGAATGGAAGGACACAGGCACAGTTGCAGTTAAACCCAGGTCTAGCAGACCAAGAAAAGTACAAGAGCAGCATATGCGGCAGATTGTGAGAATGGTTGCACACAACCCAAAGATCACCTCCAAAGACCTGCAAGAACATCTGGCTGCAGATTGTGTATCTGTACATGGTTCTACAATTCAGTGCAATTTGCACCAAAACATCTGTATGGCCAGGTGATGAGAAGGAAGCCCTTTCTGCGCCCACGCCACAGATACAGTTGCATGGAGTATGCAAAAGCTCATTTAGACAAGCCAGCTTCATATTGGAAGAAAATGCTTTGGACTGATGAGACAAAAATTAAGTTATTTGGTCTTTATAAAAAGCAGATGTTTTGGTGCAAATTGCGCTGAATTGTTGAACGATGTACAGATACACAATCTGCAGCCAGATGTTCTTGCAGGCCTTTGGAGGTGATCTGTGGGTTGTGTGCAACCATTCTCACAATCCTCCACCTATGCCGCTCCTGTTTTTTTCTTGGTCTGCCATGCCTGGGTTTAACTGCCACTATGCCTGTGTCCTTCCATTTCCTGACAACGTTCCCTACAGTCGAAATTGACAATTGAAACCTTTGGGAAAGCTTCTTGTAGCCTTCCCCTAAACCATGACAATGAACAATCTTTGTTTTTCAGATCTTTTTGGAGCTGTTTTGATGATCCCATTCTGTCTCACTTCAGCAGAGAGTCAAAGAGAAGTGCAACTTGCATTTAGGCACCTAAAATACATTTTCTCATGATTAAACAGACATTTCTATGAGGTTCAAGGCTTAACAACATAATCCAACCAACTTTGTGTTTAAAGTCATCAGTTTTACATGCTGTTACAGGAATTAAAATCAACAAAACCACAAGGGTACCCATATTTTTGCACAGCCAGTTGTTCACATTTTATTTTATTTCATACAACCAAATACTGCTTTTCAAAAAATCTTTGTTTGGAAAACATCCCAGTACTTAGCTGTTCCTGGTAAATTAAAGACATACCACTTTTATCTTTTTTTTGTGAAAGCAGAGTCAATTATAATGCCGGCTGAGAGGGGTTCCCAAACTTTTTCATATGACTGTATGTCCTTTCACTCTGTGACAAATGAAACAATCTTTTTGGGGAGCACTCCAGCTGGTATATTACATAGTGTTCCTTGACATATTCCTCTGTGCATGAATGCAGCAAAAAACTGATAGAGGTTTAGTAGAAATTCAAGCATACACTGTAAGCTACATTTTAACCCCAAATTGGTTGGCCCCTGATCCAGTTTAGAAACGGGCCAAATTTCAGCCAGATCTGATGTTGGATGTGCAGGTTTTAGGGGATCAGCTGTTTAACCGGTCTGCAGTTTGAGCAGTACCACGGTCCAATTTCCCACCTGGCTGCTGTCAAACGACGTGTTATTAAATGTAGTAAGCTAGTTGTATTATTAATCAGAGAAGGTTTTTATTTTTAGATCATGCTGCAATGGAACTAGACTTGTACTTCGCTATGGAACAGACACTTTGTCTACATCTTCCTAGACATCCGCAGACCTTTTTCACTTTTTGTATTCTAGCCTTCTATTCATTTTACAAAACGCTGCGCTGCCCTTTTCTTTCTGCCAACATTTTCGAGGATGAAGTATTTGAATAAACTTTGGTGGAATTGCCAATGGACCAAATCCCTCAGGGGTCTATGTTTAAGTTCAGTGTGCTCAGATACGTCAGACTGGTTGACTGACCTGTATAACAAGCTGGGATTTGGACAAACAGAAAGGCAGAATAAAACAGGTTGATGTCTAGTGTCTGTTTAGTTGAACACTGTTCAAACCTACATAGTGGGAACCTCTGTAATGCTCACCTGTCCATCTTTGCCGTCCCAAGCCTCTACAGTGTGAATCTTGGGCATGGACCCGCCTCCAAATGTGGCAGTGGAGCCACGGCCCACAGAAAGCTCCCTGAAGAGAAGAAGAATCTTGTTAGCCACATCACTTAGCTTAGCTTACTCAGAGGCATATTTAACTTTGATTGTTAGTGTGGAAAAAAAAAAAAAAAGTACATCAAACATCAGCCACCCCCGTACCTGAGGAACTCATGAATGCCAGTCTCACTGAAGGAGCCCTTGAGGAGAGCAAATTTCATCTTGCGTGTGTTGATGGCGGCCATGGCGGGGTAGCCAAATCCTCCGATACCCAGAGAGCTCTCCAGGTCCATCTGAGCTCCAGCCTCTGTCCACAGCCAGCTAACAGAAGGGAGAGCGAGCGGTTAGTCATGCTAGTGATCAGTCATGCTAGTGATCAGTCATGTGAACAAGAATCAATGTCTGCTCTCTCATCCTTACCCCCACATCTTCTTCTTGTACTTGTCAGCCATCTTGGTCATCACCTCCAGGTAGCCGTTCCTGCCTGAGGCGCCTGTTGAGAAACAGGGACAGTGGAAAATGAGTTAAACAATTAAAAAGAGTTTCATTACACATTTGCTTAGTTATATGATGATACAATATCGATTACAAATAGTTTGATCTTTTAAAAACATCAACGTTTTAATCTCCAGTGTCTCACCTGTGTCCAGGATGTGTGGCAGGACAGCAATGATACACAGCTGACTGTCCTCACAGGTATTTTTCAAGACGTCTGCACTGAGGATCTGAGAGATAAAAATGTACATACCAACAAATTAAAATATTTATGTATCAATAATTCTATATACAGACAAATATAGTTGAAGTTTGATATGGGTTGAGGTGGGATCCACAAGCTGTTTTAATTGTCAGAAATTCCTTAAAAAAAAAAGGTGATGCTAATTGTCTAAACCCCAGCACTATGAACTTTCACACATGAAAGTATGGTGCCTGTACACATGTACTGACCTCCAGTGTCTCAGGAGGAGAAGCGTTTTCAGAGAACAGATCCAAAGCACGCTCGATGATGTCACCACGGGAGCGCCCTCCCTGGTAGTCTTCGGGCTCCTCGCCTTTGCGGAAAATCTTGATGGTGGGAAACCCGCGGATCTACAAAACACAAAGCACAACTCGCTTCAGTTATGCCAATATTTGACAGAAATGCCTGCCTTAACTGCCACATTACTGGTGGTTAAAGCAACTGTTAATGTTAAATGTCATAACGCTGATCGATACTCATGAATGAACAAAGATTTTGGAGAATGTCATCACACATACTGAAATGCTTAGTGACCAACTAAATGCTTTGGATCATCACATTTTTATTTTCTTTATGTGAGAATTTACTGCTACATTTACAGTGGAAGCAGTGGCATTCACTTGACATGGGACAAACATGTTTTAAAAGAAGAAATAGAAAAATCAAAGATTTGCCATTTTGACTTGTTGGAAAGTTGGATTTCATCAGGCAAGGTCAGCCTGGTTTAAATACTATGGTCTGACATCAAGTTGCATAGCTTTGTTTGGGTAGTAACAAGACTTATTCTACTGAAAGGCTGTACAGACTTTAGATAAACGTCCCATGCCACATACTATTTCAAATTTTACAAGCCGGCATGATTACATGGTCAAAGCTACAGACACAGTCAGCAGATAACACTTTGTCCCAAGGCTATAGTGGCAGGTGGATTATCATGTTCACGGACTAATTTGGCCATTTCCGTTCTGTTAAACTTGTAGACGGACAAGTTTAGCTGCTCTGCCCCCCCCCCCCAAAATGCATTCTGTTGTGTAGTAGTGTCTGCATTGAGATGTGCAGGGTCACAGTTTTGTTCTGCTGCCATCTGCTAGTACAGTATTGTGCACCAATTACCTCCATAACTTACTCACCCCATAGCGGCTGGACACCGCCTGGTGCACAGTAGCATCCACAGCCCCCAGGCGGACTTTGCCCTTGGTCTGCTCTTTGACAGCTGAGGCTGCAGCTGCCCATTCAGGCTCCAGGCTATTGACAACAGAAGAGAGTGAGGGTTAAGAAAAGCCCTATGATATAAAGAATTTATTTGACACTAGAGAATTCACAGTTCCAACTTTAAAGTGTGACTTCCTGTACAAATCCCAACCAATATGTGCTTTTGAAATAAACTTCAAAATGTAGAAAAACATGCCATCTTCAAACGTGCAATTTTGCAAATTGGAAAAGTGTTTAAGATTTAACAGGGATTAGGATCTACGAAATTGTATAGTTTTCAGTGAGGTCTGCAGGTTATCCCAACTTAAAAAGGGACACTGTTTCCAGAAATAAACTGTTCAGCGCTTTAAACAGCACAAACAAAATCCCATTAACCTTTGTTGTATCAGGGTGGCGGAAATACCAAGGACATAGTATATTTCACTTGTCCTAGTGAAGAGGGATGTAACTTTTCCTACAGCTGGGGATGGAGCGTGCCTGGTACTAAACTCACTTTTTGCAGTGTCCACACCAGGGGGCGAAGAACTCCACCAGCCACACCTCATCACTGCCCAGCACCAGCTTGTCAAAGTTGTCGTCGGTGAGCTCCACCATGTCCTCCTTACGACCGCTGCCTCCACCGCTTTGCTGAAGGACAGTCCAGTGTTACTTAACCATCATCATCATCATCGACATGTTTGAGCATCCCAATTTCAAATAAATACAATAAAAAAAAAATTAAGCTTCTGCACTGCTGGATCTACCTGTTTGCTGTAGCCAGAGCTGCCAGATTTGCCGCTCAGCCTGTCTTTGACCAGAGTACGCAGAGTGTTCATGGCTCCGTCCACAATGGCCTGGCTACTGCGTCCACCTGGAGGGCCAAGACATGCAGAGGTCAGACATCACAACCAAAAGCTGGACTTGACCACTGAACCCTTAAAGTTAACATCTTAATAGAAACAGAAAGATTCCAAAAAGGCCATCAGATTTTATTGTAAATATTCTATTTATATACTCTAAAATGCATTTTACCGATTTTCTGAAAAAGCAAAATAATGGTTTATTGGGAATTAAGTGCAAATGTCACCTTCCAACCAACATCCCCCTTTTCTTATTTAAAAAAAAATAGAATGATAATATTTGATTTGAGTATTTAACAGAGCAAGGTGGTAAATCACTGATCGTATCAGCAAAAGAAGCCATTTGTTTGGTGCGGTGGTATGGTGTTGACCTTGGTAATCCTCTGGCTTGTTCTTATTGGCTCCAAAGATCTTGATGGTGGGGAAACCTTTGACGCCATACTGCCCGCCCAGTGACTTGTGCTGGTCTGCATCTACGGCACCAACCTTGACGATACCCTGAAGGATTAAAGAACAAACCACATTGGAGCGGACACATTCTTATAAATCACAAAATAACATTGAAAAGACTGTCGAGCATTTTCTTCACAAAACAGCTTTGTGTTGTTTCTGGATGGTGACACGAACGACAAGAACAATTACAACATTTATTTTTGTACCCAGGATCAGTGCACATATACACACACAATGCAGTTTTGTTGTGACAAAACAATGGGTGTAAAAAGTACATACCATGAAATAAAGAGTGTATGTGTTTTTTATGTAACAAAGTTATTGATAGGCATTACTATTCGACTATAGGCCCATATCTGCCCACGACTCACATTTTAAACAAGCCCCGATAGGTTCAGGAACTGTTTCTTTACCAGTGACAAATGGTTGAAGCTTTTTCACTAAAAATGTCAGCCTGACTGGCAATAAAATGGCACGATGACCAGGGACGTTTTGTTTACCTTCAGGGCAGTGGCCGTCTTCTTCCAATCCGCAGTCAGACTTTGACAATGGCCACACCTTAAAGAGAAGAGGAGACAAAAAAAATTAATGTCTTATTGCTACTTATTATTTACTACTACTTATCAGTTGGAGAAAACTGTTGAAATTACAAAAATGCGAAACAAACAGACAATACTCCTGATATCAAGGCTGCTCAATGTGTTCAAAATAGATCTGTTTTTTGTCTTTCCTGTTAAATCACTGAAACAAATGTTCGACTACCAACAAGTCCCCTGAATATCCAGCACTCGTTATTCACATAGCCTTAAGTTGTGCACATCTTCACTGGCTACCTGTTTATTGCGGAACTGACTTTTCGCCTGGTGTATAAAGCACTTAATTGTTACAAAAGCAGTTCAGTGTCAATAAAGATCACAATGTAGCAGCGTTTTAAGATGGAAATAAGAGTAATTTCCTGTTTAGTTTAGCTTTCAGTTATGTTGATTGAGTCTGCGCGTTTGAGTCTGCACTACAGTTTTTAACCCTCTGCAAATCACTTTTTAATAGATTTTGTATGGGAGTGTGCTCTAGTAATAAACTTGTACTGTGTAATTGCATTACAACCCAAGGAGGAGCTACCTGCTTTTGCATATACAAGTCTCGGTTAATGTTTCCTCTGGTAGGAGAAGCACTTACAAATAGATGACTCAAACATCATGTTAAGACGCTTGTATTGAAATGGTCAGTAAGTACAGGTTGACCTGAGGACACTTGTTACCACTGAACAATGGCCACCAAAGTTACATGCACTCACCAGGGAGCGTAGAACTCGATCAGCCACAGACTGTCACTCTGGATCACCTCTCTGTTGAAGTTCGAAGGGGTGAGCTCAACAACATCATCCCCAGCCGAGTAAAAGGCTTGGACAGACAGGACCAGGGTGCAGCCCAACACTCCTAAAGGGAGAAGATGCAGATACAAACGGTTTACTCTCAACAATGGCTGCTCAAATGTGTTCAAAGAAAGAGTCAAAGGAAGGAAAAGTAAGCGACTACTTCAATGCAATTTTACATACAGAATTATTGCAAATACAAGTCACATTTATTTGTTTATTTATTCATTGAGAGAACGATAGGAGAGGCCTGGCACTTTTGTGTGCCCCTTAACTTAGCTCTGCAAGCTAACCACTGTGACGAAAACGCAGTCAAACAGCGCAACAAAACACATTAACACATTCACAACATGTACACTTTTAAGAGAAGTAATTAAGCTGTTTCTGTTGTCACTCACCAAGTAAAAGCGGTCTCATGGTTTTAGCTGCTCTGTGCTCGAGTCCTGTGTTAACCGTGTCCTGCTGCCGCTGCGTCTCCCTGTGACAAAAGTAGATCGAAATGTTTCACCGTGGCCCGCGCTGATTGGTCCGCTGCCGGCGACGCTGCGCCTCGGCCAATTAGCGCGCGCCGTGTAGTTTCACAGAAAACGCACGCTGAAGACGAGAGGAGCTGGAGGAGAAAGCAGGAGGCAACACGTAGCCCCAACAAGAGGAGATGCAAACACAAATGTGACCTAATAGGTCCATGGGCGGACACCGTGTTGCAGTTTAATGATGACATGTTCATCATCTCATAATGCAAAAGTAAATCATGTCCAGCTTACATAGCCTATTTAATATAAAATGCAGTATTACAAAACCCCTATAATGATTTATTTCCAATTAATTAAAAGTGGTGATTTATCACAATAACTTCAACACTTTCTCTTCAACTGCGTTTATAGGCCTACTTTCTTTCTTTGTGGTAGATGAAGTAGCATAGGCCTACTAGTCTATAGGCCTACAGAGAACTAAAAGCAGCAATCACACATTATAAAAGTATAGGCCCTACTCCATCAACATATAGCCTGGGTATAGCCTATATGTTATCCCTTTAAACAATGGCAGGATAACAGTCCCTGTCATTAATGTATAGGCTATGTTTAAGTAGCTACCTAAATAGTATTACAGATGCAACATAGTTGCTCAATAAAGGCCTATAAACGTTATATTGTCGCACTGCAGTTACTATTTATTCCTTGTAATCCTTAAACTTCATACTGATTTAAATTCATGGACTTATAGTTTTTCCACTTATCTATATCAAAACTCTAAAAACACCAACGTTTGGCTTGACTCTATTGCATTACATGTTAACTACTTTCAGAATTCACAGACCATAACACAAACACGGAACTGTATTGTACTGTAGGTCTCTACGTTGTTAATTGTTAATCACTTGGGCTATAAAATAGATTCCTATCCTATCCTTTGTGGTTTAAACCATTGTTTAAGGCAAGCAGAACAAAATACTTTATCATGCTGTATTACAAGGTATTGTCACAAGGTGGAGACAAACAACAAGGCAAAGTTGAGTTGCTATTAGTCAGTCTGTCTGAAAAATCAATAATGCAGTCACTGTTCAGTTGAACTTGGAGTACAAGTTGTGAAATATCTTTATTCCGCAGATTAATATTAAAAAATGGCCTGATCGCCCTAGTTGAGATTACCAAACATATTATAGTAGAATATGCTCCTACGGATGGCACTTGTAGGCTACTTGTAATCATATCATTTGACATAGTTAAAGAAAAATTAATAAAGCTTAATGTTTAAAGAGCCCCTTCTCTCTCAGATTAAGTAGGCCTAATTAATACTTAGTCTGAGTCTTTTCCGTCTGGGTTATTGGGTGATAGGCAGCCTGTAATTGCTTCAAAATGGATGATGGACAATGCGTCTACTCGGTGTTGGGGTATGGGAAAAAAGCTTTTACATGCTATAAAAAAATGTATCTGAAGGGATGATTTTGATTTCTGGCACAGTGCTGCTTGTAAATCGATTACCCTTGACGAACTGTTGCTCTTTAAAATGCGAACTAAACCCAGTGTCCCTGATTTCCCTGTTTGCTACTTCACAATGTATTGCATGCTGCGGAGATTTATGCTCTGCTG
Organism: Ammodytes marinus; assembly: GCF_949987685.1. NCBI lineage: Eukaryota > Metazoa > Chordata > Actinopteri > Uranoscopiformes > Ammodytidae > Ammodytes > Ammodytes marinus. The sequence goes on along the minus strand of NC_137223.1, from coordinate 8,670,870 downwards.
CGCCTGGCTGCACTGCGATGCATCAAGGCAACCACACACAAGCACCGGAAAACACAAACAGAGCCGTAAGAAATAAAAGCATAGGCTGGCCAGACTGCAGTCCCTTGCTTGTGAGATTATTTGATTGAATTACAAAGGAAACCATAGACAGACCAACACATTTATATTTAGGCTACATAATTATTTACAACAATAAACATCAATACGAGGTATTACTCAAGCATTATATAAATCAATGGGCTGTGCATTTTTGCTCTTTAAGAAGGCTACATTTAAGTCTACTTTTACTTTAACTTGAAGACAAGTGTTTTTTTCACTAGGCTGTATGCTTTAAAGGCTACATTTATTCTATCGCTGGTATTAAGACATTTTCAGATAACAGCTTGATAATTTGGAGCTAAATAAACATTTTTAAGCAGCAGCTCAAATCTGATTTTAGTTAAATTGTAGGTTATTGAAAAAAAAAATACTGTCGCCTAATTGGCTTGGTGTTTTATTTGGAAAAAGTAATACCCGGAAGTCATGCCATTTAATTTTGGCTCTCTTGACATTACGCGCGCTTCAATGCCAACTTACTGAAAGCGCACAGACGCACTCTTCACAGCCAAACAGTGGCACTGAACATAGAATAGGCTACTTCACGCTGCAGTCTGAGCAAACATTTTTTTAATTTTTTTGTCAACAGAAATTTGTACATTTAGTAGTTTTTACGCGCAGCGCCAGACCTTCTGGTGACTTGCGTTTACTTTGAAACGGCACAGTTAGTGTGGAAAATCTCGATCACCTGGGCTGTTTTTGTAGACACTAACATAATGTGGGGGTTCCACAGGACGCGGTATGCAGACTGCAAAGGCTCGGAAGCCAGCGAAGAGACGCAGATTGTAGTTAACATCGGCGGGGTGAAACAGGTGTTATATGGGGACGTGTTGAATCGCTACCCGGACAGCCGGCTGGCAGAACTGGTGGACTGTTCACTAAAGTCTTCTGAGGAAATACATTTACTATGTGACGACTACGACCCTGACACAGGAGAACTGTATTTCGACAGAGACCCCGAGGCATTTAAGTGTATAATTGAGCTTTACTTTTATGGGGAGATACACATGAAAAGAGGCATCTGTCCAATTTGTTTCATGAAGGAGATGGAGTTTTGGAAGATCGACTCTGAATTTCTGGATCAGTGCTGTAAAAGCAACCTGAGTGAGGTCGAGGATGAACTTGCAGAGATTGCGGAGAAAGTGAAAACTATCCTGGTTGACCGAGAGGGGGATCCGTCTGCGGTAGGCTGGCAGCGCTTCCAGGCTTTCCTCTGGAGGCTGATGGAGAAGCCGGAGTCGTCGCTGCCTGCGCGCACACTCGCTATAGTTTCTTTCATCTTGGTCCTCGTTTCCTCCGTGGTGATGTGTGTCGGGACCATCCCCGACCTGCAGGTAGAGGACTCGGAGGGTGAGCTCACCGAGAACCCCACTCTGGAGGTCATCGAGACGGTGTGCATCGGCTGGTTCACTATTGAATACCTCCTGCGTTTCACCTCCTCCCAAAACAAAGTCGAATTCGTCCTGTCTTTCATGAATATCATCGATTTCATGGCGATCATGCCCTTCTTTGTGGTGCTGATTCTGACCTCTTTCGGGGCAGGCATGATGGAGCTGGCTAACGTGCAACAAGCTGTGCAGGCTTTACGTATAATGCGCATTGCGCGCATTTTCAAGCTGGCACGCCATTCCGCCGGACTCCAGACCCTCACATCTGCCCTGAAGAGCAGCTTCAAAGAGCTAGGACTTCTTCTCATGTACATGGGCGTGGGGGTTTTCCTGTTCTCTGCACTGGGCTACACTATGGAGCAGAACCACCCGGAAACCTTGTTCACCAGCATCCCACAATCGTTCTGGTGGGCCGTGATCACCATGACCACGGTGGGCTATGGAGACGTCTACCCTAAAACCACTCTGGGTCGGTGCAACGCGGCCATCAGCTTTCTGTGCGGGGTGATCGCCATAGCGCTGCCCATACACCCCATCATCAACAATTTCGTCTTGTTCTACAACAAGCAACAGGTGCTGGAGACCGCGGCCAAGCACGAGATCGAGCTGATGGCTCTGCGCTCCGGCGAAGGCGAGGGCGCGCTGGATGCTTTACCCGGCGCCCACAAGCACGTTTGCAGCGCAGGGGTCTGGGACATCGCCATGCGGTCCTGTCACAGCGACACACACATCCCCTTACTGAAGGAGCCGAAGGGTGAGGCAGGGGTCCGGGCCCGGGCCCCGAGCATGGACACAACGAGCTTTGAAAGCACAGCCGAGGAGGCCACTGAATGTTTCATCCCTGCATCATGTGCATCGACAATAATTTAATTATTTGTGTTTGACTCTTTCAAACTTCACCACTTGTGTTAATGATTCAATGATGGAGACATGCTTGTAAATAGCGTCGAATAAATATTTGGACTGCAGTAACGCTCTCCAAGGACACACAATGCATTCGAGGAGTCGAGACTATTAAACACGTGTGAGATATTGACTTGATGTTCTGTGCCTTTGCGCAGTGATTCCCTGTAGGCCGAGGGCTTCTGTTTGGACTGAAAATACATTAAAACCCCCAAGTTGGCTTCTTATGTAACACCCATCCCGGATCCTCACACTATACACTGCACTTTAGCGTTCATCTGTACAAATATATGTATAGCTCATTACAATGAATATTTTTGTTGTTGTTGTCATAATAAAGATCGACTGCTCCTTCAGGATAAAGGAGATATATTGTCACCCCAGGACATGTTTATGAAGGCATCACAACAAAACACACGAGTAAACAACGGTTGGTATTATGGCCTAGTGATATAGATGCCATACTTTTCAATTAGGTCACTGTAAGGTCAAGGTGATGGGTATGGCAGGGAATGTAAAAAGCAACATTTCTTCCGGGCTGTGTATTTCTGTTTCTGCCTGTGATCTTATTGTCATCATTATTAAAGGTTCACATATGATGCTCATTTTCAGGTTCAAAATTGCAATTTGGGTTTCTGCTCGAAAACCTTTTCATGGTGTTCTCTCCAAAAAAAAACTTTATATTTCTCATAGTGCAATTGCTAAAATCTCCTCTTTTCAGCCTCCGTCTGAAACGCTCTGTTTTCGAGTGTGTATCTTTAAGACCCGCTTTAAGAGGCTTCTCCCCTTATGACGTCACAAGCGGAGATAAACCGACTGGGGTTGTTGAACACAGGTTTTCAGAAAAGTGGAGGAGGAGAAAAAGAGAGGGGTTTTCTTTTCTCATGCATTTCGAGTCTCTAGGCACACAAGAGGGACCCATATTAAAGGCCTACTTCACCGGTTTGAATATGAAGGTGTATTGAATTCTGAGATCCTATGTAGTATAAATGTGCAAAAAAAATTAAAATCGGTTCATCCTAGCCTGAGAAAAGGCAGAAAGAGTGTTTTTTTTAACCCTATATTTCTCTTTCTCGTGACATCACAGAAAGAGAAATATAGGGTTAAAAAAAAACTTACTTTGTAAATATTACTGTGATGTCTTTTACTGTGACATCACAGTAATATTTACAAAGTACGTTTTTTTAACCCTATATTTCTTGTGTGTTATACCGCTCCTTATTCGTACGGTGATCACTTGTATAGTGGCACGTTTCATAAAGCCGATCTCTAAGTCTCTCGCTCTGCATGTAATCGGCAAATAAACTTTTCGGGGATCCCGAAACTGGTATCCAATCAGAAGAGAGAACGCTACAGACCGGCACCCGTCTCAGTGCTGGTGCACGTGCAGAGCGACAGATGGGTGAATGTTTATGCGCCTACAATGGCGGAGCAGGTAAAATCCTTCCCAATGTCTGTTTTGATGGATTTTATCATGTTTTGTCACACTTATGGATCTGAGATGACGCTAGATAACTCGCTGCTTGAATACCGCATTGCATTAATGTGGTGACGTAGGGACGAGGGAGGGGACCGCTAACTGCATTAACTGGCAGAAAGTTAGCTAAACTAACCATTCCGCTTACTGAACCTTTATAAGTCACCTGAAAAAAGAGTGTAAAAAAGACATATAATAGGCATACATAAATAATGAGATGAATGAATTAATTAGTTTTTTTCTAATATATTCATCAAAATGGTATGCAAGGCAACCAGGTTTATTAACATCAACAGAGTGGCAGTCTCTGCCTATGAAACGTGTGGCAGTGTATTGACGCTTTTATTTTGCTGAAAGGAATCAAAGGCTAATGCATCTCTCATATTTTAAAAAGGGGCTCTAAATTGGCCTAATGGAAGATATGTATTCCAGGTGACATTGTCAAAGTTTGAAAAGACTCCACTCCTACACCATTAGTCTGATTGACATCAAACTTCCAGCAAAATAGAACAATCTTACATAAGTTGGCCCAGTGGGGGAACTCTAATTAACGTCCCACACATTCAACGCAAACGTCATGTCTCAAATGCCTGTGTTAGATTTGTATTGCAACCTGGGGGGATCTTTTATGCCTGTGCCGAGTTTGAGTTTGTCAAATTTCTTTAAATGAGCACAATGTCTTGAATGTAAAATATACAGTATGCCTTGTGAATGGATTTTTCTGCCAAAAATGATGCAAATGAATAGAAAAATAAAAAAAGGAAACATTAAGAGCAAGCGGGTAGACTGAGAGTGAAATAGTGCAGTGAAATAAGTTTAATATTTCCCCTTAACACTTATGTGGAATCCTCTCCCTCACCTTAGCCAAACTCCACAGCAAGGGCTCCCAACTTGGTTCCCAAGTTTTCATTTTTTATAAATGTAATATTCATCCACAAACTAGCTAACTGCAAGTTCAACAACACTACTTGATATCATAGCCTACTATAACATTGAATATTGTTCTTTTTTATTCATTCAATTAAGAGTTCTTAATTGCAACATTGTTTTCATGCACTCTCAATTGCAATTTGTTTGATATTCATATTTTAATATTTTTGTTGACTGATAACTTTTCTTCAAATTATTTGCAAGAATCCTCAAATGAACCTCTGAAGTTTTATGTTTTGGGGCTTGAAGATGCAGATTTCTTGGCTCATCATGTGTTTTAAAAAAGTAACAATTTGGTCTGATTGGGGACCTTAAAGTAAAGGTCAAAAAATGTAACTTCTTAGATAACTACATCACATTTTAATGCAATAGACTAGAGAAAGGCGATACATATTAGTGCTGCTCTGCCTACAGGGCGTCTGCATTAATCACAGGGACAAAATGTCAGTTTGTTTGATTAGTAAGAGGACACTGATTTATTATTAGCAACCTCTTCGGTATAGGCTTATGCTTTTCTCCACTGAGCTACAGCCTAAGTTATGCAGCATGAGAGAGAGAGAGAGAGAGACAGCGAGAGAGAGAGAGAGAGAGAGAGAGAGAGCGAGAGAGAGAGAGACATTAGGAAAGAGGTCAGGCAGGACTCTGCAGGCTGTCCACCCACTCACGTCCTATACAGGACTTTGCTATCTCCACTGGCCAGCAGCAGACTCACACCATGTCAAACCCTGGGAGAAAGGCCTTTGTACGCGCTGACAGGTGGAGCTCGAATGTCAAAGGCACGCATTGTATTATAGAACAATGTTCCTTCAGCAGATGCACATGCAAATACACATGCACCTTCACGTTCAAATTTAGATTTTGAAAGCACACGCCACGCCACACACAAACACAGTGGCTGTAAACAAACATATTTCAACCACCTACCTACAAGTGCACACAAATAATTGCTAACACATACACGGACCGACATACACAGACAGACACACACAGATTCACGCAAAAGCAAACACACAAGCACACACATGCACACACGCACACGCACACACACACACACACACACACACACACACACACAACTTCACCCCATATGCACACAGCCACGTGTGATCCACTCTGAAGTGACCTGCTGTGATCTGCTGAATAATCACCAATTTACAACACCCACATATTAGTCATGTTGGCGTTTAAGATGAGAGCTTGTTCCAGTGCACTTACTCAAAATTGTGCTCATTATCCCTTTTAAAAATAGCCACAATTGTTATGACAATATCCTGCCCGGCTAATGGGTGTTGTTACTAAATCAATAAATTGTTTTCTGGATGCTCATAGGGGTTATTTCCTGAGACAGGGGGAGAAGACGGGTCTATTTTTTAACAACAATTCTAAAGATATTGTGGGCAAGTCGACATACTTGCAAGTTTTTACTTGACTGAACAGACTTCGAAAACATTTTTTTCTGATGCTTGTGTATGTGCAACACGGATTTCTGAATCCTCGGCACAAACTGAAATGATCACAATCTGTGTGGGCGTGCGCTTGAAGAACGTTCCTGAAATTGTCCAGCTGGAGATTCATGATTTATTTATGTGTTTAAGGTTAAAGGAACTTTTCCGACATTTCATTCCACAACGGAGAAGAATAATTAACAAGGCAACGACAGGTTTGTCTCAGAATCCTTACTACATGCTGTGTATGCACTTCAATATTTGATGTGTTGAAGTGTGCAGTGTCAAATTGTGGATCCCGTTTGTATGGATGCTGTGTAAATAAACAGAGTAGATACTGACACTGCTTTACAGTAAATGAAGCAGTAATATCACAGTAGATATGCGTAGAAAGATGGTGTCAATTACACGTTTTTGTTTAGTTTGGGGTATTTAAAGCTATTCCCAAAACTCACGTGTTCCATTCAGCTGACTTCCAGCTCTAATTGCTTCCTGGTGACATATACTGTCATGATGGTATAGAGTTACATGACAGCACAAACACACACACACACACACACACACACACACACACACACACACACACACACACACACACACACACACACACACACACACACACACACACACACACACACACACACACACACAGACCCACCCACCTACACACACAGACCCACCCACATACACACCCGCCTACACACCCACACACACACACACACATACACTAGACGTTCAACACAACCTCATTAGGTTATGCATGATTTTTCTCAAACAGCTGTTTTGGTGTGAGGTTCTTTATTGCTGTTTGATGAATGTGTTGAAAGTGTTAAACTAAGTTATTTTCAGTGAGAGCAGTCTATTCCTCTGTCCAATTCAAATTTCCACACACCATCTGGGTGTTTTTAGATACAAAGTGTGCTATAATCATTTAGCCAAGTAGGAGACTATAATTGAAAGGTCCGAAACCCCGAACACAAAAGTAAAAGAAAATAAAATACAAGGAAAAAATAAATTGAGGAATAAATAGAAGAAAAAAAACAATGAACAAAATGGGAGGCATTCACGCACATCATGGATAAAATGTTGCCCTCAAGACCACATTAAAAGCAGATTATGCCTCGCCTCCCAACGGTTTAATGGCATACTTTATTCTAATGGATTCACATCCTGCGGGAAGGTGGTCAAACACATTCATTCATTTGATAATAAGAATGTGTGTGCATAATGACAGGGCTTAACAGCTCACCCCTCTGGGCCTTATCTCTGGTTGAGAGATATTTTCAGCTGTAGCGGAGGGAAAAGGTATAATCTCCCCCATGTCAAATTCAGAAGAAGAGTTAAAAACATGTTCCAGGAGCATTATTGTGTGCAGAATGAGTTTGATTTTTCTTATTTTTTTTTACAGGAAGCTTTAAAATACTGCGTAGGTGCACACCTGGAGGCACTTTTATTCAGGCAGGGAGCTGTATAAAATTGCAAGACAATAATTACATAGATTAAGTTTGACCTTCTACAAAATAACCGGATGGGATGATGCACAGAACCCACTCAACACGTCCGGAAGAATGATTTCCATATCTTCTTTTCCCCTTAACTTATCACATCTTCAACTCCTATTATCTAACTTCTTGTGCAAAATCCTCATATCTACCCCTGTGGTTTTAGAAGAAAACGGTTTAGAAATAGCTCGGCAAATCTATGGATCCAGCAGATAGCACACTTTCATTATCCCTGACAATGTATTATCCACTCAATGGCTTCGCAGCTGCCTATGCCAAAGATGTCAATGCACAATTGTCAAACCAATTAAATGAATACAGCTCTGCCCTTCAAACTTAAATACTGACCAGAGAAAGTGAAGTGCAGCCTTCTGATGTTTTCTGGCACGTTACCCCTGACTCCATGAAGATGCAAAGAGAATTACAACTGCAAATGGAACATGGGAAAAAGTGAAATGCCTGCAGAGTTCTGGCTTTTCCTAACAAAGATGTGACGTGTTGCAAAGCTTTTTTGCTCCTTCAGGGAGTTGAATGAGGGTTTGCTAATGCTGTGTTTCCTCGAGACGGCAGCAGGGGAATACTGAGTGATAGTTATGGGTGTAACGATATGTGTTTGTGTGTGTGTGTGTGTGTGTGTATGTGTGTGTGTGTGTTGTAGATGTGTGTGCCCGTGAACTCACAGTTTCAAATAAATCTGCAGTGACTATCCATGTAGTGGTTTTATTACCTTTTATCTGCTAATGAAAACACAGATGTGTGCTTAGAGAATGCAAAACTGAATGCAACATTGCTGGGATAGCTATTTTACAAAATATGAACAATAGAAGCCTTATAAGCCTTTTTAAATCTTCGAGATTCCTGAAAACCGTACACCTGAGAGGAATATAGAAAGAGAGGTTGTGTGTGTGTGTGTGTGTGTGTGTGTTCAGGAGTGCAATACTTCCCTCGGTCTCGCTGTAAGCTCAGTATCTTGAGATTAGCCAGAAAAGTTATAGCCTAATTTTTTCCCCCCAGGTTGTTATCTGAGCAGGGTTTTACTGCGCCTTTTTATGTGGGGTACAGACTGGGGCCACTGCAGTGTAATGCTGAGCTTCTGGGAGGTGAAGTGGCATTAAATCAGTAAAAGAAAAGATGAAAAATAGATATCTGTGAATGCTCATATATGCTTTGTGACAGGTCTGATACCTGTCTTATATCAGACCTCGGCTGTTGTAAAAATCCAGCCAAGTATCTGTGTGTAAAGGCACAGGGGGAAAGTTGGCACGCATCGAACGCTCTCTTCTGGAAAATACCTGCCTGCTTATTATTATCTGTTATGCATCATATTTATGAACTAATTATATTCCTTTAATCGGTTATATTCTCTCATTATACTTTATGGGCTTTGTTAATTATCGTCCAGGTGCCTTGGTTATATAGCATTAGATATGGAATAGCCTGCACAGTGGACCCGAGTACAACAAGCTAAAATGCTTGCTACATTGTCATTGTTTGTTCTGATTCTTTTAATTGTACCACTTCGGAACTTAGTTGTAAACTACAATGCCTATAAAAAACGATGTATTGTTACAACACTGGTTTAAAGTGGATTCAATATGTTTTTTTTATATAGAAAAATACACTTTAAAGTGTAAACACAATATTTCTTTGGGTTAAGTTTTGCCACGATACTGACTCATAAAAAGTATAGGACCGTCCAGATACAGGTGTATAGGCAATTTATTGGGTGCACGTACAGTAGCCTAAACCATTGCCATGTTATACAACAGTCCTGGAACAAATAAAATGAATCTTTCATCATCAGGCTATGACTGGAACATAAAAGTTATCAATCAGAAATGGTGTGGTGCAGCTTGCATATATTGCTTCATATTAATCATCTATCATTATTTCTATATAAATCTCTTCCTGTTAAAAAAAAAGGCTGTTGCCATTGAAATCATTTAGAAGAATAAGACGATTTGTCTCCTTGTCAAGGGTCAGATGAAAAGATCAATATCGCTCTCATGCCTATGAGAAATATGAAACTAGAGCCAGCAGGCGATTTAATTAGCTAAGCTTTCTACCATTTGTGACATAACAATTTCTCTGGGAACAACAAGTTGAGCAAAAATGCTGCTCAGAAGAGCTGTGCGGATGGATATACAGTATCATGTTCATTAATGGGCTAATTAAAGAACTTTGGATATAGCCTTGCTAGCTGTTTACTCCACATGCCTGTCTTTAAGGTATAGGCTAATCACCTTCATGCTCTTGTTTTTTTCTTAATATGAAGACCTGAGAGTATTATTGTTGATCTTCCTGTTTAACTCTCAGCAAAACTTTTGAAATAGTCCTTAGAAAGCAAAAATGTAAATTCAAAATATCAATTAGAAAAACCCACAGATTCAGCTAGCTGTGAAGGTCGCAAGTATGAGTCAGCACTATTTCCCTAAGGTTACGTTTGGACCACCTTCCCTGAGATAATGAGAATAATGTGAAATCCCTCCTCAAGGTTCAAGGTTCAAGGTTTTTATTAAATGTCCCACGAGGGCACATTTGTGTACAGCAGGAGAAGTTTAAAGACACACGACAAACAAGACATCAATGGACACAATAACACAACAATATATACACAAGCCTGAGGAGACACAAAGTGCATACAAATAAAGTGCCAAGAAATAAAAATAAAAATAAATAAAAGTCATCAACAACCCAAGATATAAAAATAAAAATAAAAGTCATCAGCAACACAAAATAAAATCAGCATCAGCAGCATTTACCTGCTGCTGGCCGCATTGATTGCCCGGATGGATGATGGGATGAAAGAGTATTTGTATCTGTTTTTGGTGATCTTCGGTACACACAGACGAAGGCCAGATGGCAACAACATGAACTCTGAGTTGAGTGGATGGGTATTATCATGTCGGATGTAAAAAGCTTTCCTGAGCAGCTGTCTATTGTAAAACGGATCGAGGCTCTCTAACTGGATACCAGTGATTTTAGAGGCAGTCTTAACAATTTTCCCAAGATAATTTTTATCCTTGATAGTGAGGTTACCGTACCAGCAGATGACAGAGAAGGAGATGACAGAATGTATATATGCACAGTAAAACAATTTCAAAGGCGTTGCTGGCCCCTCTTGCACAGCATGTCCATGTTAGCATCAAATTTCAGATTATTATCGATAATCGTGCCCAGATATTTGTAGCTGGGCACGATTTCCACAGGCTGGCCACAGATGACGGTGTTCTCGGTGGGATGGGGGCCACGTCTAAAATCAATACAGAGCTCTTTTGTTTTAGAGATGTTAAGTTCAAGGAACGCATCGTTGCAGCAGGTCAGGAAGTCCTCTTCAACCTGGCCATGCCCAGTCTCATCATTATGGAGTAGGCTGACAATGACCGAGTCATTGTGATCTATTGGTTAAAAAATCCAATATCCAACCCACTAGACAAGGATAGGCTTAAGGTGTTAATTAGCTTCTCAACGAGAACATGGGGCTGATCGTATTAAAAGCAGAGGAGAAATCGACAAAAAGTAGTCTGGCATGCTTCTTACTCCAGATGTTTAAAAAGCAGATTAAGAAGAGTAGCAGTTGCGTCCCGGACGCCTCTTCCCTCCCTGTAAGCAAATTGAAAAGGGTCTAGAAGGCTCTGATGTCGCAGAGTTCTGCAGTCCGAAAGATAAACAAGTCTTTTTTAGTTAATTGAGTTATGTAAAACAAAAGTCAGAATCTTGGCAAATGTGTTCATGTTGCTACACAGTCATTTATCGCGTCGGGTCGGGTCGTTTGGATTGTCATTTAGTGGCACTGCTCTAAACATTACCAGCTGCTCTCATCTGGCCTGGTCAGTCTGAAATAACAACAACCTTCATATTTATGCCAGGCACAGTCTCCGGATGAACTTGGACTTTGAAAGACATTTCCACTGACGGCTTAAAATAACTAGATCAAAAGCCAACGTTTGTGTTAGGGCGCCTCAGTTGATTTTTAAAAGCAATCCATACGTTGCATTGCTTTTTAAGGCAAGACAAGGAAAGGCAACTTTATTTATATAGCACAATTCAGGCACAAGGCCCTTCAATTAGGCGGTGCAGAAACACACAAGAGAGATACAAAACAGCTCTACTTTTTATCAATGCTCGCATATAAAGAGTGACAACTAGGTCTGCCTAGTGTTTGGAACAAGTTGTCTGAGTCTCTTAGAACATGCCATTCATTGACGGTCCGAACTTGAGAAATTACAAACTAAGGACAAATATCACTTTATCAGCCATGTTCTAGTGGCTCTCTGTGATAAGTGTATGGACATCTAATTAAGGAAATGGGCCTCAATGCCGCAGTGATAGATCTGACCTGCACGCTGACTGAGGAACTCGCCCCTGCTCGATATTTAATCTGGAGACAATGATGTTTTATAGAGGGGAGAGGGGAGAGCTTGCTGCAATGATTACAATTAAGTTAGGGCTGCAGGTCATTAAAACAAAATGTATTGAGGGTGTCATGGGGATAGGATATACTGTATCTCTGTCAAAGATGTGCTCCAGCCGGCGTTTTCCATTCATCAGACTGTCGCATCTGTGTCTTTGCTCCTTGCTAATGTGTCATTTCACAAGTTAAGTTTCTTTAAACAATGTGATATCCATCTCATGAAAAATGTAACAGCCACAACCTGGGAGATTAATCGTTGCTCCTCACTTTTGAGTCATGAGTCTCTTCAGAGACGAAAGCTTTTGTTTTAAAGATAGCAACGTTTAAAATATTTATGTGCAGAGGACAAATACGTGCAAAAACACATTTTGATATGATTGGGTTTACTTGGAAATGCTGGAGTCATACCAGAGATATTATGAGAACATTTGTCTTTAGTAAACACCATTATTAGGTTTTTAGCTGGTGGTTAGATTAGTAGGCCTGGTTCCTGTCTCTGTAATAAAGGTAGTTAAATAGTTTACAATCTTAGGGAAAAAAATTACCATTGAGAGTTTGATTAGAATAGTAATGCCACCCTTATGTCTGTCATTTAAATATGATACTCCAGCCAGCAAGCAGTTAGCTTAGTTTAGCACTAAGATTTAGTATGTTTTCTTTCGGATCCAACATGACATCCAATATGTTGCTTAGCAAGCTCTAGATGTACTTGTTGGCATATTTGTGAGCACTGGAAACCAGTCTTTATGCTAAACTAGGCTAATTGGCTCCTGCTCCTCAATTACCGTAATCCCTGACATTTCTGAGGAATTGATTCCTTAAACGGAGATCTTCTGTTTGTAGAATCTTTAAGTTGTTACATTTTGTTTTTTTCCTTCATCTCAATGTGCCCAGACAAACAATCGGCCTGAGTCCCTTTCACATGACATATGATCTCCCCCTCAGTGACCTTGTTTCTACATGCTGCATTTCTGCAAACTGCTGCATAACTTAACGCTGACCACCCAAACAACAGGTGAAAGGTCTGTTTTAGGCACTGACTTAAACCCCACTAGACATATGGAGCCAGATGATAATCCACATTAGCTCAGTGTGAAAGGATGTCAGTGAGCAGAAAAAATTTATGGCAAAGGATGTGAGGAGTCATGGATTTAAACGTCAAACAGTGATAAAATACCTTGTCCCCGTATCTTGTGCCTCGAGGTAATTAAACACCCTCTGCTTCGTTTGTCCCTTTGCCTCGGTCGCTAGTTGGTGATTACACACGCACTGTGGGGATCAATCTGCCATCCCTGGAGAGAGAAATTACAGAGTAAGACACAGAAGGAGTATCTACCAGAACAATTTTTTACTCTTACAGCAGCCTCAGATCAAAGCTGCAGGGATCGTACACAGTGCATCGCTGCAGTGGAATATTTACATAGTAATTAAAGAGAGTGGATGTGTAACAGTCAGACGAGTAGGGGAGAACGGGGTTGTATGTCACACGGGTTGGTTGTCACAATCGTTATATCTCGGAACCAGAAGCCAGTCTGTGAAATTTTGGCATGTAAATATACAGAATTGGGATCAGAGGTCACCTACATAGTCTTCTTTGGAGTTAGACTGCTGAATTTGAGGTGAGAGGACTGTATGTGTTTTTCATGTCAAATTGAAAATATTTAGCTCCTCAGTATTTTTCTTCTACGCTTTTACACAATGGGTTTATAACAAAACACTTGTTACCCTAAAAAGGTGTAAAGGGTAAACCATAGTTTAGATTGTGGTTAGCAAGCTAATTAGTTGTCAGATGGTTGTTGGCCTTGATGCTAGCAAAGAAGAAATTCAAGTTGGGGTTGGTCGTCACATTTTTTGGGGGGTTGGTTGTCACATGTTATCCAAAGGCTGCAGCCAGAAAAGGAACCCAATAACGAAATAAATTGTCAAGCTGTATCCTCACTGAAACCCCAGAGAAGGAAAGTATAGAGCAGGAAAAGGAAGCTAGCATGCAAAAGAAAAGAGGGCAACAAAATCAAAACAACCCGGTGCATCCTAAACTAGACCAGCTGCCAAGGCTACAGTAATTTATGTAGGCCTATTTGTCAAACTTGACAATGCAATTAAACTTTCAAATTTAGTTCTACTTTCTTGCCTTCTTTTTAAGATTATTCACAGTAAGATAACATTGTGACAAACAACCCCATAGTGTGTGACAACCGACCCCTTGATGGGGTTGGTTGTCACAATGTGTAAGGGTGTCTTTGATGATTAATTTCTTCTTTATTACAATAAGTTAGAAAAAGTGAGGGGTACACATTTCCAGCCAACACCTTAAGCTTCAATTTAATGTAGGAATGACTATTGAAAGATGTTTAGGTGATGAGCAATTCTCACTAGAGTAAAACGTGTGCCTACTATACCCATGCATGTCATACATCTCTCTCTTCTGTGTCCTTTCCTGTATATCTCTATACTGACTGTAAATTAAACAAAATGCCAAAAAATAACCTTTACAAACGACGATTATCCTACCACTTTGTGTGCCGGCAGGCATTTTCAACCCGGCCTTTAAGTGTTTTGCTTCAAATGCTGTCTGCCAACACCTTTGCACCACCAGTTTCTTTCAGGCGTTACCATCACATTGGTCAAATAAATATTTCATTAGTAAAGGTACCACAGTGTAAGAATAGTAAATACCTTGCATCCAAAATTATGATTTAGTGAAAATTACTCACATTAGCGCCAGCACATCCTTAAAACACCAGCTAAACACATCCATTAGCCAAAATGGTCCATTCAATATATATATTGAATTATTAGATTGTTATAATTTATTTTATACAATTATCTGCATCACTTGCATCTGGTAAAGGTGGGGCTAATTTAAAATACATTTTACAGTCCTGGATATCTCGTGAAGTTTCCTCTGGAAATCAAAAAAGTTTTATCTAACCTTGTGTCATCTTAACCTATATAAAAACTCATCTTAATCTATTTGTCGATGACAAGTTCTATCATTAATCTGATTCAAAGTAAGCGGTAAAGTTCTCACATAATTGTGGTGGAGTAAAACGTACAATATTTCCCTCTGAAACATATAGTGACTTCAAAGTATAAAGTACCAGAAATAATAAAATACTCCAGTAAACTAGTATAATGAAGTACACCATCTGAGCAATTGTACTTAGTTACGTTCCATCTTTGCCCCACTTTTATTTTGGAAAGACAATTTGATGACACATTTTCTAAAGTAACTTTTTTATTATGTAAGCATACAACAACATGCCATTCACCCCCATTGTACCGGGGTGACGGTGGTTGAAAAACTATCAACATGGCTTGATACCACCAGATACAGTAAGTAAGAAAAATGGTATTTTGCAATTTGGGTGAATCAACCCTTTAAACAGAGTCTGTCTTCTAGGCCAGTTGTTACTAATACTGAGTTTCCAGCCTCTCATCAAGTCTCATCAGGTTCTTTGTTAAATCTTAAGCCAATAACAATCTGTGTCTGGCTGAGAATATGACGAATAGAATCCATCAACTGAAGCTTCATCTCCTCTCTTAATATGAGTCATCACCACTTATGTCCTCCATTAAGTCAGTGTTAGTGCAATCAGATCTCCTTTACAAAGTATTCCACTTTGGTCTGCATTTTAGCACGTGACTTGAGATAATGATCGATAAACAGCTCTAATATTTCTTTTTAAGGTGAACTTATATTCCATGAGCTTCATGTCTGTATGTCTGGGGTTATTGAGGGCGCCTCCATAAAAATATCTATTCCTGCAATAAAGTAGACTCAATTTGTGGCAGGGTGTTACACACGGCGTCCATCTAGGAGGAGCCTCCTAATAGCCCAATCCCCAGAGAACACAGGGGGCCATTTACAACAAACAATCATACAGTCGGGGAAGCGACCACAGTCCTCTTAGCTAATAATGAGATATTGCACAAAGCCAGCAGTGCCATTCTTTACCCCATGTTTACGTTGTCAAGAAGAGCTATGATTTATGGGCAGAGTGAATGAGATGAATACAATGAATGCACAAGGTCGTTATGATAAATGAAGATGCAGGTTATTGCATGGGATCGTGCTATACTTTTCCACACTCACCAATTTCAATGGCTTATAGGGCAACATTGGTTACACATGCTACATGGGGGCTGTAGGCTGCAATGCATGATGGTCCTGAAAACACAAACAATATGCTGTCAATCCTGTGTTAAAATGGTGGGAAGGTTGACAAAAAGGGCCTCCGTGGGAGTGTTTTACTGTCGTTAAGTGCTTGCATTGTAATTGCTTTCAGCTCCTGAAGGCTTCGGAAGTGTGACTGTTCTCACCCACCTTCCGGTAAGCTTTTAATGACTAACAACCAATTTTCTTACTTCGGCCTGAGCTCAAACACACACATCTCGTACAAAGGTAAGTGTGACCCTGCAAAATGTCAAGATTGAAGAACAAAGGTGCACCACTGCAGGGAATAGGTGTGTGTGTGTGTGTGTGTGTGTGTGTGTGTGTGTGTGTGTGTGTGTGTGTGTGTGTGTGTGTGTGTGTGTGTTGATGGAGGGCCATTTCGTTAGAAGGGAATTTGTGTTGGGATTTAGTTTCTATTTATTTAATTGTAAATTAAAATCTTTGGAACATCCCTTAACCAAAGTAACAATACTGCAATATAAAAGCACTTTCATAAAGCTTGCATTTAAAGTAACATCTGGAAGGAGTGTTTAATTGCATAGTGAGCGTAAGATGAAAAGATTGATACCTTAAAGTGGACCTATTATACTTGTATGACCTATAAACGTTGTTATAATGATTTATAGTCATGTTTAACCATACTAGAGTATCAAATAATTACGTACATGCATTTAGACGTATTCCCTGCTGACCGTCTGGGGTGGCTGTGCAGAGCGCTAAACACTAGGGCAGCCGGTCGAGAAATCACGTGTTCAAATCGGTTCAAATGTCCTGCCATCGTGTCGTCACGATTCCGGATTTTTCCATGTATGGTAACGTGCTGCTCAGGCAAGCTCCGGCCATGCCCACACCTTCCTGCTCTCAAATCTACCTACGCGCTGCTGAAATTGTTCCGGAAGGAAGGTAACCAATCACAACGGAGTGGGGTTTGCAGGAGGGG
This sequence comes from Ammodytes marinus, assembly GCF_949987685.1. Taxonomy (NCBI): domain Eukaryota; kingdom Metazoa; phylum Chordata; class Actinopteri; order Uranoscopiformes; family Ammodytidae; genus Ammodytes; species Ammodytes marinus. The sequence continues at coordinate 8,653,598 of NC_137223.1, read as the reverse complement.
GGGGGGGGGGGGGGGGGGGGTGTAGAGAGTTACTGCTGTGAGGGTGAGAGGAAGAGTGTCCCGAAAATCTACGTGGTTTTTTGTGATGTGATTCGTGTCAGGTTGGTCTATAGCAGTTTTTAACAAGAAATTAAGACCAGAAAAGTAGTATAATAGGAGATCTTTAACAATGGTCATCAGTAAAATGTTGTATATAGCTAAAGGCTTTTTTTTTGTGTATGAAGACTGAAGACAGGGGGACACAGAGAACCTGGCTCCTTCTACAGCTTAAAATATCTTCTTACAGGTCCCTTTATGCTCATTAGTGCTATTTAACTAGTTCTATCTTGTTTATTTAATCTGTTCAAAAAAACAAAGACAAACTCCAATTTGCTGGTTTATGGAAAATGATGTGCTATGTGACTATTTACGGACTGGGAGCAGTTACCAGGCAGCCAAAGGAGACTCCATGACGTTGCAATTAATCGTTTTTAATACTTTATGTACAGACTGAAAAAGCAAACTGTAATGTGGAGTAGGATTTTGTTATCTTTGGAAAGAGACAGGCTATTTGCCTCATATTTAACCTACATATATAACAGTGGCATGATTTGTATCATCTATCTTTGCCTGATACCAAATAAGCTTCTTTAGCAAGATAATAAACAATTGCTTTAAATTTCACTTGAAAGTATTGTCAGAAAAATTCACCTATTTATAATGAACCAATGAGCAAGAATACTTTGAATGTAGCTGGATGGGATGTACTGTTGGTATTTTTGTTTGCAATGTAATTTTAACAGTTTATGTAGTAGAGTAAAATTTACCCCACACTTTTTCTGAAGTCCCTTAGAATTGTACTTAGTTACTTTATAGTGAAGCCTTTATATATAGTTATAGTTTATTAATACATTCGTATTGGTGCAGAGCCAAAGAAAGAAACAAATTGAGCAAAATCAACAGGATTCATTGATATAATAACACCTCAAATGAAGCATTGCATTCAGAAATAGATAGAAAACGCAGAAAGTCCACACTGAGAATATAACCTGGAAATATTCACTGAGAGGCATTCTGTGTAAGCTAATACTCTCACATATGTCAGGTAAGTAGTGCACCATTATGTGCTAATGAACCGCTATCAAAGACGATCATGTCTCCGTCATTGCAACACCAAGTCAGAAAGGTCACAGTCCTTTAAACCTTGCCTGTGACCTTTTAGATTTCAGTGTCACATAGTCAGTTCAGTCATCGTTAGCCCACACAGCATGGCTGCGAGCAAGAGAGCAGGCTCTATTCCTAAACTGATCAGGGGGAGGGAAGTTTCATCCTCATTTATCCAAGAAAACGAGCTGTTTACACACATCGGAGCGTGTGGGGATTCGCAAGACCAGATGGAGAGTAAATGCCTTGTCCAAAGAAATGCAGCAGTTGTTAAGTTGTTAGAGAGTGCGTTTGTGAACTTACCCCCCATAACAGATGTTTACACCCAGAGGGAATTCTCATAAATGGGAATTAGGATTCGGACAAGCAAACCCACTTCCTCAACCTTTAACCTCCAGGGTACAATTCAGAAAGGTGGAATGAAATAAATACATCAAGCGTAAAAAGAAGTCCTTTTCCTGCTCTTTGGGGAGTATACAAACAGGGTTTAATTTTCATAAGTAGGTTCAATGTAGAGGCAATGGTTTATGTTTTATAAGAGTAGTAAATAACGTTTGGGTTGCACTAACTGTGATCAAGGCTTGAGGACAGGGGTGTGTGGGCAAGCAGGAGACACACACACTGCAAGATAGAGAGAGCTAGAAAGAGAGACTTAAAGAAAGAGAGAAAGAGATTTAAACATATCGGGAAGAGGTCAGTTGGAAGACTCAGCCATTGCACTGCCCACACACTCCCACATGCTCAACATCATTAAAAACACTGGAAACGATGCCGCAATCTGTGATGCAACCATCAACTGAAAGAAATGGGAAGGATCAGTTGTAAGTAAGTAAGAATCTATGGTAAGAATCTTAAAAAACACACCAAGGACACCACTGAAGTCCATTTGTTTTCTTAACTGTGCTCTTCATTAATGAAGACACCATAAATTATTATGAAGACGTCATCAATCATTTAAGAGAGAGTGATTAAACCTCTAGTTGGTCCATACTGTGAATTATACTCATTTACCTTGAGAGTATGTGTCTCACAGATTGTTATATGCATATAAATCAGAATATATTGGAATCGAGGTTTGCTTTAACACATTTCGGGTTGGAAATGACTGAGTAAATGGGTTCTTAAATGAGTTGCACTGTCTGTTCAGCTCAATACTTTGACAATCTATTTAGTATGTTACGCCACCCAGTGGGCTGGACAATATCCAAACTATCAAGAGATCGAGGGAAGACCATAAGAAAACAGTGCCAGGAAAAAAGATAAATCATAAAGTTTTATTTCCCCCTTTGACACGTGTGAATGATATATAATTTGAATCATTTTTTTACAGGGATGTAGAGGGTAAACGTAAAATAAGAACTATATATTTCTCCACCACTAATTTGGAATCAGTCCAAGATCACTGCCAGTAAGAGAGACCACTTGTCGGTTTTTAAGAGCTACGGGCCCTGCACATGTCACATCCTCCAAAAAGGTGACATCTTCAGGATGATCAGCGAGCCACTTCCACAGATACTCCATCTTCTCATCGCAAACCCAGGGGTTTCCTGTTAAGATGATTCGGAAAGAGGACTTTCTCTCATCCAGCAGCCCTAATGGGAAATGCTGCAGCTGATTCTGATTGAGCAGCAGAAGGTCAAGTTCTCGGAGACCGCGGAGGAGGGTCGCCGGAATCTCTTGGAGCTGGTTCTCCTGGAGGAACAGGTGGGATAGTTTGGGGTTGTGGGTGAAGATGGTAGGACTCAGGGATCTTAATTTGTTACCAGCAAGGTTCAGTGACTCCAGGCAGGGCAGGTTCTTCAGGGTGTCAGGTTGCAGGTCTTGCAGATCGTTGTCACTCAAGTCTAGATCCTCCAGCTTGGGCAGCTTCTGAAGCAGAGCTGCGGGCACACCTTTTAAACGGTTTCCAGACAAGTCCAGCATGGTAATGTTGCTGTTGTCAGGAAACCACTCGGCATCTGCTCTTTCAAGGAGATTATTCTTCAGCACAAGACTACTGAGTGAGGCATGGCTGAAAACTTTCGGAGGAAGATAAACCAGCCGATTACCCGTCAGATCCAACAAGTCCAAGTGAGGTACGTCTTTTAGTAGATCTGATGGGAGATTCTTTAGGTTGGTGTGAAACAGCTGGAGGTTGCTCAAAAGGGGCATAGCACTCAAATGACTAGCTGTAATACTGCTCAGATTGGTGGATTGGATAGATAGTTGAGTGGTGTTCGAGGATAAACCATTTGAAGGGAAATGAGTGAGGGAGATTTCGCTGCACACCACCTCTAGACTGGATGGAAAGGAACAGGAGCACAGATCTGGGCAAGAGTGGGCTCCTCTTTTTTGGGAACTGCCTTCAGCCAGTGCCGTGAAAGCCAGGCCCAGGAGTATCCACAAGTTCATCATGAAAGCACTGCATAAAGAAAACATATACCGTATAAGAGAAAGGTCCCTACATAATCAAACTACAATGTGAAAATCTGATGATAAAATCCGTAATCCTACCTGCAAGGCACAGCAGAATCCTTCTGTTTTTGATTACGGACCAGATTTCTACAATGTTGAGTACATTTGTACCCACCAGTGAGTCAGGACAAAATGTTGCAAGAGGCAAACAAACCTGAGCAAACAAAACCAGCTCATCAACTGGTGAGTGGTAACTTGTTTTTGTACTTTAAAAAAGTTAACACACAAAATACAATATTTTACCTCTTCTAGAACATTTTGATTATATGATGATGACATTTTGGTGAAATAATGTTTGGTATTTCAAGTGTGATTTGTAAATCATTGATCTGTGCACAAGTTAAACAAGTGAGATATATAGACATATGATGGTGTCTGTCAGGAAGACCTTCTCCTTGTTCTTCTCAAGCCACCTCTAGAGGTACTCTGCCCTCCCATCACACACCCGCGGGTTGGCCGAAAAACAGCTAAATAAACTAGGACAATGTTTACATAATTTGGTACTTTGGATTTTTTAAATGGGGTGAAGGAGGAGGACAAGGGAGGTAGCATGTTAGGAATAAGTAAATATATGTGGTCACCAATTTAAAATAAGTTGGATTTGATTTATATTTCTGGAAAATGCCAAACTAAGCTAAGATACTATTATTTAGATTCATATTGGTGTAAATACATAATAATTGCATCAATATTTAATTTTCTGTACACCTCAACAATAAAGCAACAAAGCGTTTTTCTGAAATATCAAACAATTTATTAAATGTGAGATTTAATTTGAAAGTAATACACTTCAAGAAAGACAAAAGCTCTTAAATGCTCTCTATACTCAAATGCTTAATTATACATTAACATAACACTGACAGAAGAACATTTTTCAGTGACAGCTATGACAGGCTGTGGTGGTTACATTATCATATCAGATATTAACCAGTGTGAGGAATATTTTATATTAAGATTTAGTTGAGTTCACTTTCTGTCAGAGACATTACTGAGCGCCCCATCAGAGATGGCGGACTTGCACATATGATGGTGTCTGGCAGGAAGACCTTCTCCTTGTTCTTCTGAAGCCACCTCCAGAGGTACTCCGTCTTCCCATCACACACCCACGGGTTGGCCGTCAGGTCCAGCCCCTCCTCATCCAGGGATTTTAGCGGGTCAAGCAAACCTGTAGGGATGTGGCTCAGTTGGTTGTCATCCAGACTCAGGAGTTTGAGCTGAGGGAGTTCTTGAAAAAGGTTTTGGGGGAGTTTGTTGAGCTTGTTCCGAGAGAGGAACAGATAGTTGAGGTTTTGGGTGCTCTGAAGTATGGATGCGTCCAGGGTGTCTAGCTTGTTGTTTTGCAGGTTTAGCCTCTCAAGTTTGGTAAGCTGGTCCAGAGAATTTGCAGAGATCTTCTCCAGAAGATTGTTGGCAAGGTCCAGACTGTCCAAGTGGGGCAGCTTCTGAAGCAGAGCAGCTGGGATCTGGGTCAAGCGGTTCCCAGATAAGTCTAACCAGGTGAGGTTGCTGTTATCAGGAAGCCACTCAGCATCAGCTTTTTCAAGGAGATTATTCTTCAGCACCAAGTTCCGAAGTGGGGCGTGGCTGAAGACATCTGCAGGCAGGTCAGATATTTTGTTTCCAGTGAGATCCAAAGTGTTGAGGCGAGTGACACCCCTGAGAAGGTGGGAGGAAAGACTCTGCAGGTGGTTGCTGTACAGGTGGAGGCCTTCCAATAGGGGTGTGGGGTTAAGGTGATTCTCAGAGATGGAGGTGATGTTTGTGAACTGGATGGTCAGCAGGGTGGTGTTCTTGGGGAGACCCTCAGAGGGGTACTCTATCATGGGAACCTCATTACAGACCACCTCAGCCCTCCTGAGGTAGCATTTGCAAAGTGCTGGGCAGGAGAGAGTGCCATGGCAGAAATATGCCAACCAGAGGAAAGCAAGGGCACACCAGGTCTTCATTACTGTGAGACAAGAAGGGAAGGACACAGACAATTAAAAATGAGGAGGAAAATAGTTTATAGGACTTAAATATCCCACCACTGCAAAACACAAATAACCCCACAAATCAAATCCAGTTCATGCACATGATTCTCAGTAACAAAATTTAACTTACTGTGTTTTTGTAGTTTGATGACTACCGCCCAGACTGCTCCTTATATCAGACTCTGCAGTGTTCTCTTGCAAATTACTGTGTCATTTAGGGAGGACAATCCCCCAAACTAATCATTACTTACTGAGTAAACACGGACTAGTCACTACACAGTCATTCGTCAAGGACAGGCAGTTGCAACAGACTGTGTGACTACAGGGAATGTACAAGACTTGGAAACTTGGTTTAAGTTGATTTACTGAATAAAATACGCTAGATCTGCACAAATGAGCTGATAGTGAAATATGGCGTTGATGTCCTCGTGTGAATGTGCACATATTAAGTGTACAGTTGTCTGATGGTTTGCCACTTGCCAAAAAACTTAGATAAATGTTTACATTATTTTGCACTATGGATTTTTTAAATGTGGGGAAGGAGGAGAGAGGGAGCATGTGAGAAAGATGTTTTTGTCATGAAAGCATCTGCATATGTAAAAGTAGCCATTACATAATACTATACTGCGTTATAGTCCTTCAGAAACAGTTAATACTACCAGGTACACAAATTAGTGTGATCATTCTTTATGCAAAAAATGTCCAATGAGTTTAATATTATTTCGTTATGACTATACTTTAACATTTAAGTAGCATTTAATTGTTGTAACTGGTTGAATGTGAGCTCATTTTGACCATATCTTTAAAACAATGAATCGTATTTCATTAACTACATAATCCTTATCAGAGATTATGACACTTCCATAGGACATGGAACAGATGTACTGTAACATTGAAATATATATATTTTTAAATGTAATGCAGTACATGGCATCAAGTTCGGAACGTGGCAAAAACAAAAATGGTGAAATAGTTCAAAGGATTTCATCAATCATGATTCAATTTGTTTTGATGACTAAGACCAGATACGACTCAGATATACATGACATTTTGTACGACTGCAAGCGATCAAGTGACTCATGGATGCTTGACATATATTGCTGTAACCGTATTTAACCCAGAAATGAATATCAATTCACTTACCAGCAATTTGGGTAATCGAGCATCCCAAAGGAGGAACAGAGGATCATAGATAACAGATGAAGCAGAGTCAACACTCACTAGTGCACCATGTTCTTGACAAAAAACATCTATTAGCAAACCAAATATGCTACACTATGTTACATTACATAGACAGATTTTGCAACAATATGACCTTGAGGTTAAATGGAAACAGTGGGGGAGGAAGTGGTCAGTTAATTTATTTTAGTAAAGAAGCAATAGTCCTACAGCAATATACGAATAAATCCTGCACTGAACATGTGTGAACTAGGCCTAGTTATAATGCATGGAAAAGCCCACATTGTCTGTTATATTTTCCTTACATTTTCAATCATTATTAGCCCGAGCTTGTCGTATAGGACACCAGTATCTTGCCGTTTTCCGCTCTGGAAAGCTAACAAACGTAATGCTGTCTTCTGTGCAATAGTAGCCCTTTGAAGCTTCTATCCAAGCCTGGAATTCGTTCTTCTTTTCGGGGACAATACATCCATACTCTTAGATCCAAGATTGATCAGGTTTAGAGGTTCATGTTTTAAGCATTATCGATCTTTTCTTGTCGTTAGCTTTGATGCTAGCCTAGCAGGCAACATTTTCCATGAGGCTCTTGGAGAGGCTTTCAGAGGGTCTTTTCACTGGAGGGTCAATGCATACCTCATGACCCATGAAACAAAGTCAGAATACATTTTAATTTTGTTTATTTTTTTTACATTGAAGTGACATCACAGTTTTATTTTTAGCCCAGGTTGTTCTGAAACATACTGTATGTGTATAGCTTTGACAGGGTTGATGTTAAACAAATTTACAAGATAATAAATACAGGTAGACCAAATATAGTCGAAAATAGCTAACAGGCTAAGGTTAAGGTGTTAATAACGTTTTGCTGTAGTTGGTTGGGTTGACGTGGATGTTATCAATGTTGTATAGATATTGGTGGTTATAGGCCTATAATCAATAAGACTACATTGTATTTAATAAGCTCATATATTTTGTATATTATTGTAGCTATTTATTGTATGAAGAAATAGTATGGTAAAGAACAAGCACTTAACATATTTACTTTAGTTCAGTACATGAACAAATGCTCCTATTACTGGAGGAAACACACCCGTTTTAGAAAATGTTAATATCGGGTCTTGGCGATAGAAGAACAAATGTTTATTCATGACGAGGAGGAGGGACAGCAGGAGAGGGCTGCGTGCCACCTCAGGTCATAAGAAGAAGGTACAGCAGGTTTCACGCTGATTAACCAGAACACAGTCACACAGCTGATGGTGAGAATGGATCAGCTCTGCAGTATGAAATACGATTTTAGCAGATGGGCAATATGATGAACTATTGCATTATGTATGATGAGTGCCAGTTGGCTTAAGGCTGTTCTGAAAGATTTATTTCAGTCAAGCCCACTCACTCCACATGCGTTTTCGAGATAGAGACAAAGTTATGCTGGTGGAGTTCAAATAGTGTCTTATAATACTCAGTATTCAGAACACCTATGGAAGATCACCGCAGTATTTCTAAAACAATTCTGTATACTGTCGGTGATGTGCATGTGCAACAAGGAGTCTACATTGATCTCAGTGTCTCCCTTTGTGTGGTTTATCTATTGACATCCCTTTAGTATTCTCTACATTTCATTTTCTATGAACTTGAATTTTCTTTTACAGCTTTGTAATAGCCTACATCACACACAAAGATTAAAGACAATTCGTGAAAAATGAATTCTCAGGGTATCAGTTTATTTCAATTATTCATGAATGGTGAAAAGAAAAAAAAACACATATATTTTATTTCACATTATTCTGCCTCATGTTGCACTCATGACTGTGAACTCATTTAGAGGACAAGTTCTGTATATACTGTATAATGTATGGTGGCCGTGAAGGTCAAAAACACAACATTTCATAAAACACAACAATACAGAATCCACTGCGGTCAAGCCAGCCGACACGCTGTTTGGCTGTACGTTTATACTCTGTCAGACCTGGGGGGTATTCCATCAAAGTAGCTAAAGAAAGCCAGGCCTACCTGAAAAAAGCCAGGTTGATATGATACTAGCATCATCTCCCAATTAAGCCTTGAGTCGTTCCACTGAGGCAGTTCTCAATGCGGGGCCTGAAAAGCCTGACTTAGTGCACGTACCCTGGCTACATAAAAAGCCCTGATGAATGGATGGATGAAAAGATAATCAAGGGACAGCCCATTTCCCATAATGCCTTGCTCTGGACTGAATGTTATGTGGTTTTGACCGTCCATTTCATGAATACAGCTTTGTTCTTCATTATTAAACAAATGTGTCCCCCCCGCCCCCCAGTTCAATAATAAGAGTGTTGAAGTAAAATTGGCTCATATTGGGGACTCGCCGCTCCTTGTGACCGTCCTTTAATAATTAAAATCATTTTGTACTTGTTAGTCTTCCTTAAAGCACTTTTAATTGCCTCTACATAAAATATGCTTCACAAATAGACTTACAATTTACCAATTTTCTAGGGAGTTTTGTTTTCACTTTACTATTTGATAGAACACAGTATAGTGGACATGAGGACTTCATACAGCATGCACTCTACCCACTGAGCCAAAGCAGGGTTGCCCAATTTACCAATGTTTTAATGATGACCATTCAGATCACTAGACCGTAGGGCTATGATACCAATAGTTAAAAGTATGTTTAAAATGTAGGTGTAGGGATACTCGTGACCTTAATTGAATTATGGTTTGTGAAATGTTTTGTGAAATGTTAAAAGTGGTTTAAAGTGATTTCTGTCATGTCGTGTTTAGTGAAATGTGGTTCCGTTTTCTGTCATTTTGTTGTGTTTTCTGAAATGTCATTGTGTTTGTGACCTTCAGGGCCACCATAATAATGTGCTGCTGACTGATATCCATACAAATAAAACAATCATGTACTATGAGCTACACTCTCTGTGTTACAATACACAGAAAGACCACTTAATCCTATGTACAAATGTTCAAACACACATGCCTAACACCTCACAAACACAAATCCATGTGAGTCACTGCATCTGACAGAATAAAATGTCCATATGTTCGTCATTATGATCATCACACGAGGCAGTTTTAATCAGCGAGTGTTGAGCTGAGGTTTCTCCTTTTTGGTGTTTTTCTTGACAGAAAAAAAGGAAATCTCAAGTCTTATATTGATACTGCTCATTTTTCTCTATTTAAAATGACAAAAACAGACCCAGTTCTCATGACGACAGCCAGCTTCTGTTAACTAGCTGTCCGTGAATAGCATTTTTAAATTCATTTTTTTCAGTCTACTTCTCTGAAAAAAAAAATGTCCCATGTAGACACTGCCTCCAGACTTTGGCCATGAATCCGCAAAGATGAAAATACACATCTTTGATGGGCCGGGGTTAACTGTGAAGAGAGGAAGAGAAAAAGAAAGAATGTGATGTGAAAACCTGGGATGCTACCAACAGAATGGCTGGATTTCAAAGGTACACCCACACAAAATCCACACATATTACACCAAGGAAGCAATTCAGCATCCACACAATGCACGGGTAAAAGGCATACAAACCAGACGGATATGGGAATAATCTCGGTCTGCACGGTGGCAAGAAGTACAATATGAAAGCACATTTGGGGAAATACGCTTATTTGCTGAAGAGACATTGATGAGAAGATTGAAGCCACTCTCATGTTACTATGGCAACATGGTTAGCATAAATTAGCTTATCATAAATGCTGGGCTTATATAATAGAGTAATTATTAGTTTTTACATTGTTGTTAAGGAAACACAGTGGCAAATTGTGTTACCTTTGGACAGAGCCAGACCATATTATTCCCCTGTTTCAGTTATTCATGCTGAGCCTTGCAAATCAAATCACCTGTCTGCTGTATCAGTCTTCTAACGTAACTCTCAACAAGAAACCAAATCAGTATATTTCGTAAAATGAAAAACTCCTTGCAAACATGCACCTCAATTTTCCCCAAATCTATCTGTTTTTTTGTGTGCAAGAAGCATGTACATCAAGCACATTTTAAACTATTCTTGTAACAGCAACAAAGTCCAAACACTGAAATCACATTTTCCACTCAACTGTATAACTTAGAGAATCACACAAAAACAACATGCTTCTGGTCACATTAAGGCCTCCTCAAAACTGCAAACACACATGCAGAGGTTCAGTTACCCTCTGTGCCCCCTCCTTCACTTCCTTATGAAGAACATATCATCATCATCATCATCAATATCGACATCATCAATATCGACATCATCCAACGACCAACTCCAACCTTTCAGGCCAAACTCAAGCAACCTGAAAATTTAAGTATGAGTTTCAATGTGGGGTCCAACGCATTACACGCTTCAATAGCGGTTTTGGGAATACAAGTCAAGTTCCCCAGGGGGCAGTATAGAGCTGTGAGTAGTTCATTGAACAAAGCTGCTTGTTAAAATGTTATGACGTTAATAGGACACAGCAGTACAGTAACATGGAGGGCGGATGGTTGCCACAAGCTCTGCTACTTACAGCCTCCCAGCATGAGAGACATTAGAATGGTAGGGTCAGAGGTGGAGAGGTCAAAGGTCAGTGGAAGATGATACGCAGCATGGGGCCAGTGCTGGGGGATAAGAGCCAAGTTAGGTTGAGGCTGAGAAAGCAAACTTTGACAGCTAAGTGTCCTGATAAATCATACAAAATGAGACGGATACAGTTAGTGAATATATTGGTGCCATTTCCTACTCAATTAGGCAGCTACTGATGCTGTTCCATACACCACATTGGAGCTTTTGTGTTGCATATAGGGTAAGATACATGCAAATGATTTAGGACTCATGTTAAAAAGCAAAGCAGCCTGTGACAGCCAAAGCTTTGGGCCCCTTTCAACAGAACATGATCGAGAATCATCAACCAAGACAAGAATTTGGTAAGGTGTTTTGATTGTTTACTAAACGTAATTGTAACAAAAAAAAATACATTGTCTCTTTGTAAAAGATAGGCGCAGATTAAAATATTTCACCTTTGATTTTGTTAAACAAAAAGTGTAAAAGGACACAGATCACTGCAGTTTACAATAAATCAAGTTATCTTGTGGGGCCTCGGTTATAAAAGGGAAATTAAGAGAAACATTGGTAGAAAACACAATTGGGCTGCTGATAGTACCATGATTCCTAATAGTAAACATTTTTAAAATGACCATGCGGTGTACATTGTATTTAAAAAAAAAACATTAACCAGTATTTCTTATCTGATTTTCACTTTTTTAACAATCAAATCAATGACACCTACAACAATCTGTATAGAGGAAAAACCTGCCCGAACACTTAATCAATGCTCCCGAAAAAAGTGAATATAGCTATAAGATTTTGACATTACATATTCCTCAAGTCATAGTTGTATTCATAAACCTTTTTCAGGGGGACATTTTCTCTCTCGCTCATATTTTGTCCACATAGCCAATATTATATTGCCATGTGAATATTAGATTTTGTGGGTTAAATAAGAACTAAACATAATGAGCCTTACTGTTATTGTAAGCAGTCATGTAAAAGGCCCAGTCAGCGGTTCTTGAGAATGCCTGTTGTCAAAACCACTTTGTCAATATCAGTGAATATCTCCTCATGATCTGCTACCTGTACAGTGTGTGCACTGAAAAAAATGTCAGTGTTAATACACAGCCTAGGCTCTGTAAACAGGCATTTTGCTAGCTACAGTGGGCCCTCTTTGTTTACATACCGTTTGCTTACATACCAGTTTACATAGCCTTGGCTGTGTATTAACACCAAATTTCCTTGCACACACACACACAGTACGGTCCGGTAGCCGATGAGGAGATAGATACATTTACAAAAAGTGATTTTGAAAAGAAGCATTCTCCAGAATCACTGACTATACCTTTAATATGGGCGTAAGCTGTAAAAGCTTTTTTTAAGGATTCCGTTGAACTTTACCTGGGCTTCCCCGATGGCGACTGCTGCTGTTGTCTGCCGCTGGGCTGGATCTTGATGGCCCCGCGGTGGGCAGACATGCGGGGCGATCCCCTGGGAGAGACGTGCGGGGAGCTACGTGGAGAGGAGCGCGGCCTGGCTTCAGGAGAGCCGCGCGGCTGTGCTACAGAGGGAGGACTCAGGGTGGAGTTCTTCCTCGGGATGTGTTTGAGGAGGTAACTGATCCAACGCTGCTGCTCCTCCTGAGAGCTGGTCAGCAGAAGCAGCTCTTTGGCAGTGGACATGTCATAGTTCACTGTTGAAGAGAGAAATAAATAAATAGATAGATTAGAAACAGGGCACGGATGAGAAGGGATACTCACTTTTTAACAAGGGCTGGGAAAATGCTTCTGTGGCTTTTCATTTGGTACGAAAAATGATTTATTTTCAAAAAGCAAAAAATTGCAAACATATTCTGGATCCAGCTTTTATACTATGACAACGTTTCTGCTTTTCTCTGTTTTCTATATTTTTTTTTATAGAATGTATTTGTATATACTTGTTGTAATATAATTGTTAGTTGGACAAAACAAGCTATTCGAATACATCCTCTGGGGCATTTCATAGTTTAAACAATTATTAAACCAATCAAACTGTAGATAAATAAAATATTAATAAAATGATTTCCTGGTTGCACTTCTTAATTGAAATCTACTATAGTATGTTTCTAAAGTCATATAGCCAAAGCAAATGGCGGTTGCGTAAAACATGCCCAACAGGTGGTGATGTTCTTCTTCTGTAACTAATTAGACCACCTTTTGCAGGTGTGCATCCAAATAAATGTATTCCATCTTAATGTTGGGGGGGGGGGAACATTCTGGTTCCATGGCATACATGAAGGGCTGTATATTAAACTCTTGGGCGAGCACACTGACCCTTGCATGGCACAATAACCTCCTCCTTTCTGTCCAGGTGGTCTTTGTGGCACTTGGTGTGGCAGCGGCGGCACTCGAGGGCCGGCGGCGGCTTGAAGACGTGCCAGAGCGGGCGGGCGCAGGCCTCGCAGCTGGAGGGGAAGTGGTAGAGCGTGAGGATGAACTCGTGGCCCTTGTGGCTGATGAAGGAGGAGCGATCGCCACCCTGCGTCGCCTCCACTACAGACTCCTGTTCACGTTTAAACTCGCCCTCGTTGGCATATAGGATCTGGGTTGAAAAGAAAAAGAAGAACATTGAGATAATACATTTGTGGTTTGTTATTGGACCACATGGAGAGGGGAACCCGAAGGAGAAGGTGGCTTATTACCTGAAATATCCTCGGAATTTCTTTGGCATCCGCACGGTACACATCTGTGTGAGTGACGGGTCGCACATGAAACAGCTTACTGTAGGAGGGAGAGAGAGACGACAGAGTTAAGTTATGGCTTCTGTATAGAACCTCATCTAGACTAAGAATCCCCTGAAAGAAATGATCTCGACGGTAATCAGTAACGGGCAGTTCCGTGTGTAGCAGCAGCAAGATACAGTGTGCTATAATGAGTCAGTTTCCTCCTTTAAATAATTTGTCTGGTCATGTTTTGGTCATATACTTTGCCCTGATTTCATTCAGCTAATTTCAAGTTGTCACTTTTCACTGCTAATTCAAAGTCTGTCTTTTGTTTTTATTGTGTGTTTTATTTGTGTTGCTCTCTATGATATAGACTCTTGAAGAAAAAAGAGTTGTTACTACTGAAAGAAACTACTCTAATCTTATTTGAATCTATCCTTGGTTTTACAAAACGTTGCTTTGAATGACTCACTTGATGTCCAGGGTCATGAAAGGGTTGGCCTGCTCGTGGTCCAGTTCACTGTTGTAGAAGAGGATCTTCTTACTGCTCACAACTACAAACTGTAAAGGAAAGGGAAACATGGGGGAAATGACTCAGTGGTAAATGGCTATTACTAAGAAAAAAAAATCCGTAGACACAAGAAAAAAGAAATGGTGCGGTACATTACTTTTTTGTCCCAGCCAAAACGCTTGGTGTTCTTGGTAGGAAGTGAAATCCAACCCTTTGGCCTGTAGTCTAGTTTGCAGAGAGAGAACGAAAAAACAGGAAGATGTTACCACACAGAGGAGAACCGCTTCTAATCATGTGAAACACTTAAAAGAACACCTTGACATTTTGAAACTTTGGTCGCAATTTCCTTAATACAGACACACATCACGTCCTTGCTTACAACAAAAGAGCAAGCGTCAGGAAGCTTTTTTACTTGGTTTAGCAGAAGACTTTTCAGTGGGAACTACTGTATAACAGTTATAAGGAATACAGGCTACTATACAGCACACAATTTGGCAAGAGTTCTGGTGAGGATAAATAAACTAAAATGGGGAGCTTTTTATTTTTTATAGCCTGGGTAAAAAATTCCAAACACAAACATCGCTTATCTTTTGCAGTGGAATAAATTTGAACGAAGCAAGCAAACATCAAGCTGTGAGTATCATCGTGTCCAGTGAGCATTAGAGAGGATTAAAGCACAGCAGAGACAGAGTCAACAGTAGAGTAGAGGAATTAACTGTTAACTTTGCAGGGTTGAACATGAACCAAGGTTGAGGGGGGATATTTCTTTCCCCTTCTCATTTAAAAACACTGGAAATATTTTGATGGATACATGTTATAAACCAGTGTTAGATAAAGGAGAGCTTTCATTTTAATCCCCTTTTATTTTGAAGCACCATGCAGGGTCACCTGCGGATTCAGGCCCGGGAGGCTGTTGGTGGGTGAGGGCCAGGGGACAGGGGCCCTGCTCCAACCGCCCGTCACACTCTTGGTCATCGTCAGAGTCAGAATCAAAGAGAGTGTGAGCCGAGCGAAGGTTGGGCCGAGTGTCGATGCAGACCGATTTGTGTGTGCGCTGGTAGGTGAAGGACATTGATTCGGAGGTGTGGGAGTGAGTTATGCGCACTGCGTCAGACCCGGAAGAGAGAGGAGAGGAGGTGAAATGAAGGGGAAAGCAAAAGGAGGACGATAAAGGAAGGAAGGATAAAGATGGGGAAAAAGGTCAAAAACTATTGGCCTGGAAGACAAAGAGACTCAAAGTGAAAACAAAAAGGAAACTGAAGGAAGGCTGAGGAATGCAGATAGTACATGCAGGAGTATATTTGAATTGGATTTGAGCATTTGATTGTACACGTTGGTGCCCAGTTATAGGATATATATGAGTGTGAGGGGTTAAGTCTCCCTGTTCTACCTGGGTATCCGTCAGCCATAGGGTCATCCAGAGAGCCAGAGTCCAGGGAGGGAAGCCGGCAACGAAGCTGCTCTATGTCGCTGTCCTTACTGTCCAACGCCAGCTGCAGGTCCATACGCACCTGGTTCTCCTCTGCTATCAGCTGGATAACAGACATGAACAGGGTTTTAAATGCAGGTCAAGGTCTGTTTTGTTGTTGTTGTTGTTGTTGTAAGCTTTAGTCAGGTAAATTATAAACCACAGTTTCCAAAACTAATTTGGATATGGAACCAGGTAATAGCAAAGGCATAGAACAGTGCATTGAAGGAAGCTAATGTTAGATTCTCCAAAATGTGGGTATTTCATCTAATTAGATTTTAATCTTTTATAAAGCAATACAAATATATTTAAAAAAGAACACCTAATTAAATATCTGAAGCAAAACTATTTTGAAGGGCATTGATTCTCCCCTGTAATGAAAGTGTGAGTAAGTTCCCTCAATCCAATGTTCAAGTTTCTTCCCAGTGTTTCTTGGCGAGGCAGAGTAATAATTCAAACTCCTAAATATTTGTCTTTGTAAGGACAAAAATGGGGGAAATGACGTTGATTCGGTTTCTTGGAACAAATTTGGAAGCATAGTATATAAAATAAAGACATTACTATAATACTAATTAATAATCATGGCCTTTTGGGCCGCTACTTTCGATCCGAATAGGGAATCCTCCTCCTACAGTACGTGTCTGGAGCTGCTTTAAATGTGAAATCTCTGTAGATAATTGATGACTCACAGGGAAGATCAACAACCTTATTATTAAATCATGCATATTAATAAAGTAAAATAATTTAACGTCAACTTGTTATCTAGAGTATCTCATACAGATCCTGCAAAATCTAAATAAGGAATTGAATAAGCAATAAAGATAAATTAAATATTTTTTTTGGGGGGGTAAACATGGCAGTATATTGTATATTCAAGGTGTTTTTGGGTATTCCAGTGTGCAGTGTGGGCGTATATATATATACTGACCGCCTGCATCTCTGTCATCTCTCTCTGGTATTTGATGATGGTGCTGTTGAATTTCTCCTTCTCCGACCGGAGCTCCAGCTGCAGCTTCCTGTTCTCCTTCTCCTTCCTGTGCACCTCGGTGTCTGTGCCCCGCACGCCTCCTTGAGACGGGATCCTCTTGTAAATCACCTCGGCCAGTTTGTTGACGGCCTGCGGAAGAGTTCGCAAAACAGTTTCATTGAGATTTCAAAATAAACCCTTAAAAACTCACCCATTGCACAGGGAAAGCCAACAGTGATATCAAAGTCGCTGCAGGATGGATTTAAAAAAAAAAAAAATTGCTTTAGGTATGAGTTATTTTGCCACCCGAGATCAACACAAGCCTGCAGCTGAACGTTATTCTGGACGATGATTGATAAAACATAACAGAGATGTGGAGAGAGAGAGAGTATAGAAAATATCCCAGGCTTTACTAGACACTGTGTAGGCGCCCAGACACACACACACACACACACACACACACACACCTGAATTTTCAGCGTCCTTTCATTCTGCAACTGCTTTTCAAAGGAGACTTTGAGCGAGTTCATGTTCTTCTCCTCCACCTTCACCACCTGGACCTCTGCATGAATAGCACAAAAGAATATCAATATCACACGCATTTTTGACTCACCATAAGTTTTACAGACATAACGCATAACTTAGAAAAGTTTCGATAGCAATATCCTGCTGTTTCTACAGACAATTGGTTCCCTGATGGAACATTAATAGCTATTTTAGATGACATTTTGATAACAGCCTTCTCCCCATGAATCATTCGGAGGACAGATTTTTCTAACACTGGACTGAGGGGAAAGTTAATTTTTTCCCCCGTTCTCACGACAGGGCGCTCGTTAACTCAAAATGCCACTCACGCTGCACCATGTCTTTCAGCTGGTTGTTGAGCTCCTCTTTCTCGCTGGCCAGGTTGGCCACGTCCACCGTCAGAGTGCGGTTGGACTCTTCCAGCTGTGGACAATTATAGCAAACACATACATTTTAGATTTCATTTGAAAACAGATGTACGTCAGTGGTCTCTTGTTGTTATTTCTGTTTTGTCCAGGCAGGCTATATGTAATTTTAACACCAGAATACCCAAAGTCACTGGAAGGTACAAAGGGCTAAAAAGAAGTGAAATATTTTGCAACCTCTGCGATTCCAATTGTGTTGGTGATGAATATCGTGTTCTTTTTTAGTGTAAAAATGTAAATGTAGTGTACTATAGAGAAAAATACCTGCCAAAATATTATGTTTATTTTCCATATCAGATAAAATTGATTTTGCTTTTAAGGTCAGAAAAAACAGGGGTTATTGTTAAAACAGGTGCCTTTTTGAGAAATGTCCTGCCATTGTTTAAGTAATGTTTTTGTTTTGTTTTGTTTCTGTTTTGTCCTTGCCGTACACCATTGTTTGTTTGTAATGATTTTATTTGAATTGTGTGCTCCATGCCATGTGCTATGGCCGTGAGCCGTAATAAATAAATGAAATGAAAAGAAATGTTTTATTTGCTCTACTGTGATTTTTCTGCAGCGGCTGTCAATGCTTGTCTTCACTTTTAATCCAACATTTTACATCTGGATCGCTAGCTGAAGACATTTCATTAATTGCTATTCATCCAATTAAATAGGTGGATACAGCAATTCTGGAGAAGGCTTTTTAATTTTGTCCAAATCACCTTGTCAATATAAGTAAATACCTCCTCCTGATCCGCTACCTGTCCATTCTGTGTGTTCACTGAAAACAAATCTGGTGTCAATACAAAGCCTGGGCTCTATAAACTGGTATGTCAACAAAGGGTATATCAACAAATGGGGTCCACCGTAGCAAACAACATACCAGTTTACAAAGCCTAGGCACAGTAAAGACAGGTAGCGGATGGTGAGGAGATATTTCATGATTTTGACAAAGGGAAATTGACAACACAGAATCTCCAGAATCGCTGAATTCAAAGTAACCCTGTGGAGTTGTTGACCACTGGTAGAGCAACAAAGCAATGTTATAGTGAGCAGGATCCTGAATCCTTTTCCTGAAGCTGTTACACTGATGGACAGCCGGGGGGCGGTAATGTCCAAAGAAAAGGTAGCATTTTGCCAACAAAAGACAGGAAGGAAAAAGGAAGCTGGCAAACATGGATGTATTCGTCTTTTACAAATGTTTACAAATGAGGAAGGAAATGCACTCAACCCATTCGCTATAACTCAAGGAGGGACACATTGTGTTTGGTTAGTCTTGGCAAACATTTACGTTAATCTGTTTGTTTACGAGAAAACTCTGCAGGGTTCCTTTAAGTAGCTGATGGGTCAAGACACATTTATTTATTTATTTATGAAAGTAAACTGAAATTGGAACTTGAACAGACAAACAAACAAACAAATTATTCAAAATAGTTAAAGGTGGAGTCAGCAATTCTGAAGAATGTTTGTTCTCAAAATCCCTTGTCAAAACCAGTTAATATCTCCTCACCATCCTGTCCGTACTGTGTGTGGGTTGAAAACAATCTGGTGTTAATGCACAGCCTAGACTCTGTAAACTAGTATGTAACAAACGGTATGTTAACAAAGGGGCCCATCATAGCTAGCACCATGTCCGTTTACAGTGCCTAGGCTGTGTATTAACACTGGAATTATTTTTTCAGCGCACACACAGTACGGAACAGGTAGCAGATTGTGAGGAGATCCTCACTGATTTTGACAACAAATGTTCTCCAGAATCACTGACTCCACCTTTAAATACTTCCTGTGTTATGAAAAACTTCCTGGGTGTAATCAACTGAAGAAGGTGTGGACTGCAGTGATCTCACCGAGCTGATGGTGGCCTCCTTGTCGCTGAGCTCCTGTCTGTGTCTGGCCATCATGTCTTTGATCTCCAGCTCCTTCATGATCTTCTCCTTCTCCAGGTCAGAGTATTGCTCCTCAGCGATGGAGCGTGCCAGCTGCTCAGAGTCGGCCTTGGTCAGACTGACTTCCAGCTGGTTGGTCAGGGAATCCCTGTGAATGAAGAGGGAAGAGGGAAAGGAGGAACTGTTAGGACAGGATTATTCATGTGCTGGAACCGGCAAAACATTTTTTACTACAAAAATCCCTGCTGGGGGTTATTCCATCAAAGTAGCTAAAGAAAGCCTACCTGTAAAAGCCAAGTGTCATCTCCAAATTAAGCCTAAAGTCATTCAACTAACACAGTTCAGTCTTGTCTAATCAAGTCTGACTCAAGCCAGGCGTGCCGAAATTACATTGAAATTTGGGGGCGACTGTGGCTCAGGCGGTAGAGCGGGTCGGCCAATGATCGAAGGGTTGGTGGTTCTATCCCCGCCCTGTGTCATAGTTGTTGTATCCTTGGGCAAGACACTTTACCCACCTTGCCTCTTGTGAATGTCGATAGTTAGCCTGCTATCGGTGTATGAATGTGTGTGTGAATGCTAACGTGTAAATGGGATCAGTTCTCCCTTGAAAAAGAGTCTCCGGTCTCAATGGGATTTACCTGTATAAAAAAAAAACAACGGTTACAAGGCTAGGATTCTTATAAGCCACGTTGATGGAACGCAATTAGGCCTGATTTATCGAAATAAGATAGACGTTTGCTTAATCCTGCTTGATGGAATCCCCCCCCCCCCCCATTATTGTGCCAGTCAGAATAGACTGATTAGGATTTGATATTTGGCTAATTTGCTTTGCTAATCTGCTTAAACTTCACACTCATTCTGTAAAAGGTCGTTTTTTCTCCCTTGCGACTGTGCCATGAATTCACAGAAGGCGAATGACACTAATTAGGAAAGACTGGAAAAAACCACAACACAAACCTAAATGTGAAACATTGAAGTTTAATGCAAACTATTGAATTAATTTCCAATTGCAGATTTTGGATGGAGAATAAACTTACTCGTCTGCTCTTCTCTTTCTATTCAAGCTTACTCGAGATCGATTTTGTAATGACAATATAATAGATTGTAGACATCCAATTCTAAAACCTCACCATATGAGTGTTGATTATATTAATAACACGTCATGCATCAGTCTTATGCATAACACCTTGTTTGTGTCACGTGCTTTATGCTTTAATTTGTCCTATTTTCTTGTGTCTCATGTGTATTTTGGTTAAAAACACAATCCAATCAAATTAAAAGCCTCAGCTGTCATTTTAGTGCCGTGGTGTCTCCTGTGACAGTGTTCAGACTGGAAATGAAAGGGTTAGAACAAACCAGTAACTGTCCTTTACCTCTCGTCATCGTATTGTGTCAGTCGTCGCTGCATGGCTTGGCACAGCTTATTCTTCTCATCACACTCGTCCTTCAGCTCACGGATTTGCGTCTTGTAAAGGGTCTTTTGGAAGCAGGGCACAGTAGGGGATTCGATTAATTTGCTATCAATTTAGATCATTTGCCAGTCTTACTACATTATATATACGTTAGCCGTGCGGTGTTTCAACATATTTTGCTTCCCTTACTGTTTGCAGACAAGTTGCACAAAATAATTTAAAAAAATGTGTGTTATTACCGTGAAATACTGCTCTGCCTCCAGTTGGTCCTTCAATTCCTTCAGCTGGCCGCCCGCCTCCATCTTCTCCCTGGATCAACACCAACAATTTGTCAATCATTGCTGCTGGCCAACAACCCACCCACTTCCCACAGCCCAAGCACTTTCATCCAAATCAGATATGACAAATATGTGCCCACAGTATTACAAAAAACGGATGCATTGTGTGTTAACTAGCAGTAAAACAATACACGTATTTGTACCGAAACCTCAAGGTACAGACGCTTTAGGATTGTTCCAGAGGTGAACCGCGATCCGTGATTATATAGCATAAATAGTGTCAAAATGGAGTAAATATGCCGATTGTACAGGCTTGTTTTGATTGCGGTGCCGAACTTGCACTTTGTATTTGAGAAGTATTTTATTTATTGGAGAACCTGGTTGTTCGCAGCAGTATTTACTTTTATTAAATGCAGAAAAATACCGATAAGCTGGAATTGTAGTAAAAACTGCAATTGCACTTTAAATGCTATTATTTCACTATTTAAACACATGTACCTTATTGCATGTACCATTTTTCATTTTAACCGAGAACCAAACCGAACCGAGCCAAACAGTGACTTCCAAACCGAGTTATGTACCGAAGCGTGACTTTTGTGTACCGCTACACCCTTAGGGTTTACGTTCACTATGCATGGTGCTGCATTATGTTGTTGTGTGTGTGTGTTTTAACCTGCGTAGCTCCTGGGTCTGTTTCTCCAGGACTTGCTTCATATCCATCAGGTGGTTGAGCTCCTGTTTGAGCTGTTTCTCTGAGGAGCGCAGCACTGACACCTGCTGGTTCTGCATCTTCAGATCACTCTGGCTCAGGCTGCGTGTGTGGATCTCCTGCTCCAGACGCAAGCTCAGGCTCTTTACCTGCATGCACACACACACACACACACACACACACACACACACACACACACACACACACACACACACACACACACACACACACACACACACACACACACACACACACACACACACACACACACACACACACACACACACACACACACACACACACACACACACAGAATAAAGAGTTAGGGCCTGCAACAAATTATTATTTTCAAAGAATCAGAGCCCAAGGTGTCAGTTTCCAATTGCTTATTTTGTCTGAATATCAGTTAAATAACTTGACTACCAGACACTTCAGACTTACAGTGGGTAACAGGGATGCTGCCACTAAATCGCTCTCACCATCCGGTAACCGTAATGTTTTCCTAAATTATGTTTTCTTTTTTCTTACATTACAACCTTATTATCATAGTTTAATTTTTAATTTTTCCTTGACATGGCACTGACACTCAACTCATACTAGTTCAATCCAGTTAATGGGAAAATACTTTGTGTGAGGTACTTCTTAGCGGGCCAATGGGTGGCTGGTATTTATACAGAGTGAAACACACCTCATCGGAGAGTTTCTCCTTCTGTGCCTGCAGCTGGTCCAGTTTGTGTTGCGCCTGCTTGTAGTCACAGTCCAGCAGGGAGTGGTCCTTCTCTAGTTTCAGCAGCTTGCCCTCCACCTGGAGCTTCACACTGCGCTCCTCCTGCATGGTGCTCTCCATCTCTGACCCAAACAAAACAACCAGCCAAGCCATCAGGAGGGTAACCTGAGCCACACGCTATTGTGCCCAGTACTGAAAAAAAACAGCTTTGCCCTTTTGTTGAACCTACTTGGAGCACCATGTGCCTAAAGAATAATCAGAGCAAATTAGTGTAATTGAAGGACATGAACCAGGTTTATTTGCGATTGCAATTTGTCCAAGGCCTAGCCATTCATCTTTTATAAGTGGGCTCTTTCGTGTTTATTATTTTAACATCTGTGTTAAAGGTGGAGTCAGCGATTCTATTCCGAAACACATTTTGTCGAAATCAGTCTGCTACTCGTCTGTACTGTAAAAAAAAAATTGTGTTTTTATACAGCCCAGGCTCTGTAAACGGGTTTGTCAGACTGAGTTTGTCAACACTTCTTCGAACCAATCAGCAACAGGCAGCGTTTCGTGACTTTAGTTACAACAATGCTATTGGACAGGTAGTTGGTGAAGACTACTGTTGCTAATGCTAAGGCAAGGCCGATGTAGGGGCAGAGCCTCTGAAGGAGCTGGAAGGAAGCGGTGTGTTTGTTTTAGTGTTTAAATCAAACAGGCTTTCTCTGGAGTCCACCTTTCAGTGAGCTAAGTAAAACACAGCTTTTTTTTTACTCAGCTTGACACTTTCATCAATCCTGCAATCATCTCTCACACTTTTGTCCTTTCCGATTGCTCACCTTGTAAGGCCTCAGACTTGGCCTCCTCGATGGACTGGTAGATGGTGTTTTTATCAGCGAGCTTGGCTTTGGTGGCCTTGTGTTCTGCTTCTTCCTGCTCCAGACTCTGCTGCAGCGACTTGAGCTTGAACGTCAATTCAATCTCTTGGTTGCTCTTCTCCTATAGAGTCAAAGGGGGGAAAAATTAGGCTTTCTGATCATTTCATAGGAATGTTTTCGTATTGAATGGAGCTTCGCAACAATGTCAACAGCATCTAGAATTGTGTAATTGAAGGTAGAGGGAGGAACATGTAGCCTTAATGTCTCAATTCACATTGGAAATGAGCAATTCCAAATGACAACCAACCTTCTCGAGGTCATTGAGCTTCTCCTGTAGCTGTTTCTTTTCCGTCTGAATCTTGGAGAGAGAAGACTTCACTTCTTTCACCTCTTCTTCAAGGCCAGAGATACGTCCTGAGTAATGGGAAGAGGGAAAAGGAAATTAAAAAAAATAATAACATACTAAGAAGTAAAAGAAAGATCTGGACCACTCAGTTTCAAACAGAGCTCTTCTGAGGTAAGACATGATTTAATGCTCCTGCAAAACTCTCGTCGTCAAATATAAGAAAAAAACAACACACTGATTGTTGATTTTCCCCTTTAACCAACTCCACCCACATGGGGAGGTTTTTGAAGGGAAGGAGGAAAAGAGAAAAAAAAAGCCATGAGGCATCACTGCAAACAGGCGACACCGTTGTTTCTTATACGTCCACTGTGACCTCAGTCACTGGCCCCTCTGCGCGGACTGAGCGCGCTCAACTTTCCAAACAGCGTCTCACAAGAGGTGCTGGCTCTGGTCTGGCTTTGGCACCCACAGCCTCTTCCTTTACTCCCTGCCTTTCTGAACACATGTTTCCACCTATGATCTGATATTTCCCAAGGACCGGTCCAAAAAAACAATTCACATCTAATGCCCTATTCAGCCTCCCGCTCAAAGTTGTGTAATGTTTCCCCCCCTTTTCCTGCTACTGAGTAGCTTTGAATGAGCAAACATAACAGTTTGATTACTTACAGTTAGGGCATTGAATCAACCCATTCTGGGAGGTAAATTTGACATTTGCTGACCTCATAAAAATTTTAATAGAGACATGAAAGTATGGAGTGTAATAGGCTTGTAAATAACTGCTGGCTGCTTGCTGAGGTGGTGATCATTTTAGTAAAAGTTAACAACCACATCTTAAAAACATTTTCTTCTGCGTGTGTGTGTGTGTGTTTGTGTGTGTGTGTTTGTGTGTATATACCCACATAAAGTAAAATGATAACCTTTGTTGAGCAGCTGTCACCAAGGCTACACTTTTTACAGTTATGGCATTATGTTTAACAGTTAGCTAGGATGCAAGGTTCATTTAATAGCAGTGCAAAGGGGGAGGAGCCATAAAGTCAGCAAACTGTCTCCTTTACTGTCTTTCATACAGAAATGTTCCCCTCTAAAGTTTGCTGACCTTAGCCTACCATAAGCCCCTCGACATAGCACACCAAGTATTACATCTACGGTGCCCAAGCTCTCTACACGATGTGTCTTTGAGCATGGCACTTAAAGGTGGAGTCAACGATTCTGGAGAACTTTTGTTATCAAAATAACTTTTTGTAAAAATCAGTGAATATCTCCTCACCATCAGTTGCCTGCCCGTACTGTGTGTGCACTGAAAACAAATCTTGTGTTCATACACAGCCTAGGCTCTGTAAACAGGCATGTTGCGGACAGTGAGGAAATATTCACTCATTTTGACAAAAAGTCATTTGTGAACAAGCATTCTCCATAATCGCTGACTGCACCTTTAACCCCAAACCTGCTCCAGGGGCGATGCATTGTGTCTGACCCCTAATGGAAGGGATTATGCGTAGAGACACATATCAATTGCCTTGTGCAAATTGACCATAAAGCAGTTAACATTTTTTTTTTAAATAAAGCAAAGTATAGGGGCGTTCCGGTGGTGTAGTGTATAGAGCGGGTACCATATTGGCTCAGGCCTTCGTTGCAGTGGTCGCGGGTTCAAATCCGACCCGTGGACCATTACTGCAGGTCATCCCCCCTCTCTCTCTGTCTCCCCATTTCAACTCTGTACTCTCTAATTAAGCTCGAAAATGCCAAAAAATTATCTTTAAAAAGAAAAAAAGAATAAAGCAAAGTATAAGATCAGCCCTGACTCACCCTGCAGGTCGGTAATAGTTTCCTTCCCCAGGTTGTGATCTCTTCTCTCCTGGTCCAGCTCTGCCTGCAGCCCCATCAGCTGTTTCTCCAGCTCCATCTTGCTGTGCTCCAGCTGGCTGCACTTCTCCTGTGTGTCCCTGAGGTTGAGCTCCAGGCCCTCCGCATGCTTCTGAGCCTCGGCCTGACTCTTCTTCAGACGCGCCGCCGCCTCCTGCTCAGACTGCAGCACGGCGTTGGCCTCGTCGAGCTACCGAGGAGAAAACAGACGAGATCAAACTTAAAGAAATAGTTCAACATTTTTTTGATTTTGCTTCGGCTCAAGAAAAGGCGACAGAAACCATTCCCGATACTGTGTGTGCATTGAGGATGAAGAAATGGGGCATAGGTCGCTCGTCTAGGTTAGCTTAGCTCAAACACTGCTAGTCAAGGGAAGCCAGTCCAAAGATACACTTAACAATATTCCTAGACACTCCTGTGTGCTTGTTGGGAATTATTTACCATGTTATGTTGCGCTCTATATTTTTACACTTTGTCATTTTAGAATCAAATAAACACTTGAAGGAAGCCAGGAACTGCTAGCGATGGCTGGTTTCATTCCAGGATGTAAAAATGTTGAACTTTTCCTTTAAACTGGGTCAAAGCGGCATCACAATGAAAAGGGGCTTTAATAAGGGGAATGCCGAATAATAATAGACACAGTGTCTTGCTTGAATATGCATTGCTACATTTGCACGTTTGTTTTACATAAGTAAAAACACCAACAAGACAGGGAAACATTAAGAAAAATGATCAATAGAAAAAAAGGCAAAGCTTTGTAAAGCTATGTTGGGGGGGAATTTAAAAAAGCGCCCCCTCACTTGTTTCTGCAGCTGTACATTCTTCTCATTGGAGATCTGGGAATTCTGGTTTCTCTTCCTAAGATCCTCCAGCTGGTCCCTCAGGTTGTTCACTTTTTAACAATTACAGAAAAGTAAAAGAGTTAATGCAGTATTTGATAGAACACATTACATGGTAGCCAGCATATGGAGCAATACAATATATACTTACAGAGAAAATTGTTTATTTACACCGTTTTAATGAATTTGAATAGGACTGACTGGTGACTGACCCTTCATCGATACACTGCTCTTCACAACTCTACAACAGGTCAAATTTCTCAGTGTCCCATGAAAATACATTACATTTAAAGATGAGGGAATTTCAGCAGGGACGGTTAAGTGGACCGCAACGGTGGTAGAGAACAACTTTGGGCATTCACAAATTTATGTCATCCCTTCCCATCGTTGTAGTCGAGGGGGGTTTCTACAGAAGTTTGGTTGGAATCTTTCCCGAAACGCTGTAACCCTTCGCTTAAACTTCGCTGCTTAACGTCGTCCCCTATTACCGGAGAACTCCAAGCCTAATGTGTTCTACGTAGATATATTCCCCCAAGGTGCTCACGTTCGTTCTCCAGGCCTCGTTTTCTGTCAGTTTCAATGTCGGCCTTGCGCAGGGTCTCTGTGCTCTGGTGCTGCAGCAGTGCTCGCTCTCTCTCCAGCTGCCTCAGAGAAGCCTCCACCTTCTGCCTGTTACTCATCTGATCAGAGGAGGACAACACAAGCTCTGTGAGTGTGACTGACCGACTACTTTATCATTACCATGGGATGAAGTGGCAGCCATTCAGACTCACCTCCTTGTCTAATTCTTTCACCAGCTTGTCTAAACGGTTGGTGGTATTTCTGGGGGCGGAAAAAAAAAAACAGTTTTATATTGGAGACTTTTTTTAGCCACAAATCAGAGGACTCAGAAGCAATGCTCGTTATAATCGCTATAGCTACATGTTTACAGATAGTTTGCAGACATTTTTCAGATTTTTTTTATGCAAAGTACGTGAAATTTGATGAGGGAACACATTGAACATGATTCTATATACTGTGTCACAAAACAAAAGCCATGCATGTGAAACAATAAGGGTCAATGTAAACATGTTACATGCTCAGCCTTTTAATGGCCATGTGTCCATTTCTTTGGCAGCCTTTAAGTAAACTTTTAAATCCCCAGTTCTTGTAATGTATTGCTTGAACAAGATGCTTTATCAAAAAGAAGAAGTGCTAGAGACAGAAACGGTAAAACAAAAAATGTAAGTGTTCAGCTTTCTGTGTGTGTGTGTGTGTGTTAATCATCCAGTCGTACTTGCACTTGTGCTCCAGCTCGTCTTTGGCCTGCATCTCATGGTCGAGCTGCTCCTCCAGCTGATGAAGCTTTTTCTGCAGCTGCTCCGATAGACAGACAGAAGGAGGGCCAGAAAAGAAAAAATACGATTATCCAACGGTCGTTTTTCACTCTTTTATTTTATGCCTTTTATCTCCTTGGTATCTCTATAACAGTAAAACCACACACACACACTTACGCACAAAAAACAAATACCTCTTTCTTACTGTCCGAGCTATACTCCTTTTCCTCAGAGTTTTCCTTGCTGTCAGCTGAATCCTCCACAGAGCTGTTGTTGTTTCTAATCAGCAGCCTGAAGGTGAATAGAAAAAGGGTTAAGCCATGAATGTCTGTAACTGAGTTTACCTGAGGTGATTGTTCAGCCCTGGCAACTTCCAACACTATCCACTTGTCCAAATGTGTACAACCAAGTGATGTACGTACGGGTATTTCATTTTATTATATTTTAACCAGACCCATAATGCCAGCCGGGTGGTCAATGGGACTCTGAATGTTCATCAAGACGAGGATCATCTATTGCAATATTATTACCTTTAAAAAAAACGTAGTTATGTTTAAGAGCCATAACCTCATGCATGGAGCGGAAAAGATCTACATGTGTTTACCTTTGGAGTAACCCACCCAACCCATGCTTTCCAATGCCAACCGTTCACCATGGTGGTGGACAACTAGTGTGGGGCGACTATTTTGGGAAATCATTACACGACTCTGCCACATTGCATGGCAGCATAAATGACCAAGGAATCTGAAGCTATTTTACGGTCATTTTAAGACTGTGCCCTTTAGCGTTAAATGTTCTCTAATGGTCTTCATGTTTTAAAAATGGAAATTCCCCAATGCATGTTACTTAAAAGATAGATTAGGATTTTGGAAAAGGTAAATCCTTAAAAGGAGTCAGTGCGTCCAAAATCCAAGGCAGGTTGCCTGCAGCCACAATTTACTTGACCTGCTTCATTTTCATATATTATCAGGAACTATTTTTAACACCACCTACAGCATACACACAGGATTGCCAGTCTTTACTGACTTAGCTGGCATTGTTTTGACCTGAACTCTATTACGTCAGATTCATTAAATAGAGAGGTTACTTGGACACAAAAAAACTCAGCTTCATGAACGGCAAATTAAAAAGTAAAAACATATCTCGAGGTTAAAACATTGTTGATTAAAGCGCCATAGGATCATGCATCCTCACAGGTGGTGTTTCTTATATTCCCAGGAGTTAAAAAAAAACAGACTTCATCGTAAGCAAAGAGGACATTTTAAATGGGCTGTCAGAACAAGGCGGTAGTGTGGAGCTCAAACAAGTAGACTGTGTACGACGGCTGTAAGACTGTATTAAAAAAGGTATGGGTGTGAAGCTGCTTTTTCTACCTCTAGGATTTTAGGCATGGCGCTGTCCTTAAGCCCAGGTTCCTGAGTCTAGAGGCCCTTTAAAGAATCCCCACACGTGAGTGCTAAAAATTGTTAATGTAAAAATCTGCCCCAAAATCTCAGTATTACTAACAAAATCACATTAACAAAAATACAAAAAGGTCAACAATCGCTAATCACCGACAAAATGTCCACTTACTGGTCCTCTTTGAAGAAAGTGAAGCCGACGAATGGAAGCTGGTTGCCCACAAAGGCTTTGGGAGGAGGAAAGGTCTCAGCATTTTTTTTATCAACCTCAATGGTGTCAAAGTTACTGGTGTCTATGTCACCGGTCAGCTCCGGCACAACTGGAGCCACAGCTGGGAGACACAGAGAGAGGGAGAGTGATGGTGTTAAAAAGGGGAAGAGGAGGAAGTTCAACTAGAGAAAACAGAACGATAATGTTTCACATATACAGAGGCTATCAAGTACGTAGTAGTGCCTGGTGGTGCCACGGGTATTTAAGGTTCAGGTATGTCTAAAGTGGAAAACTGTATGCCAACTTTGGCAGTGGAGTAAGCTCTCTGCAGGTTGGCGTTAGGCTGACACACCACTCCTTATCCCCCATATACACTGCTTGCTTTGTGCCCCACACACAGTGCCTTTCACCGACGAAGCCTAAACACGCCTGCTCTCTTCTCGCAAGAGCAGGCCAGCTTTAAAAGGCTGCACAGCGGGCAGACAACAAAAAATAAATAAAAAATGTGTCAAAGGCCCAATCAGATAAAAATAAGCCAGCTCTTTAACCTATAAATAGTTCCTAATTGTGAGAGAAAAAAAGAAACCATTATAGATCCGAGTGCCTCAGACCAGGGCAATTCTGGCTCAGAGCAAGGAGCTCATTAGTGTTGGGTCAAGAGACGCAAAAAACCTCAAGTGTGACAAATGTGACTGTGAAGATGGCGGAGAGAGCATGCACAGCACAAGAATGAAACACATGAGAGGAAATTAAAAAAAACAACAACTACAAAAACAAAAATGTGGTGAGACGGAAAGAGACACAGGCCGCTCCACAGAGGCCCTTGTGGCACGACTTCCCAGAATGCACCCCGATAGCGGGCGGCTAATGACAGGCAGCCGTGGCCACAGTGAGAGTGAGCGAGCGGGAGCAACCCTGCATACTGGGGCGCCCCTCTCATTAGGCCAGTCCACACAGTCCACACAGCCCTGCCCCGCCCGCCACCACGGGGGGCTGCTGCCTCCCGTTCCATCCATTCCCTGAACCACTCGTTGTAGCAGCCAATAATGTAATCACTTCCAATAACGCAATCACTTTTCCATTCTTAATGGAATAAAGCTGATAATGTAGTAACTTTCCAATAACCGAATACAATTTCTGATCCAAAAACTAACTTTTTGCCCATAACGTAATAGGTTATAACATGACATGCATAATGTTATAGGTTATTACAGAAATAACCCTGTAGGTTATTACAGGGTTTCAAAATGTATTTTAAAAATGTGACACATTAAGCCGATAATGCAATAATAAACTCATATCACTTTATTTAAAGTATTAAACTTCCAGAACACAAACCCTTACTATAGCAACCAGACAATAATGTACTAACTTATAACATTATGGGCAAAAAGTTATCACATTATTGGTTTAGAAAATTGTATGAATGTATTGGCAACTTACTTTATTATTAGCTGCAACAGCTTTGCTTATTAAAGGTTGAGTCAGCAGTTATGGACAATGCTTGTTGTGAAACTTTTTTTTTGTCAAAATGTGAATATCTCCTCACTATCAGCTACATGTCCGTGAAGTGCACAAGCAGAAAAAAAAGTGTTAATACACAGCCTAAGCTATGTAAATGGGCATGTTGCTAGCAATGTTGGGCCCCCTTTGTTGTTGGCATAACATTTGTTCACATACAAGCTTACAGAGCCTAGGCTGTCTAGTGTTTATCAACACACAGTATGGATAGTTTGGTAAGGAAATATTCACTGATTTTGACAAAAAGTTGTTTTGACAACAGGCATTCCCCTGAATCGCTGACTCCATCTTTAAGCTTAATAAATAATTAATAATGAACACTACTGGGAGAATCTTTAATCATCCCTATCCCCGAGTCATGGCCACACACAGCAGGGAGCAAAGTCATCTCTAAACAGACACAGAGGGGGCTGGGAGGGAATGGGACCCAGGGTCATGTTTTTAGTGTGTGTGCGTGCGCCACAGTCCATGCTACCATGTGCAAACATGAAGCAGTGGCACAGTAGTGGTTTTGTGCTCCAGACCGCCAGGCAGTCTGACGTTCAGTGGCTCTGCCTGTTGAGTCTTAATCAGAGCCAGGTGAAGCAGAGACAGGGAGAGAGGCAAGGAGGAGAAAGAGCCTGTATGCAATTATACACAGCCACACAAGTCCTCTTCATTTTCCTGATCCCATATTCCCTTTTTCCTTCCTTCCTTCCTAATAGATGCTGCATCTGATACTACCGAGTAACGTGAGATTAAAGACTCTTTACAGATACTTCTGCAGTGATCAAATGTAACATTTTGAGTAGGATCGTAACACTGTGACGATGGTTTCCTATCCTAACAGCTGCAGTAATACAATATATAAAAACTACTAAAAGGTGATTTTATTTGACTAAGATGCATCTGTAATAAAACACTACATTTGCTACTACATAAACTCCTTATATGCTTAATAGTGTTCAAAAACACTACTAGCCTGTTAAGTAACACATCTGTGGCAGTGTTCACATCTTATTTCTATTCTCAATAATGTATTTCTTTGGAGCAGCCCCAATATGTAGCTGGTTATCCTGCAGGTTTCCATGTATCATGTCCTGCCATATAATATATAAGATAAAAGTGGGGAGCATATGGAGCGCATGTGTAGTGTTAGTGTACCAATATATTCAAGCTTAATGGATCAGGAGATGGACGTAAACCATGAGCTACGGCTGAATAAGAAGCAGACCTGCAGAGGAATGGGCTGGAGGAGGTGATAACAAGTACAAGCAAACACTGCAGGAATGGAGTTGAGTCGCACATTACCAGAGATGGTAACAATCTGCACCTGCATTTTGAAGATCTAAGAAAATACACCAAGATACAGAAACATGCACGTGCGCACACACACTTACTCTCTCGGATGTTGTCAAAGGTCCACTGGTTGTTCTTGAAGAAAGGGTGGCATTTGATCTCATCCACTCCGTTGCGGCCCAGACGAACTGTCCTGCACACAGCACAAACAGAGGACCGATACTGTGAGCAAGAACCTCCTCAGGCCGAACACAAAACACAGCCCGCTCGTCCACCAGCCACCGTCATCAACATGTCATCTCCACCACACGCACACACACACACACACACACACACACACACACACACACACCCACACCCCAGTGGAGTGACCACTAGGGACTGACCACACTGACCAGCTTGGAGAGCCACATGACCACTGGTGGACACTGGAAACTCCTCAAACCAGATAATATAGATCCAAGAGGAGCGAGGGAGTGGAGACAGTATAGGATCAGACTGCAGGAGGCAACATCAGCAGCTCTGACTGACTCAAACAGGACAGCTACAACTGCCTTCCCACCTTCTCCTCTCTCGCTGAAACTTTTTTTCCTCTCTCTCTCTCTTTCTTGTCCCCTCCACTTTCCTCTCTCCCTCCTCCACCGCTGGATACAGGGCTGGAGGGGTGCGGCAGTTTTGGGCTTGCCACGTGTGGGACATTCCAGACCCAGCCAAGAGGAAGAGAGAGGGCAGGGGCGGATAGGGCCAAAGAGAAAAGGGAGGGTTTTTTAAAGACCCGCAACAAAAAAAAAAAGCAAAAAAAATCTAACATGCAACCAAGCCAGGCTCTCAATTGAGCCATGTCTCAATGCCCTGGAAAACTGCAGGAGTGCTCAAGGAGAAAGTAACGACAGAAAGAAAAAGGGAGGATGGAGAAATGGAAAGCGGCACCAAGATGAGATGAAAAAAAATCCAAATGGAGATTGGTGAGAAACACAGGGAAAATAAGGACAGGGAGAGAGGATGGTGCTGCTTACAGGAATGATTCAGTAGTGACATGGCATGTGGGTCAAGTGGTGAATGAATGTACTGGTCAGTGTTCAAAATATGTGTGTGTGTGTGTGTGTGTGTGTGTGTGTGTGTGTGTGTGTGTGTGTGTGTGTGTGTGTGTGTGTGTGTGTGTGAGTGGGGGGGGGGGGAGGGGGGGGAGTGTGCGTGAGTGGCTGGGCAGCCGTACACATGTGAGATTCTGCCAGTGGTGGGAGAATAGTGAGTGAGAAGGTAAATAAACTGAGCGAGGAAAAATGAAAGGCTGCTCTGTACTGAAGCAAAAAAAAAAGGGGGTCTGTGTTTGAGCCTTTTGGGGGGGGCGGGGTTACTAATGTAAACAGGAAGTGGTTTCTTCCAGGGGGGTGGGCCACTCACCAAGTACATGACCCACACCTTCAATAACAATAATGTCTTAGTTATATAATACGCAGCACTACTGTACGCTCCCACTCAGTCACTGATATCGTTTTTGGCAGACTAATTCAAGACAGAATATACTGCATATCTCTTTTAGTTGCCTTTGATGATGTCGTATAGTTCTGTTATCATCAGCAAATCCCATGAAAAGAGTGAAACCAACAACACATTTGAGCTACCTTCAAGTTTTGCCAAATATATTGCATTGTTTAAATGGTTCAAATTAAAAATATTTAAAATGCATCAAATATCTTTTATAATCTTGAGTCTTCAAGACTTTCAGTTGTGGTATTTTCATGGGATTTGTTGTTGTAGAAAAATAACAAAATATAGATAAGGACAGCCTTCCCTACAAAACCATTGCTATCTTGCCATGATCACTGCAGAGGTTCCAAAATGTCTGATGGCATAAGCAGCGTGCACTGAAGAAAATATGTTTTTATGTTTAAATTCAGAGGACTTCACTTTGTCATCACCTTTCTTTAACCTTTCTTATGCTAGACTGTAGTTCTTTTCTTTTATTTCTAGACAGTTCTTTTAAGATAATCTTTTTGAGAAACGCGACGTGGGTGCTTTTTATTCTATTCTGTGATCCAAACCTTATTTCATTGTTTCATGGTCCAACAATCACTCACACGAAATTGTAGAGTAGGGGAATAAATCCTTAGTGTATTTGCAACTGTCTGCACATGACAGGCAGCCTGAGAAAGTGAAATATTCTGAATTCTTGTTGAAAAGTGTTAGTTTTTTTTTTATGATTTCCATATGCGAACCTGTCAGTAAGAAAGGAACAGATGAGATCTTTGGCATCCTGAGACATCTCCACTTCGTCTGGGAAGTTCAATTGGTTCTTGTGGTTCATGATTTTCCCGTAAGTTCCAATCAGCGACTCGGCGTAAAAGGGAGTTTCACCTGAGGAAGAAATAGCAAAAAAGATGATTGATTGATTTGTTCACATAAATAAACAATGACTTATACGTTAGGGCTCATGTTCATGATTATACAAATGATAACAGCTTCGATCAAAAATCCAAGACAAAACATCAAATCCTGTTACCGATGTCAGTCAACAACAACCATGGCTACATATGTATGCTAGATCACTTACCAACTAGCAGCTCATAGAGAAAGACTCCCACAGCCCACCAGTCGCACTCGCGGCCGTAGTAACCGTCTCCACCCTGAGACTGGAGCACCTCAGGGGAGATGTAGTCTGGTGTGCCCACTGCTGTGTCAGAGTGCACCATGCCTGTCTGCAAAAACAACAGTAAACCCAATATTAGAATGGCAGTGACAGCAATACGGTTGGTAGAGTTAGGGGAGAAAGCAGACAAAAAAGCATGGTCTTAAAACCATGGCATATATATTTTTTTTCCATTACGGTAAAAAAAAGAAAAACTTAAAATAGCCCCATGTAAAGCAGTGAATCTATGTAATACACCTAAACACAAACTGTTATGTCAATCCATTGTGACCTACTGTATTTGCTATTGTATGTCCTGTATTTGAGACTTCTTTAAACTCTTACGATGAGCATTATGCCGGTACAATTAGGGATACTCTGAGACAACTGGTAGAGGAACTGATCTGATCGTTGTTTTCAGCAGAGGTAGTAATTCATTTGGGGCAGAGTTCAATCTCCGTTGGACTGCTCTCTCTGATGATGGTTACATGATTCACTATGTCTTCCGGTAGATTCACGGAGAGAGAGAGAGAGAGCACAAATGTTTGAAACCACTTAGGAACCAGATATTTAAAAAATTGCTGCAGAAAAAAACTAAAAGCTAAAAGGTGGAAAAACACTTCCTGGGGTGGAACCTCTGCTGTAGTCTTACGATTGGTTGTTTATCACTTTTATGGGGTCTTTCAAAACAACCTGATTACAACACCGCTGTACTGAGCTTCACTTCACAATGTCAACACTTGGTGGTGCACTGGGGCACTGAAAAAAGGGGCCAAGAATTGAGACAGGAAAAGACTATTCAATCTCTATATCTATTCATCTAATTCAGGAGGTGTGTTTTCCTCTAAATAAAAAAAAGACTTTCATTTTTAAACAAAAAGGTTCTTGCATCCTTAACTTTCTTCCTTATCCAGGTCAAACACATTTGCAGAAAAACAGTGCTAAAAAGTAAGAGTACATCTTTATGCATATGCCCGAAATCTGCCCATTTGAGCTGACGGGGGCCAATAATGATTAGATCCTTTCATCCAGTGTCCTGATATACTGTAAGTCATTCCCCTGTCCCATAGAGCTTCAATGTTGTCGTAAAAACGTTGCAAACAAATTAGTGGGCCGCACCCTTGCACAGGCTGACACGTCCCTTCAGTATAAGGAACTCTGGACACTTAAGTCAATCCCACATTCTGTAAATTCTCACTAGCACAGCCAATGTGTGTCAATCCTCGGGTGAAAGTAGTCCCCAAGAAATGCACTTCTTGCTCCTGTTTGAGAAACTTTTTTTCTGAAAAATGACAGTGCCTGGCTAAAACATTTTTAAAGGCGCACTTTGTAACTTTGGCTGTTTTAGAGAAGTGAGGGGAGGAGGTGCCAGCGTGTCCTTCAGCAGAGGATTTTCTAAGGTATAGTCCCATAACTGAATAAACACACTTT
Source organism: Ammodytes marinus (assembly GCF_949987685.1). Lineage (NCBI taxonomy): Eukaryota > Metazoa > Chordata > Actinopteri > Uranoscopiformes > Ammodytidae > Ammodytes > Ammodytes marinus. Next base: position 8,617,071 of record NC_137223.1, on the reverse strand, counting down.
CCTCACAGGAAAATGTGATCCCTTGAACACGGTTTGAAGTAAGAAAGCTTCCTGAAAAGTTAGTTTCACTGTAGTTGTTTACAGCAGCAGAGCCCAAAGTTTGGTTTACAAACATATTCTAGTCTTACATTTGGTTGCAGGTGCCTCGAATGAATTCAGTTTTGATTTATAGTAATATAATTATTCAATATCTAGAATTTTTGGTTTGTTTTTCTCTGTAAACTAACTGCAGGCTCTGCAAATGTAAACAAATCCCCCTCCCCGGAAAACTGCATAGTGCACCTTTAAAGCCTTTTTTATAAACGCAACCTACCGAGTCCATCTTCATGCAGGTGCCGAAGTCTGCCAGTTTGACGTGTCCGTGTTGGTCCAGCAGCATGTTGTCAGGTTTGATGTCGCGATGGATGAAGCCCATGGAGTGGATGGAGTCCAGCCCCAGCACCACCTCAGCCGTGTAGAAGCGAACCCACTTCTCTGGTAAGTCATAGTTCATGGTGAGTGTGACCAGGTCACCTCCAGCCATGAACTCCATCACCATGTAGAGGTGGCGGTCGTCTTGGAAAGCACAGCATAGCTAGGAGACAGACAAAACGTCAAGTCACTCAATGTCATTGAAAAAGTCCTACACAGGATTAAGGCATGGGCCGATAACCGGTTTTCAAGGTATTACCCCAATGCACACTAAGTCAATATAATATTTTATTATCTAATAATTGCTATGTTATCGTATAAGCTTTGGTTATCGTACTTTGTGCTAAATGTTGTTTTTCCAGGTATTCAAGGAAGTCCAATCATACACTTAAACTTACTCGCCCCCTTGCTGTTTATAGTAGACATTTTACTGTATATACATTTTATGCCTCTGTCCATACCATTAATTTCTAAATCATATGTACTATATCCACAAGACAAAAAATGACACAACAGAAGATTTAATCCTCATATTCCACTCCCTAGTGCGAATAATGTACTATTGTTGTCCTTTGTATTGATTAATTGAGAAAAGAAAGGATATGGAATATTGATGTTGTGAATAAATATTTGGCCAATTTTTTGCATGTGTAACTTTTTTTCAATGGATGACTATGCAGGTCAATCCAAAAGGACTGGATGTTTTACATTTTATTTTAAGCGTCATCTAAGCAGATAGGGGGAATAGACTAAATAATGGTTAAGAAAAAAATAAATTGTAAGATGAACGTTCATCTATTTAAAAAATCTATTCAGTTCTGACAAAGAATACGCTTCTTGCTTTTATGTTTCGTGTGTGTTCAGACCTGGACGACCCAGGGGCTGCTGGAGAATGCCATGATGTGCCTCTCCTCCCAGAAGAAGGCAGAGTCAGAGCGCTTGATCATCTCAAACTTGTTGAGCTGCTTCATGGCGTAAACCTTCTGAGAGGCCTTGTGACGGACCTACAGCGGAGGATGGCACAAAAAAAAACACATGGCGTTGGTGTGTAAACCATGGTACTGATAAATGTGCAATGACAATGAGCACAAGATGGCAAGAATGTCACAATGGCCAAGATAACATGAGAGGGAAAGAGAGAGAAGCAGAGAGAGAGAGAGAGAGGGACCCATAATTACAGGCACACACACCCATCGACAGACGTGCTTACACAAGATTTCAAGCGCTAAACACAGTAAGCAACCCCCATCTCCACACCCCCACACTCGTCTCTCCCGCACACTGAGCCTGTCCAGGCTTGTTTCTGCCAAAACATAAAACAGACATCTAGAGAACTGGAAGTCTGGATGGCCCTGATTATTTTGTTAAACTCAAAGTCAGTGAAGTTGGTCATGATGTGTGGTTAAAGAGGACAATTAGGTTGGTAAAACTGAAAACAACTTGAAGATGTTACGTATTTTATAACTTGTTAGATTCCTAGCTTGGTGCTCCATCTAGTGGTTAACATTTCCCATGGTTTTATTTGCAAAAAAAAAAAACTGGATAAACTATCCATCCAAAACCTCCATTTTATAATCAAACCCCACAATGGCTTTGTGATAGTGGGAACAAATGACACGCTGACACAAACATCTCACCAGCTGCACTTCTCCATAGGCTCCTCTGCCGATCAACTTCACTTTGTCAAAGTCTTCAAGCTTCACCTGCAGCTCCCGTAGCTGACTCACCGCCTTTTCATCTGTGGGACGGATGGACGGACACACGGACGCGCACACACACACACACACGGACACGGACACACACACACACACACACACACACACACACACACACACACACACACCGGTCATGCTCCAAATGGTTTAGGTTCAAAGGAAGTGGGTCACTTTTAAACTGCTTCTTCAGGGAAAATGTCAGTGAGGATTTATAAAAAGTTAATATAAAGTGTTTTTAAGCCACGGTAGAGGGACTACGATTAGTAGAGCATATTTAAAAATGGTCAGGTAGACAGACTGTGTGTATGCAGCAACATAAGACACAGATATTGGCAACAGGTTTGGGCCACGAGGCGAATGTCAACCTTGCAAGTCTAAACAAAAGATAAAGGTTTCACAAAACACTGATAAGAAAGTGTTGCGTATCTAATTTGTTTTATCATATTTCGGCTGTAAATATCTGTCTGCAATTGATTTGAATGCCAGGATTCCACAGATAAAGCCAACTACACGGGTGTCTATTCAAATATTTCTTATCCCTTTTGCGGAAACAACAACCACTGTACTTTGTGTATTGTTTTCAATAATTCAGCCTGTAGGATAAGTAATACGACTTTCTTACAAGGCATAGAAAGGCATGTTTTCCATCATAAATATTAAAAATACTGCCTTGATTTGGTTTCTGTGCACTGACTAACAGGAGTGCCCTGGTTTGAATTTAACAACTTAATGGGTATGTCTTCGAGTTGGGCACGTGATTCTTGACCTTTGACCGTTACACACTGTAGCACTTACATCGGTTCAGAAAGGCGTCAATGTTTTTGTTTTTCCTCAGGGCAGGATAGTTCAAATCATGAGCCAACGCGTTCACGGAATCCTGAAAGACAAAAAAGGGAAACAAATCTATTAAACAACATATTCAAAAATATCTATCTAACCTTGTGAAAAAGAGAGAAGAAAACAAAGGTAAGATGTTAAAGTTGTAGCTTTACCCCTAGTGTGTGAAAAACCTCCCCCTCAAATTTACCACTGCATTGGTAAAATCAAATCAAATCACCCAACAAGTTATTATTGCCTGGGTTTGGCTGAATCTTTCATTATCGTATTGAGAAACATGGAAAATATAGTCATGTTTCAAAGCTGAACTGACATTTTATTTATGTTGGGAGCGAGGGAAGGAATATTTCTTTATGACTGTCTCATTAATCTCTCAGGAGAAGTCTTGGGGCCTGACCTTCTGCTGGCTGATATAAAAGACAACCAAACTGAATGAACAACAGAGGAAGCAAAGCAGGAAGGAAGGAATGACATTTTTGTGAGCTTTGTTTGTGCTCTTAGATGCAACAATAATGGAAGGCGGAAAAACAGCCTGCTAATGTGCACTGCAGCATAACAAAACAATGACAGGAGGACAATAGAGGATGGATGTGAAGACATAACAAATCATACAACAATAACTTGTCACATGACGCCGATACAGCCCTCTGCCCAAACGCGCACTTCAAAATGACTGAACTATCCCTTTAACACAGAGGGCTCGTGGCAGCAACAAGCTAAAAGCCGGGGGCCTCAGTAGTGTCATCAGTGCTTAAATCAGCGGTGTATGGTTTCACGTAGAACCAAAATGTCTCTGATCCAAGCACATGAGGCTGCCAGCGACAGTTGGGCAGGTGGGTGAGGGGGGTTGTTGACCCGCTATTCCCAAAAACAAGGGTCAAGTGGAGTCAACCAGTATGTGTATGTGTGTGTGTGTGTGTGTGTGTGTGTGTGTGTGTGTGTGTGTGTGTGTGTGTGTGTGTGTGTGTGTGTGTGTGTGTGTGTGTGCGTGTGTGTGGTGCTGGGGCTGGGGCTGTCGAGTCTTTAGCGTCTATGGGACTGTTTGTCCGGGGCCATGGGGGGGCAAGTGGAACAATTCTGCACCTTTAAATAGCAGCGGTGCGGAGAGATCTCCCCCCCACACCGCAGACGAGTGGAAATAGACCTGAAGGCTCAGAAGCTATTGTGGGACAAACAGCTTATGGGGGTCTGGATTCAGGCTGAGCGCTCGAGGATCTGTGATCATTTTGCACAGCCTCTGTGTGCGTGCGTGTGTGTGTGTTTGTTTGTTTGTGTGTGTATGCGTATGCGTGTGTGTGTGTGTCTTGTTGAACTCTGTAACATCTGAAACATTATGTAAAGATAATCTAATATTCAAATGTAGCATCTGGATTGTGTGTGTGCAGAGTTTTATAACTGGGTCTCTGTTTTGTTTGTACTGGGCAACACAAAACACCATGCAAATTGGCCGCATTGCACCAACAAAGGCAGTGAGGACGAAGACTGTCTTGTAGTTGATGACCATGTTTGCACACACCTTAGGAGGATATTTGCACCACTCCTCTCCTCAGATCCTCTCCTAATCTTTAAGGTTTCGAGGCTGTCACTTGAGCTTCAGCTCCCTCCACAGATCTATTGGATTAAGGTCCGGAGACTGGCTAGGCCACTCCATGACCTTAATGTGCTTCTTCTTGAGCCACTCCTTTGTTGCCTTTGCTGTATTTTTAGGGTCCTTGACGTGCTGGAAGACCCACCCATGACCCATTTCTGCGGACCTGGCTGAGAGAAAGAGGTTGTCACCTAGTATTTCATGGTACATCACTCCATCCATATTTCCTTTGATGCAGTGAAGTCCACCTGTCCCCTTAGAAGAGAAACACCCCCAGAGCATAATGCTTCCACCTCCATGCTTGACTGTGGGGATGGTGTTCTTGGGGTCATAGTCAGAATTCCTCTTCCTCCAAGCATGGCGAGTCACTATGATACCAAATAACTTGATGTTGTTCTAATCTGACCACATCACCTTCTCCCAAGCATTCTCTGAGTCGTTAAGGTGTTCATTGGCAAACTTCAGATGGTTCTGTACATGTCCCTTCTTGAGCAGGAGGACCTTACGGGCAGTACAGGATTTCAATCCATTACGGCATAGTGTGTTACCAATGGTTTTCTTGGTGACTGTGGTCCCAGCTGCTTTGGGATCATAAACAGGCTCCTCCCGTGTAGATCTGGGCTGATCCCTCACCTTTCTCATGATCATTGATACCCCACGAGGTGAGATCTTGCATGGAGCCCCAGACCGAGGGAGATTGAGGGTCATATTGTGTTTCTTTCATTTTCGAAAAATCGCACCAACAGTTGTCTCCTTCTCACCCAGCTTCTCGCCAATGGTCTACAATCTTGTCCCTGACGTCCTTAGACAGCTCTTTGGTCTTGCCCATAATGGAGATGTTGGAGTTTGATTTATTGACTCTGTGGGCAGGTGTCTTTTATACAGGTAACAAGTTGAGACAGGTGTGTTTTACACAGGAAACTAGTTGAGATTAGGAGTATTTTTTTAAAGCACGATGACTAATCTGTGGGAGCCAGAATTCTTTATGGTTGGTAGGGGATCAAATACTTATTTCACTCAATGAAATGCATAATAATTTATATCTTTTTTTAATGTGATTTTCTTTTTGATATTCTGCCTATCGCTGTTAAAATAAACCTAGCTTTAAAATTATAGACCGTTCATTTCTTTGTAAGTGGGCACACTTACAAATTTGGTGAGGGATCAAATACTTATTTCCTCCACTGTATTTTATGAGTAACTCATTCAACAGGTTATTGTTAGACCTAGTCAATACATATTTGTGAGAAAGATTAAATGAAGACATAGCTACAGACACAACATTTTATCATAAATTGCTATAAATAACACTTAAAATATGTTGATCAGTCAATTTCCATTATCGGGGGAATCCTGAATATTTATAAATGAGAACTGTCCAGTTCGATTTTCGTTTTTTAAAGATTGTTTGATTGTTTTTCACACAAGAAAGATGTGTCCTATCTGTGATGCAATAAAAATATATGTTTCTTGACAAAGTAAAAGTGATTTCAGTATATTTTTAGGGACATACTAAGACTTTTAAGAATATTTCGATGGATATCTAGATGATATCGTGATTTGCAATTATTTGAAACGTTCCTTTTATACAAAACCACAAGAAGAGAAGAAACTCCATAAGGTACTTTAAACCTATTTTGCTGCAACATTTTTTTGTTAACCCTTTCAGCAGACCTTGTTTTATGAGGTCGAACCCCTTTCTATATGACAGTGGTGATGAGATCAATTATGCACCTTAAAACTATTCTAGTCCTACAGCTGTCTATGAAGCGTCACTGAGGCTAATCTGGGCATGCACATTGCAGCCTTCTCTTTCCCTTGTTTATCGTGATATCATAATTATTCTGGGTATCGAACATGATTGAGTTTTGATTTAGTTATTATGCGCTTAACTGTTACGTAGAAAAAAATCCTTCTTTCTTTACTTTGATCGGCTCACATGATCTTGGTGGTGTGAACAGGTTCAAGATCTGAACCTCTCACCTTCTGATTGCGTCTAGAAACAAGTCGGCGGCAAAGACAAACTGGTTGCTTTTCACTTCAGGAATCCGGACAAATCTGAACACGATCTTGTTGTCTAAGCTTGGTCGGTGGTGTCCTCACTGCTTTTTAGACAACACCTCCACCTACTCCACTGCTTGGCTAATGTTACAGAGCAGTTAAGAAAAGCTGCACTCCCCTGTATACATGAACTGTACATGCTTTACATTCTTTAAAAAGGAGTTGTCACGTACCTCTCTGACATGTACTGTATTATTTGCATATTTGCCTCCCCTATGATTCTAAGTTGGATACTAACAATAATAGGGAGACACGGAAAGATAAAGTAACTGTCTCGTTTTGTACACATCCCATCTGAAGGGTTTGGTGAGCAGAGAGAGAATAGGAACATAGATGTATGACTGGCACATACAGTCATTTGTTATGTGTAATTTAGGAGTGCGCTGCTGCTGATAGTGTGGAAGCTTATGCCTACATGAATTCTGACTACGTGCACATCCCGTGGCTATAATTTACATTGTCCAATGATAGTATACTTATTATTAGATCTATAATATGTCAAATATAATGAGATATTCCCATTTTAAAAAGGTGCTCCGAGGAACTTTCAGTTTGTGTTCATTCTTGCACACCCTTTGGACAAAAGCAGTGGTGTTTTACTACGCCAGCTGTTGTTCCTCCTGGGTGAGAGTACCCGAACAAAGGCATAAAGAAAAAGTATACAACAATAGCATTATTTGCACTGTCTAGTTTGCTGTTACATGTCATTTATGATCATCAGATGAAAAATGAGACTGTTTCAGAAATTTTTAAAAGTTCCTCAGAGCACCTTTAAGACCACAAGTTCGCTCATCCAGGTAACTGTTGGCTACTGAGCAAACAGTGTTCAGTCACTAAAAAAGATTAAAAAAAAATCAATAAAGACCTAAATAGGGATAATATCTTCTCTATAGATCTATTGTTTAATTTAAATAATAAAACGCTTCAAAAACAACTGGATTGTGGACAAACAGGATATAGTGATGTGCGGTCACAGCAGGTTATTACCAAATCAATTCCAGGAAGTGACTTCAACTTCCTCTGTGGTTGCTCCCTGCATTAGGCAGCAAAGAGGCCTGCCCATTGTTATGTCCACTTACTCATACAGTACCAGACGAGGCCAAATGTACTGACAGTGTGACAAAAACTGAGGGTGACCGGTGAGGAGGTTAAGTTGGGACGGACAGTTGACGTGGGATAAAAATGGATTCCCTTCACTTTTTTCTCAGATCATGTCATTGTATGACATCAGTAGGGGTTTGCTCCTAGGCAAGCCCAGAGCAGGGGCTTTAAATGTGACTCATCAGCACTGAAAATAGCCATGGTCTCTCCACTACTGTAGAATGGAAGGGCTGTTTTAGTATAGATGACCTGGACATACAACACATCTCCTTTAAAGGCCTTACCTACACATCAAGATGACACATTTACTCCATTATTGATCCCTAATCACAACCATCTTGGTTCTCCTTAGGCTACTCCAAATGTCACCACAATCACTGGGACTGACACCCACGGATGGTGGCATTCAGTAAAACTGGGATTTTTCCAGAACATTCCCTTTCAGATTATTTCATTTCCTAAGCAAAAGCGGGGAACCACATTAGAAAAGCACGTTAATCCAGTCTCGACATTTCCTTTATAGCTGTCCCTGTATTGTCTGAAAGGCGTTACATTTGCCATGCTTTGGGGGTGGGGGGGAGCCTTTTGCCCACGGGGTGAAGTGCTGAGAAATGGTGGTGTGTTGGCATAAACCAACAAAGAGAGCAAGAGTTAGGGCGGTCTGGTAGTGTCAGACCCTGTCAAAGCAGAGCACCAGAACAAACAGCGGATCCATATCAGCTCAAATATGTTCAGAGGATCGGGGCAGAGGGCAGCAGGGGATAGAAGATGTGTTATCAAAGGACGGCTGAGAAGCCATACATTCGCAGGAGGGGGTCAGAGGGAGGGCATGGCAATTAGAGATGACACCAAGGGAATCCACAGTGATTTATTGACATGAAAACCCAAATGAATTAACTATCACCTAGGTGACTGGTAATTTTTTTTTTTTTTTTTTTAAGATATTTTTTTGGCATTGTTATGCTTTATAGTGATATGACGCCCTACCAACTGAGCTAAGGGCGCCCCACAGACTGGTAATTTTGTCTGTATATTTTTATGGCGTTGAGTCATTACATTCTCTGTTTAAAATGTATATTTGATTATTATAAAGATTGTCTCCTATCATAGTACAAGGAAATAAAGTGTGCTCACCTCAGGGAAATGTGGCACATTGACTTTAGGTGGGGTTTCCCTCTGCTGCGTCCCTGATTAAAAGCCAAAGTAGAGAAACAAGAGTGTAGCCTGTAGCTCCATAACGTTCACTCTTACAATAACAGCAATTAGTGTTTCTCCCTTTCCTTCCCATTGTGCAACTGCTTTTTTGATTCGTGAACTCCAGCTGCTCTGAGATCAGACATGTCTCTTCAGGTGATCTGTGATCATGATTCATGACAGAATAATTACTCTCAGCTATAGGCCTACGTGTGTGCGACTCATTGTCTATCTATCAGTAATGTCACCTACATGCCTAGGCTGCTTACCTGTGTTAGAAACTAAAGGTACAAAAAAAGAAAAAAAAAGAAGCAAAACTCACCAGTAGGGTTTCAAAGTTTAGAGCCGACTGTGGGCTCTTTATGAGGGACTCCAGCTTCTTCAAGCGGCTCTCCAGTCTGCTCTCCGCTCCGAACATGATTATAGCGCGGTGTATCCAGGTCAAATGACATGAAACGGCGACAAAACAACCAAACACCTGTAGGCCTGTGTTCTTCTTTTTGTGTTTTGTCTCGGGACAAAGGCGCACTCCTCCGCTGCCGCTCGGCTGGCTCAGCTCTTCATGTCAGCTTCTCTGTATAAACTGCGGCTGGAGTTGTCAGGTTAATGGTTTACCCGTTGCCAAAGTGCTGTCACGCTCCTTTTTCATTAATACCTCCACAGACCGAAAGTAAAAAGTACAAATAAATAAATAGGCTAGAAGAACAAACACTCAAATCTAAAAATTGAGGGGGCCGGGCCGGCGAAGGATTGCACGCTTCACTTTCAGGTGCGCCCCGTGTAGCAAGCAAAATCCGATCTGACCACAACGTGTTCAACCTGTACGAGATCCCACTGTCAAGGTAGACAGAATAAAATAGAACCACTTCCGCTTTGAACTATCAAAGTAAAACTCTCACATCACATTTTTAGTCTCTTCTCTTCTTTTAAAAAAAATAGATTTGGTTTTAATTTTCCACGTTTTTTTCTTTTGTCTTTTTATTTATACATCAGCACATTTTAGAATATCGGCATGATTTTACATCAGTTTTAAATGGAAAAATTTGATATCAGACTTCACATCTCATGTTAATACACTTTGACATACAATGTATGATAACGACAGTATAATACTATTTAGATTAAATATTGAACAAAATGCTACTATTTGAAAATACAATCTCATTGCATTGGTAACATTGATTCAGCCCCCAACCTTCTCCCCTCAAAAGACTTTTGTCTTTTGCCAGGGTAGGCTGTCTTTGTAAATAAGAATTTGTTCTTAATGACCTGACTGGTTAAAGACAGGTAAAATACAATAAAATAAATACATTAATGATTTTATTTTTAAGGCAAAGTCCTACAACCGGTATTATGTTGCCTACTGTAGGTGACTTAACAAAATATCACTCCCAACTACCCATGTCAGATCTCTTTATTGCTTTGTAATCCACTGATAATCATATTAGCGACTCCTGTCGATCAGTGCTGCTCTTTATTTTAGCACTGGGAAATTGCACCGTGCCCTACATAACACTGGCCCCTTAAAAACCTTCAATCACTGCTCCCAGCCAGGAAGTGCGCACCAGCGGAATTCCTGCCTTCTTATCTCACTCATCTGTTTTACCATCACACAGTTTAGGGCCTCGACCAACTTTCAGTATTTAAGGAATGCTGATGCGCTGCCTTGCAGACACTCTGGCACTAAAAATAGAAAGTGACAGGGACCACACCGCAGTGTGTGTGTGTAATCGTTGAGAGGACATCTTAAAATCTGGATAATTGCTTAATGTGTGTCACTTAGTCAGGCTAGAAGGCCTCCTTCATTCACAACAAAATAGTTCTAGCTTAGAAGAAAAATCGAAATACTATGAGAAGTGAAAACACACAAGACGTTTTCTTGCTCTTAGAATATCTTTATTTATTTTACTTTACAAAGAGGTCTCCTCCGAAGCTCTCCGTTACTTGATCTATATTCAAATACAAACAATCTGTGAATAATCTATTCAGACAGTGGGCTAAATGTTTTACAGGGAAGGTGAGAAAGTAACATATTAATTTCAGGCAACATCAGACACAAAAGTATTGTTTTTGTCCAAACATTGGATTAACACACATCCTGTATCAGTTCATGAATGGCAATGATTACAATGTGCAATGAAACCAACAATGGCAGTCTTAAAAAAAAATTCTATCTTGTTTTTTCTTTTTTTGGCCTTTGGCGTCAGAGAGGAACACTTGTTGACACTGCAGCTATATGCATGGTTTGATGTCGTCACTGACTCATACAGAGTCCCCCTGGCCAGCCGAGGATGACACTAACAGAATGGCATGACCCGTGAATAGTGAAGATGGAAGCTGGAATGGGTGGGGAGAAAATGTGTCGCTTCGGTAGGTAGAGAGACACACACACACACACACACACACACACACAAACTGATTAGGCATGTCGTTTTGGAATGATGACAGGGGTGCGTCACATTTTGAGATATTCTAGGAGAAGGTCATGATGACTACTTTATCCTGGGGGACTGTTGAACTCTCCATTAAAAAGAAGTGTTGAAGGGCATCCTGGATTTAACTTGCTATGATGCTGCTGTATAATGGTAAGCAATATTAGGATGTAATGAAAAAAATAATGGCAGCAATATGTGGAGAAGAAGAAAAAAATAAGCTATGTACTTGGCAAATGATATCAGTGACAGTGCAGTGTTCTGTGTGATGTATGGGTTTGAGCAGACTGCCCCATGGGCCTCTGGGTGCTTTCTTGTCAGAAAGGGGCAGGTGCAAAGTTACAAAGGCAAACACTGCTCTCTAGTGGGAAAACAGTATATAAACACAAAGACGGGGCATTTAAGAGCTTCGGCACTCACGAAATACAATCATCAAAGAAAAAAACAAATGAAGAAATAAAGCACTTTCTTTGTGAAAATCTACAGATGAACCATTCATAAGTTAATACAACATCACATAGTATTGGTGAAGAGTCCATTTAGAAAAACCTAAAATCTCACAATGGGACAAAAGTGTTGACAAAGCCTCTAGGTGATCTAGCTGTATCAAATCTCATCTGGTTTCCCCAATAGCGGGAAGTGTAATACTGATCGCTGCATACAACAGCCTTTTGACGGTTGAGTATAATACCACATTTGGTAAGATTACAAGCCTGATTTTTTAAATTGTCTGATCAGAGCCAATGACAAACAGTCATGTGATGGTTCAGGATGTTAGAGCAAACATGCACAGCTCTCGGTGGTAAAAAATGATTCAAATTCTGTTTTGCTATCAAAGCTTTGGCAGATCAGGACAACTTAAGTGTTCCCAGACCATGTCGGCTACTGTTTATCAGTAGGTATCTCCTCATATATTTTATCTAGTATTACTATGTTTCAAAGGAGGCACAGGGAGCATCCTTTCTCCTCAGATACTGTGTTGTACTGCTCAGTTGTCTGTCTTTAACAGGCTAGCCAGGCTCTCTCCACACAGTGTATAAACTGCCCGAGGATAAAGTCTTATTCTCAGCAGAGTGGGGAATCACAGGCAATCAGTTGTGTGGGATCAAACCTCAGAAGGAGTATGTTGCCGTGTACGGTATTTAGATTGGGCGGCGAGGTAGAGGGGAGAAGGGTATACTATATTCCTGGCTGTCGGTCATCAAAATAAAACCGCTCCTGAAGTCTGAGCCCCCGTCGGCCAGGTAACCCAAAACCTGGAGTGGGGAGTCAGCGTGGGATATGGGGAGAGGAACAATGTGGCTCTTTGTGCAAGCCGGGCAGAGAAAACAAACCGTTTCCCCTGGAAAGAGATCATGTTCAGGCTCCATCTGAGAAGACCACACAAGGCTGATCAGAGCCCTGTCTGCTGCGTACAGCAAGAAGAGGAGGAGGAGGAGTGCATCTGAGCAGCCACACTCACTTGTGCACACACACACACACACACACACACACACACACACACACACACACAGTCACACACACACACAGTCACACAGACACACACTTTAGGGCAATGTCAGACAGGGAGGAGATCTGAGATCAAACGCTCACTGAACACAACATAACACACTAGCCAGCAATATTCTTTGGTCCAAGACAAAATGTGTGACTGTGTTGTGCTCTTCCCCATGTTGACTTGTGATAATATGGCCATCTGGACTGCTTCCTGGGTTGGCACCCTGCTGGTCTACAAACAGAGCACCACTCTGCTGGGCTGACAGGCTGAAGGACTGGCTGAAGGGTGTTAGCGCTGGCGTCGTCCACAAGAGGGCGTGGCACTGAATCTGGCACGGCCATACAGTGTTAAACAGGGAGCCTGTTCATTAGGTGGAGGAGAGAGACAGAAAGACGGAGACAGAGGGTGAGATGTTATAGGCTCTGGGCTTATTCAGTGTAATTTCCATTTCTAGCACACCATATATCAACCCATGCTGCTCTGGACACTGATTCCATAATCCGCCCATTCTACATAAACACTGAGAATGAGGCCTTTAGTCATGTCAACACTCAGATAACTGTCGCACAGGGCACAATCAAACCAAGAACATCTGGCCTCTCTCTTTCTCACACACTTACACAGACTTTCATTCAAACACACATATTAAACGTAAACAGACGCGTACACGCACACACTCACATGTAAGGGCCAGAGCAGGGTTCGGTCTGTCCCATTGCGTTTTAGTTTCAAACGCTCAGCGAATACCCATGTGGTGGGATCGGATTACACGGGGCTATAAAATATCCCAAATAAAAGCAAGGGAAAACTGAGACGAAAAAACGGGCTGTTTCCTGAGGTGAAATCCTCCAGTTGGCCGCTGATTCTGTCAGAGTGGGAGATTTCTTTTTTTTTTAAAGACTTTTAGCAGCCGGGACAATAGAACAGGACAGCAATGTTGGGCTCAGGGCACAGAGGTGGTTAGCGAAAGTCATTCGCATTCGGCAGCCAGCTCCCATTACACACAACGCGAGGCCATAAATCCGTCTGCACGACACAAGCAGCATGATGTGATTTCATATTGGTTACTAAGGGGACGCATGAAACCACAACAAATGACAAAGAACACATCTAGGAAAGTTTAAGTTGTGCTTTCTCTAATAATAGCCATCATTTTCAAACAACACGATTAAGCTGACCAATGGCCTTTGGAGAGACAAATGGAAACCATAGCGAGCCAGATGAAATCCAAACCATCTCTGTAATATCAGCGGATTAATCCCAGGACATACAGTAAAATGGTAACATGATCTCACTATGGCAAGATACCAGCGGGTGAGGACCATGGGTGGTGTTGCAGCCATTTGGACTACCAAGCAGGGCAAGTGAAATCAATAGGCCCTTTGATTGGTCCAAAGTAAGGAGGATTTTCTGCTGCACTCTAACAACATCTGGTTAGCAGGGGTCAGTCGTGGTGAGTGAAGGGAAGGAAAAGGATTGAAAGGGGAGTGGAGGGGAGAGTGCTAAACTCATACATGGGAGAGAGAGAGAGACGAGCCAAAGCCAGAACAGGGTGTCATTATGACATGTGTAATAGGAACGCTCTGGTTCTGCCCCTGTGTTTTCTTGTGAATCCCCAGAGCTCTATCAAAGCTCAGGGCTGGCTTCATATTAACAGCGCCTTGTAGTCTGCATGACAATCACCTCTGTCTCCACAGCGACCTCAGAAACATGTCTGCACTGCCTCACTGTCCATGCTTCAAGAAGCAAGACTTTGACTTTGGGGTTAAATTTGTCAACCTCACTTCATCTCTCCCTCTGTCCCAGTGTCAGGTTCGACAGACCGTCCCATAACTTCAAGGTCAGGGTTTTGATTTATCAGCAGTACATCTGTCCTTGTCAAGACAATGAACCTATTAATTTCCAATACATTGCAAACTGCTCTGGATAAAAGCATCCGCTAATTGGCTAAACTGCTGCCCCCCCCCCTCTCTCTCTCTTTCATGTAAAGACATGACATATCTTTGCAAAATTGAGCCTACAAAACAGGCGTTCATGAAAACAAAGCATTGTGACTGTGAGGTTGTGGTGAAGTGATCACTTTTCAAAGTGACTCTTGCTGCCTGTGCCCTCCTCCTCCTTTGCCTGTTGTAACCGTAGAGCACAGAGGAGTGCCAGGTTACTGGGATTCTCACTCTTTGGCGCCATGCTGTTTAGTGACCATGCGCATACTGCAAGACCTGTGATTAAGCTTACCCTGAGTGTGTATGTGTGAATGTGTGTATGCACACATTTTCCAATCCCTAGTTGAATGGCATTCAAAATGGCATTTTTTTTTTGAATTTAACAAACACGTAATGCCACATTTGTGGGTCTGCCAAACAGAACAATGCAATGGGATTTAGAAAGCTTATGCGAACACAGTTAAAGTCAACCTGGTATAATTAAATTAACCATCTCTAAAATGCTCTGATGCAGTACATCCCAGTCATGGGCTGCTTGTGGCATGTCCTCTGTGGATGTATGAGTAAGAAAACAAGGTAAATTAGTTCTCTCCCTCCATCTAATGTGGAACTTAGTTATTTCAGATAGAGCAGTTAGTGAAAGCAAAGCTATCTATACTTTGCCTCGCCTTGTAATAGAATCTCTCACCTTCATCCTCACTTATTCTGATCACGGATTCTTAGGCACCGCCTCTTCAGAGCCGGCTCCATGTCTCCAGCACCGGGCATGTTAGCAGGGCTCCGCAGGCTACCCTTGTCCCTGAGTTTGGGCAAGAGCAGCGGGGTTGTGGTCCCTACTGTCTTTGGCGCTGTGGGCAGGGCATAGGCATGGTCCTCATCAGGAACATGGGGGTCCTCTCCTACCTCCCCGACTATTGCTAAGGGCTCTTCTGACTGACTGACGGGGACATCAACCCGAACTGGCCCAATAACAGAGCATTTATTCTCTTTAATGGCCTCCAGCTCACTGACTACAGGGTCTGGGGGTGGTGCTGGTACACTTTTGGGTAGGGAGGAAACCGGACTGGCAGGTGTGGATGAGAACATCCCATTGGGACCGTGGTCCTGAGATGTCAGGGCAGACGATGTGGTATCATACGGATGGCTGCTCCCTGTGGGGCTGGGTGGGGTGTGTGAAGGGGGAGTGTGGGAGTCATGGTGGTGGTAGACAGTCTCATGTGAAGGGGACTGTGATAGAGGAGGAGTGGGTCTGATGATGTTGAGGAGCCCTGATCTGGTAACCTGCCCTGTTCCTGACTCTCCTAGCCCTGATAGGTTCACAACTCCGTTGGAACTTGGCCCTAGCTTCACTTGGGTTCTTTGAAGAACCCTTTGGATGACCTGTCGCTCTGACTGCTGCAGCTTAAAGTCTTTCAGCCCATCTGACTCTGGAGCTAAGCAGGGGGATTCATTGTATTGTGCTCTGGGAGAGGATGCTTCACTGTGGGGTGTGGATGCAGGGGATGGGAAGGGCCTCTCTGATTTAACCCAATCTGTGTTGGGCTCACGTGGTGAGGTTCCACCCAGTATGTTGGCTACCAAGCCCTCAGGAATCCCTGGAGATGGTGGCCTGGTAACCCTGGATCTACCCCTCTCTTGACCCTCTGGCACAGGCTGGATAACACCACTGTGACTTGGAGTTTCTTGGGTTGCCTTGGAAGGGAATGGAATGGGGATGGGAATGGGAATGGGGACAGGTATGGGAACAATAATGGGATAAGGCACCAGGATATGGGGATGGGGCAAAAGAGGGCTAAAGTTAGGGATACCGAAGTTCATCATGGGATGCATTGGGACAGGACCTCTTTGCATCATGTTTAGAGGAGGGGAGTGCAAGCCAGGGAAGTAGGCTCCTGGGAAAGGATGCATCATTCCAGGGGGATTCATGGATGAGGACATGGGGTGCTGCAGGTGAGGAGAGTGAGGAGGTCTGTGGATAGGGCTGGAAGGGGGGCCTGGGTGTCTGGCGGGGTTTGCAAGGGGACTTCTCAGGCCCTGAGCATGAAGAGGGGGCCTGATGAAGGGCATTGGAATTTGAGGTACTGGCTTGTGTTCCAGATGGGGACGTGGGGGAGGTGGAGGATGAAAGGGAGAAGGGTGGGGTGACAACTCCATAGCAGGGGTGTGTGGAGAAGACGGCATGGGTCTCTCAAGAGTCCTCAGCCCAGACACAGGGACCTTAGAATTAGAAGAGGATGCTTCTGAGGGGGAGTGGGAGGAGGATTCTGCCGATCCATGGATTGGTGTAGGCCCTTTAGGGGAAAGGTTTCTATGACGGGCTTCTCCTGCACTGCTGCCGTTGTTCCAAGACTCAGGAGTGAGTAGCTTTTGTCCGCCCACAGTGCTGTCCCCCCTCCCCTCCTGAGTGGGTCTGTTCGGGCTGGAGCTGGTGAGAGCTGCACGGGCTTCTCGGTAGAAAACGTCCATCTTGTACTGATTCAGACACTTTGTGCTGCAGAACTGGAGTCGTTCCTCACCGGTTCCAAAGTCCAGATATTCTTTAGTGTGACGGACATGCTTGCACCAATCACATACCTGTGGTACAGGGGAGAGAGACTGTGGGGGGTCATTGAAGTGATGGATCATAGTTGAACACTTTACGACTTTGGCACAAATATACAGTAATAGGAGATGACTGACTTTATCCCAACCTCTCAAGGTAAGAAGATACAACCGACATGTGCTTATAGCCGTTTAACCTTGTAATTGTATAGCATATTCATAATAATACTTAATCTGCGTAAACAAAAGATACATTGATAGTGTCCTCTTACTCTGACATTGCTGTTTATCTTCAACACCAGTCTGGGTGAGTCCTCTGTATGGGGGTGCTGAGGGGATCTCTCACCATGGAGGTCTTCATCTCTGGCCTGACAAGGGAAAACCCCGGTGTGAATAACAGCGACAAGCATAACGTGAACCACAGTGAAGCAGTTTGTCAGAATGAACTTAACCTTAAACTTAACTATCAAATTTGAGCTCCTTACATAAGAAGTGCATAATTATACCAAGGGGAAATCACTGTGTTGTGAAACAGATACGACTCTACAACCGAGTAGGGAGATGAAACAGGTGATGTTTTGTCATATTATTAATGGCCTTGCCAGTATTAATATAGGAAATTCCACTTGATTCAAGTAAGCTGATATGCTGTGGATCTGAGTGCTCCCCCATCTCTGTGACCCATTGAGTCGTGTTGAGTTACGAAACATGAGGCAGCTGAAGGTAAGGTATGCACTGAAAGTGGACACCTCACCCCAGCCCCCTGGCTTTCCTCTCAGACAAGCAGCGACAAGCCAACAGCAATGCTTTCCTCCCGCCTCCGAAAAACTAGAGGGCTTGTTGCGCAGTATGTTCAGCCCTCCTTTTTGTCTCCATTGTCGTGTGAATAAACCCACCAAAGTATAAACAACAGTTAGGATGACAGGGGATATAGCTGCTTGTCACACCACACCTCTAAAGAGGGTATATCGATGTCCCAAAGGAAGGTGAAAAATCTTGGCAATGTGCATCAGAGCGATTCCCCAAACTTCCAGCTTTCCTGTCCTTAAGACCTGAGCCACTTAATGGCCGGCCCCTTCTCCATTAACGAGAAACTGATACTAAGTGTCCTCTACAGACTTTGACCTCCCTCCCACCATTCCTCTACTACCTCCTCCAAAATCACTTGAAAGTGTGTTCTCAGAGATCCCGCCTTTTATAATTCCTGTAAATGACTCCATCAATTATGACCTTACATGATCAGGATCTGTTTCTGAAGGTCTGTTTACCTGCCAGAAACAACTTGATATCTGGGTCTCCTGTGTATGGAAGGTGGCACAGCTGGCACAATTTCTGTCCATATAAAATACCTGTATGTGTCTGTGTGTGCAATCTATTGAACTCAACACATTCAATTAACAAATATAAAAAACTGATCATTTATCATCATAAAGACATGATTTCCAACATTTCATCAATAAGGGGACAAGCCACAACTAAATGATTACGATAACCCAAAGTGATGCTGATACTGTATGTGTTGTGCACTTTCCAATTATCACTAACCTTATTGCGTTTGAAGTAGGCTCGTCTGCAGGCGGCAAAACACTTCTCACTGCAGAAGCTCTTGAGCTCTGAACCCATGCATAGAGAATAGCGTTTTACCCCTTCCTTCTGGCACCAAACACACACTATCTGCACATTCTGTACATCCTCCACTGCAGGGGGGGGGAAGCAGAAATATGTTTGGAAGCAATTAATGAATGCAATTTGCAAAGGTAAATCTAATCAGGTGCAAGCTCCAAAATAAGATTTTTTATACCTATGCCATATTAACTACTTTTCAATCTCCCCAGAACTCAAGGGACATAAGACAGCTATGCTCTGTTTGACCATAACTAATCCATAAGGCAATTATCTGATCCAGTACATGTTTGAATAATGTGAGTATTTTAACCAATTATAGGATCTTCTTTGCCCACAGCTGGAGGGGCTCCAAAAACCTCCCATGGGATATAGAGAACTATGAAGTAATTTAAGAAGGCCTTGGGGCAATGTTCTTTGCAATGATTTCTACTTAAAATATACAACTCAAAAATCAAATCCATTAATGTGGAGTCCCGTAGGCCCGTACCTGCCGATGGCTTTATGAGAGGGACAATGACATGGGCGCTCTTGTGTTCTTTGGGGGTGGTCAGGGAGGAACTGGCTGAGGAAGAGGAGGGTGAAGAGGAGGGGACACTGGAGGAATCTCTCTCTCCACTCTTCATGGCGAGGACAGAGTGACCGACTTTGCTGTCCAGAGTCTTGAGCTTTGGCAATGAGTTTTCTGAAATGCAGAAGGAGGATATAACGCCGGTGACTCAGATTGTCCATGTAACACAATTCATAAACCCCACAGTATGGGATACACGATACTGTAATAACGTCGGCACCGATAACAATGCCCTACACTGATTTTCTTTTTGGTACGAACGTGTAGAGAAACAATAGATGTATCTGAGTGAATGAAACTTAAGGAGATACAACTACAGGAGAGTATGTCTAGTGAATTTGAACAGTGACTCAATGTCTGAACTAAAACCTGCAAAACCTGTTAGTGTAAAACTCAAGAAGACTCTGTTCGAAACATTGAACTGCCGACCCCTTCATCTTACCTTTTAGCACAGACACATGCTGACGCCTTTCTCTGTAGTTTCTGATCTCGTTGGCCTCCGAGTCCCTGAGCTCAACCTTATCGTAGCCGTACCATCCCAGCAGCTCGTTCATGGTGCTTTCTGCAAACGTCTGCATGAGAAAAAAAAAGAGGAAAGGGAATTACTGATTAACGCTCTATGTAAAGGGATAGGGTAACTGAGCCATAGTCTGCCTGTAAATGGGAAATTGTGACCGTACATCTTAGAGTTGTTAGTGGAACTTTTTATCCTATGTTAAACATAATCAGACCTCACTTCTCTGAATCAATGCGAGGGATTCTTTTCCCAGCCCGAGCCCAGTCGGAGAAATGAATACGGGCACAGTGGAGTACAGTATGACGCTTTTTTCCATGATGTATTCAAGTTGTTTACTCTTGCTAAATCTGAGACGGAAAGGTTTAAAACCTAACACCAGTGTGAAATCTATGAATCATCCTTTGTTTATCTCTTTTAATTGGAAAAAAAGAGGGAGAAAAAGAAAACTGTTCTCCGCAGATGGGATGTGTGGTCCCTCTTTTTTTTTTATTACGACCAGATGAAGAAAAAACACAAAGGTCTCTCTCTCTCTCTCTCTCTTTATCCACCCACCTCTCTCTGTGGCTTTTTGGGAGAACCGGATTGGAGGAGAAACCTGATCCGGAACGGGCAGAAATCAGAGCGGGACACCCTACACCACAGCGAGGTCCCACGGTTCTCGGAAATGCCCCACTACTCTCCCTTCTCCTCTCTCCAGTGTCCAACACTCACTCTCTCTCTCTCTCTCTCTCTCCAGCTTTCCCTGTCCCTCCCCTTGTCTCTCTTCCTCTCTCTCCCATCTTCACCATCCTCCCCTCCACCCCGGCACCTTCCAGCCCTGACACCCGACACAGCACTGCCTCTCGGGTTTCACCCTTTTCCAGCACAGCCAACCTGCTGTGGCGGTGTTGTAGCGCTGTAGTACTGACTGCACATTCTTTCCCTTGCTTTCCCCACGCCGACCTCTGCTCTGCACTAGGGCCTCAAAGAAATGGATCTCTCCCCTTGCTTGCTCACTTTCTGCTGTGTGTGTGTGTGTGTGTGTGTGTGTGTGTGTGTGTGTGTGTGTGTGTGTGTGTGTGTGTGTGTGTGTGTGTGTGTGTGTGTGTGTGTGTGTGTGTGTGTGTGTGTCTGGGAGAGTGTGTGGGTGAGTGCAAGCAGTGGTATCATATCCAGCTAAATATGCCTAACGATGATTAAAGTTGGGTATCCGGTGTCTGGTGCTGCGCTCTGGGCTGACGTGGAGGGAGTAGGTCCGAATGTGGTGTTGAAACAGATGTATTACAGAGACAACACTGGGCTGGACCTCAGCTGAGCTAGAAATCAGTTTGCCTGCCTTGCCTGCCCGCCTTCCTGTCTCCGATTTTCCACCAGAATGGAAGTCTTGTGCGTTTTCACATCACGTCTAATTTGGGCATGATGGTGTTCTGCATGAGGACTACATTGTTGGCGGCTCTCCCACATGCATAAAGCCCACTGTCGTTCAGCTCTTTTCTGTATTCTTGTTAGCGAAAGATGATTTTTCGCCCCAGCCCTCCACTTCCCACAATGTTGTTTTTGTTTCTTTTTGGCAGTTCAGACAAACATCTGCTTTGTGAGAGTGACAAGCCATATCCCAAACCACAGAGAGGGTTGCAGCCAAAGGCAACAAACCGGGGCCGACCCTGAGATTCAGCCCAGGCAGGCTCGCATCAAGCGGGGATAGCGTTTCACATGTTTTGATTAAAATTAGTTAAGTTGTAACACAACACCTCCCCTGGATATCAAGCGCTACAATCCAAACCACTTACACAGAAAGACCACGTTTCCTCTCTCACGAAAAGGCCAGGGTCCCCCCCCCCACCTCCTCAAAAAAAAGCTTGTCATTTTAGATTTCTGAGCTCTTGCTTGAAAGAGAATCGAATATCCCTTACCACCACAGTCAACACTCAAATAGACAGTGTCCAACCCCAAACAAAGCAGACAATCCAGGGATTAGTTTCCATGCAGTTATAGGTTGCTGTGATTCAACTCAGTGTTGCCTGTGCAGTCACTGCCCTTTAAACCAAACACAGGGAGATTCTTAAAGGACATGCTCTAGTCAACATTATCCTTAGGAGGAACTTTAGTTTGGTAAGATGATATTTGCATCCTTAAAACAAAAAGTTGTGATAGTGCTTTAGTGTTTTTCCCAGAGTGGGCTATTTAAAGGATACAAATACCTTCTCTCATATGGAAGGCATGAGGGCAAGCCTCTGTGGTACAGCAAGTGCGCACCGCAAGAGCGAGGAAGAAGTGACGCACATCTGGATCTCCGCTGGACATTAGCGTGTCTGGCCACAGCTGGCCTGACATGGCGTCACAAGAAGGCCAAGTCAAACCTAAAGGCTACTCTTCTTCACTGTGCGAACATCTCAAATTAAAACGTCTGGTGTCTCTGTGTGTGAGTTAAGATTTATTCATGTTTTCATTGGGCTATAATAAGTTTAGCGTCTCCTAAGGGTGGCAAACTTTGAAGGTCCCTGTGATTTTTCCATAACTGTACAAAAGTTAATTGACGAAGTGTGACTGTTAGCATAAAAAAAGAGACAAAGAGAGCATTGATTGAAAACAAAAACAGTTTGTGATTATTATTCCCAGCAGCACTGATTTGTGCGCTGTTGGCTCTATCGCTGTCCTGACTATGAAGACGCAAGACAGAAGTTTTCGCTCGGTTAATAACAAGTCTCAGGAACTT
The DNA here is from genome assembly GCF_949987685.1 of Ammodytes marinus. Lineage (NCBI taxonomy): Eukaryota > Metazoa > Chordata > Actinopteri > Uranoscopiformes > Ammodytidae > Ammodytes > Ammodytes marinus. Next base: position 8,594,344 of record NC_137223.1, on the reverse strand, counting down.
ATATTGGCACGAACACTCACACTCACCTTCATCTCCTGGTTGATCTCCCTCTTTACGGGGTGCGCAGGTTTCCTGCTGCGTTTATTTTCCGGTGGTCTCCCTTTCTCCATCTCTGGCATAGTCCTGGTCTGGCTGGATCCAACCCGGATCAGTGTTGAGTATCAGCAGCTTTTATATATATTTTATTTTTATTAGATGAGTTGCTTCGAGTGAAAGCTGTCACTCCCGGTGACAGCGGCTGTCATTCCCGGACGTCTGAGTCCGGCATCTGGGGCTTCACACCATTCGAGTCCACTGAACATGCATGCGCTCCGGGTTGAAGGCTCCGCCACTGAACAATCCCCACTCTCTCTTCTCCAGCCATGTCAAGCACCTGTCGGTTACGAAGACGGAGCATCCGGTTAGGGCCTTCAAAGTAAATTCATACTGACAGTGACAATTTAAGTAAAGTGTTCTTAGAAAGCAAATGAAGGAATAATTATTCTCGTCCCTTCCCGAACAAGCGTTAGACACTTTATTCTTCTTTATGCTGTTCAATGTTTGTAAATATTACTATTTTATGTCGGTCTACCTGATTGATGATCCCCCCCCCCCTTTCTTTTGACTGAGGCCTACATGTTCAAAATCAAGCTTAATTCTAAACGCGTTGAAAGGAATTACGAAAAAACAAAGCTTTAAAGTATGGTCATCATGCATGACAATTTAGGTTTCATAACTTCGCAAACAAAAACGTTGCTGGCTTGAGTCGTTATTATTGATATTTTGTGTAATGTCAAAAAAGCATTCCAATTGAAATGCAATAGCATACAGAATTGTGTGTTTCAAACCAGACTACGTCGAGACACTAAATAAAAATCGAATGCATTTATTCATTTCTCAAGACATTTCTATATTCAATGCAGCATTTGTAAAAAAAAGAAAAAAAAAAGAAAAAAAAAAAGTTTCGTCTTAGAGGGACACTAGTAGTAAAACTGAACAAAGCTTAGGCATATGGAAATATCCTACTGCACATCCTCGAAATTAAATTAAACACATGCGATTATAATTAAAGTTTAACCCTATAACTGATGTATAAGGGTTGCTGCTATGCAATATCTGTTTGGCACACAAACACACTTTCCGCTTTTATTAAAAAAGTGAAGTGACCTCGCATCCGGTCTAATTCGTTCATTTTTTGTGTGACTTGACGCTGCCCTCTCCGGTTAGGGAAGGGAGGGCCCTCTCGGTTATTGTAACCCAACACCTGGCGCCCACCCCTCCCAAATCTCAACAGATACATTTCATAAGGAATGCGAAGACTGTGTTTTATCTGAGGGGACACAGTACAAACACTGTACGAAGACTCTTGTCTTAAAATAAAGAGATGAAAAGAGGCCGATGAGTTAAGTTACACCATGGCAGAATGTATGGGGCTTTCTCAAATGGCATCTGTTTGATCACTGTGTGTGTGTGTGTGTGTGTGTGTGTGTGTGTGTGTGTGTGTGTGTGTGTGTGTGTGTGTGTGTGTGTGTGTGTGTGTGTGTGTGTGTGTGTGTGTGTGTGTGTTTGTGTCCACAGAAACACAACCTGAAAGGTCTACATTTAAGCCAAGCCACCCTGAGCCAACCCCAGCCTTTGGAAAAGTACCACATTTACATTCACATTAGAGGGAGGAGTGTGTGCACCAACAACAGCTTTGAACATAAACATTGGCGCCATGGTTATACCTGATGGTGAAGGTCAGTGGATTCATTACAATATTAAGTTTCCAGACTGACGATAAACAAGATGGAGAGGATCGCGTTGCATTCAGAAACATAAACATGGCAGTGTTATTTCAAGAGTTGGACAACTTTTACTTTTACTTCTGTGATTTATTGTTGCCACTTGGACCTAACATCCGGTTAATACTGAATTATGTAAAAGTTGGTCCTGTCGTTCCCAAATATTGATATGCTTAGATGGCTCTGAGACATCCTCAATGTCTTTCAAGCAGAACTTTCACTGGGCCATTGAACCCCATGTAGAGAGACAGACAGACAGACAGAACAGGAGGGCTGTTTCAGAGGCCTCTCTCTCTCTCTCTCTCTCTCTCTCCTCCCTGTCCCCAGCCTGCCTCGGTCTGCTCTGGTTGGAGGAATCTAGGGACCGCACTCGTGTAAACAGAAACCCGATCCAGTGCGCAGGGCTTGGGTTTCTCCCCTCTCGTACACCCGCTGATGACACCCGATCCAGCCCGGCTAGGAACAGGGCTTATCTGATTCCTCACAAAAGGCCCCTCTCTCTCTCTCTCTCTCTCTCTCTCTCTCTCTCTCTCTCTCTCTCTCTCTCCATAACATCTCACATCTGGTGCCTCTGCAGGGAGCGCTGTCCCTCTAGGTTCCTCAGGGGGGTGAAGGCGGGGATAAGGCTGTCTCACCATCTCCCCCTCCAGAAAAAATCCACTTACGCAAAATGATAGAGGATTGGAAACAGTATGTACAGGTCTACAGTTACAATCCCCAAAACATCTGGACCGAATCATCAACATTGGCCACTTTGTATATTATTTCTTGCATTAGCTATTGTCCGTGGATACACTATATGACAGTGAACATACCCCTGTCAGTTAAGGAGATGATTGAAAAAGTTGTAGTCTGGTTCTTCAGCATTAACAGATACAGTGTGATCTCCTGTGGTTTTACAGTGAAGTGTTTTCACCATTAGGGGGCGATGTCTACCCAGCCCAGTGTTATCCCTGAAACCAAATTACATGCAAATACAGTTGTGATGTTGGTATTTCTGGACTAATAAAAGACCTGTAGAACAAAACACAATACATTCAAAATTTGCATTTACATTTGACTTACAAATTCTGACATTTCTCCTCAATAGTCAGGCTATTTAAAAACATCATTTTATTTCATGTTACAATCATTGACCCTAATAAAAATCACCAAAAGTAAAAAATATAATCACATTTAAAAGATATTTAATAAGAATAACCATTGTTTTCAAGCAGACAAACACTGACGCACATTGCAGACTTGGAGCTTTCCAATCAAACCTCAAGAACAAAAAGTTGTACGAAGTCACGGGTCAATCTCCATGCCATGTCCTAATCCAAACATACTCTTTAGTTCAAACACAGCTTTGTCTGTAGTGTACATGGTTTAAAGTAACTGTTTGTGTGTAACACCTGGGGCCGGTTGCATAATCTGTTTGTGAATCCAGACATATCCTAGTTTTAACATGGCATAAGTACTTATCAAGTGTTTTAGCATTACTAAATGACACATGAACAACTTCTTAAGCCTACATTTCTTACTGATGATAGGCTATACTCACACAGTGCCAGGTGTAGGCTAACTGTTGAGTAGTTGACTGAAGTACCTGAGTGACTTATATCAATGTGGGCAGTTTAAGATGAAAAGTAGTGTAAATGGAATAAGGTGTACTCATAATGTAGGCTATTGGCTGTCATTTTTTTTTACCTTTTTAAAGTGAAATGCATGAATCTGGTGCACTTTGAGAGGAAAATTAAAAGGCTAAATCTGAGGAATTTTGTGTGAACAAATAATTTTGGGACACTGGGTCGGATGAATTAGAAGCTATTGAAGAAAGACACATGGATTTTCCATAGAAATATAAATTTGAAATAAAATATTATGCAGGGTCCTCTGGGTTGGGCTTGGTGCTCTTTTTCTTTTACGGGACATATTTTTCTGTAATATAATGAATTCATTTAAATGGAGTGAGAGGAACGAAGCAGAAGAACTCTGTTGTCCAGTTATCTTTTTTTCCACAGACGAGGCTGAAATAGGCTATAGACTATACAGAGTGCATGGGCAACTGAGGGCAGCCCCATTTTCAAATATTTTTAAATAAACTCAATACACACTGTGCATGCCATGGACTTGAACGTGACGTGATCAGTTAACCTCGGATTACCTCCCAGATGAACTGATTCAATTATTAAGCTATTAACTATCTACCAAAACATTGTATTCCTTTTATTGTATGATCATTTACATTGACATAATATGATGTTGATATAAAATTAAAAAAAAAAAAAAAAAAAAGTCGGGACCCTAAGCAACCGCTCATTTCGCTTATGCCTCGGGCCGGCTCTGCTGACCAGTTACCACTTAAGTGGGTGGGTAACTTGGAGGCAGGCTGTCCTGCCCACCCAATAATACAATTAGAAGCAATGCATGGTAATGGTATATTATTTAGTATTAATTAATTGTCTGAATTGTATTTGACATTTTCTTGGACAGCGAATGAACAGGTCCGTCCGATAGTTTGTCTGAACTTCCACCTAAAAAAAAAATATAAAATAAAAAAATGTATTGGATAGGCACAGCCCACATTTGGGTGGGCACGGCCCACCCTGGCTACCGCCGGCCCTGATGTAGGCTATGCAGCAGACATGCCAACCTAAAGCAAATAACACCTCCATTTAAAAATACAGATAGCCTACATTGTGTCTAATGGTTGAGCGCCATTCACTTGTTAGAAAACTTACTACAAGTTACAAAGAAAGGGCTTTTGTTAAACTTAGTAATATCATTAGTAGCTGTATGACCCACTCTTGCCCACTAGGTGTCACTGTTGCCACACTCACAATGACTGTAGCGTATGGACCGACACTACAGACGAGGCTATAGTCAACAGGTTACATTAAGGTTTTTCAGTTTTTCCATATTTCTATCTTTGATTATGTCACTTTTTTTAGCCAGTAGACCTACAAATGGAAGTGAAGTATGCAGACAGTTTTAACAGGTAGCCATATTGACGTGCAAATTATAGCCTGAACCAGAGCCTTTGTAGCAGCTCAAGAACCGTTTATCTCCATGGCAACATAATAGGAGCAGTTGTGCAGGTGTAGCCTATTTGTGATAATAATAACCATTTGGACTTCGTGGGTCACCTTATTTGTGAAAGTGGATTTCTGCTCCGACGGAGTGTCACGCCTGTGTTGAATCTGAGGCATTTAAACATATGGCTGGGATTCCAGGGAAAGTGGAACATTTGGAAGTGGGATGGACGCACGCGCACACGCTCAACTGGCTGGATTTTTTTTTTTTTCATATAGGGCCTATATATATATAGGCCTATATATATATTTTTTTTTAAATAGCTAGGCTATATCCTAAATTTAGGCTATGAGAAAAAAAAGTAATTGAAAAGAAAGTGTGCGTAATTGAAGCTCCTGTTTTTCAAACCACCTAGCGTTTGGTTATTATAGCCTAGCCTATTACATTTCTGTAGGCTATAACTCCTTATTTCCATGCCCGGGAGTCATGGGCTACGTCACAGAGCTGCAGCTCGTATAAAAAGCTCCGTCTGATGCAGCGTCCACATTAGAGAGAAGCAGTGTCTGTGGGCAGCCTCCTCCATCTGGCCAAATTACTAGGGGAAAAAATAGCCTAATAATACTACATAACAATTCAATTAAAATGTCCACAATGACGATCGTTCAGCTTGGAGTGCTTGTGTTCGCCATATGTTTATCATCACAGGTAAGCGAACACACTCTATATTTTGCTCAGCCAATGTTTCTGTCTGTAAAATATATATATATAGCCTATATATTTAGGCAAATTCTTTATTATTAGCCTATTATATTTTTGTGTGTGATTATTTGACTTTTGTGGTGTTTCTAGGTACGGTTTACGAGCGTGTAGCCTAATCAAGTGGTGGGATGGTTTGGATTACAGAAGGGTATAGACTTGAAGCCTCTCTTGGGAAATTAGCACGATCCTCAATTCTAGTGAATTCAATGGATTTCCAAATTATAGTGCGTCTTTGATTAAAACTTCATTCCCTTTCATAATCGCCCTTTTTTAATATAGGGATATTTCTAGCCTACCCTTTGATTAGCGCACACTTCGGCGAATTAATGATTCAGGGGCATTGTATTGTCTAGGCTACCTGTGCAAAGGTAGGGGAGAGAGAGGATCTAAAGTTTCTTTTCGGTGCAGGAGAGCCCGAGCGAAACCTGACACGCACGCGCAGAAGCTTACCTTTTAATTGTCTTCTTATATTTTCTACTGACCAACCAAGTCATCCTTTGCTGTGTTAATTTTCTGGCTAAGTAGTCAGAAAATAACAGTATCTTGATGTTTGGTAAATATGTAGGCTTATTGAAATTTGTAATTGATTCCTAGTGGTTTGGACATTTATATATATATATATATTTTTTGCGATTGTTCATCATCTTCAAACGGCATCAATCAAGTGTTGGTCTGGGAACTGGCTTGCTCCGAAACTCGATTAGTGAATTTGCATTAGGTTATATGTGATGATTTGGTATTCGGCTCTGTATAGCAAAATACAAGTAGAAGCTTTGTGAAAGAATAGTTTGAACCCTCCTCCTCCTCCTCCTCATCCCTCCCTCCTCCTTTCCTTCCAACAGGTGGTCTCCCAGGATAGCACAAACAGCACAATGGGGGGGAACTCCACCTCAAACCCCAACGCCACCACCATGGCCATGGACACCCACAGTTCGGTCAACTCCACCAAACCAACCGGAGCGGGTGTCTCACTGCACGCGGGCGCCTCCTCCTTCCTGATCCCTGTCGCCATGGCTGCCTCTTTCCTGCAGCGTTACTGTTGAAAGCCAGGACCACACATCCCCCCCTCCCCCATCCAGTCATCCCACCTGGTCCAGCCTCAGTCACTCCTCTTCCCCCTACAATGCACAGAGACCACGAGACTAACATGGATGGACTCCACAACCTTCTTTGTCCTCCCTAAATAGGCCTAATGTAAAAAAATCAATAAAAAAAATGATTCAAGACATTTCTTTCAATAAAAGGGGCGTTAACCATCAGATGGAGACCATCATCACGACCCCTCCCTCAGCCCCCTTGCATGGAATCGAAAAAAAAAGGAAAGGAGGTGCACCCAGATTCCTTTTTTTGGCTTGCGTTTCCATAGTCACCACAACACATTTTGGAGATGCTCAGGGCTGCGGTTGTCATGTCACATGTCTTGATTGAAATGCGGACCACTTGAGTGTAAAGAGTTTTGTTTTTTTGGCTTCAAATCCACCTAGCAATCAATATCAGAAGGGTTCTTGTCTGTTAAGGGAAGTTTGACACACACACACACACACACACAGTAGGCTATTTAGATTAATATGTAAAAGCCAGTTGACAGTTTTTTTCTTTCATAATTGGGCTACTCCGCCTTTTTTATTAGAAATGTCAAAGATATGTATGTAGCAAATAAATTGCGGAAGGACTTGTGTCAGTTTTTGCCTTGTGATTTTTAAAGAGTTGTGGTCTTTTACAATGAGGGTTTGATTGGCACCTTTTCCCCCCTTCATCCATGGGTTAGACCCAGGAAATGACTGTATGTACAACCATTTGGGAAGGGTTGATGTTAGATTTATATTTCCCCCTTATAGTTTATATTTTGTATAAATGGAAATGTACTGTTTATTAGTTTGGGTATAAGACGATGGAAGAAATGACAATGTACAATAAATTATGAAAAACGACAGCTGTTATTGTTTCTTTGATTACCATTTTGTTTTAATTTATCTAAAAAGCAGGCTATATCTTTTCAATGACTCCAGTGGTTAAAAATATATTTTTACCAACAGTTTTTCATCTGGGATAAACTTGTCTTTGTGTCCACCAAATCTGCATGAAGGTCACTCCATAAAACCACTCTGACGTAGTTGATTTTTTAAAGGGTGTGGCGATGTTGTATTCATCTTCACTGAGCTGCCAGGGAGTCTAGACAGGCAACTGCTGTAAGCTACAGGCCAGAGATGGATTCAGCTTTCCCTGATTCCCCGCTGAGCTCACCTGGATTCACGCCAAAGCAAGACTGAGAATGATAAGAAACAGTACCAGACCCTGTGGTATTTTAGCGATGTACAAAACATCTAGACAAGCCTGCATTCACATTTAAAAAGGTTGCTATTCTTCATTCCGACTCTTCAAGTAGGAAAAACAAACCTATGTAAAAGCTGACCGCATGCAGAAAGCTGTCATTTCAGTTGAATAAAGATGAGTTTACAGAGCCCGTAAGGGAATCAGAACTATTTGTTTAGGTTTTATCTTAAACAAGTTCGGCTGTTGGCTGTCACTTGACACTTTAGTACTGTCTGTGTCCTAGTGATTACTCCACAACAGCTGCAGAACATGGAAAAATATCTGTGACACACACTAATATCAAAATAATTAAATATGGATTTTAAATTAGATTATGTCCTTATTATAAACATAATGCAAATAGAGATGATCTCAAAATGGAATATTCATTACGACATAGAAACATTTAATCATACAACATTTGATGGAGTTTGGAAATCGTCTCTCCCTCTATAGTGCATTGATCTGTTTTCCTTTTGTGGTTCTCTTTAACATCTCTTTAAGTTTATTTGATGTTGATCTTTGATGCAGTCAAACAGGAGGATTAAAACCAGAAGAACAACCAGAAAATGCTACTATGTGCGTTTTAGGTGATCACTGTGATTACTGTGCAGCGAGTAGCGTGCAGCTCGGAAATGCCTCAGCACCAGTAAAGCCAGCCTCATGACTCATTAGCCCAGCCTATTGTCTCTCAATCCATTCTGCACTATTAACCTCTCCCCACACAAAGCCTTCTCTCCAACATTGTTCCGGGTCCATCCATCTACTGTCCTCCACTGGTCTGTAGAGATACAGTAGATGTGGGTTCTTAAATATGAATAAGGATTTTTTTCAGTTATATATTTTTTTTTGACAATTAGACAATGTTAAGGGGCGTAGGTGTCTGCATATACATCAATATAGTTTAACACAAAAGAGTTCTGCATGCAGAGCATACAAGAATCGCATCTACACAAAACATTTTCTCAAATAAATTACTATCAAATTGAAATGTTTGGTAAATACAATATGTTTGTTTAGAGATTCTCTTGCTACCAGCTGAAATGCAAGAGCAGTTATCTCAGTGTCCTTTTGAGCTATGGAAGGTGGCTAATACTGTATATCATCAACATGTGTACAGTAATTGACTTGAATCATTTTGTAACAAACCACACACTGTTTTTAAATTAAACAAAATAAATAAACAAACATTAAATGTCATTTAAAGCTTAATTAATACAAATGTACAAAGTTAACTGAAATAGAATTAAGATGCTTTACAGATTTTTGTCAGAAAGTTGCTCAGAAACATGGCAGTAGATAATGGTGTCATCAGCATACATAGAGGCTTTTCGATAGAAGCCAATAACCTACCAATCTAAATATACATGGTCAAAAGTTAAGTTTTTACTTGAGACCTCATGTTCTGACACTGATATTAGATTGTAACAAGTATCATAATGACGTAAGCTTGTTATTTGACTATTAAGAACTACTAGGCTATTGTATCAGGCAGAACCCACCATTGTTTTGACGATTCACAAGTGAGCATTGGCATTGATGTTTCACAAAATTTAGATATATGCCTAGAGACCTTAACTAATTGTGGGTTAAGACAAGCCTGTTTACAGAATCATTCAAATTTTACCTGACTAAAGTAGAATAACTGTATTGCATTGCTGGTGGTATCATTTCGCAGTACTGTTAGTACCATTAGTACAGTCAACTCTACTCCTGACACTTTGCTCTCATACCACAGGAAGTTTCGGTACTTTAGCATTTAGATGCTATTCATCCATTATTCACTCATTATTAATTATTCTGTTGACACCCAACAACAGGGCCAAACTTGTTATCTTGGAATCTTCTGATAATATAACAGTTCAAAAGCACTGATTATTACCCAGCGCTACAAACAAATGGCCTCAAACAAATGAATCAAATCCTTTAAAAACCATCAAATTTACATCTGTTTTCAATAAGTGATCTAGCTAATCTAACAATGCCTTACATCTAGATGATAGGACAGTGCTTATAAAGCAGGTAACCAATAGAACAGTTTGAACATAAGGGGGCTGTGGTTATCACTAGATAGATAAGTAATCTATTCGCACTTTACTTAGTATTACCATGTAATCACCTGGTCAATGATCAAATTCCTTCGTGATTTTCTTTTGACATCTATTGCAGTATGTCCGTCCTGGGAGAGAGATCCCTTACTCTGTCGACTCTCCCTGAGATTTCTTCAATTCTTTTACATTTTTTTATTCCCTGTAAAGGGTTTTTACTGGGAGTTTTTTCTCAGCCGAGCTAAGGGTGTAAGGGCAGGGTGTCATATTGTATCATATATCATATTGTATGAAATGTAAAGCCCACTGAGACAAATGTATTTGTGATTTTGGGCTATACAAATAAAACTGATTTGATTTGTAAGATATTTTAAGTGGCAATAGCCAATCTCCAGTTGACCAGTTATTTATCAATGAACACGGTATAATTGAGCATCTAAGCTCCTTAGGGAAATAGCATCATAATGTACAGTAGCACCTTATGGATTCACAAAAATTGAGCCTCCATAAACTCCCCCACCCTGTTTTCCCTTCTCATCTCAGTACAGTGCTTGGCTGAGTCATTTCTATGGAGACGGGTGTCAAGTGTCCTAGGTTTTCCCTCATCACTGCTCGTTTCATCTCTTCAATTGATTCACAGAGGGCTCAAATAATAAGAAAAAGAACTCCAGAGAGTATTTATTTCCCACAAAATTCTTGGTTTAGTTTGCCTAAACATTACATTGCTAACACACTAAGCACGTTCCATCAGTCAAGGTGGTGTATTAGGTGTATAGGTGTATTTCTTATGTTCTTAAGTGTATGTTCTGAAGGGTTTGTCTAGTGTGTTCATCCGCTGTGCCTAGTCCCTTTGGATTTTTATCTGAATAAACCAGAGTTGATGCTTCCAGTAACATCAGAAGCATCACTTCCTATGTGCCGGATTTGGTTCCTGGAAAAACCCATTAGACAAAGGCTGTTAGCAATGACTGCAACCGTGTAAGCTTCCGTGATACAGGTTATGTCCTCATTATGTTACATCAATTGACCATTATCAGTCAAATAAAAAGTCATCAACAGGAAAATAGTCTTCCAAACAATAAGTGGAATATTTTTTTGGACATTTTGTGATGAATGATTACAAAATGCTGTGGTAATAATTAAACCAACTTCCCACTTCACAAATCCCTGTGAGTTTTACTTCCGTTTGCCTCTGCTATCTTCACTGACATTAAAGTCACCTCTACATCGATACTATCTCCAAATCCCTGAACGACAGACAGTCACCCCTCTTTTGCTGAGGTGTGACACCCAGCAGACCTTTAATCATTGATTGGCTTTATGAATTATTCAGACAGCCGCCAGTGTTGCAGGGACAATGTCGTACATACATGTACCCAACCCACACTGACGCCCTTCTCTTGAGGGGCCTCTTGTGCATTTCTTTGTGTAAAAAGCAAGTAGCCGGATCACATGGTCCTTATTCATTCATTGTGCTGGGAAATGGGAGAAAGGCGTTTGTGTGTGCATGTTCACCATTGCTCTAACCACATTTTTGAGTGATTATGTGGCTACAATGTCACTGATATCAGATACAATAGTCACGTTTCTGAGATTATAGGCTAAAGCCCCATCGACTTGCGTCTAGTTTCAGGACAGTAATAAGACATGACACTCAGGGTTGCTTTGAAACTGTATCATGGCTTTCAGTAGTTTTAGATAGCTTTTTAGATAGTTTAGATAATCTGGATAAATCGCAGATTCGTAAAACACATGTCAAATCAAACTTTGCATAACATGACTTTGCTTCAAGGGAGAGTTTGGCTTCCGCTCTATCTGGGAGTTTGTTTTGGGCTCTAGTGCCTAACATGACTTAAAGCTCCCATATTATACACTTTTCGGTTCTATTATACACCATATTATATGGTCTTAGTGGTCCCTAATACGTTTTTCTTTAATTGTTTGCTGAAAAAAACTTTCAGATAATTTATTGTACTATGCTGATGTTCAGCTAATCTCACAATGGCCTATTTTTTTAAAAGAGCTGCAGCTCCCCTCGTAAATATACAATCTTTGAGCTCCCCCCGCCCCCTGTCCGGAAGCGAAGCCAGATACGCCTCGCCCTCTGTCTGTCAGGGCCGTGGACCAATAAGAAATAGGGGTGTGGGCTGCACAGTGGAAGCTTCTGGCTTTCCAGTTTTTGAGGTCAGAAACGAGGAGAATTCTGACTGGAGTATATTGGGGGGAGGGGTGGGGGTTTCAGAAAGGGGGAGAGTGAGAAAAGGAGAGATTGTTATTTTTTTTAATATTTTGGCAGTCTCTAGGCACACCGTGGACCCATGGATATGTTAGAACACATTTAAAAAGTGCATTTAGCATAATATGTGACCTTTAATGGTTTAGATCTCTGACTTTGTAATCAATTGGTATCTACTACCAAAAGGATACTACCCAAAGAAACAGCAGCTGATCACAGACTGTTCTCAAAGTACGTTCTGTACAGCCAATGTCGTCTTTTATAAGCTTGATAGGGAGAAAGGTAACAGGTGCTTCAAAACAACCTATTTTTGCGATCACAAAAAGTCCTGCGGTGTACTTTACACACAGGAGTTACCTATACCGACACTAAAGCAAACCAAGCAAATATCATAACAATAAACCATGCAGTATTCCTTGTGAGTGACTATAGGGGCCTATTCAACAGATTTCAAAAATGCTTCCGTCGCTCCATGAGTTTTCATAATTCAACTATAAGTGGTATTCGTAAATTATGAAATATTCATTAAAACCCGCCGGGTCAAGATTCAACGTTGGGCAAGTTAAAAAAAATAAAAATTGACTAGTTTTGAATAGTTTGTCTTTTTAGATTTTGAGACTGATTTGTGAACACTGTCAATCAGTTCTGTTGAAGACTTGTACAAGCTCAAGCCCTTGTACTCACAACAAGAAGAACTCAGTGAGACAACACATGGTGTGTTTGAAACTCAAAGTCATTCAAATCACAGTGAGTCTTGCTGCTGAGAAACCAAATTTGTTTTTGCAACCTACAACCCTGTCACAAGGCTCTACTGAGTTTGGATGTTTACCCAAGGACCTAGACAATTTACACACATTTACATTTTTGCAAAACTCCTTTCGCTCAGATTTGCAATTTTCACTTCACTAAAGTTACGTTTTAGTCAAAAGTAGATCGTCATTTTAACAGTGTTGTCGGCAACAGCAACTATGAGCTAAAATGCATTCCTGAGATTAATGATAATGGGAAACAAAGCTGCACATTTAGTATTTATAGTTCTCTTAGGCAGGGCTCTGAAACCATTACTAAAAGCATTTTATGAAAGCTGGACCTAATTACATATAATTATATCAATGGTGAATTGAAGGTACACCCAAGCCTGCTAATACGACTAAATATATTGCACATTTAAAAAAGAACATCTATCATTCATTAGGTTTCTATCTAAAAAGCTTTTCATTTAAATGCTGTATGGTTCTGCGGTAATTAGATAATCCTGATATCTTCTATCCTGTTTATGTAAATCATCTGTTCCTGTGAGCATTTGACTTTCATGACCGGAACAAGCTGTTGCCTCTCTCGCCCGTGGGGACATTTTCCTCATCTGTCTAGACTCTTGACAGACGGTTTACATGCAGCCAGCGAAAGCTATTTGTGGTGAGTAAGACCATAGACTTAACATGACTTTAATAGCTGGTCCTTATCAATAAAATGTTTATGGAAACTCAAAAAAACAGATAAATTATCAGTAACAGTTTAACATAGAATGACTTGCAAAACCGCCCTGCAAAAAGCAACACACTACCTTTATACGTTACACATTAAACCACAATCTCTACATGTATCCAACATAAGCTAATGAACCAGAAAAGAATAAAGTGTTCAATAGAGAGTAGTAGAGGTTATCACCTCTGCTGAAGCATATAAGAGTCACTGGATCTGTTGCTCTAGATTTTAAATGCATTTTTTGTAGCACAGAGTTGGTCAGAATCGTCACTGACCAGGGATGACATACGGCTGCATCCTTGTTTACCGTCTCTGTCCAAGAGTAAGCTCATTTCCCACAGCCCCTTAATTGTATTGTTATTGACTGTACTGCCAAACAGGACAGAGTGACATCACTTGTTCAATATGAAACACAGGTGAAACAAGGACATCTCCCATTACCACAAGGGAAGAATTTATTTCTCAAAGAAATTCCATTTGTGACGAAAAATAGCACAATGTTCTTGCCTTCTCTTGAAAACAGTTTCACCGAAGCTCCTTACAATCCAAAACATGTTGCTTCGTTTTGCCCTGCTTTTATGTTGATTGATTGACAAACTTCAGAGAACCAAAACCGGCCACATTGTGTGTGTGTGTGTGATATCAACTGTAAGCAAACCTTACAACAGGAACATTTCAGAAACATCATGTCCATAATGACATGACATAGAGGCAGGAAAAGGGAAAAGGAAGACAAAACAGGCTGTAAATCAACTGAAAGCTCCTTCCTGCCAGATGGTCAGCTGTGCATATTTTTCTCATTTTTCCCTACTACAACTGTTTGGATTGTTGATCTTACGACCCAATGAGGCTCCTCTTTAACAGGCGGGTGAAGTGGATCAATCGGTATAGATGGAGGCAGACCTCGAGTAGGCTGTTTGCTTTCTCTCATTTTCGCTAATCGCATGTACCCTGTCAATTAGCTCCATAAATGGATCCTCCTGTTCCTGTCTGCAGTCTTAGTGGTTCATGTCCGGAGGCTGCAGTCGCCACGGAAACAAAACAAAATAAATATGTTTGACACCAATTCAAGAAAAACTGTCCTGGCGGGCAAATGCCACCTTGCTAAGTCACACCCATTTGTGTCCATTTGCTCAGCAAGAAGGGTTTTAATTTAAAGGTGCTCTATGCAGTTTCAGGGGAGGGGAATTTGTTTATATTTGCAGAGCCTGCAGTCAGTTTACAAATCATATTTACTCTACATGTAATATTTAGTATTGAATAATTGTATCATCATAAATCAAAACAAAATCATTCAAACATAAGACAAGAATACGTTTGTAAACAGAACTGTGGTCCCTTCTGTAAAAACAACAGTGAAACAGTGACTTTTACAGCAGCTTTCTAACTTCAGACAGTGTTCCAGGGATATAATTTCATGTGAGGAACGTTTGTTTACTAAATGATGACAATATTATATACCTTAGACATTTTGCACTTCTCTGACACACCCAAAGTTACATAGTGCACCTGTACACTTCACATACAATCTGATAACATAAATTAATATTTTCTCTGCTGTCATACAACATCTCATCCCCTATGTGAGCCCATGGTGTGACCTGTTTCACATGAAAAGAGTGGGAGCCCACAGAGCTAACCTGATTTCATAAGTGAATCAGGTTGTATCCCAGATGTACAACACCACTGTCCCTGCTGTCGGTGGCTATACCAAACTCAAGAGAGCGGCTCTGATCTAACTAACTGCATATATAGGACAAGCCATCCTCCGCGCTCTCTCTCTGTCTAACCTTTGGGAAGGACACCTGATGCCACATGATGGCACCTGTTTGCTGGGAATAGCTTCCACCCACTGTGTGTCGAAAGAAGGCTATACACCAGAAGCCCGCAGAAAGAGACTATACAGTGTGTGCAACGGACTAATCCTAGACACAATTACTGTTGAATACATAGATGCATGAGAGAGAAAGAGCGTCTGCTTGTCTCACTACCATCTGGTCTACGAGGCAACGGATAATCATTGCTTTTCCTTCAAGCCGCACTCGCCTGTCACACACATCTGACAAACTGAGAGCTGCACACAGAGATGTTGCACGCTTAAATTGGGGGTTTTCCTTCCAGGGATCTCATTAAAAGTGATAACTGAAAGTCAGACATGTTGTTGTTCAATAATTGTCAAGTTCAGCTAAAGGCCATTTAAAATTCGGCTGTGTGCAGCTGAGAAACAAAAAAAATGTATGTCTGCCTTAAAAGGTGTCCAGTACATTCATTTTTAAATAGATTTTGACCACTGCAACTTTTTGACGACCTTTACCAACCACACTGGAAATACATATAAGAGGAAGATCTCATACGCAAAAGTATTATCAGCAAAATTAGCTTAAACTATCTATAAATTGTCCGAGTCAGATTTGTACTTTTGTAATATAATGTGATCACTGCTGCATTATTGTTGCACTTAACTGCTTGTGTTCATTTGAACTCCATCAACCTGCCAGGGACTACAGGTGAAAATTAGCCTGCATGACTAAGGTTGCGTTCCGAATCGCATACTTTCTATTATATAGTATGTAGAAAAAAGATTTAGGATGTCCCGATTCTTTTGGGCAGATTTAGGATGGTTAGAAGTACCCGGATGTCCTACTTCATGCGGCCAAGATTGTTAGTGTTAAAAACTGCATCCTATTTGGTCGATTCTGACCCACAATCCAGTGCGCACGTGAAGTGAAGTCACATCGACAAAGCCTCCATATGAAAACAAACGGGGATGCGACGGATATAAAAGCAAGAGGCAAGATCAAGGCGCAATGTTATGATGAAATAAGATAGTAAAGTATGTCCCAATAGTATGCCTACTGCATCCTAACTAGATTATTTTATCGTCGGATGTAGTATGTAGAATAGAAAAAAGAAAGAGTATGCGATTTGGAACGCAACCTAAATCTGGCACATTTACATGTTGAACTTTGGTGCTCATGTTTATCAATGTGCGCTGTCCCTTCTAAATTAAAAAAATAAATAAAAATAATAATAATCTACTGCTGGGTAGATTATTCTACAGAAATGCATCATATTCGATAAGATCAGAGATCAAACATTGGTGGGTCTCTATCCAGACACAGAAAATGGTTAAGAAAATAAATAACCCAAGTTTAAATAGTGTGTTTAGTTTTAGAAATGGGAGAATTTCAATCAATATATCAGAAACATTCAAATGATTTTTATAACAAAGGGTTTTCACTGCACGGTTAGGGGTATGAAAAATAGTTTTTGATTAGTAAGCTATGCAGTAAATAAAGCTGTCGGATAAATGTAGAGTACACATTACAATATTTGCCTTATACCGTATAGTGGAAGGATAAGGCTGGATAAAACATGTAGGCTAAAGTAGCACCTCAATTTCTACTTTAAATGTTCAAAGTGATGTTCCATCAGCGGAATTAAGAACTGTAGGCCGGGCCTTTTTTTTTAGATATCCCTTCATTTAAAGTGCCTCCAGCACAGTATTTATCAAGAGATGGAAATAGACTGGACTGTCCATCATCTTTTAGTTAACTGAATTCATTGTTATCACCTTCGCCTGGAGCTGCAACACTGTGTTATATCTGAAGTGAACAGTAAGTAACATCCCCCTGTACAGGAAGCAAAGAGGAATCAACCACAATGTCCAAAGCTAGAGGCCAAATGAAATCCATTCGCACAAGAGCTGCTGACTCTGCTGTGGCTGTCGGATCAAGTGATGATATTCACTTCCCACAAAACATGTTCATTTGATATTGAATGTCTATAAACTCACTTTTTTTATAAGGTCAGCCAGATGTCCAGTACCCTTCACACAATTTCAGATACAGCATGTGCTCTGCAAAGAAAAATGTCCTGTTCATTTTTACGCTTGATGTTATGGCACAGCTTTTAAAATGGGGTTTTCATGGAATGCAATCGAATTAATTGTTTTCTTGTGGTATTTTTGTCAAGAGCTCTCCCATTTGTCCATTCTATATAAAGCTGGAGCAAGCAGGTTAGCCACTTTTCTTTTGTTGTTTTTTTGTTAGCCTACTTTTCGACATGGCAAGCCAGGTAAGTTGTTTTTTACCCTGTTAAAAGCCTTTATGCTCAGCTAAGCTAACCAGCAACTGATTGTAACCTTATATTTCGTGGGCTGATAAGGGATTGAAACCAAGCAACATTGATTTTTTTTTATCAACCCCTCTGCAAGGAAGCAGACAAGTCTATTTTAAAATATCAAACTTGTCCTTTAAATGTCACAAAGGAGTTATGGTCTGAAATGGTAAAGTCAACACTCTCTAATAGGGGAGCACTACATCATGAGATTGATGTTCACTATTTACTGTTGAACACACCTGTGTCTGTGTCTACATCCAACCTGGTCTCACGGCATTCGTGACATGCGACTATGTTTAGCAGTTTGTTACACGTAGTATTTACACAGATATTACCCGTGGTGCTTCCAAGTCAAAGTCAAAAAACCTTTGGCCCAGAGATCTATTCTTTTCTCACAATAAACAGCACTTTAAGCTCATAGTGCAGGATGTCAGGGATGGCCTTGGTTTCTGTTTACACGCATGCACGCGTCACACACCCATTGCTGTCACGAAAACTAAGTGGCGACTGTGGTGAGTGAATTTGAATAGCAAACAGGATGTCAGATGAGACTGTGTGATTTTGTGGAATAAAGGATAGAGGCTGTGTCTACTGTTCTGTGTAAAAACATGGTGAGGAAATGCAAATGAATTAGATGCTAGGTTAAGTTTACAAAAGGGTGCTTGATTATATCATACACCCAACTACTATGTTGGAACTGTTGCCTCTCGAATAGACTGAGGAGAGTTCTTCCCAGATGATATCTCATTAGCGGCCTGTCAGCTTGACTCACAGCCCCTCCACACCTCCTCCAAGTCCTCTGTTTATCCTGCGCTCCACCAGCAGGCACTGACAGTAATATAATGAATGCGGTTCATTTGTCAGAAGGCAGCACAATTAGGCGAGAGATACAGTGAGCACAGTTTAGTTTTATTTGTCAGATTGCAAAATTCTCCGGCATTTAATCCCTGCGGCTGTAAGGTATTTTAAGAAAGATGATTGAATAATTGCATGAACCAAATTTAAGAAATATACAGTGATTTCGTCACAATAATTTAGAGTGACTTACTAGAAGTGCGTCCTTTTTTAGATTTAGTTTAAATTAAAAGCAACATCAATATTTACAATCAGATCAAGACATTCAGTCTGAAGAATATTTTCTGCAATATGGCTTTGAAAAAGCAAAAAAGGGTGGGATTTCCAGCATACCATTTAAAAAAATATATAGCAGCAATACATTATCTTTGTATTTCACTTTTGATCTCATCCACCCTGTTATTACATTAATATATATATTTTTAAAGGAATAGTGAAGTCCCACATTTTGGAAAATATGCTGAGATGGTTTCCAGCGTAATGTTGGAGGATCCAAACCACTCTGTCCATTAGATATGAAACTACCCAAAGCAACTGATTAGCATGGTGCAAAAGCTGCGTCCCTACACAAAGATTAGCATTTCCCTTGTCCCTTCTGAACCACTTACAGTATAAACATGTGCTATAATTTATTTTTCAAAAGTGTACCAAAACAGAAGTCTAAATATGTCTATTGGTAGTTTGGTGGGGGTTGGGGAGTGGACTATTTCTTGGCTCATAACCCCTGGTTATACAGAAAGTTTTGTTTACGCTGTTTGCTTGGTTATGCGAGTGTTTTGTTGTTACGTTTCTATTGTTCGGATGCTTTTTATGGTGCAATTATTTTTGGCAGTCGGGGTAATCCCCTTAAATTGGATGTTGGGGTTTGCAAGTGGCAGGGAAGCAGGTGGTTCATTTGTGAAAATAAATATCAGTAGGCTTCTACTGCACACGCGTTCTTCTTCATCTTTGCTAGAAACTACATGGAGTTATATCCTGACTGAGAATGAGGACATTTAGCTGGCCCTGACGTCAGCATATACAGTATAGTTCCTCCTAATCCCCAGGATCAACAGACACTGAACAGGGCATTATAGTCCCACCGCTGTCCTTGCAGTGTGGAGGAAGCCTGTAGATAAGATGCTATCTGTGAGCTGAAGCAGAGCACATAGCGTTTCCACCAACACTGCTGTGGTCTGACTATGGTGTGTGTGTGTGTGTGTGTGTGTGTGTGTGTGTGTGTGTGTGTGTGTGTGTGGAAAACGACATACATAGTCATGTTTTTTTTATATTGGGAAGCTAATAAGCAGATAATATTCGGAGACAAAAAAGTGTTTAAGATCTAATGAAGTCATCATGAAGAATTATAGGATCACACCAACAAAGAGAAGGAAATAACATATATAACAAATAATTAAAAGAATCACAACAAGGATGAATTTGTCTCACAGGCAAAATAAATGAATAGAAAAGAAAGGCTTGTTCATTTTGAACATAAAAGCTTGTAACACATAAATAAGGAATAAAGAAGCCTTTGGGTTTCCTTGAGATGTCAGTACCCACTACACTTGTTTCTGTCCTGTTCAAGTAAAAATGGGGCAGTTACCAAGGAGATTCTCTCTCTCTCTCTCTCTATCTCCCTCTCTCTCTCTGTATTGAGCATGGCTCAAAAGAAGGTGTATATCATAAACAGGGTCATTTGTGGGGCGTGCCTTGAACTGGAGATGTGTCTGCAAATTAGTTTATTCGACTTGACGAACATTAAAGGAGGAAGGAGGAAATAAAAGTTAAGTCCTGCATGGAGCACAAAGCACAAATATATATGAGATATTTCATGAATTTATTGAGCAGGAGAGATAGGTGACTTGGTAGTTGGTAAATATATTGACAGCCCTTTCTACAACAACACTGAACAGAATTAGATCAAACCTGTATTTTTTTGTAGAGCAACCATGTGATTTGGGCCACAAATCCCAAGGTGGAAGCGAGGCCTAGAAAAGCTGCACAATTGGTGTGTTTCTGAGAAAGTATGACCCTCCTGAAAGACACCAATTTCAGAGAGATGCGCTGCTCTCTCATATAGTCTGACCCAGTCTTGTCTTTTTGGAGCTGGTCAACAAGACATCCTCAATAGTGGTTATTTAGTTGTGCCTGGGAGATAACACCCTTGACTACTCTCTCTCTCTAACATAGAAGTGAAGATTTCTTTGAGCAGTAGCCAGGGCTATAATTCATTAGACAGACCAACTGTAATGAGCCCGCATAGACAAAGCCACCAATTTCCAGTGTGTCCTATTTCCCCCTGGGAGCTGGGATCATAATGACAGTGCTGTTTGTTGCCTGGTTTCATGCTGCTGAATCACGATCACTCTGCCACAGCCCCCCCCCCCTCCTTTTTCTCTTTCTTTTTTTTCTCACCTCTCTCCATTTTGTCCCCAAAAGAAAATAGGACACAACGTCATTTGCATGAGACAAGTGTGATTTTTTCAAACTGAATTATTTCACCAGCGTTTTAATTAGGATAACATGAGGTGACTTGAGCTGCTTCTTCGTCTTCATTTGTTATGCCTCGTGTGAGATCCCCTGGTGGGAAGCCAGAATCAAGCAGTGATCTCTAATGGTCAACAGCAGGGGGGCTGTTTTTCTTTTGGGTTGCATGTTAACCAACTGTCTCTCTTCATTAATTAAAGGTGGAGTCAGCAATTCTGGAGAACGTTTGTTGACAAAAAATCCCTTTTAGTCCATCTCAGTGAATATCTCCTCATGATCCGCTACCTGTCCAAACTTAGTGGAATTTTTTTTTTTTAATACACAGCCTAGGCTCTGTCAACGGCATCTTGCTATAGTGGTCCCCTTTATTTTGTTTACATACCAGTTTACAGAGCCTAGGCTGTGTATGAACACCAGATTTTTTTTCCAGCACACACGCACACGCACACGCACACGCACACGCACACGCACACGCACACGCACACGCACACGCACACGCACACGCACACACACACACACACACACACACACACACACACACACACACACACAAACTAGAGGTGGGCATAGATTAATTTTTTTAATCTAGATTAATCTAGATTAATTTTGAAATTAATCTAGATTAATCTAGATTAAAATGGCTCATTTGAATTCATTCATAATATGTGTGTGCTCCCTAAATAATGACTCAAAGTAAGTCTTTGAGAACGTGTTTCTCAAGCCAGGTGGCGCATCAGACCAGGGGCTCATCTCCTGTTTCCAACATGCATCACAAACTGCTTGAGGAAGCTGTTCTACTATGATAATTGGTGATGAAAATAAATAATGTTCAACAAGATGTACTTGTGTTTACAAACTGTTTATTCAGTTAAACATGAACTTTGAACTGTAGGCCATAAGAGGTAACGATGAATTGTTTAGGGCTGCAACTAACGATTATTTCAATAATCGATTAATCGGTCGATTATTTTTTCGATTAATCGGATAAAAAAAATAAACATTTGTAAATGCTGCATCTTTATTCAAAAACTGAACATTACTTCAAATTCACAGTGCACACTGAAGTGTCAAAACACCAGGTTATTGCTCCAACGTCCCGGAACTATTAAAAGTAATATTAAATGATAAAAAATTAATAATAAACTTAACTGGGATAACACAAAAAAAAACATACAATGTATGATATACATTTATACAGTATAAGGGATGTCCATGGTAAACCAGTCAACCGATAATATTTTTAACCGGTAAATACTAACGGTTAAAAAAATTAAATCATCTTAATTTCTCTCAGATGACAGGAGAGTTAATTTGTATTGATATTGATACCATTTTCAAGACTCCTTAACGATCCAAGTCTTTATTGATATCAAAATTGATAATTTTCTATTATTTTGTTGAAATAGAACTTGTATTATTGCTTTAATTGCTGATATGATCATAGCTCTAGATAGGACATTAAACAGGTCATAATTCCATTCCATCTTTACTATCTATTTTATCTTGCTGGGAAAACAAGTTTCGCCAAAATCTCAAATTTCTTTTTTTTTGTGTTGCATTTGAACACATCAATCATATTACTGAGCCGGCCTGAACACATCACAGTTGACATGTTTGCTACTTTTTTTAAGCTAACTAGCTTTATATCCTTCCGATTTTAACATGGATTTAAAATCTGGATCACTATTTTTAACTGACGGGACTTTCTACACCGTTCGGTTGTATGATTACTGCCGCTGCATTGAATGACTGTTGATGCGCCGATGCCGATTCTCCGAGCACGTCTGCACACCGTCTGCAGCAGCAGCTGACAGAGTTTTTTTGGACTAGACGGATACTGAGTTGATGGAGTTTTTTTTAACCCAAAGAAAGCAAAGGTACAACGCTTTTATATAGGCCTGCAGTCCAGTGTTAGATATGACCAAAATAACGACGCTGAAGTTGGCAGCTGATTCGCAGCAGCCGATTCGGCAGTTAAGGAAAAGTTAAGGGATTCTTAAGGAGCGGCGAAGTGACTGATTCTCCGTTGTTTAACCTCCTAAATCGCCGCAATAAAGCCACATTAATTAGTCTAGATTATCTAAGAGAGTCTAACCATCCTTTAAAAACTGTTTAAAATTGATTTAACCTTTATTAAGTTTGTTTAAAAGAAAGAGAGGGGAGATTTCACTGCTTTTTTTGCATCTGGACCACATTAAAACTGGTCCTGATTGAAAACCACTGCACCTAGACTCTTCAAATCTTGACTAGATTATCATAGTGAGGCTATAGATTATAGAAAACATAGTTTCTGATTTGTGAAACTTTTTTTCTATTTGTGAAAATGAAATAAAGGCACATGTCAACACTTTTTTTGCATCTGGACCACATTAGAACTGGTCCTGAATGAAAACCACTGCACCTAGACTCTTCAAATCTGGACTAGAATATCACAGAGAGACTATACATTATGGAAAACATAGTTTCTGATTTGTGAAACTTTTTTTCTATTTGTGAAAATGTAAAAAAGTTACATTTCAATTATTTTTTTGGGTCCAGACCGCATTAGAACTGGTCCTGATTGAAAACCACTGCATCTAGACTCTTCAAATCTGGACTAGAATATCACAGAGAGGCTATACATTATGGAACACATAGTTTCTGATTTGTGAAACTTTTACCCTATCTGTGAAAATGCAATAAAGGCACATGTCAACGCTTTTTTGGGGTCTAGACCACATTAGAACTGGTCCTGATTGAAAACCACTGCACGTAGACTCTTCAAATCTGGACAAGAATATCAAAGTGAGGCTATAGATTATAGAAAACATAGTTTCTGATTTGTGAAACTTTTTTTCTATTTGTGAAAATGAAATAAAGGCACATGTCAACGCTTTTTTTGCATCTGGACCACATTAGAACTGGTCCTGATTGAAAACCACTGCACGTAGACTCTTCAAATCTGGACTAGAATACCACAGAGAGGCTATACATTATGGAAAACATAGTTTCTGATTTGTGAAACTTTTTTCCTATTTGTGAAAATGCAATAAAGATACATTTCAAGGTCTTTTTTTGGGTCCAGACCGCATTAGAACTGGTCCTGATTGAAAACAACTGCACCTAGACTCTTCAAATCTGGACTAGAATATCACAGAGAGGCTATATATTATGGAAAACATAGTTTCTGATTTGTGAAACTTTTTTCCTATTTGTGAAAATGCAATAAAGTTGAATTTCAAGTTTTTTTTTGGTGGGTCCAGACCGCATTAGAACTGGTCCTGATTGAAAACCACTGCATCTAGACTCTTCAAATCTGGACTAGAATATCACAGTGAGGCTATAGATTATGGAAAACATAGTTTCTGATTTGTGAAACTTTTTTCCTATTTGTGAAAATGCAATAAAGTTACATTTCAAGTTTCTTTTGGGGTCCAGACCGCATTAGAACTGGTCCTGATTGAAAACCACTGCATCTAGACTCTTCAAATCTTGACTAGAATATCACAGAGAGGCTATAGATTATGGAAAACATAGTTTCTGATTTGTGAAACTTTTCTTCTATTTGTGAAAATGCAATAAAGGCACATGTCAAGGCTTTTTTGGGGTACAGACCGCATTAGAACTGGTCTTGATTGAAAACCACTGCACCTAGACTCTTCAAATCTGGACTAGAATATCACAGTGAGGCTATAGATTATAGAAAACATAGTTTCTGATTTGTGAAACTTTTATTCTATTTGTGAAAATGCAAAAAATGCACATTTTAATGGTTTTTAGGGGTCTAGACCGCATTAGAACTGGTCCTGATTGAAAACCATTGCATCTAGACTCTTCAAATCTGTACTAGAATATCACAGTGAGACTATACATTATAGAAAACATAGTTTCTGATTTGTGAAACTTTTTTTCTATTTGTGAAAATGAAATAAAGGCACATGTCAACGCTTTTTTTGCATCTGGACCACATTAGAACTGGTCCTGAATGAAAACCACTGCACCTAGACTCTTCAAATCTGGACTAGAATATCACAGAGAGGCTATACATTATAGAAAACATAGTTTCTGATTTGTGAAACTTTTTTCCTATTTGTGAAAATGAAATAAAGGCACATGTCAACGCTTTTTTTGCATCTGGACCACATTAGAACTGGTCCTGATTGAAAACCACTGCACGTAGACTCTTCAAATCTGGACTAGAATATCACAGAGAGGCTATACATCATGGAAAACATAGTTTCTGATTTGTGAAACTTTTTTCCTATTTGTGAAAATGCAATAAAGTTACATTTCAAGTTTTTTTTTTGGGTCCAGACCGCATTAGAACTGGTCCTGATTGAAAACCACTGCATCTAAACTCTTCAAATCTGGACTAGAATATCACAGAGAGGCTATACATTATGGAAAACATAGTTTCTGATTTGTGAAACTTTTTTTCTATTTGTGAAAATGCAAAGTATGCACATTTTAATGGTTTTTAGTGGTCTAGTCCACATTAGAACTGGTCCTGATTGAAAACCACTGCACCTAGACTCTTTAAATCTTGACTAGAATATCACAGAGAGGCTATACATTATGGAACACATAGTTTCTGATTTGTGAAACTTTTTTCCTATTTGTGAAAATGCAATAAAGTTACATTTCAAGTTTCTTTTTGGGTCCAGACCGCATTAGAACTGGTCCTGATTGAAAACCACTGCATCTAGACTCTTCAAATCTGGACTAGAATATCACAGAGAGGCTAGAGATTATGGAAAACATAGTTTTTGATTTGTGAAACTTTTCTTCTATTTGTGAAAATGAAATAAAGGCACGTGTCAACGCTTTTTTTGCATCTGGACCACATTAGAACCGGTCCTGATTGAAAACCACTGCACCTAGACTCTTCAAATCTGGACTAGAATATCACAGAGAGGCTATACATTATGGAAAACATAGTTTCTGATTTGTGAAACTTTTTTCCTATTTGTGAAAATGCAATAAAGTTACATTTCAAGGTTTTTTTTGGGTCCAGACCGCATTAGAACTGGTCCTGATTGAAAACCACTGCACGTAGACTCTTCAAATCTGGACTAGAATATCACAGAGAGGCTATACATTATGGAAAACATAGTTTCTGATTTGTGAAACTTTTTTCCTATTTGTGAAAATGCAATAAAGTTACATTTCAAGTTTTTTTTTGGGTCCAGACCGCATTAGAACTGGTCCTGATTGAAAACCACCGCATCTAGACTCTTCAAATCTGGACTAGAATATCACAGTGAGGCTATAGATTATGGAAAACATAGTTTCTGATTTGTGAAACTTTTATTCTATTTGTGAAAATTAAATAAAGGCACATGTCTACGCTTTTTTGGGGTCTAGACCGCATTAGAACTGGTCCTGATTGAAGACCACTGCACCTAGACTCTTCAAATCGTGACTAGAATATCACAGAGAGGCTATACATTATAGAAAACATAGTTTCTGATTTGTGAAACTTTTTTTCTATTTGTGAAAATGAAATAAAGGCACATGTCAACGCTTTTTTTGCATCTGGACCACATTAGAACTGGTCCTGAATGAAAACCACTGCACCTAGACTCTTCAAATCTGGACTAGAATATCACAGAGAGGCTATACATTATGGAACACATAGTTTCTGATTTGTGAAACCTTTTTTCTATTTGTGAAAATGAAATAAAGGCACATGTCAACGCTTTTTTTGCATCTGGACCACATTAGAACTGGTCCTGATTGAAAACCACTGCACGTAGACTCTTCAAATCTGGACTAGAATATCACAGAGAGGCTATACATTATGGAAAACATAGTTTCTGATTTGTGAAACTTTTTTCCTATTTGTGAAAATGCAATAAAGTTACATTTCAAGGTTTTTTTGGGTCCAGACCGCATTAGAACTGGTCCTGATTGAAAACCACTGCACGTAGACTCTTCAAATCTGGACTAGAATATCACAGAGAGGCTATACATTATGGAAAACATAGTTTCTGATTTGTGAAACTTTTTTCCTATTTGTGAAAATGCAATAAAGTTACATTTCAAGTTTTTTTTTGGGTCCAGACCGCATTAGAACTGGTCCTCTGGTCCTGATTGAAAACCACCGCATCTAGACTCTTCAAATCTGGACTAGATTATCATAGTGAGGCTATAGATTATGGAAAACATAGTTTTTGATTTGTGAAACTTTTCTTCTATTTGTGAAAATGCAATAAAGGCACATGTCAACGCTTTTTTGGGGTCCAGACCGCATT
Organism: Ammodytes marinus; assembly: GCF_949987685.1. Taxonomy (NCBI): domain Eukaryota; kingdom Metazoa; phylum Chordata; class Actinopteri; order Uranoscopiformes; family Ammodytidae; genus Ammodytes; species Ammodytes marinus. The sequence continues at coordinate 8,567,046 of NC_137223.1, read as the reverse complement.
AGAACTGGTCCTGATTGAAAACCACTGCATCTAGACTCTTCAAATCTGGACTAGAATATCACAGAGAGGCTATACATTATGGAACACATAGTTTCTGATTTGTGAAACTTTTACCCTATCTGTGAAAATGCAATAAAGGCACATGTCAACGCTTTTTTGGGGTCTAGACCACATTAGAACTGGTCCTGATTGAAAACCACTGCACGTAGACTCTTCAAATCTGGACTAGAATACCACAGAGAGGCTATACATTATGGAAAACATAGTTTCTGATTTGTGAAACTTTTTTCCTATTCGTGAAAATGCAATAAAGATACATTTCAAGGTTTTCAATCAGGTCCAGACCGCATTAGAACTGGTCCTGATTGAAAACAACTGCACCTAGACTCTTCAAATCTGGACTAGAATATCACAGAGAGGCTATATATTATGGAAAACATAGTTTCTGATTTGTGAAACTTTTTTCCTATTTGTGAAAATGCAATAAAGTTACATTTCAAGTTTTTTTTGGTGGGTCCAGACCGCATTAGAACTGGTCCTGATTGAAAACCACTGCATCTAGACTCTTCAAATCTGGACTAGAATATCACAGTGAGGCTATAGATTATGGAAAACATAGTTTCTGATTTGTGAAACTTTTTTCCTATTTGTGAAAATGCAATAAAGTTACATTTCAAGTTTTTTTTGGGGTCCAGACCGCATTAGAACTGGTCCTGATTGAAAACCACTGCATCTAGACTCTTCAAATCTGGACTAGAATATCACAGAGAGGCGATAGATTATGGAAAACATAGTTTTTGATTTGTGAAACTTTTCTTCTATTTGTGAAAATGCAATAAAGGCACATGTCAAGGCTTTTTTGGGGTACAGACCGCATTAGAACTGGTCTTGATTGAAAACCACTGCACCTAGACTCTTCAAATCTGGACTAGAATATCACAGTGAGGCTATAGATTATAGAAAACATAGTTTCTGATTTGTGAAACTTTTATTCTATTTGTGAAAATGCAAAGAATGCACATTTTAATGGTTTTTAGGGGTCTAGACCGCATTAGAACTGGTCCTGATTGAAAACCATTGCATCTAGACTCTTCAAATCTGTACTAGAATATCACAGTGAGGCTTTACATTATAGAAAACATAGTTTCTGATTTGTGAAACTTTTTTTCTATTAGTGAAAATTAAATAAAGGCACATGTCAACGCTTTTTTGGGGTCTAGACCGCATTAGAACTGGTCCTGATTGAAGACCACTGCACCTAGACTCTTCAAATCGTGACTAGAATATCACAGAGAGGCTATACATTATGGAAAACATAGTTTCTGATTTGTGAAACTTTTTTTCTATTTGTGAAAATGCAAAGAATGCACATTTTAATGGTGTTTAGTGGTCTAGGCCGCATTAGAACTGGTCCTGATTGAAAACCACTGCACCTACACTCTTCAAATCTGGACTAGAATATCACAGAGAGGCTATACATTATGGAAAACATAGTTTCTGATTTGTGAAACTTTTTTCCTATTTGTGAAAATGCAATAAAGTTACATTTCAAGTTTTTTTTTTGGGTCCAGACCGCATTAGAACTGGTCCTGATTGAAAAACACTGCATCTAGACTCTTCAAATCTGGACTGCATTATCACAGTGAGGCTATACATTTTCGAAAACATAGTTTCTGATTTGTGAAACTTTAACCCTATCTGTGAAAATTCAATGAAGGCACATGTCCATGCTTTTTTGGGGTCCAGACCGCATTAGAACTGGTCCTGATCGAAAACCACTACACCTAGACTCAACAAGAGAAAGAGCAGGCTTCAGCCTTCACAATCGACAGGGTTCCTGGGCATTTGTTTGGATGCCAAATCAGGAACTCTTCTTTTTTTTGACGTCAGCGAGACAGGCCGCCCTCAGGGCGTGCTTATCCCAGTTTCGTTTGGGGGCCAGAGTGACCTGGAGATTCAGCCTCGACTCTTTGGGTTATTGGCAGCCACGGTGCACATTGTGTCCATGGCCCTTCTGAACATGCGCCCAGTGCAGCGTTGCCTCCTGAGCCTGGGACTTTGTCCCCATAGAGATCTGCATGCCAGAGTGTTGGTTTCACGCAGACTGCACATAGCTCTCCGCTGGTGGGAGGAACCAGCCAATTTAGCACGGGGCAATGCACTGGGGCCGGTGTTGCGTCGCCAGGTGGTGTCCGCCGACGCCTCCCTGGTAGGCTGGGGAGCCGTACACAAGGGTCAAGGCATCAGTGGCCAATGGCACGTACCCTGGTTGACACAGAACATCAATCAGTTGGAATTGCAGGCTATCCATTTAGCTCTTTTGCACTTCCAGCCAGAGCTGGAAAACCGCCATGTACTGGTAAGGACAGACAGAACAGCGGCAGCGGTATACATAAACAGGCAGGGGGGCCTGGGTTCCCCGCGCCTTTGCAGATTGGCTCAGATAATATGGGAGTGGGCGTATCCACGATTCAAGTCCTCAGGGCAATGCACGTGCGGGGTCAGGTGAACCTTGCGGCGGATCGGCTCTCCAGAGGGGGACCCCTCCCCGGGGAATGGAGACTGCATCCGGAGGTCGTGAGCAATATCTGGGAGTGCTTTGGTACAGCCACAGCCGATCTCTTCTCCTCAAGGGTGACAGCTCACTGTCCCCTCTTTTTCTCCATGAAAAGGGGCGATCCTCCCTTGGGCACGGATGCCATGGCACACCAGTGGCCACAGGGCCTCCTGTGTGCCTTCACCCTCCTTCATACACTTCTACAGAGAGTTCAGGTGGAAGAGGTGAGCCTCATCCTGGTGGCCCCCAACTGGCCCCAGATGATTTGGTTCTCAGCGATTGCACCCCTGCTTCAGGGACACCCGTGAGAGCTCCCGGGTCGGCGGGACCTCCTGTCCCAGGTCCACGGGACTCTTTTTCCTCCTTTTCCCCAGGGTCTCCGGCTTTGGGCCTGGCCCCTGAGAGGGCCGGGTTTCTAGCTATGGGGTTGCCCCAGTCTGTGGTTAGCACTCTACAAGGAGCCCGGGCTCCATCAACGAGGGCGGCATACGCTTATCGTTGGGGAGTGTTTCAATCATGGTGCAATTCGAGACAGGTGGATCCCCTCGCCTGCACGGCCCATGACATTCTCCAGTTCCTCCAGGAAATGTTGGAGGTGGGCAAATCTCCCTCGACATTGAGGGGAATATTGGCAGCCATAAAGGCAGCCCGTATTGGACCTCGGAAGCTGGCAGAAGGCTGTTGCGACCTTATTGCTCAGTTTCTTAGAGGTGCTCGTAGGGTTACTCCACATCGCAGAAGGCCAGCTGTCCCCCCATGGGATTTGGAGGTGGTGCTGTTGGTCTTGCAGAATGAGCCATTCAAGCCCCTGGATACAGCTAGGCTACAATGGCTTTCTCTCAAGACAGCGTTTTTGCTCGCAATTAATATGGGAGAGCTGCATGCTCTTTCAGTGCATGAGGACAGCTGCCGCTTCTTGCCAGGTGGTGCTGGGGTGGTGCTGCGCCCGAACCCTGCATTCCACCCTCAAGTCTGTTCTGAGTCCCACGCCGGTCGATCTATTGAGCTGCACCCTTTCCACCCTCCTCAGGAAGGTGAAGCAGGGTGGAGTCACTACTGTGCCCAGTCAGGGCCCTAACAGTGTATCTGCATCGGACACGTGGCCATAGGACAACGGACCAGCTCTTTGTCTGTTACAAGCCCAACCGTCTTGGACAGCCAGTCTCCAAGACCAGGCTTGCCCACTGGGTTGTGGATGCTATCCAGCAGGCATATGAGAGGGCAGGCAAGCCGACCCCAGTAGGGGTGCGGGCGCACTCCACACGGGGCATTGCTACGTCATGGGCCCTATGGCAAGGGGCCCCTCTATCGGAGATTCGTACGGCGGCCTCTTGGTCGACCCTGTCGACTTTTATCCGGTTCTACTGCATGAATGTGGCAGCCAGCACCCCATTCTTGGAGCGAGTGCTGGGCTCAATGCAGCAGGACGGTGGGCGTTTGGGCTAGGCCATCTACCCATTCATGGCTGGCTTTAGCGTCTTGCAGGGCCAGCTTAGCCTTTGTAGCGTCTGGCGCCTTGGCGAGGAGTGTGTACATATGTATAATTGTAAATAGTTCCTTTATACTGGGCACATGGGTGAACACTGGTGGTGGTGACGTGTCATTCGAACTCAACTGCCTTTTTTTATTTAGGCTCCCGCAGGAGCAGCTGGGTCTGCTTGGTTTCCTCGCGGTGTGCCTTACAGAAGTCCCCGTACATATGGAATATGTAGGGTGGAGAGATAGTCTTGACACGATAGAGAACGGTTGGTTACGTTGTAACCCAGGTTCTCTGAGTGGAGAGACTATCTCTCCAGCCAAGATGCCGCTCAGAAACGCGTTCCAATCAAGGTTCAAACCGAAGAGGCCACACATGTGTGTAGCTTATATAGCCATGGCTGGCCAATCATGCGTGGCCGCCACAAGTGATGTGTCTTAAAGAGTACCCACGTCAACTGCCCCTGTGGGGGTCAGTCCCCATACATATGGAATATGTAGGGTGGAGAGATAGTCTCTCCACTCAGAGAACCTGGGTTACAACGTAACCAACCGTTCTCTGCATGTCACTCCCCTCTCTGCCCAATTTCAACTCTATCTCTACACTGTCAATAAAACATAAAAATGCCCAAAAAATATCTTTAAAAAATAGAACAAAAAAAAACAAATATAAAGACATCAGCTTCAATCAGGACCAGTTCTAATGCAGTCTGGACCCCAAAAAAAACTTCAAATGTATCTTTATTGCATTTTCACGAATAGAAACAAAGTTTCACAAATCAGAAACTTTGTTTTCTATAATCTATAGCATCACTGTGATAATCTAGTCGAGATTTGAATAGTCTAGGTGCAGTGGTTTTCAATCAGGATCAGTTCTAATGCGGCCAAGACCACTAAAAACTATTAAAATGTGCATTCTTTGCCTTTTCATAAAAAGAAAAAAAGTTTCACAAATCAGAAACTATGTTTTCTATAATGTATAGCCTCTCTGTGATATTCTAGTCCAGATTTGAAGAGTCTAGATGCAGTGGTTTTCAATCAGGACCAGTTCTAATGCGGTCTGGACCCAAAAAAAAAACCTTGAAATGTATCTTTATTGCATTTTCACAAATAGGAAAAAGGTTTCACAAATCAGAAACTATGTTTTCCATAATGTATAGCCTCTCTGTGATATTCTAGTCCAGATTTGAAGAGTCTAGGTGCAGTGGTTTTCAATCAGGACCAGTTCTAATGCGGTCTAGACCACCAAAAAAAAACCTTGAAATGTATCTTTATTGCATTTTCACAAATAGGAAAAAGGTTTCACAAATCAGAAACTATGTTTTCCATAATGTATAGCCTCTCTATGATATTCTAGTCCAGATTTGAAGAGTCTACGTGCAGTGGTTTTCAATCAGGACCAGTTCTAATGCGGTCTGGACCCAAAAAAAAACCTTGAAATGTATCTTTATTGCATTTTCACAAATAGGAAAAAGGTTTCACAAATCAGAAACTATGTTTTCCATAATGTATAGCCTCTCTGTGATATTCTAGTCCAGATTTGAAGAGTCTAGGTGCAGTGGTTTTCAATCAGGACCAGTTCTAATGCGGTCTAGACCACCAAAAAAAAACCTTGAAATGTATCTTTATTGCATTTTCACAAATAGGAAAAAGGTTTCACAAATCAGAAACTATGTTTTCCATAATGTATAGCCTCTCTATGATATTCTAGTCCAGATTTGAAGAGTCTACGTGCAGTGGTTTTCAATCAGGACCAGTTCTAATGCGGTCTAGACCCAAAAAAAAACTTGAAATGTATCTTTATTGCATTTTCTCAAATAGGAAAAAAGTTTCACAAATCAGAAACTATGTTTTCCATAATGTATAGCCTCTCTGTGATATTCTAGTCCAGATTTGAAGAGTATACGTGCAGTGGTTTTCAATCAGGACCAGTTCTAATGCGGTCTGGACCCAAAAAAAACCTTGAAATGTATCTTTATTGCATTTTCACAAATAGGAAAAACGTTTCACAAATCAGAAACTATGTTTTCCATAATGTAGAGCCTCTCTGTGATATTCTAGTCCAGATTTGAAGAGTCTACGTGCAGTGGTTTTCAATCAGGACCAGTTCTAATGCGGTCTGGACCCAAAAAAAACCTTGAAATGTATCTTTATTGCATTTTCTCAAATAGAAAAAAAGTTTCACAAATCAGAAACTATGTTTTCCATAATCTATAGCCTCACTATGATATTCTAGTCCAGATTTGAAGAGTCTAGGTGCAGTGGTTTTCAATCAGGACCAGTTCTAATGTGGTCTAGACCCCAAAAAAGCATTGACCTGTGCCTTTATTGCATTTTCACAGATAGGGTAAAAGTTTCACAAATCAGAAACTATGTGTTCCATAATGTATAGCCTCTCTGTGATATTCTAGTCCAGATTTGAAGAGTCTAGATGCAGTGGTTTTCAATCAGGACCAGTTCTAATGCGGTCTGGACCCAAAAAAATAATTGAAATGTGCCTTTATTGCATTTTCACAAATAGGAAAAAAGTTTCACAAATCAGAAACTATGTTTTCCATGATGTATAGCCTCTCTGTGATATTCTAGTCCAGATTTGAAGAGTCTACGTGCAGTGGTTTTCAATCAGGACCAGTTCTAATGCGGTCTGGACCCAAAAAAAACCTTGAAATGTATCTTTATTGCATTTTCACAAATAGAAAAAAAGTTTCACAAATCAGAAACTATGTTTTCCATAATCTATAGCCTCACTATGATATTCTAGTCCAGATTTGAAGAGTCTAGGTGCAGTGGTTTTCAATCAGGACCAGTTCTAATGTGGTCTAGACCCCAAAAAAGCATTGACCTGTGCCTTTATTGCATTTTCACAGATAGGGTAAAAGTTTCACAAATCAGAAACTATGTGTTCCATAATGTATAGCCTCTCTGTGATATTCTAGTCCAGATTTGAAGAGTCTAGATGCAGTGGTTTTCAATCAGGACCAGTTCTAATGCGGTCTGGACCCAAAAAAATAATTGAAATGTAACTTTTTTGCATTTTCACAAATAGGAAAAAAGTTTCACAAATCAGAAACTATGTTTTCTATAATGTATAGCCTCACTGTGATATTCTAGTCCAGATTTGAAGAGTCTAGGTGCGGTGGTTTTCAATCAGGACCAGTTCTAATGTGGTCCAGATGCAAAAAAAGCGTTGACATGTGCCTTTATTTCATTTTCACAAATAGAAAAAAAGTTTCACAAATCAGAAACTATGTTTTACATAATCCATAGCCTCACTGTGATAATCTAGTCCAGATTTGAAGAGTCTAGGTGCAGTGGTTTTCAATCAGGACCAGTTCTAATGCGGTCTGGACCCAAAAAAGCGTTGACATGTGCCTTTATTTCATTTTCACAAATAGGAAAAAAGTTTCACAAATCAGAAACTATGTTTTCTATAATGTATAGCCTCTCTGTGATATTCTAGTCCAGATTTGAAGAGTGTAGGTGCAGCGGTTTTCAATCAGGACCAGTTCTAATGCGGCCTAGACCACTAAACACCATTAAAATGTGCATTCTTTGCATTTTCACAAATAGAAAAAAAGTTTCACAAATCAGAAACTATGTTTTCCATAATGTATAGCCTCTCTGTGATATTCTAGTCACGATTTGAAGAGTCTAGGTGCAGTGGTCTTCAATCAGGACCAGTTCTAATGCGGTCTAGACCCCAAAAAAGCGTTGACATGTGCCTTTATTTCATTTTCACAAATAGAATAAAAGTTTCACAAATCAGAAACTATGTTTTCTATAATCTATAGCCTCACTGTGATATTCTAGTCCAGATTTGAAGAGTCTAGTTGCAGTGGTTTTCAATCAAGACCAGTTCTAATGCGGTCTAGACCCGAAAAAAGCGTTGACATGTGCCTTTATTGCATTTTCACAAATAGAAGAAAAGTTTCACAAATCAAAAACTATGTTTTCCATAATCTATAGCCTCACTATGATAATCTAGTCCAGATTTGAAGAGTCTAGATGCAGTGGTTTTCAATCAGGACCAGTACTAATGGGGTCTGGACCCAAAAAAAAACCTTGAAATGTATCTTTATTGCAGTTTCACAAATCAGAAACTATGTTTTCCATAATGTATAGCCTCTCTGTGATATTCTAGTCCAGATTTGAAGAGTCTACGTGCAGTGGTTTTCAATCAGGACCAGTTCTAATGCGGTCTGGATCCAAAAAAAACCTTGAAATGTATCTTTATTTCATTTTCACAAATAGGAAAAAAGTTTCACAAATCAGAAACTATGTTTTCTATAATGTATAGCCTCACTGTGATATTCTAGTCCGGATTTGAAGAGTCTAAGTGCAGTGGTTTTCAATCAGGACCAGTTCTAATGCGGTCTGGACCCAAAAAAAGCGTTGACATGTGCCTTTATTTCATTTTCACAAATAGAAAAAAAGTTTCACAAATCAGAAACTACGTTTTCCATAATGTATAGCCTCTCTGTGATATTCTAGTCCAGATTTGAAGAGTCTAGGTGCAGTGGTCTTCAATCAAGACCAGTTCTAATGCGGTCTGGACCCTAAAAAAGTGTTGACATGTGCCTTTATTTCATTTTCACAAATAGAAAAAAAGTTTCACAAATCAGAAACTATGTTTTCTATCAGCTATAGCCTCACTATGATAATCTAGTCAAGATTTGAAGAGTCTAGGTGCAGTGGTTTTCAATCAGGACCAGTTTTAATGTGGTCCAGATGCAAAAAAAGCAGTGAAATCTCCCCTCTCTTTCTTTTAAACAAACTTAATAAAGGTTAAATCAATTTTAAACAGTTTTTAAAGAATGGTTAGACTCTCTTAGATAATCTAGACTAATTAATGTGGCTTTACCGCGGCGATTTAGGAGGTTAAACAACGGAGAATCAGTCACTTCGCCGCTCCTTAAGAATCCCTTAACTTTTCCTTAACTGCCGAATCGGCTGCTGCGAATCAGCTGCCAACTTCAGCGTCGTACCAAAATACAAGCTGTGGCCGCTCACACTATAGCTTTCCCGCACGTGAAGCGAGCCTTCACGTGCGGAAGGGGGTTCACCCCGACGGCGAACAGCATCTCCCCTGAGCCGAACAGGAGGTGGAATTAAGAGATTAACGGCGATATTTTTTTTATCGCCCGATAAGAGTCTGGCGTTAACGTAGCCGTTAACGCCGTTATCGGCCCACCACTAACACAAACACAAACACAAACACACACACAGTATAGACAGCTGGCGTATCGTGAAAAGATATTCAGTGATTTTGACAAAACATTTTTTTGACAACAAGCCTTATACAGAACCGCTGACTCCACCTTTAAAAGGCCAGCGGTGATAAGCTGTGGTTCAAGAGGGTTTCTCGTTTGCGGCCTCAATTCCCAAGTGAATCTTTGCGAGTTGGTGCACTAATGCCATGTTATGACTGTTAGGCATCATGTAAACATTAAAACAAACCCCTAAAGCAACCCCCCCCCCCCCCCCTGTGAATTGCTCAGGCATACACAGATAATGTTTTGCTGCCCATTTGGCTTTGTTTTGTTCTTACTGTGCTGTGCTCTGCCCATTATCTCTGGGCATGTATTCCGGCCATTTGCCTCCAGCTGATGAAGCACTCAGCACTCACTCCACTGTTAAATGGGCCTCTGAGCATATTGGTTTATAATTTTTTCATGTACACTTGCATTTTTATGATTATAGCTATAATGGATTCCTGTGTTTGAGCCTGAATGGAGCCAATGTTACTAAGTTTTTTGCCCCTCTTTTATAATAGGGGTTAAGTATGTTGATGGTTTTGGTTTGTTTCTGTGAAGCATTTCACTATATGACTTTTATTATATTATCATGATATTATATTATATATAATACATCATGTCACAATGAATTGTTATCATTTATCCAAGACTTAAAACACAAAACAATACAGGCAGTTTAATATTATCTGAGATTCAGTACAGCATTGCACCAGAGCTTTTTCTCCCCATAAGTAAACTAATTTATTTTGACTATGTTGGCTTTACAAACAGAACGAATAGAGGTGGTTACATAAAAAAAACATCAAAACATTAAAAAAAGAGAAAGAAATGTGTCATAAATCTCATAGACTTGAGATCTGTTAAAAGTGTTTAATGTGAAAAATGCCAATAACTAGATTCACTTCAGAGTATAAGTTACAATTGGAAAAAACTATTAGGTCACCATTGTGTTTATAAAATAAAATATGTGTTTTGATTATTCCAAAAGGTTTGTTTCAACAGATCCCTATTTTTAACACACGTCAGAGCCATTCTCTTACACTATTGGTCAAAATATTTAGCTACAGAATTCTGATTGGCTATCGTCGTGAGTTCAGAGGTTAGCTTGTTATGTAGCCATCAGTTAGGGAGTGGGTGTGTTATGCTAATCTTTGTGTAAGGGCATACTATTTCTACCTTACTGTGACACTTTATAATACACGTAACGAGCGCAAAAGACGTCGCCGCTTATTTATTTGACGTGTTATGTACATTGGGCGTTTGTTTCGAGAGCACTAGCGTCCTGGACATGCTAACAGCTGAGTAGCTCCTAAGCTAACCAGCTTGTTAACTTCAGACCTGTGACAAGTTTTTCTTCTAAATTACATGTCGTACCAAAAGCTGACCTTGTAGACACAGCAAGTCGAAGGAAGGACGCTTCAAATGGGTTCTGTCGGAGCAATGGCGTCGACCAGACTCCTGTGTTTGTTCAATGCGAGAGCATTAGGCTCGACCAAAACATTAGCCAGGGCATGGGGGTGGAGGTTGTGCTGCAGCAGCAGAAGTGTCTCCAGCTCACCTTCAAGACAACAGGGCTGCATGTCGGCCTGGGTCATTGATCAGTATGGTACCAATGGGGTGCTGAGGTACACAGAGGAACTCACAGCCCCCACCGTCAACTCTCCCAGTGAGGTTCTGATTCAAGTCCATGCAGCCAGTCTCAACCCCCTTGATATATCTATGAGGGGTAAGTGTGTTGGACTTAATACTCACAGTAGACATTATGCACAACATAATCAGTCATTGCATACCTGTTTGCCTTCTCCCATTTGTGTAGGTGGCTATGGCGCTAAATTGATGAAGTTGAGAAGGGATCCAATGTCTGTGATGGACACTGACAGTGAGTTTCCGCTGATCCTGGGTCGTGACGTGTCTGGTGTGGTGGTGGACTGTGGCTCTGAGGTCACCCATTTTGAACCAGGAGATGAGGTATGGAGCAGCACTTGCATTCTTGTCTGATTAGAAGATGTGGGCGATACTGATAAACTCCTTATAACTGTACTTGTCATTTTGTTTTTTGCAGTAGTTGTAATACAATAGATCATCAATAAAATAGTTTGAGAAAAAGTTTTTGACTAAATATAATGGTCTGGAATGTAACATGTTTTCTATACTTTTCTTCTTGGGAATAACTTAAGCTTTTCTGGACGTTATAAGTATAAAACATCTGCAAAAATGATCCGACCTTGCCATAATAACCCATGGAACTAGTGATGAGAGGTCTTAAGTAGACATTGCATCAAACAGGGTTGGGATCCACTTGCCTAACACACCCAAATATGTGTAATAAAATAAGTCTCATGATACATAACATCATTTTGCCTGCGCCTTAATGCATGCAACTATTCATCAAATCATTCTTGGACATTTTCTTGGAAGAAAGATGAAGTTCTTTCTCCTTTGTCATCGCACGCGTATGAGTCATTATCATTTGAAACATACTGTGTGCTGTCTCCCATACATCCAAATTACTGTCTCCCTGCAGAAGGAAATTATTCTATTATGCCAATCAAAACTTAAATCTGATTTTTAAAAGTAGAGCAATACATTAGTAAATAAAAAATAAAAATAATATATATATTTAATATCCATAGACAGTCTAATATTCACCTTGTTCCATCAGTCTAAACATGTATTTGGCGATGATTGGAACGGAAACTGCATACTAAAGGCTTAATAGCTGATTAGCCATGCTCAGACAGTAGGCGGTTCAATTGAGTTGTGTTCGGCGTGTTAAATGTCACATTTGTGTTTCAGGTGTGGGCCGCTGTCCCCCCATGGAAACAAGGCAGCCTGGCAGAATTTGTGTCTCTAACAGAGTATGAGGTGAGCTCCACAGCATATAACATATATTATATTTTATCTCTGCAGTATATTTTCATCATCAGTTGACTTATTTAAAGTTCAGTAATTTGATTAATTGAGTAATTGGTGTTTAATTTAAGGCCCATTAGATTTGTCCTGTCAGTTTGTTTTGAAAAAGGAACTGGAAATAGTTGATTTAAAGCCCTTGTATCGTTTGTAAAAAATTAAAAAATACATGTTACTTGTTATACAAGTTTGTAACGAGTGCACCCTATATTTAGTAAAGCTGAAGTGTATGAATAATTATTAGGATTACTTTTGTTTGGTTGCAGGAGCCACTGTGGCACCAATTACAGAGACACACACAAATTGCACTCTGTTTTTCCTGCCGCATTGTAATTTATTTGTATATCCAAATGTATTCAGCAACTCTGGGCTTACTGCCCTGGCTGCAGCTCCGTGGATTAGACTGAGCTTTTGAATTGACAATTAAGCCTTTAATTGGACTCTTGACATGTGGATGTATTGGCTGTTTTTTGGCAGGTTTCTCATAAGCCAAAATTATTGAGTCACGCAGAGGCAGCGTCCATCCCCTATGTGGCCAGCACTGCTCTGTCTGCGCTTGTCAATGCAGGCGGTCTTTGCAAAGACAGCTCCTCAAATAAAAGGTAAGTCTGGTCTTGGATATTAAGCCCCTCTACCCCATTTAATTGTACATACAATTTACACACAGAACCTTAGGTATGAAGTCCCTGAAAACCATTATAAACTGCCATCAAATTTTGAATTAAAGCTGGAGTCAGCTTGTTGACCGAATCACTTTTTTGTCTAAATCAGTGTATACTTCCTCACAATCAGCCACATGTCCTCACTGTGTGTGCACTGAAAAAAATCCAATAATACACAGCGTAGGCTCTGTAAACTGGTGTGTAAACAAAGGGGGACATGGCAAGCAACATGCCCATTTACAGAGCTTTGGCCTTGAATTTTTTTCAGCGTGCACACACAGTACGGACAGGTAGTGAATCATGAGGAGATATTCACTGATTTTGTCAAAGTGATTTTGATTAGACACCTTCTTGTCTGAATCATTTTAGCGATAAAATTGGCTCCAATTTCATTCTAATTGGCATCAAAGGGGTTGTAAAAAATCATGCCTTTTACCCATCGGCTGTAAAATTTGAACCCAATGTGTGAGATCTAAATGAACTTGCACTCCTCCTGGAACTTTAATGGCTTCCAATCCTGTGAATCCCCCCCCCCCCCCCCCCCCCGAGGCTCTTCTAGTAGCTTGGCTTCAGTGACTCACTGCAGTAATTAAATGACCCTCTGGTTGCTTGGGTTTCTCCTCCTAGAGTTTTGATCACGGGAGGATCCGGAGGTGTCGGAACATTCTCTATCCAGGTAAAGGCAAAGTAGCCTAATGTAAACTCTACCAGCATCTTGTGATTCTTTCAAACTCTGCATCAACGTAAGACCACTTGCTGGTTGTGTGTGTGTGTTCTTTCTTCTTTCTTTCTTTCTTTCTATCTTACCTTCCCTGCCAGTTATTAAAAGCCTGGGGAGCCCACGTAACGGTCACCTGCTCTCAGAACGCTAAAGGCCTCGTTAGCGGGCTGGGGGCGGACCAGGTGGTGGACTACACAGCAGGAGATGAGGCCGAGCAGCTAGAAATGATGGATAAGTATGTACTGCATATCTGGCCTTTACAAGCGTGCCCTTTTAGAAAGTAACCAGGCTATCAAGCACATAACTTGTACAGTGGAGACATCGTATTGCTTTTATTCCAAGAAAACGATTGGCGCAGAATGTTCTTTTAGGAACCCTGGGCTCTTACTCTAATGAACTATCATCAGAGTCATTGCCAGGCCAATAAATATGCTAATGAAAATGAATCATCCACCTGTGAGCTGTGTGTGTGTGTGTGTGTGTGTGTGTGATTCTTCCCTTTAAACACCCACCCCCGAATGTGGTTAACATCTTTCTGTCGGCTTGGCACAACCGCTCACCGACTAAGCTTTCTAGTTTCCATGGAAACCGGGGGATCAAGGCCCTAGGTAGACTTGGTTCTTCACCCCTCTCCCCCCCCCCCCACCCCCCTCAAAACAAGAATTGATAGAACCCTGGCTTTGGCTTGAAGACAAAACAGTTTTCTTTTAACTCAGGGCTTCAGTAATACGGAGAGTGTTGTTGAACGGAGATACCAGACCATACAACTCTCAGTCTCTAATAACTAACCTACTATGAAATGTTTCTTTTTTTCTCCACCGGGGTTCCTCCAAGTTTGACAGTCTTGTGTTTGCCGCCCTCAGGTTTGACGTGATTTTGGACAACATTGGCGGGGAAACGGAGCAGTGGGTGATGGGCATGCTGAAGCCCTGGTCTGGGGCAAAGTACGTCACACTGGTAACACCTCTGCTCCTCAACACCGATACTACAGGCCTGCTGGACGGGGCGCTCCGATCCGGCTGCAACCTTCAAACCAAGGCCATGCAGGTATAATACATTATTAACAAACATATAGTTGATGGGAAAGAATGATGATACTGCTCTTTATGGTCTGACATACACATCCACTCTCCTCTTAAACAGAACCCATACTTACATGTTGTTGTTGTTGTATTTTTTTTTTGAGCCTTGTGAAGCCTGGGGTGTGGACTACAGGTTCTCCCAAACTGAAACGAATACTTGATCTTGAATGGCAAGGAAAGACATGCCATTTTGTTATGGGTAAACACCTGTTCCAACCACTAGAAGTTGTTCATTTGGTTGATCAGATGAAGTTCAGTTGAAAATGGGCTGAGGGAAAAAAAATCATGTAATAACTTGACTTAGATTCATATCATAGATTATTTTTCCTTTGCAAAGTTTTATGCTTGGTCTATAGACATGTGCTCTGTCTACAGAGTGCAGTAGTTCTAAACATGTGCAGGTGAAGAGGGCAATTTGAGTTTGTGTGAAAGAGTCCCATGTCAATGAATGAACCTGCTGTCCCTTCAGCTGCTCTGTTAGTGGAGTGCATGTGTAATAAGGGTAGTGGGTGAATAATAGGCGAGGACAGGGTGGAGCCGCTTTGGGGACTCTGAGTCAAGTTCTCCTGGGCATTGCAGGCATTGGTGACAGCAGGACTGGCAGCGCTTGAGTTTGGGTATGTGTGGATGAGACTGTGTGTGTGTGAGCGTTAGTCGAGATGAGATATTGTCTGTGTGTGTGTGGGCGTTGGTCTAGTTGAGATGTGTGTGCGTGCGTGCATGTATGTGTGTGCGAGAATGTGGGCGTGCATGCAATGCATGTGTTTGCTGCTGAACCAGCAGTATTTTAGTGTTTGTGCAGATTGTAGTCGGCTGTCTCCCCCCGGCAAATACCAGTGTTTGTGTGTTTCTTGCCAAGCCTCCGGGCCCCTTTTGTCCGCGGGAGCAGCCAGCTGGTCAGTTTGTCGGGCCGAGCCACAGCAGTCACACCCCTCAGTGCCCAGCTCTGCTCTGGACAGCACGTCCCCTTTTTTCCTCTGGGAGATCACAGTGCAACTGAGCCCTCTAGTGTTCCAATTCTTGGCAGCAATGGCCGATCATCTGTCATAATCCGTTGTTCTTTCAAGCAAACAATGGGATAGATTTACCCCGAAGGCTGAACAGGTGTGGTGGCAAAGAGATGCCAAATGATAAGATTAGTGCATGGACTTTCTTTCTTTCTTTCTTTCTTTCTTTCTTTCTTTCTTTCTTTCTTTCTTTCTTTCTTTCTTTCTTTCTTTCTTTCTTTCTTTCTTTCTTTCTTTCTTTCTTTCTTTCTTTCTTTCTTTCTTTCTTTCTTTCTTTCTTTCTTTCTTTCTTTCCTTTTCCCATCGAGTTGTAGCAGATTCCTGGAACACCTTCACTGAGATGGGTGTTTGACTTTGTATCATCATAGTTAAATTCCCAGTTTTCAATATTCCAATAAAGTAACCCAATTTCCTGCCCTAGGATCAATAAAGATTTTCATGTTATGATTCTAACTCACATTTGATACCGCAGCAGATCTGTTATGACAAGTTTTTATCCAATATAAACCATGTTATATGTCTTACTCTTCATATGGCCTTACGCAAGACTCTTTAAGAATGAGTGTGTTCAGCTTTGTTTGTTATGGCTTTTGTTGTGAAATATTCAGATACCAATTTAGATTTTTTTTTTCCCACTTACAGTTTTTTTCTCATGGTACTTTTTATTGTATGTCTTCTTACGCTCAATAGTTTTCTCTTCTCTGTTTTCCTCATTAGAACATACTATCTAGCGGAGTCTTCTACCGGTGGGGATTCTATGCACCAGACGGGCCTGCGCTGGACGAGGTCAGCAAGCTGGTGGATGCAGGGAAGGTACTGTACCACCGCTGTCTTACTGATATCTCGCATGCTGGCTCATTTGTCATTCTGAACCACTAACACTGACAAAGTGGGGAGTGGAAATGCTCTCATTTGCACATCCGGCAAATTAGTCCTGAGAGTGAAATTCATGCAGGGTTGGATATCATCAAAGTGCTCAATCTCATCGTGGAATATGAACATAGCAGGGATACCACACATGCCTGCTTTCAAGGCTCCCCTGTGGCTTTGTTAAGGAGTGAGCATCTCCTCCCTGCTGTGCCTGTGCTGGTTGGTTGGCGTGCACGCTTTAGCTGCTGGGCGATTTGAATCAGGCGACAGGAGACGGTGAATGGGTCTTTAAACAGTGCTGAGCAGCCATTCGCAAAAGCGTGTGGGACCTCTGTCCTTTTGTCCCGGGGGGCTTACAGTGAGCGGCACACTCAGACCAGTGGCGGGAAGCTATGGACACACACGCACACACACACACACACACACTCCCTCTGCATGTCCTATTCTTAGTCAGGAGGGTGGATGCTTTCCAGTGTGACGCCATCGCGCTACCCATTCATTGTTAACTACCAGAGATGCTGACCAGAATAACAAGCCCGGCTGCTGCCCGTGTGGTGGGACCAGCACAGGATTGTCCAGCCTCATCACATTCTGAACCGCTCCCTCACTGCAGCTATGAAAGCAGACATGATGTAGCATTAGCAGCTTGCTTGTCTAAAGTGATTAAATATGATGATTATTAAGTTCCCAATGAAAAAATAAAAATAAAAACTTAGATCTGGCTCCTGTAGTATTGAAGATTAGAGTAGTTATTTATTATCTCTGAGTTAGGACTGAATGTCGGGAGTTTATCCCATCAGCAAAATTAGGAGAGTACACGTTTACACAGAAAATATGCTGCTGTCTAATAAAGCAGTCTGCCTATCCATTTTCCCTAACCCATTAAAACAAAAGCCAAATCCCACCCATCCCATGTCTCATACAGTATGCTTCAGGTTGAAATCTGATCTCTTTAATTGTTTCCTGACGACTTACTTCCTGACCATAAGCTCATATTTGCTTGACATTTTTCTTGCTGCTTCATCACAGATCCTGCCAGTTGTGGAGGCCCAGTTTCCGTTCACCCAGGTGCCCCAGGCCTTTCAGAAGCTGGAGGAGGGCCACGCCAGAGGGAAGACGGTGGTCCGGGTGGCCGAAGAGGACCAAAGAGAGGCCCAAGAGTTGGAGCAGAACGCTCACTCGGACACTGAATTTCAAGATACGGCCAAGCAAAACTAGACATCAGCTTTCCCAAGGCCACTCTTTTTGGCATCCACAGACTGTATTATTCAAAGAGATCAGAGGTGACGCTGTTGTATAGCCGACTATCCAAGCGTGAACTGAGCTTGTAATGGGAGTGTGCCAAAGGCGGCTGTTCTTGTTAAAGCTTACACCCTCTTGTATTGTTTTGATGTTTTCTCAAGGTGCCTGACTTGTGTTGTGTTCATGTCACGGTGAAGTTGCTGTAATTATCAACTGCAGACTAATGAATACAATTCAGTTCAGTATTCAGCCGGTAATTAGAACCAGGCTTTTGGTCGCTTTCTGATTGTGTCTGTAACAAGCACAGAACTGTTGACCCTCTATGAGCTGAAGCGGGCACAGTATGAGAAGACAGGTAACTAATTGGATTTATTTTTGCATTTGAACTATCTATGTTGACTTGTTTGACAACTACCATGAGCACTTCATAACAACGGGAATGTGTTTACTCCTTGTATTGCTGCGCCTCACATTATGTAAATGCAGCATACAGTAGGTTAGCTGGATAAATGTTAACCATTCAACATTTGGAGAAAAACAAAAAGCGACATTTTAAATCTGAAACACCATGCATTTAGTCTGTTGATTGTTGTAAAACAAGTCCAGCTCAATCTACTGTAAAATATATTGAAGAAATATATTGACAAAAAAATACTTTTATTATTCTGAAAACAAAAGAGTTGTGTGCTGTATAGTTTTGATTAAACAAAGAAAAGACAACTTTCAAGAGAACCTGTATTTTCCGGTTCCTCGTATTGCATGCAGATGGTAAATGTACAGTATATAACATAACATAACATTGCATACAAAAGATATGAAAGTGTTAACACTGTTTAAGTTCATTCAAATCAGGAAAACACATCGATCCAATGAAAAGATACAAAAAAATAAAGCTTTTAACATATATTACTGGAGGTGTAAAATACTAATTATTTACATTTCATACTCATAGTGGGTAATGATAAAACAAAATGATGGATTCATCCACAGCTGTCCACATTGACTCTCCTGCAGCAGATGGTCAGCATCTCCAATGGCGTACCTTGTCTGGTCACTTGCAGCGACCATATCAGAGCCTCTAGTTAAGCCTCTGAAAATATATGGGATCCAGTCTAGCAGCTCACGTATTTTCATATAATCTCCACGTACCACCGTTGATGTGGTTTATTTGGATCAAGTTTGTTCAGAATCACTTGGTTTTTGTCGTAGTGATTTCCCCCTGAAACGGAAAGAGGGACATTCATTTCTTTGATTATGATTCTGGGAAGTCGAGTATTACTTTTAAAAGGATAATGAGTCCATCATAAACATTTACTGTATGTTACCATCCCATAAAATGGTTATGTAAACAATATATATAGGTTTTCCATTTAAAATATAACCCTGATTAGTAATATAAAGAAAACTGCATTTGAGTGCGGTGATTGACAGTTTGTACACTAACATCATTCAGTCCACAAGGTGTCACTAATTGACAGCGATGCAAGCAAGAGCCCCTAGACATAAATACACAGTTTTCAGTAGAAGTGAAACTCTGAGGCGCACAATGACTTTCCTTATAGTCCTCTTGGTAATACTGCCTTGTTTTGAATGAAAAACAATACATTGCATCTTAAACGAAGGCAGTAGTGTTATGCTGCAGATGTAGATGAATGCATCTTGAGTTTAAAACAAACTGGTAACGTAAAGGAATAGTTGAAATATAATTTGCCTTGAGTCATCATGTGTGGAAACCTGAACACAAAGTCTATGGACGTGTGACCGACATGGAATACTTTCAGACATTTTGACGCTCTCTTAATGGAACCTCCCACTATGCGCCTTTAGATGCTAACCTTTGACTTCTAGGACCAGGTCAGGGGTGGGGGTGTAGCGGATGTAGCCCTCCGGGGTGAGGCTCCAGAGGTGTTCTCCGTTGCTTGGCTCTGTCTTGAGACCCACACGGCTTCCTGCTAGGATCACAGTACCACTTGGACCCAGGCAGCACTCTTCCACTATCTGGTAAGAAAACACACAAAGGGGGGTTGACTAGAGTTTATACCATTTATCAATAGACACGTTTGATATGTAAGGTTTGTGCTTGTTAAAAAAAAAACAGTGCAACAGAAGATTGACTGAGGTTATGTTGAAGGTCTTTGCTACTACAGGTGCATCTAAAATATGTTCATGTTTTCTAGATTCATTACACAAAGTGAAATTAATCTGGAATAAACATATTTTCAGAAGGTTGACATGTCTGTATTCATCTTACATTTTTGATTAGTTTTATGTAATATTCTAATATGTTGAGACACTGGATTTAAAACAAAAGAAAAGGCCTGACATATTTCACTTTGTGTAATGAATCTAGGATATATAAAGGTTTCACTATTTGAATGGTCTATTCCATGATATTCAATTTGTTTTAGATGCACCTGTAAACCCCAGTTTCAGTCCATGCTTTGCTTGACTTGGTCTCTGATTAGATTCCACAATTATTGTTGACCTGATTAAAATGGCACACATAAAGACACCTCTGCTTTAAATAAACCTTGCTCATTGCTCGTTCACCTTTCTCAAGTCAAACTGTGTAGCATTACAATGATGGGTGTGTGTTACCTTGCAGTGCAGATGTCCATTCTGGTAGGACCAGATCTGCTCAAATCCCCCAGTCTCCTCTAGTTCTTGGATGCGCAGCAGTTTCACCTCATCCAAATCTCCGCTCACAGACATCAGGAGCCCTGTCTCGCTGTTCCTTAAGCGGAAGTGCACTTGTTTCTACTCAGAGCACACACACACACACACACACACACAACCAGAAACACAGTATCAGCACTTCCACTCCAAATACATTTTTGAATGTACTAAATATGTCTATGCCATTTTTGAATGTACTAAATATGTCTATGCCATTTCTGTATGTACAAAGACTATGCTCTACACAATGGAAGTGATGGAAAAGTAAGACCAAATCTTTTTGTTCAGTAGTGTGAGGCAATCAGGGTTGGATTGTTACTGATTTTCACTTCAACACTTGAGGGTCACAATTCTAAAAGAACATTTGATTATGCCTCAATAAATAATAATACGCTACTGAAATTGGTTTAACTATAGCAAAGACAAAATAAGCTACAGAATCTAGGCTATTGAGGCTTGCCCTTTGTAGCCTTCATTCATACCCATCAAATGACATACTGTATGCTTTTTTTTAATGCATACTGGTATAAAGTGAAATTAGCGGCATTCATTTTTTTTCGGTGAAATCAACCTGCCATGGCTGAGAGCTGCTAGAACTGAGAGTAGATCAAGTTAGGTTTTGTTGACATGTACAAAACATTTAGAAGTGTAAAAATGAATGCTTCCAACATTGTGGTGTACACATTTTCTAATGCATTAAAGTGAAAGCTGTGCCCCCAGTGTAGAGCGTTGGATTATATACCTGTATGAGAGGCCGGAGGGATCCAATTTTCCGCCAGCTGCTGAACTCGTGCCAGTCGGGCACCTCGCCAGGCTTCAGCAAGATCTGAGCCCCCCGATAGTTGATTTCCTCATATAATATCCACCTGGTACCAAAGTAAAACAGACAAAAACATCAGTCTCATTGAGTTAATTAATCCCTTGCAGTCCTGAGATAAATGCTGTTTGCAATCATATTTCCCATACAGACTATTTGGGCTGTGCACCAAACATTTTGATTAGTTTTTTTGTCAACATGGACTATGGATTTTAAAAAGAAATGCAATTGACATTTTTTCCTTTATTTCATTACTTTTCTTCCTCACATTATGCTAGCCTGGTCGTACCAGACCATCGTACTTCGTATTTCATTTGTTCAGAAGGAAAATGAAAATTGAGCGGAAGTATGTAGGCGGGCGGTGCCAGGCTAACATTATGCTGCATTTTTGGCAAATAGATTTCATCCTAAAAGAGAACATGCTTTTGGTTTGTGTGTATGTTCGACATCGATATGCATTTGAAGAAAAATGCCTATCCCCTTTGTTTTCTTTATTGCATTACTCTTCTTCCTCCTAACATTTGGTCACAACTTTGTCACATAAAGGTAAAAAAAATAAAAATACATCAAAATTAATACATTTCCGATGCTATTACCCCTAAATAAAGAGCTTTTTAAAATGTATTTTTAGAGATAATCTCCTCAACTGTGCCGAGGTGCAAGCGGTGACACCAAACGTCGCTTTTAACTCTTGTCATAATGGCTCTGTCTTTTAGCTAATGGGCAGACCGTGTCCCTCTGCAGTAGGAATGTGCCACTCTGCACACAGCCCTGGCACACACTGTGAGCTCTTTATTTCCTTCGTCATGGCTTCACACCTACGGTCTGAATCTTGCACATCAGCAGCAGGTTTCCACCATCGCTCAACCTGTCAGTCCTATTGCCATATGAGATGTGCAGAGCCAGCAGACTGCAACCAATTATTTGAATCTATGAAACATGGCATCTCAGCGTACGGCCAAAAGCTGCTACTCTTAACAGCCTTTCACAAAAAAAATAAAGAAGCCGTCTTCATTACTTCGTCACGCCAACAGAAGCTAATTAAATACGGCTCTTTCAAGTGTGAAGATAACCACTGCAAATGAATGCCAAGACATTTGTTTAGAAACACAACTTGGACTTTGCCTCTGTTATTATCTCTAAATCCGCCATCATTCAATTCAAGTTTAAGTTCCCTTCTTTTGTCCGTTGAGATTCATGTCTCATTAGTCACCGTTACAGTGGTGACACACACTACATGGGAGTGTGTTGCCACAAGCAAAGGACAATGATATATGGATTCCACAAAGCTTAAAAAAAACTTTTGACACGTCGACTTGCCAGTTAAAAAACTTTTGAATTCACAAGAGATGAAATAACCTATGAGAACCAACAGGGGCCACTCTAGTACAGATATGTGAAAGATAAATTATATTATCCTGCTCCACGCGGGTAGAAACACACACACAGGCTGTTATGCATGAACCTGTCAAAGTCACACCGAGAGGGGAACTTGGTGACGGTCTGCTGGGCGGCTGCTTAACATTCTGACAGAGTGCAGTTGTGATGGTACTCACATGCCCCCTTCCACCAGCACAGACTGGACTCTGCTGCAGCCTCCCGCCAGCTGCAGGTTCACCAATCCATCTGTCAGGACCACCCTCTTCCCACGCAGGCCGCCACGCTCAAACAGAGCGATGGATGGCAGTGAGAACTCCTGCCCAGCCAAAGAGAAAAGAGAGAGGGAGATTAAAGCCTCTGGAAAACTGGTCTAAATTAGTCCAAAGAAATCAATATATGATCTCAAAGTTGGGTGTTTCAATAAGCTTTCACAAAGATCTTATTGATAATGAATGTTCAGATATATTTAAGCCTAAAACTTAGTTTAAAAAAATATCTGCTTTTTTACTGTTTTGACAGGACTGTGTGGGCGTGGCCGTATCAAACAGTCTCCATGGCATTGTTAATATAGAATGTTTTGGGCAGAGAGCTGCCATGATTGGTTCAAAATACTATGTGTCATAAGAACCAGAGCATAGCCCGCCTTATGTACTAAAACACATTTTCTGTTAAGTCTATCAAACTTAAATGACAATCATTTTATTATATAATCATTTGGATTTAAAGATATGCCTCGCTCTTTCATATCGTACTATCATGCAACTATCTCCCCAACTTACATAGTTGGAAGGATTTTCTGGATTTGGGTTTACAGGGGCTTTAAGGAACGGCCCTGGCAGATAGCCCCAGGTAATATTCATAATAATAGCCCTTTTCTAGAAACTCAAAATCGCTTGAAATCAGGTTGTTTAGAGATAACCCTGGAAACTGAGCCATGCTCCTCTTTGTGCTCCCTGGCTTGTTTTTCCCATGTAAACTCTTAACAAATGTAAGCTGTTAAAATTAAACCACAATACCCATTAGTTCAGCCTGTTACCTGGCAGAATCTTAAAATAGACACTTCAAGGAGTAGAAAAAAACAGGTTGCAAAAAAAAAGCCACCCTATGCGCATGGACCTATTCTTCCATCTAGACTAATGGATTTCTTTAAACCTCCAACACTTACGTATGTTGTAGGTCAGCAGTGGGGAATAATGCACTGACAGACAATGTGAACTGTGAGGATTTTCAGATGCAGGGTTTGGTAAACAGTATTTCCACATAGAGCAAGTATATCTCGCCATCAAAATGACACTGGTCTTGTTGCATGTAGGAATAATGCATATGAAAAATAAAAAACATAAAATCTCGATCATTATTTCAAAACTGTCCATGGGTCAAACAAACACTAAATGGAGGGGAGTAGCCTATACTCTTTTAATCAAATTACAATGATGTAACTATAAATATTCTGTGTTTCCAAAGTCAATGGTTTATTGATCAAGAATTGTTGTCTAAGGTTAGACAGAAAGAGAGAAAAAAATAACTTACAAAGCCAATAGTCTGTAGTGAGAGAATGGAAGAGCTCGCATGGAAACAGCCCATTGCTCTCAGGTCTGGGTAGCTCCCCACTTCTAACACATACTTCCTGCCAGTGTAGTCCTGGCCTTCATATCCCAGCCAGCTGAAAATCATTTACATGAATAAGTATACAGACTTGTAAATAGATAAACCAACACAAAAGGAGTGTGTTCACAGGATGTAGGGATGCTGTATTTAAAAACAAAATACTCAAGTTGTAGCTGCTGCCATTGGCCAATGTAAAAACTATTTAGTAACACGGCAGTGACAACCTCTAACGGATGTTTTTGTAATGAGAGCAACATGCAGCTACAATTGTATCAGATCCCCTTTTGGAAAATCCAAAATTGCTTATTCATAAAAATCAGTTTTTTTGCGGTGTGATGTTTTAAATACTTGCATCAGAAGAATCACCATCAGCTTTATACTGTATATGTTGTCCACACAGCGCAGTATAACTCACCTGCCAGCAAGGACCTTGCAGGAAGCCACACAAAAGCCGTCTTGCAGGGAGGCCACACCGTCCTCCAGAGCGAGGACATTTCCCTGAAAACTGGGCTTAGAGAAAAGCTGCACCTGAGGTACACACAGCAAGACAATACGTTTTGAGTCATCCAGTCCCATCCACACCAACACAAGCACACCTTGCATCAGTTAGAATGGATGCTATCTCATGTGTTCTTTAAAAAAAAAAATCCGCCTACCTTAAACTTGGCGGCGTTCTCCAAATCATCCTGAAAGGAGACAACGGCTCAATGAGACTCATTTACACGCACCGAAGCAAAACACAAAGTAATTAGGAAAAATGTTAACTCATACGCGGTGGGTAATGTGCCTGTCTTGGTGGAAAAGATAATTAAAGAAAATCCAATTATTACTTTGCTTTCTTATTGAAGCTCAATTATCAACAGTATTATTGTACTTGTATTATACTTTGACTAAAAAAGGGTTTTAGTTTTACTTCTAAGGCTTACCAAAGACTACTGAAGAAAACACTTTTTTTATGAAATCCATTTCAGTTTTTTCCTCATCTGGTTTGAACTCATGATGACTCACCTTTGTGATCTAAGCTGGTTTTAATTTGAAGCCTCATGACAAGTATTTCCCTCAATTTACCCGTTGTTTTGCCTGTGACTCATGTTTCCACGGACAATCTACTGTATAAAGATTTGTGTGTCCCCCTAGAGACGCCTACACTCCATCGAAAATATTGCTTTGGTCACAAGCATTGGTGTTTTGACTGGTCACATGCGAATGAGAAGCCTTTGGTAACCGGGACTACCAGTAGGGGAAATAAGGATACAGCAAGCTCTTCGACATTGCAAAAATTGCACAAGCATTAATCATAGAGACGCTAAGTATACAAGTCATGTGATTATCTGAAACAAATTAGTATTGGGCTCAAGTGAACATACCAGCTGCTACACTTTTAAACAGAAAATACCAAAGTTACAGGACCATCTATGTAATTACTGGGCAGGATCTTTAAAACGTTATTGTGGGCTCTTACCATCACAACAGGCATTGCTGAGCCAACTCTGGGCTGTAAGGCCCCCCAGTCCTCTGGGCTGCCATACAAGCCTTTTTCCAGGATATAGGACTCACCACAAAAGCCCGGCTCCTCGAACACAACCCAGCTGGGAGAGAAAAACACAACAAGGAGGAGTATAAACACCCTTTCATTTTGCACTCACAACAATTCACATCTTTGGTACGTGCCATAAAAAAATAAAAAAACGCAAAGTTTCTACAGTCGCACAGTGGGTGTCGTTGTTTTATAATGCGCAAATAAACAACTCTTGGTCGGAGTCCAAGTTGATAATTACCTCCCCCATGGTAGTACCTCAGCAGCAGTTATGCACTGTATGTTCTCTCTGGCCAAATGTGTGTTTTTGTGGAACGCCTCGGGTGTTTTCTGCTCCTGAGAAAGCTGGGGGCCGTGTTTGCATTTTATGTCCCTGTGTGTGTCCTTACGTGCCACACTACAAACAAGTCTCTCTCTCTCTCTCTCTCTCTCTCTCTCTCTCTCTCTCTCCAATGCTACAACGACACACTGAGTCAATCAGAGACTCCTGGGGACGGCAGCTCTACTTTTGGGGCGAGGTTGTGCAATCTAATAACAGGCTAGCACAGCATGGCAAGAATAAGCCCTTTTGACATTCCACTTTGCATTATTCATCGTTTTGTTTGTGTCTCCCTTGGGTAGCAAACAATCAACATGTTCTGCATTTCATTATTCTGATATGAATAGGATTTTTCAATTTTCTGACTTGCTTATGTTTATGTTTGTGACTGCATGTTTTGCTGCCGATCGTGGCAGAAAGAGACAGAAACAGAAAACAACAAGGGGACACAGCCACTACATTTCCAACAGTAAATATAACAGCACATATGACAAGACAAAACACTTTTCGAGGAAAGCACTGTCCAAACACAAATGACTTTCCTTTGTTAATAGTTTTCACACGTCTGGTAACTCCTCCCCCACACCCTCTGCACTCATTTTCTCATTTATTCCCACTGCGAAAAGGGTGTGAGGCAGCATGCTCCGAGATTAACTTGCGTTGACAGAAAGTGAGGTGTGGCCGACTAAACATTAGTGAAGTGAAATGGGCAATCTGTTTGGGCCTGTCAGCATTGGGTGCGGCAGCGTCACCACACCTGACCTGCGTAGAAACTGCTAACCGCACAACACTTCACAGCAACTGCAGCCTAAAGTAATCACAAGGTTGAAATGTAGGAATGCACATAAAGCATGCACTGTCCTGTGGGTTGGTACAGTATCTGTCTGCAGTTGCTCGTCAGGTAAGGAATCAAGAAAGCATACCTATGTTAATAAGAAACGTCCCTTAAGTCTTGCAGTAAGACTTACTGTACAGATGGATTGGCTTCTTTTTTACTTAAGCAGGAGAGGGACTTATCCTGTGAACCATCTAAACCATTGATTTCCCATAACAGCTCGCACAGGCTACAGGGATCAGTACAATACGTGTCACTCACATGCCACTGATGACATCAATACTCTGTGTCTTGACGCCATAGCCTGTGTCCTCCATGTTGATCACAGCCACTGTGAAGTCAATGTTGACTCCTATGTCTCCGAGGTCCGGGTTGCTGAACATTTTGACATGTGGAGACATGAAATCCTGTGGGAAAAAAAACAACAAATCCATCAGGTGAAAATCTGATGAGCATCACACACCAAGCTAAATCACAAATATATAAAATATACAATTTGCTTCATATAAGACATTATTTGTTGTGCTGTCTAAATCTTAACAATAGTTATTCCCTTGTGTTTGTTTTGCCCATATGATTAACATTTATTTAAACGTACACATGTTACCACCACCTAGACATGTGCTCCATCCTCTGTAATTGATTTGTGCCCAAACCACAGTATGAGAGCCACTACTCTTCTGTTTGACAAGTACCTATCAGTTTACCTGAAATATTAAACTGATATTTATTGTTTTTTTTAAACGTAGGCAACTCATAATTCCCTTATTCTGTTATATTCCCCTACAGTTTCATAAAAACAAAGCTTTGTTGTCTTTGCACATTTGACTTGTTTTTTTTTCTTCACCGCATCAATTCTCCAATAAACACACTGCCAATAGTTTTGGTCTCCTCAGGAGACACAGATTTTTTTCTTCCATTTTCTGTAGACTAATTCTGAACCCTCACAAACCCATGCTGGTCGAAACCATAATTCAACCACAGTACGGTTACTTTTCATCACAAACTTTCGTATTCCAGGCTAAAACTACAGTCACACAGATTGAGTTAGCCCGGTATGATACTCACACCCAGTATCGGTCGCAGTGACAGGAGCTGATCGCTGCCTCCCCATTCGCTGCAGTCCAGGTACTCTCCTTCCTCCAGGATGTGTTGCTGGCCCTCAAACCCAGGCTCGCAGTAGCCCACCCAGCTGGAAGGACGGGGGTTGGCAATTTTGAATTGTTAGTTAGTTTCTGTGTATTTATAAATTGTATCAAAACCACTCCCCCAAACTCATGAGCTCAAGGTCACTATCTGACAGAGAAGTTAGCTCCGAGAACACTTCAACAAGAGGCGATTATTACCATCTCACTTGATCATACACAATGCATGCAATAAATAACAGTAATGACTCACAGGCCTCCGATGACTTTTAAAGAACCAACAGACTTCACTTTGGTTAGGTGAGGGTACTCCCCATCCGTAGCACCGTCTCCTTCACTGTCGCAAAAGCTCAAAACCTCACTGTCGATTTCCAAACAGGGGCCCTCAAAGCCAGGCTTCTCGTACACCACAGCCTGAAATAGAGAAAGGACGGGCATTTAATTAAACATGACTCATCGTTTGCATTAGTGGAGAAAGTAAACAGCAATTAAATTCATCTGTGTCTGTTTTTTTTCCTATAATGTTTATGTTTGTACTGTCTGTACTGTTTACAGTTACAGTGAATTCCATTCTTTAATCCATAGAATTGGTGTTTGGTGGTGAGTGACTGATAATATATTTGTATGATGTTGAAAACCAAATGGATACAACCTTGGTTACTTGGTCTGTGAGTGCAATAATGTGTGCACTCCAGTGATTTTAGACCTTGTGCCATTGTTTGAAAGACAATGCAATGAGCTGAGTCTTAAAAAGGCGCTTTATCTTCCATTATGAGGTCTGAAATTACCCACTGCCAAAACACTGTGGTTACATCGGAAAGTTCTTGACATCACATCTATTTTTGGGCTCAAATTAAGATAAACAAAAGACTAAAGAGGAAAACAGGCCAAAGAATGCTGTGCACAATGCCAGTAGGCTTTTTTTTTTAGCAAGTTTATGTTTTTCTCTCATTACATTAACCACATTTCATCATTGAGTTACTTCATAATTACCACATTAAAATTACATATTAACACTAAGCAGCTACAACATTTAAGTGTAGTCAAATACAACCATATAATGGTAAGTCAATCCTACCTTGACTTCACTAGGATTCTCCACTTTAAAGCCCCCCTGGAAAAGAAACATTGTCATTAACAACCACTTTCTGCTCTAATTAAATGTACAAATGTAGTCAACAATTACACAAAATGTTCCACTTTCACAGAAATGATGGCAATTCTGCTAAACAGTGGGAGAGGGAGTGAAGGAAATGAATAGAAATCACAGAACATGCTGACACTAACTTCTGTCCCTGGAGGTGGTTTATTACTGCTAATTTGCACATTGTCTTCCTTTGTACACAGTGCAGAGGACAATCATTACTAAGCCTTTCAATACTGAATTATTTGTTATTGGGAAAAGAGATTATTGTGAAAGCGGTTTGTATTATAAATGAAAAAATCATTCAAAGTATACTTGTCTGGCACAAAGATGCTAACATAGTGTGGAAAGGCAAGAGTTGAATGGAAATAGTAGGAGTTTAAAGCCATGCTGGTGTTATTGTACTTCAACTGCTGTCTTTAGCGCAACATGCTAACATGCTGATGTTTAGCATGTTAAGTGTAAGGTTGGGATGCAACCATTTGCTAATAAGCACTCAATAAAAAGTCCAGGTATTTGGTCATGAACCCAAGTATTGGACCAACTACAATTTTGACAAAATGAGATTTTTAGAAAATGCATTGCATTTCTTCCTGGGGGAGGCTTGTATGAACCATATAGCATGATAATCCAGCCAGTGGTGGTACTAGAGGATAAATCAGGCTTTTAAGATACATCATTTGGACACAATGAATGTCTGTACAAAATTGTTCACCAATCCGTATGGGATCATCAAAGTCATTAGAATATACTGTATCCAGCCCAAAGTTGCCGAGAATTCTCACCCAAAATTGACTATTTGTACACACGTTCATAATCCATCAACAGTTGTATTGGTCTGGACCAATGAGGTGAGCAAACCAACACTGGCATAAAATCATGATGCTACATTAAGCAAATGAACAACATCCCATTAATCATGAACTCTCCTCTGCAGTGTACATAAGATGCTATACGCACCATTTTAAGTGGCCTAAGAGATCCAACGAAGGGGGACGGGAAGCCCCATGCCTCTGGGAAGGGGTACACTCCTGTCTCCAGCACAGCTAGCATGCCCTGGAACCCGGGGTCACTGAACAACAGCCACCTGCAGGAAAGAGGAACACCCACATGGTATGTTAATTCAGCATTATGCCTAAATCTGCCTGCCTCCAGGCGCTATTGAGTCATGACCTTGCATGGCTTTTTGCTCAGGCTATAGCACAGTGCTAATGATCATGGCCATTAACAAGCTCAATAAAACTTGTTTTTCCACTTGGAAATTAGCAGCTGCAGGTACAAATGGCAATTGTGTTCATATACAGTAACTGGGTCTGGGTATGGCTTTAAGTGTGTATTTTACAATTAAAATCATCAGTCACGCAAACAAAAGCTGAGGACAAAAGCTATTTGTTTTAGCATAAAATATCTTAGGAATGCCATGCTACAGTTCAAAGCATTTTCCTTTTGCAGTTTGTTGTGAGTGTGGGCAGCCTTTGTTGTACGTCTGGCACTATGAGCCCATTATGTAGCGCCATATACACAGAGCCTCACACCAAAAGCACCACATGTGAGCATCTGTCAGGAAAAATAAACCCATGCTCATACACCCACTGCTAAGGAGGTCATACCAAGAATGGAAACGTATACAATAGATGAGTCAGTTGTAGGCGACTATAACTGAGCTATACAAGGAGGACGTTACAGAAAATGGTGTTTACCGCAAAAGTACATCTGCTGAACAGTTGCTCCACCTGTTCACAGAGCAAACACTGTGGAAGGAGCTGCTGAATCAGAATTATTCCTAACTATAGGTGAGATGTGCTGACAGCAATTTGTTTTGTGAACTGTTGAAAAATCTCCAAGATATTAGGTTTCTAGCAAAAATGCCAAGCTTAAGGTATGAAAAAGGTGCAGTGACAAAAAGGGTAGGCTGTCATTGAGTTCCTCAGGGGCAGGGCACTAAAATGTCCTCAATGCCTACACCTCTTACGTGGATAAAAACATTCTACACGTCGCCAAAATTCTCCCCACACCTTTGTCTCTTTCTCCCTCTCAACCTAGTCTCCACCTCCACACTGTTGCTTTCTCAGTGCCCCCACACCCACTGTCTCGCTTCCCCGACATGCAACAGCAGGACAGACATTCCTCAACAAGCAACTGAGTTCAGAGAAAAAAAGATACAGACTGAGGAGAGTAGTAATGATTATTATCACTCAGTTATTCTTCAAAAAGCCAAACACTGGGAACATTCAAATCTCCACTCTACTTTGAACACAGCAGGCGTCTCTGCCTGACTTTAGCAATAAAAGTAAAATCATTGCAGAGAACAGGGATTCTCTCATTACCTGCTCTTTATGCTGCTACGAAGCACTGACAATACTGCTTTGTTTTTCAGCACCTATACGTGTTTCAAATAAAATCCAGTCTCCGGGTAAAAGCACCTTTCTACCGCTTTGATCAATCACAGTAAGTAGACCAATGCGTCTTGCTAATGATTTCAATTTCGTCAGCTTGTTCATTACTGTCACACACACGCTTTACACGAGGCCAATCACGTAGATGTGAATGATCGTATTTATTTTCGCTAAAGTAGCCATGTACTTACACCCCGGAGTGCACTTGGATGGAAGCCGTGTTCACTGGGACGCCGAAGGAGCCCGTCTCTATTGTTTCGTCGTGGTAAGGTGTTACTCTGCCGTGGCCCTCCGGTTCAGTAAACAGATCGATACGGGGGATGCTGTAATCCTATAGAGAGGGGGAGAAAACAAAGCAATTATAGGCAGTGGCCCATACTAGTCCTTACAATCTAAAAAAAAAATAATGAACATTTCAAATAAGGAACGAACCGGAGGTGTAGTGGATAGAGCGTGTACCATATCTAATCTGGCCTTTGGTGCCGTGGACTATTAGTGAATGTCATACCCCCTCTCTCCCTCTGTCTCCCCATTTTAACTCGGTACTATAAAGCTTGAAAATGCCAACAAATTATCTTAAAAAAAAAGTATATAGGCTATAGATATATATATATATTTCACACAAGTATTTTTTTCCAAGGATTTTGGACTGAATAGCAGCAAAGCCATATCACATATGAGCTACCTTTCATAGGTGCCATTTGGGGTGAAAAGGAAGTTGATATTGAAAAATACCAAAGGATAATTGAGGTGGAAGTATTCATCCGGGGCACTCACCCAGACAGCATGTCGAATAGAGCCGATCGACATTGGCGGGCTGCTTTGCGCTTGGCCAGGCTCTGCCCACATGTTTTCCAATTCAATGCCCCCCTCCTCCAAGGGGATGGAGCGTCCCTGGAAGTCGGGCTTTTCGTAGAGCACCCAACTGTAGTGCACAAACAAGACCTTGTTATCATACGGCAGGAACAGATATTGATATGTTTGCTAAGATAACATTTAAAAAAAGGAAGGAAGGACCAGGATTAATGCAGAAGTTATTAAAATGTGTATTTTCAAGCAATATTTCAACATCTCAACATTTCACATTGAGAAGAGATACAGAATAAGATGGCACTTTCATAAGTTTCCCTAAAATATGATGTGACAGCCAGTAGCCGATTCAACTGATTCAACACAATTGATATAACGTGTTAATTGGTTTAGCTTTAGAAGTGCTGGCAAGAGGATTATGTTACTTTTGGATTGCGCAAGGCTAGCTGTTTCACCTAGTTTTCAGTCTACGTGCTT
Organism: Ammodytes marinus; assembly: GCF_949987685.1. Classification (NCBI taxonomy): domain Eukaryota; kingdom Metazoa; phylum Chordata; class Actinopteri; order Uranoscopiformes; family Ammodytidae; genus Ammodytes; species Ammodytes marinus. The sequence continues at coordinate 8,534,120 of NC_137223.1, read as the reverse complement.
TGATAAGCGTAACACTAAAGCTGGCTGTAATGGTATATTTAATGGACACATGTGAGAGTGGTATCAATTTTCTTTTTTATCTCTTCGCAAGACCATGAATAAAAGTAATTCCAAAAATGCTGAGCGATTCCTTAAAATAATATTTCAGAAAGATATGACAGGAATGCTACAGAACTGTCAATTTTCTAATGTGGAATCTGCACTTAATGTATTTTAATCGTGCCCCTGTAAAGAAATTTGAATGGCCTTGTCTCTGAATTGTGCTGAATAAATAAACTTGCCTTGCCTTGCCTTTTGCTAGATCTGGCTTGGATGTTAAGTGTGTAGTATTTGTCAACTGGAAGCGCAATGGAATAATTTATTGATGGTACCAGCCTTGTTCTTTCATGTGCACAATGCACATGAGAGCCGGCGAGCATGTAATACATATTCCTGCCAATGCTTTTGCTTTTGCTGAGTGATGACACTTCAAGAAACGCAGCAATGCTTTGGCAAAAGCAGGGAAGAGGGAGGCTGATAGCAAGTAAACATAGATGTAAACAATGCAGCTCTCAAAATAGAAAATGTTCTATTCAAATGTTTGATGGGGATGGAAATGCTTACTACAGGTTTCCAGGCCTCCACAGGTGCATACCACTGAATGCAAGAAAATACTTTTAAAGTAAAAAAAAAAAAAGAAGAAAAAAAAACCCTGTGGCAAGTTGAATAGCCTGAACAAAACCACTTGGCACACATTGGAACTACACTTCCTCCAACTGCAAAATGGATTTTCTCAATATCAAGTGAAAGCTCCAGTTGAACATCGCTACTCACCATCCTCTGATGACCTTCACAGATATGAAAGGCGAGAACTGCAGAGAAGTGGCATCTGCTACGTCCCTGTAGATCTCGTACACCTGGCCACTGAACTGCGCCTCCTCAAACAACACAATCTGTTGTATAGACATAAAGGGCAATGGCATTAAGAGAACTGCTCAGTGGAAAAATGCATTATATGCACTCACCATTACATAACATTGTGACATAATAGTGATCCACCAGGGGCTTAGTGTTAATGTAATGCATGACAGTGGATCCCCAGCACAGCAGAAGCTGGGAGGCGACTTAATTGAAAACAATGTGCGAAAAGAAACATCAAATGTTAAGGACAAGGGAAATATCTGTTTCTTGTAATAACTACTATTGAAGTTGTACAATAATGCAGAACCACAAGTGGTGCATTGCCATGGCAGCACTGAATTCCATGACTGTAATGACATCCAGCTGAACATTTGCACTAGAATTTTTTTTTTAATACCCTGTTTAGCCCTACTAACACCATATGAAAAGCAGATGTTTTCATAGAACAGAAAGCTGTCTGCCCAGATTCCTCTCTCCATATTGTTTCTATTCTAAAGTATGTGGAAAAGATGTGCCTACTGTACCTTTCCAGGACGCTTGTGGAATCCTTTGGGTGTCCGTATCTGGAATGCAAAAACACAGTATTATCATTGTGACAAAGACCGCAGAGCATGTGAAGCATCTCTGAAATGTCAAAGGATCCAAAGACGCATGTGTTGGTTCAGCAGCTCTGGGCCTGTTGAAATTCCTGACCTTTTATTTTACTTCAAGGAACAAAGTGGGTCAGTGGAGACTACGTACAACGTTTTGAATTTGTATTCAAGCATGTCACTGCCAAGCATGTCACTGCCAAGCATAACCAGCAAAATATATATATTCTCAATACAGCATGCTTGTAGGTATAAGAATCTTGCAGAACCAAATGCTTGCTTGATTAAACAAGTAGTGGCCAACTACAGCAATTCAAAACTGTGACTGCTGCTGGGAGAAACATGCCATTCATATACAGTATGTCAAATCAGGGTATGAGAAAATGTGATGAGAATGTCTGACTCTTAGCATTAACATGCAGATTCATCAATAAAGTAAATCATGGAAGCTTCATTTTACAGTTCCATCATTTCAGATGAATTGCTAATAATTTCTAAAAAGTCTGTAAAGAGCTATGTTAGTTGGTATAATTCGTAAGGAAAAATCAATAGTGACAGTGTTGAATCAGCAAACTTCTACTTTCAAGTATTCCAACTAATAGCATGTGTGACTGAACATGCATACATGTGAAATGTGTCTACAGGCAAACAATTCAACATATACTGGATGTAGGTCAAAAACTTTTTCGATAATACGTGTATATTAGATGAGTCAGTTTTAGTATACATACTATAACTGAGCTATACAAGGACGTTACAGAAAATGGTGTTTACCGCAAAAGTACTGAAAATGAATAAGTATTTACTTGTGTTGAAAAGGAGCTTTCCATTCAAGTATATTCCTTTTCCCCTATCACCTAGCGGGGAGCCCTACCAAATTAGTTATTTTAATAAACTTCCCAGGAAATCATGTGGAAATGGTTAACGAAACATTCAAAATATAGCCTTACTGAAGCATGAAGTTGCCACCCTAAACACATCACTTTCAGTTTTACCAGCCCAAATTTAATCAAAGGGAATGGTGAAACAAAGGATCCAATGTGGTGTTTAATGAGCCGTTTCTCTACTTATGATGAAACCTGATACCAGAATTCAAATATTGCATTAAAAAAGGGAATTATTCAATCAAAAACGCAGGTTGTGCTTCTCTAAAATTATTTGAAAGATATAAATCGTTTCTAGCTCGCCTGCCAGTGCACCACGCAGTCTAAGCTCAAACACATCAACTTCAAAGAGAAGTGCAGCTTTAAGTTGTGATGCTAAGCTATAAGGCATCCATAAACGGTGCGTATGCCACACACTTACTTTGTTACTAAGTATCGCCTGTGGCTGTGCCGTAGGCTTCTTCAGCTCAGGGAGTGTAGACTGTTTGGTTGGAGGAATCCCAGGAAAACACGGAGGCATGGCTTCAGGAAGCAGCTGACCTGGTTTCACAGCCATGTCTGCTTCATCTGTAGTGGCTCGAGTTGTCATTTTTCCAATGACCTGACACACAAACCAGAAAAAGATCAGATAAGAATACAATTGTTTTGTTTTTCTTTTTTCCCTTAAAAATAAAAAGTATAGCAATACTCTTTGTTGTTATTAAGAGACATCTTGAAACAGAGCCAGTCCATGAATCATTTCTTTCATTAAATGAATACAAACTGATTGTTCATGTTTACTTTTCTTGGCTTCAATCTGTAAGAGGTATTTTGTCCGTGAAATATCTGTGTAATGAGGACAACTTCTGTAACATTCACATATTCTTTAGTGAGTGAAAGTCACATACAGAAAGACTAACCTCTGTTCTGGCTTGCTCCTGTCCTTGTATACTCTGCATTGGTTTCGCTGGTTCTCTGGGGAGGTACTTCTCTAAATAGTTCGGCAGCTTAATGTCGTTAAAGGAGGGAAATGGAGGACTTGAGTCACTGACCACAGACTCTGCAGCCTGGGCTTCCTCTCTGCTGCTCGGGGTAGGGCTCTGCTTGGCCAGCGTGTCTTTGAATGAAGCTGTGGCAGTATGGCTTGGCGGGATTGGCTGAGTTAAAGATGGGGGGCTTGTGCGGGGGTCCTCGCTAGGTGAAACATCCCCAGAGGTGGTGCCATCTGTCTGCTGTTGAACTCCAGTCCTCTTTGCTCTGAAGTTGGATGAGCTGAGGCTGCTGAAGACGCAGCTCCCCTCCAAGCGAGACTTGACTTTGACCCGCTCATCTTTCTCTTCAAAAACATTGTCATCGTCGGCTTTGTCTCTGAGGCGGGAGTGAGAGTCTAGGCCACTGAGCAGCACGCTCCTGGCAGGCTTCATACCAGATTTTGTCTCCCCTTTCTTGAGCAGGGCTAAGGCGCTCGGCCCTGTTTCTGCAGAGAACTTCTTCTTACTCAAGCCAAACATAAACTCCTCCGGGTCAAACGTCTTCTCAAAGCGGTCCTCCCTTATGGCAGGCAAGGCAAAGGGCGGCTGAGGTGGCCGAAATTGGTTGTGTTTACGTGGCGGGAGGGAGAACGGGGCGCAGAGTTTCTTGATTTTCTCAACGAAATCATCGTCGTCCAGGTCAGGGGTGTCCAGAAGATTGCTCTCACTTCCAGAAGTGCTTAGTCTGGGCGCCATGACTTTCAGTTTCTCTTTGGGAATGTCCACATCCAGCCAGCTGGAGGGGGCGTCTTGCAGCATTGCAGAATCATCTTTGCTTAGTCCCCGTGGAAAAGGCAGTTTCTTCAAGATCGGCCGCTGTACTGAGTCCGGGGACATCTTTTTAGAATCTGGGGAAGAGAGTGCTTTTTGACTTGTCTTGTTACTCAGCTGTGGAAGTGGGGAGATATCACCATTAGCAACAGGAGAGTGTTCCTTCCTTGGTGATTGCATTGTTTTCTCAGCTGTCCTCTCTACCATGGTTACTGTGGAGTTAGAAGCAGAGCTATCAGTGGGCCTATGTGCTTTTTTGTCTGTGCACTTAACTGAAGTGATTTCACTCGTGCTCTTTGTACTCTGCGATTCTTCACACTGTGGGCGTCCAGGAGTGACTTTCATGATATCTCCTGAAATGTTCTCCTCTGACTGCATCGATTTGACAGTTGAAATATTTTTCCCATCGCCCTGCTTTGCCCCCTCACTGCTCACAGACTTAGAGACATTAGTCTGAGTAGGCTCTTTACCAGCTTTTACCGACACCCCCTCAATTATTCTAGTGGCTTTGGTAATAGGCTTTGTGCTGCTGGAGAGTAGAGCATCAATAGCTCCACGTGTAGATGAGTCATTTTGTGAATTCTCCTTTTGTCCCACAGATACAGTATACAGTTGTGGCTCTGCTGCAATCACTGCTGTCTCTGTTCCAGGACTTTGTGTGGAGATTTTTTTCAACTCAGGAGGCACATTGGTTGCCGTCTCTCCTTTTGAAGGCCCTTTATTAATCAGGGTACCACTCACAGCCTCATTAGTCTGGATGAGGGCAACCATTGCAGTTTTTTGCGTATCTGTAGGCTTCGTCTGTTTGACATGTTGTGTCTGAGCAGGGTGGCCTGATAATTTCTTCTCTGAAGATTGCTCTGGTTGGTTGGTTTCCGATTTTGTTATGCCTTTAACCGGCTGTGTCTCTTCTTTTCGTGAAGCATTTTTTCTTTCACCATCCCTGGCAACGCTCCCCTCTGTCTGTGAAATACCTTGTCCACTCTCTGAAACCCTGGCCCGTGGGATATTTTTATCTGAAGGCAGGAGCTGCTTTGATTTTCCGTTGTCTTTATCTTCAGGCCGTTTAGCTTCTTCTTTCTCCGCTTTATCTACATCTTTACTCTCAGCCTGTTTGACCAGTTTTGTGGCCTTGTTTTGGGGTTGCTGTGTTTGCCCTGCATCATTTTTCTTGGGTTCCGTTGCTTTTCCTTTAAGTCTCGTTTCAGATTGCATTGACAATTCTTTGTCTAATTTAGGATGTTCTATAGGGGGTTCCTTCTGCCTCGAAGGAGCCTCCTCAATCGGTCGTTCAACTGCAGGTGAGGGGGTGGAGGCTGACGTTTCCCTGATATCCTTGGAGACCTTTCCCGTCTGCTGTGTGAATGAGAGGCTGTGTTCCCCTGCCGTCTCCTCCTTTTGGGGTAAAACACTGGAATCTTTGTCAATAGGAGTCTTTGTTCCACTGCTACAAGCAGCAGTGTCAGGTTCATTTTTGTTGACAGATGGTTCAGGCAATCCTTCCTGTCTGTTGACCTGTTTGGAAATGTTCTCCCTTTTAAATGAAGAATCTAATTGTTTGTTCTGTTTGTCCATCACCTTAAATTCCTTTTTAAATGCTTTCTGTTTGGTGTCAGAACAAGGCTCTGTATCGGATTGGTTTCTATGGGCCTTATCAGATGCTAATGAGTCTTTCTCAGTGAGTTGTTTGGAGGGAGAGGCAGTGTCCTTTTTGTTATCCAGCTGTTCTTGTTTTACAGCATTGATCTCTGGTTTACCTGCAGAGAAGAATGATTTGCTTTCACTATTTGGGCTCATGGGACTGGTTGGTTCCCTACTTTTTCTTCTTTTAGAGCGAGAGGTCGCTCTGCCAGGGCTTTTGGGCTGCGGGCTATCATTGGACAGTTCTGTAGAAACACCTGGCCCCTTAGCTGGAATATCTGTTTCAACACTGTTAGGTTTCTTACCTTGATCATTTGTTTTCGAGGCCACCGTGACCTTTGTTTTGAGGTCCTTCAATTGTTCTTTGGGAGAGGATGTCTTTTTACCCACTGCAGGGCTATCTCGTCCATCTTGTTTGGATGTCATCTCTGATGTTGCCCCTGTCCGCTCTTTGGTATCCAGTTTACCCTGATTGCCCAGTTTTGTTGACTTTGGCGGAGACATTCCTGTCGTGGCTGGCTTTGGAGGCAGCGTGGGCCTCTCATCTTTCGATGGCGCCGCAAAGTTCCTCGCTCGCTCCTTCACTGTCATTTGCTTCTCCTCGACGCGTGACGCAGAGCCAGACCTGGCCGTGTCATAACGTTCGGCTGATCTTGACCTTTGTTCGGATAACTCTAAATTTGCTTTCAGCCTGTCCGAGACGTTCGTGATTGGAGAGGCATCCGAACTCCTCCGGGTCTGTAAGGTCTGATTGATCAACCCCCCTGCAGGGTGCTCAAAGAGGTTGATTTTATCTGCAATCCGGCCAGTGATTGGTTTAGGCTGCTCCTCTATTTTCTTCAGTTCCTGTGGTCTGTGTATGACAAGAATACAGGTTGGAATTCAAACCTACATTTTATATATAGCAACATTTGAAACATGTTGACTTTGACTCATGTATACAACTTGCTTATCTGCCTCAATATGCACCCTGTTATCTGCCACAGACAGATGTTCTTTAACTCTTCAGTTGATTTGTTAAATTTAAATCTGACCTATATTTTCATATGAAGTGCTAGTGCCAATCTTGAAGCACATAATGTACTTTGTCTTCAGACACCCTTGTTTCACTGTGGACACACCTGTGCTCTTCCACCCACAGCAATTAACACACATTCCTTGTTTTGGTGGCAGTGCAATGTTACACAAAAGCTTGAAAGGCAGGGTAAAATGTCTGCTAATGTTGTGTGTACACTCGCTGTTGTATTAAACATGTATTCATAACCAATTGGATATTTTAGCCAGAATATAACATGAGTAATAGACTGCAGTTTATGGAAATGTAATGAGTTATTGATTCATTCAAGTCAAGTCTTACCTTGTATAAGTCTCTGTTGTGGGCTCATCCTTTGCTTCATCTTTGGTATCCTTGAATGCTGACACAGAATCCTGGTTTTCTCCCGGTTGGCTTTTCTTCAAAGGAACATATTTTGTAAAAAGCTTCACCTCGCTTCGGGAAACTTTCAAACTCCTTCGCTTGGACTCCGGCGTCTCCGTCTTCCTTTCCACTTTGTAAAGACTGTCAACGTCCTCCATGTCTAGAGCTCCATCAAACACACATTCCAGAGCGGCTGCAACGGCGGAGTTTGAATCAGGGAAGTTGTCTGACTGCTTGCTTGCGTCAGGACAGGAAGCCTTGCTCTCCACTCCTTCAGGTGAGGCCTGAGAGGTGGGGTGCTGGAGTTTGGAGGAGGAGCCTACGGATGACTCTCCCGTGTGAGTCTTTGGACTTTTGCCCTGGGGACTGGTCACTGAGTTACCTGACGTAGGTAATCCCTCTTTGACAAGTTGGGCATTGGGAGGCGTTTCCCCGCCATCTCCCTGAGAGTTCTTTCTGAATTTCCTCTTGGCTGAATTTTTACGCCCCATGATGTCTGCCTCAGTTTTTCCTTGAACAGATTCAGCCTCTGACTGTGAGTCTATGCGTGGCTTCAGTGACACTCCAACCAGGGCACTGTAATAACTCTGTGTCCCACCAACTGCGGGACTCACATTTGTCCTTTTTCTCTCCGCACTTGGTGAACCTCTTGAACTCTTTGGGGAATCTAGACCTGATGACGCTTTGGCCTTGGGGAGGACCTGTAGGCCCTTCTTGATTTCAGTGCAGACAGCTGCTCCCTGTCCAGCAGTGTCTTGGCCGTCTTGTATCACGCTGGTCTCCTCCAGGTACCACTGGAGCCTCTTGCCTGCCTGGGCCTGCTGTGCTTGTGTCTGGGCCACAGGCTGATTATGGGCCCTGTCAGTGTCCCGCACTGCTCCCTGCTCAGAGGAGGAAGAGAGATGTGTCAGATGACTGGCATACTTCTCAGGATTCCTGTTGGCTGTCCAAGTACTGCTGCTGCTCTCTTCTCTCTCTTTGCCCTGCCCTGTTCTCTTTTTGGTGCGCTCCTCAAACTCCACCTCTTTTGGACCTCCGCCTCCTGCTGCTGTCTCAGTGCCGCTCGCTACAGGGCCGTCTCTGCGGGCAGACTGCGTGGCGTCTCTGTAGAAGCCTCGTGGACTGGAATTGAAGCTCTGTTCCTTCTCCTTCTCCCACTGTCGTTCCCTCGGCCTGGGTCTCACAGTCTCCTCACTCTCCTCTTCTCCCTGTTCAGTAGGACTTGTGGGACCTTTTCCCCTCCATGGAGACAACCAGCTCCCAATACGGCCCAGGACCCCAGTCGGCTGCTCCTCCGGGCTCTCAGACTAAAACAAAGCAGATAAATAGTTGACGTGAATGTCTACTTACACATATGGAAGTTAATAAATGTGCATATTTCGAATTAATATGCAGGACAATACTCGTACAGTAGAGTGTAGTTACACGTGGTAGTGCAAATACCATGAATTGCCAATGAACAAAAGAAAGGGGTGCAGGCTTGGGATCCGAAATAGTTATAAGTAGAGGTATGTTCGTTCATAGGCATTTTTAGTACAGCCATGCATCTCTCAGCATCGCAAGACATGCAGGAGTGCATATAACCGTTAAGCTTACCGTAGGAAATACCACATCATTCAGACTCTTTATGTAGGCTGAGAACATGATTTTTGTTTAGAACAAAAACTCCTAAAGAGCATAAAACAAGAACAAAATCATTCCACCAGGTTTAACAACTGCAGTGTGAAAGAGTAGAAATATTAACATTAAACAATAAGAAATGATGCCCTAATAGAAAAGTGTTAGATTATTTACTCTCTTATACTTTGAGCTATACTTTTGGCAGTACTATAATAATGATCAACTCACCCTTAATTAGACATAGAAGAAAAACTTTTCGCCTCCCTCCAAAATATAAACCGCTGTGAGTTTGTCCAGCACCGGATCTGCACTCAGATTCATGTCTAACTGATGAACATATTGTGTTTAGTCCTCCTTGCATCCAGTAAAGCATCCGCAACGGCTCGAGTGCGGTTGATGTATTGTTGATAAGAGCGCTGATGAAGTTCTGCCCCTCCAGCGGAGCGCACGCAGCCCGGTCGAAAAAAAAATGACGCCTTCAAGTGCTCCTTGTAAACGTCAGACACATGAAGTGCCACTATGAAGCCGGTTAGTCAACACGTTTTCAACCACCCTTATGGCTGTTTCATTTTGCTGGTATGTGTTTGTCGGAATGAGTCAACTACATTTTTTATTTTATTTAATATCTTATTATTAAAACGTTGAACTACGGCAATGTCCTGTCAATGTAAAACAACTCCAAATCGGTATTACAATTAGGCCTAAATTAATACTTTTATCCTATTTGTTATAAATTAAATGTGAGTGGGTAACATAAGAAACCACAGCTTGGAGGGGCGAGGTGTGCATGTTTTGTTTTATTGACCAACATTTCTGATGCTTTCACTAAAACGGTTTTTGATTGTTTTTTAATGTGCAGTTCACACAGTCCAAGGGTCACTTTGGTTTACCAGTTATCCTGTGTTCAACATAGGGCTAGGGTTAAAATAAATAAATAAGTGGAAATAATGTCTTGCTAGTTTTGGCATTAAAGCAGGGGATTGTAGTTTAAAATGTTTATTCATTTTCTATCATATAATGTTTTTTTTATTTCACATTAATGGAATGATATAATAGCTTAACAGAACAATTGACCTGTAATAATGGTATTTGGCACATGTCATAAAGCCATGCCTTAATATCTGAAGCTTGAAGTCACAATGAGTCACTGCGCACACAATTAACATGCTTTGTATATGTGCATTCCTCATAAAGTGTTATTGTCCAAACATATCTATTGACATGTCTCTAGATCTCTGTACACATATTACTTCTACGTCTACAGTACTGTTTGCTCATTACAGAGTTTCACTCCACAGCAAGATTATTAATAATAATGGAACTGAGATTATGCAAGAATCCAAATGTTGAAAGGTATAGCAGCTTGGCACCTCAGGTATCAAATTGTCACTTGGCTGTGAAATAAATGAGAAGCTTTGTAGACTGCCAAACTAAGCTAGTTAAAATTTGGTCTTGTAAATGTCATTATTACCACAGTAGGCAAGTAGGCTACAGTCCTGTCATTTGGAGGTTGCATCTCATTAGATAGAAGCAGCACAAGGGAAATGTTTCTCCCAAAATCTTCAAAGTGGTCCAAAATCGACCCACTGTGTTTCCTTTATCACCTACAAACAGGTGGGTTTGGCCATTTCATTTAGAAATCAGTTTCAACAAGTGTTGAATTAGGTTAGTATAAGTAGCCTACATTGTTGTATGCCTATTTGTTGAACGACCTCGTCCAGGTCAGTATGATGATGTGTCAAACTCGCAAAAATCCCCACACTCATTCTTGCAATTGAAGGCAGCAAGAGGCCGTGTCTAAACAAACTTTTCCAAGGGAAATGACGCATTGACTAGTGTGGTTTTTTCAGAGGTCTGTTGAATTCAGTTTCTGGTTTTGCAAATCTGCCTGCCCTTGTTTCGCTTGGCGGGCTGCTCAAGTCAGTCTTTCCACGCTGTTCGGTTGAGGAATTTAACCCTTTAACCGCTTTTTGTCTGAGTAAACACAAGTCACTGTCTGGACCTGTCGTGTGTTGTTTTGTCAAAATAAAGGGACTGCGAATCAAGAACACGATAGGTCGAAAGAAATAAGTTTTAATCTGGGGACTTATTTTTTCACTTTTTCATTTGGAACACAGCACGCTTCGCCTGTAGGCGTGGTGCAGCCTTCTGGTTTAAAACATATAGATACAACGTTATTTTTTCCATGCAACCTTCTTGTTTATTGCGGTCTCATTAATGTTTTCACAACACATATTTGCTCTTAATGATTGGAGGCATGGCCCGAAGTGTTTACACACACAATAAAACAGTTTGGCAACAGAGATACAATTTCGCTGCCTAATCTAAAAAGTTCGACAGCCCACGCAATCTTAATAAAGGTCCACCAGGTCACCAGCCTACAGTAGCGCCGCGCCTCCTAGGCAAAAAGTGGCCCTGGTCCTTTGTGCAGCCCTAAAATACTAGCTCCCATCGATCGAAAAGCATCCACAAACCCCGCTCCATTTCAATCAATGCAAAGCACGTCACCAGAGACAGAGAGCGAGATCTTACCATGATTATAGTGTTACTCCTGCCTTCTCAGCTGTCTCGGGGACACGCCAGTCAAAGTGAAACAAAGCGAAGAAAAAACTCAAAAGAATGAAGCCTTTCTTTGTGCGCCACCGCCTCTGTGTGGTAACCTGTCCCTCCTCAGTGGCCTACAGAACAGGGTATACCTCATTAATATTAAGTGCGATCCAAAATGAGAATATACTTTGGCTGAATATTGCAGTGCACCAGATAGATGTCATTGTGAATGTTGCTTTGAAGTTGTGTGTTATTTTTTTCTTTTTCTTTTTCTTCCCATGGTAATACATGGGCTGAGGTCCATGTGGAATCTGCCCGGGCCAGGTTCAACACCCCGAGGCTTTGAGCACCGTGACACAGCAGGCAGTTATAGGCGGTGTATTATGCAACAAAGACTAAGACAAAGAAGCCACACATGCAAACTGCAGCTTTGAACTCACACAGATGTAGGACATGTCCAGGTAGATGCAGAGTACACACATACATACACACACACACACACACACACACACACACAAACTAACACAAGTGAGCAGTCGAACACACACCCCTACTATGCATCAAATTCACAAACCGCAAACAAAAAACCTTCTCTCTCTGTTTGTCTGTCTCTGTCTTCCCCATGACTTATTGATGCGCTTCAGAATCTGACACCTGTCTCATTCACCAGCATATGAAACATTTACACATGGTTGTTTCCTCATAGCAGAACCAGTGGGCAGGAAACAACTAAATGCTGACAAATCCACAGGCTTATCTCCAGTACTATCGGTTTTATGTACAATTTGAACTTTAAGAGATACGTTTTTCTTTCGTCTTTTTAATTTTTTTATTTGATTCCATGGAAATGAACACCTTTGTTGCTCAACTATGCCACTGCAGACACAGTAGGAAAATACGAAAATTAGGCCACTTATCACAATTATTTTTCAGAGGAGTGGAGTCTAGTTTGACTGGTTTGGAGCTAATTAACCATGTAGCTGTGGGGACACACAGACAAGGTGAAAAACACTGAGAGAAAAAAGAGCGCCATTACATATGTCTTTATAACTGTTGACTCTAATCCACCTGGATTGTAAGGATTAGCATGAGAGCTATAGTTGCCCACTGACAATGCAAATATGTGGGGAATGAGTCACACATTCTACCACACTGAGCAACGTCTACTGGCTCAATTTATATAGTATACACATACTTTTTGAAGCCTTTGGATTTACAGTTTGTGTCACAAATTGTTTTCAGCACTGCCCTGTGTGTGAAATTCATATTCCTTCAGACTTGCTTACCTGGCAGCCGCTCACTACAGGCGGTCTCTCTTTTTGTTACACCGTGTAGCAGCTTCACTGGAGGCGTGTGTAAACAGAATAGATGCTTTTCTTGTTGTTAAGGCAGAGAAAAGGAGTTAGTCACTCTCTTGTGTCCACCCAGACTTGCCTTCGCTTGGCAAGATATATGAATCTGCAGGCTTCTGGAAGGAGAAGTGACAACCCTCTGAAGTAAAGGAGAGGCTTAATTGTGCCATAGCAAGGCTCCTGAGTGCACTTTTTCCAGCAGGGGTTTTTCAGACAAGTCCCAGGTCTCAGAAACCTTTGTTTACTGTAATAGGGTTTCCACTTATAGCTGCCAAATTTAGAATATATTACGTTTAGGTCATGTAAGGGAAGAGGCTCTGTCACTATGGAATGTGGGAAGACTGATTGCTCCATAATGTGACAACGGTGCCTCATTGAAAGCCTGCTGGATATTTAACAAATAAAAACATGCTGTGCCAATCTTAATACTATAATATTTTTTTTTCTTTAAGATTATTTTTTGGCATTTTCAAGCTTTATTAGATAGAGTTGATATGGGGAGACAGAGAGAGAGGGGGGATGACATGCAGTAAAGGTCCACGGGTCGGATTTGAACCAGCGACCACTGCAACAAAGGCCGGAGCCAATATGGTACACGCTCTATCCACTACGCCACCGGGGCGCCCCCAAATATACTCTTAAATTTGATCGGTGAGACACAGAAGTATATACTCTCAAGTTTGTTTGTAACCTTTATTTAACCTCGAAAGATCAATTGAGGGGTGACCCTCTTTTACAATGACGTCGAGTACAGATACACAATATACAATGAGAATACATAACAAGTTTACACACACACACACACACACACACACACACACAGACAACAACAATTTAAAACATTCAGATCAATTGAATGAAATAAATAATAGCCTAATTAAAACAGTTACAAGTGTGGAGGGGTTGATTCAAAATAATACTTTTAAATTGGTTAACAGATATGAGTGTATTTATTTTAATTGTATGTTGTAGGCTGTTCCAGGAGTCAGGGGCACTATAGCTAAAAGCGGTTTTACCAAGCTCAGACCGGGCATAGGGGACATATAACATGATTATGTCAGTTGAGCGGGTTTGATAAAGCCCATCTGAAATAAGCAGCATTTCTGTCAGATAGAGTGGTAGCTTTCCAGTCAGAGCTTTATATATAAAAATATGCCAATGTGCATCACGTCTCTCCTTAAGGGAGGACCACCCAACCTTTTCATATAAAACACAATGGTGTGTATCATAAGCATCTCCTGTAATGAATCTCAAAGCAGAGTGAAATACAGAGTCAAGGAGTTTAAGGCATGAACGAGATGCATGCCGATAAACCACATCACCGTAATCAAGGACAGACATAAAAACTGCCTCAATAATCCTTTTCCTACTAAACAACGGGAAGGTAGCTTTATTCCTATAAAAATATCCAATCTTTTGTCGCAGACGACAGACAAGATTTTTTATGTGAAATGTAAAAGAGAGTTTTTCATCTAGCCAGATACCAAGGTACTTATATTCAGAGACTTTTTCGATCAAAGAACCGTTTACAGCATAGATGCATGCACTATTGTCTAAATCTCTAGCCCTAGAGAACAACATGAATTTAGTTTTAGTCTGGTTAAGGACAAGTTTAAGTGAAATAAGAGCATTCTGAAGAGCATTAAAGGACAGTTGCAGGTTCTCAATAGCTGACTTTGCAGAGTCAGCAACACAATACAAGATGGTATCATCAGCATATAAATGGATTTGACAACCACTGACAAGAGACACAATATCATTGATGTAGATGGTGAATAGTACCGGACCTAAAATTGAACCTTGTGGAACACCTTTGGTTATGGGTAAGAAACCAGATTGGATATTACCTAGCTTCACACATTGAGATCGGTCAGAAAGGTAATTACTGAACCAGCTACACGCATTTTCACTAATACCAATGTTAGCCAATTTATCTAATAGTAAAGAATGGTCTACTGTATCAAAGGCTTTACTGAGATCAATAAAGAGGGCAGCACAGTGATTACTATTATCTAAGGCAGAGACAATATTGTTAGTAACCAGAGTGATGGCAGAGATAGTGCTATGGTTAGTTCTAAAACCAGATTGGTGAACAGATAAAATAGTGTGACTTGAGAGAAATGTTTTCAATTGGTAATTAATAAGGGATTCCAGCGTTTTTGACAGACATGACAGTCTGGATATTGGCCTATAGTTATTAGGGTCAGTTTTTTCTCCCGCTTTATACAAAGGAAGGACACAAGCTGATTTCCAGATCCTTGGAATAACGCAGGAAGATATAGAAAGGTTAAAAATGTGGGTAATACACTCTGCAATTACAGGGGCTGAGAGTTGGAGAAAGAATGGGTCTAGGTTGTCTTCTCCAGTGGATTTCTTGGGGTCAATGCTTAAGAGAGCATCAAGAACCATACTGGAGGACACAGGAATAATAGAAAACTGAGGAACATCATTGGTGGTAGGCATATGAACCTGTTCAAGGGGTAGCTGGTTGTCTGCTAGAGAAGATCTAGAGTTGTCCTCTTTGAAGATATGGCCAGCAACATTAAAATGTCTATTAAAACCAGCGCAGATCTCGGTTTGATCGGTAATAAAACTATCATCAAATTTAACCTGAATTGGAATAGAAGCTGATGTAGCAGAGCTATTTTTGTTGGTTTTAACCACCTTCCAGAATTTTGCTGGGTTAGAATAGGTGTCTGTGATCAATTTTAAATAGTAGTCAGATACATTCTTCCTCACTAAGGATGTACATTTATTTCTTAAGGCTCTGAATGCAGTCCAATGTGAGGCGTTATTAGTACGTCTAGCAAGAGACCAGGCTTTGTTTCTAGTTCGGAGAAGAGATGTAAGTTCTGGACTAACCCAAGGACTGGATCTATCCTTAACTCTATACTTCTTAAAGGGGGCATGTGTATTTAAAATAGATAGAAAGGTGGAAATGAAAAAGTCTAAAGCTAGTTCGACATCAGGAATAGCCAGGGTGTTGTGAATATCACTATTATAAAGGTCATGAAGAAAGGCTTGCTTATTAAAAATGTTTAGGTTTCTCTTAAATAAAACCCTGGCTGAGGATTTTTTTATATGTGTATCACGGACACATACAATGGGACAATGGTCACTTATACCTAATTCAAGTACTCCAGATAAAGATATTTTATCACTCTTATTAGAGAAGATTAGGTCTATAAGTGTTGATCTTGAGGGTTCTTTCATGTTTGGCCTGGTTGGATTTGTGATTAACTGTGACAAATTTAGGTTAGAAGATATTTCCTTTAAATGATCAGAGGCATTTGTCAACCAATCCAGATTAAAATCACCCATAACTAAGACTTCAGAATTAGAATAATGGGAAAGTAGGTCAGCCAAACGATCAATAGACCCAGCGTCAGCTGATGGAGGTCTATATACTCCAACAACAATGAGAGAATTACTAAAACCACAATCAATTTTGAGAGCCAGAAATTCAAAACATTTGGGTATAGAGATTGAGAGTAAAACAGAAACAGAAAGACAGGACTTAACATAAATGGCCACACCACCACCTCTTTGAGGCCTGTCCGATCTAAAAATGTTGAAGTTAGGCAAGGCCACATCACTGTCATTTTGATGTTTTTTTAACCATGACTCAGTAATGATCAAAATATCGGGATCAGTTTGCAGGGCTAATATTTTCAAGTGATCCAATTTCTCAGATTGGAGTATACTCCTAATATTCCAATGAATCAGCTTCAATCCTTTTCTGCATCGAAGAGAAGAGTAGTTGACACAAGATGTTGATTCTATGGACATAGGGTCAAGCAGTACAGCATTATGCCTATCAGTAACTCTAATAGGAATATGGAGGCGAATAGGGGCAGAAATTAACATAGGGAAATGGGTCAGGGGATGAGCTATGGGTAATATAGCCAGTGCAACAATTTAAAGTGGCTACGAGGAACTTTCAGTTTGTGTTCATTCTTGCACCCCCCTTTGGACAAAAGCGGCAGTGTTTTATGACGCCAGCTGTTGTTCCTGGGTGAACGTAACCGAACAAAGGCATTACGCACTGATGGTCTCGTTTGCGGTTACATTATGAAGATCACCATGGAGGAAATTTGTCTGTCTCGGAAATATTTAAAAGGTCCTTGTAGTAAAAGTGAAAGTGGTAAAAACATTATGACATTTGAAAGCTGACTGTTTTCATGGACACCATTAGCCTTTTTCCTACAAAATAATATAAAAAAGAAAAGAAAAAAAGTACTTGTATGCTGTCAAAGACTAATGGTCTTTTTTTAATGAATGGATGAATGAATGAAATAATGAATAGCCCCAAATCCCTCTGCAAGACACTTGACTGCAGTAAAGAAAAAAAAGAAAGACCAAAAAAGAGAGAGATTGCGGGATTGTGAGCCTTGTATAAAGTATGTGCTGGTGCAGTGAGTCATCAGCAGCATCAATCAGAATGTGCATCTGCTAACTCTGGCTTTTTTATTTTTCCCTCCACTGACCAATTATCTGACAACAAACAACCAGCTGCAGTCCTCTTGGTTCTTTAGGTTACCCTTGGCCAAGTTGCTTGGCCCTGAACCAGGTACCTGGGGGGGGCGGGGGGGGGGGACAAGTTCATTTTACATGGCATTTAGAGTTGACATTTGAGTATAATAATCAGCTAATATAGGATCAGAGCTCAATGAAACATTCAGAGAGATGAACCGTGGAGGCATTTATCCTCAGTGCTTATCCTTGAAACTCAAAGTCCTGTTGTCTTTGTTTAGTATTGCTCATATCATGGCAGCATGCACTTGAATGTCACACAATAGGTTGTGCGTGTTGTTTTCTGGCGATTACGGGATTAACATTTACCGTCATTGTATTTTTTAACACCCACCAAATACCATAGGATTCTCTGTGTCAACAAAATGCCTATGGTTTCTCTCCTCCTCCCTCTTGCCCTGAGCTGTTCCCCCGTTGCTGCTCATTTGTTGAGGCGTCATTTCAAGTCACCAACTGTCAACCACACAATGCCTTGCAGAGAGATGCCCTGGGGCATTTAGTAGAGAGAACAAATGGCTAAGCTTGCTGCATGGAATGACTATTTGCTCCAATGCCCCACCCACTGGTTGCTGATCCTCACTGCACCGTTGGAGGCCAGAAGAACCCCAACAGTCAAGAACAGAATTAGAAAAGATTGTTCTGAGCTGAACTGCTGAGACATGTGGAGCCTGAGGGCCAACGGCAAGTTGTTCCTGCACGTTTGATACAACAACGGCACTTTAGGAGTTGGATACCTGGGCGGGAATACAATAACCCAGCATGCACTTTTCTCTACGGTTTTTCCCATGCAAGACGGCCTGTCACGTTTTTGCACAGTGGACACAGTTGACTTGTTAGCTCAGAGATAATGTGATTCACCGCTTGTCCCTCCTTCACTTCCAAGACATTTGGTTGAATATAATCACAGCAACCGTCTCCAATGATTTGTAAATGGTTTTTTTTTACCAATAAGGCAAGGCAAGGCACATTTATTTATATAGCACAATGCAGACACAAGGCCATTCAAAATGCTGTACAGGGGCAAGTTTAACACATAATACACATTGGAAAAGCGAATGAATAGAAATAAAACATTTAAAAGCAAATGAATAGAAATAAGGAAATTGGGTGAAATGTGGTGAAAGCAGCTGTTAATAGACCCTTGAGGCAGTTCCTTCCAAGGCAAGGCAAGGCAAGTTCATTTATATAGCACAATTCAAACACAAGGCCACTCAAAGTGCTTTACAGGGGCAAGATTAAAATATAATATTTTAATAATAATATTCCACAGATGCTGCCCTCCTCTCCAGTCTTGTCTGACTACAGAGGAAAACAGGCAGACAACTGAGTAGATTGATTATTGTCTGCATTACGTGACCTCAGACACTAACTGGCTGTCTGCCCAATCAACTCCTGACTGGCACTGTGTTATCCTTGATGTCAGGAGTGGGTCTGAACAACACTTCTAAGCCTCGAGCAGACTTGTACAATGAACGTTCAATGATAAACAATATAGGCCTTGCTCTTATACACATTTCTCAGTACAGGGACAAAAGCAGAAAGGCAGCGGTATACAGTATGTGCTGTCTGCTAATCTGCAGAAGCGAGGTAGAAAGAGACCACATTTTTCATGGCTTTTTTACGTGAGCTTTAATAAATCATCAACAGTGCTATTCTCAATGACAGTACCAATTATATTTCATCGGTCATAAAATACTTAATTGCTGCTCATGAGGGCGTATTTACAAATGGGACTGTTCACCAAAATAGTTTGAGAAGGATTTTTTTTTTGCTGTTAAGCTAGAGGTGCAGAAAAAAACAAAAACAAAATAGAAATTGCTCAAATATTCACTGACAATGGGAACATAATCAGATTTGTCACAGTCTGGCGCTTTAACAAACATGAGATGTGTCTGCGGTTGGCGAGAGCACTGTGAGTTTGAACATTTAGTTTCAGGATAAAGAATAAATGACCTGTTTGTCAAAACCTGAAGGAGTGATTCGATGGACTCAGTGTTGCGTTAAGGTAAGCGTTGATTGACTCTCTGGCATTCATAGCATATCCCTCCGTCAGCTGAGTATATACCTAAGGTCGCGCGTTTGCTAAAAAAGTGACTGAAATGGCCAGCAATGTACCTTCGCATAATCATCACTTGATATGGCTCCAAGTAATTTCATTGTGTTGTTACGGCAACAGACGATTTCATGATTCAGCACGGCTCAGCACAAGTACTTGTAAGTCTTCTGACTTCTTTTAGATCTGTCTAAACATTGAAGATACTACCGCCATTTAAAAGAGACGATTACAAACCTTACTTTGATTGGATTCCTTTCACTTATTGTTCTTATCAATATTATATCAAGATTGACAAACTCATAAATTCGATCATTGAGAAAAAAATGTGACACCACACCATTGTCGAGTTGAATTCCAAAACCGTTAAACGCTTTATTAGGACAATCAAAGCCCTTTCTAATCTAAGAGAACTCTGTCTTACGAAAGACTTATATTACATTGGTCTTTTATGGTCTCAGCTCAGATTCTGTGCTACTAGTTACAAGTTTAGAGTACTTCAACTTTTCCAATATGTGGCATTGCACTTTAGAACAAAGTCTGCATAATTGCCATGTTGGAGGAATAAAATCAATTTTCCAGAAATGCACACGGAAACAACACAGCCGGGATAGCAGAACAAATTGTACAACACATTTCTCCTTGCTGACTCCACTGCCTTCTCATTTTCCCATGTTTCAGAGCCATCTAGCATAGTTACAGCTCAGGCCAATTTACCTCAGAGGAGGTCAATACCAAAAGCCCAATCTTTTATTTGTGAGCCAATTTTATCTTGAAGAATAAGTGTCAAATTACAACTCGCAGTTGGTTGCACTTATAAAAGAAATATGGTCCATCTTATTTGCTCTGTTGCTTGTTGACCTAAAACCACGCACGATGAAAGACTCTCCAAGCCGAGATGCTTTTTAGAATAAATAAATTAAAGTAGGAGGCAGGTGCTTATGTTTCCCTGCCATCCGGTCACAAATGGCCGTGTGAAAGTAAAAGCAGATACTATTACAATACCACTTTGTCCGTGCCTGCAATCCAATCTCTTTTGCAGAAAACAATCCTACGTGGATGCCTCAGTGATCATCCCGAGAGTGAGAATGGTGCTCCAGTACAACAGACGGCTCGTACAGCAGATCGTCCTCTCCCAGTGTGGGAGTGTGCTCCAAGTTCACAAAGTTAGGGATGTTGAAGTGGGAGAAGAAGGCACATTCTCGCTCTGTCTTGCCCTCCTCTAGTAGTCCCTCCAGAGGCTGCAGTCCCTCTGTTTCCTCCACGTCTCCTTCCATCTCGTCCATGCCCAGAGAGCTGATGGCCGGGTCGGTCCCCTGCCGGCCCCGGGCCCCTTGTCCGGATCTCTGGTCTTCTTGCCTTTGCATCCCCTGGGCCCGGTCCTCTTCGTTGATGTAGAAATGGAAATAGGAACGGGACTCTGCCAGCAACGGACGAGAGAAGGCCTTGTCGTTTTCGTCCTGGGACCCGCCGATTTCTACGAGACAGCTGCCCGTGCGATGGCGCTTCTCAGCCATGTCTTGGTTCCTGTTAGGGGGGGGGGGGGGGGAAATGAAAGATTGAGTGTGATGCTGCATAGGCAAAGAGGGAATTTGAAAATAGGGGGCTTTTTATTATGGTGGCCCTGAGAGCTCATAGCACTGCAACTTAAGAAAACACATGTAAATATATAGAAGACAAGCAAATTAAGAAAACTTCTTCATCAATTTGACAACACATGCCTAGCATTACAGTATGAAAAAGCGCTGCAAATAGACGGCAACACAACACTTTACGAGAAAGTGCTTCAAAGACCGCAACACAACAAAAGACACTTGTTGCTGCCACTTGTCGTACCACTGGTTTTGCTCAGTTTCTCACCTGCTTACAGCTAAGGGTCTCTTTCCGTCAGTGGTGTTGGAAAATGAGATAAGTGGCATCACTCTGTGTCCTCTGGAAACACTCTTGTGGTGTAGGCTTATTTGCAGAGCTTTTTCTTAACGTGTTGTGTTGCCGTCTATTTGCAGCACTTTTTCTTACTGTAACGCTGCGCACGTGTTGTCAAATGAAGATGAAGATGTTTTCCGAATGTGCTTGTGTTTTGTCTATTTGCATGTGTGTTCTTAAGTTGTAGTGCTGTGAACTCTCAGGGCCACCGTATCTTATTGTCATGGTTACCTCAATAAAGAGGTGATATATAGCAGGGGGAAAAGGTTCCCTATTTCATCATGGCGTAATCTCCAGGCTTAACCCAGTCTGAACACACATTGGTGATTTCTCTCCAATAGCCACTGCTGATCTTCACTTGACACAGAAATGTGCCTCCAGCTCTATATGAAGCTTCACTTTTTAGTCAATTATCAGCAAAAGCACAATAGCATTATGCATATGAGCGAACCACCCAGTTACCCTGATGGACATGACTTACATTCCATTCCATTTAGCAGACACTTTTATCCAACACGACTTAGAACTTGAGGTGGGAGACAGAAGAGCTAAATCAAATCACCCATGAAAGCAATCACAGACCCTGCCTCCCATCTATCTGCCTTACACATTACCAGTCCCCCCCCACCCCCACCCCCTCAGAGATGGAAGCTGACCCAGCTCTGAGATGAGAAGTAGCGAGAGTGGAATTGCCTGAGCTCTCATCGGTGCTGAAACGGTCCCCACGGAGCCTTGTGTGTTAGTGAGAGAGGAAATGCCGCTGTGTAGCCCCACGCTTATACTCACTCTTGATGTGGCGCTCCCGTTTTCGTGAGCAGCGTGAGAACAAAGAACATGAAGATGACAAACACAGCAAGTCCAACCCAGAAGCCAATGACGATGGAGTCTGAAATGTCAAAGAAGAAAGAAGATAAGACTATTTTAGTACATTAAACATATCTCTCTGTTGCTGTATTCAGAATTTTAATTTTTACCTCAAGGACCTCTCCCTTTGTGCAGACTCAAACCTCATTCAATCCTCTTTATCATTGGATTATTGAAGCTTCATTCTCTCTCGTTTTTTTACCACTTATTAATGGGCTTGTTAATTACCACAGGAGTATCAGAAGCCAGTGCAGGTGCTGCATTAAATATGGATGAATTGAGTGAGAAGCAGGTGGAGCTTGTCACCTTCAAACTGAATACAATACAGATGAGCCAAGAGGTGAAACGTGCAGCGGGTAGTAAATCACTGATAATTAACTGCAGTTAAGGTGAGAAACCATGTGGGCTGGCTGTCACACAGACATATCGCATGCACCTAAAGGCACGCGCGTACGCAGGCACACACTGCCCAAAGTAAAACGGTAATACAAAGAAACGAAATACTGTCTCGGGAATGGAGCATATACTATCTATAGAATGGAGGCTTTACAGTTGCATTCAACTTACATCTGTGCGCTTTGAGTCCCTCAAAAGACACGGGCTCCTCGTCGTCATAATATTCATACTGCCACACGTAGTCACTGCGACGTGCGCTGCTTTGGTTGTGGAAGTCGGACATTTCAACTAGATTTTAGGTGCCTTGACAACAGAAAAACAAAATAAATCAGACCCAGTATGGACGCCATAATGTAAGCCATAGTCGATAAAGTTTACAAACCACAATTGTTCGTGGATTTGAGAATTCTGCAAAAAAGATAAAACTCCATAGATGTTATGCCCGTCTTCCTGATTTCAGCAACGTGCCAAAAGGGTGACAAAGAGCAGGGCAGTCCATCGCTTCACCGTTACGCAGAAACTCCATCCATCCTCATGCCAGCGACGCTGCAGCCTTAGTTTTGAGGAGCTGCTCAGTGCGCCTCAACGTCATCCCACATCCTCTGCACTGCTGGCTCACTCTCTCACTGGGACTGAGGTTAATCTGCAAAATAAGCCTCTTTTACAGTCTGTGAGTCTGGTGCTGTGGGCTGAGATGCCGCTTTCCCTGAATACATTAGGGTGTGTTTGCATTGCAAATGCATTAATCATGAGGCAGGTCTAATTGTGTTTAACCACGTGGGCCTAAACTAAATGTGTATACCTGTATACTCACAGTTGGTATGAATTTGAGAGCCTCTTCTAAATATTTGGCATTGTGGGCTTGTGTATGTATTTATCGTAATTGCATGTCAACATTTCACTTTGAAAAGCCATTTAATCAAAGGATGTTAAAAAACAAAAAAACCTAATGAACCTAAAACGTCACACATTTTACCCAAGCAGTTTCTTTCTTTCTTTCTTTCTTTCTTTCTTTCTTTCTTTCTTTCTTTCTTTCTTTCTTTCTTTCTTTCTTTCTTTCTTTCTTTCTTTCTTTCTTTCTTTCTTTCTTTCTTTCTTTCTTTCTTTCTTTCTTTCTTTCTTTCTTTCTTTCTTCAAAAATATGGTCAAGCTCTTGAGACATACATTAAAGTTGGTAGATTTTATGACTTTAATATAAAAATAAAATCTAATTTAAAATCATGTTGAAATGCAGGGTACAAGACACATGGGGACACAAAGAGCTACAAAGCTTTGCGTAAACACAACCAGCAAATCACAACAACTCCGGGCTTTGCCTCTTTTCTCCAAATGATACAAAATATCAAATTTTTCTAATTGTGAGACCTGCCACTTTATATGGGAGGACAAAAGCAAACTATGTACACATAATGAGTCGTAGAACACTTCATTTGTGGTCAGTGTGCAGACTCACAGATGAACCCATTAGACACCGCCACATTAACATAATATCAAGCAGCGCGATGCAACATTACCATAATCATGACCATATCTTAATCCTGGAGTTCACAGTTGTTTGGTAACAACTTGTTCGTTATTCATTAGATCAGTTTCCTGTTTTCTTTCTTCATTTCTTGGTAACTACCCTGGAGGAATAGTTAAGCGTTACTTTGTACACTTTGCAATACTATATCACAAGTTATCTCATAATAATTCAATGTTCCTTTCTGTTTGGTCCGAACAGGGAATACTGCAAGATGTACACCGATGGATGTCAATCAAACCACAATGTTGACAATTTCAAATTCCAAAACCCATTTGAAAGCTGCAGAATTAATGAATAAATTAAATGATTAAACTCATTTCATCTATTTCACACAATATGCCCATAAGTGCCGTAACACAATTTCAGGATGACAACCCAAATCAAGTATCTATAGTGGAAGTGTATATCTAAAAAGGCCCTCACCATTCACCTTTTGTTTGTGAAGTGACGGGTTGTTAAGAGGTTGTAAAGAAATCAACCAAGACTAATGATTTTATAATAACTTGCAAAATTGGACGTGTTTGCTTGAGGCTGGAAATTCAACTGCAAAAACACCACGTCACTAAATGCACCCATTTCATCCTTTGATGAATCTTCATTCAAGCATCAGGGTTTATTTGTAGTCCTGAATTACTTTTATTTCTAAAGTGCCTTTTGAGCAGAGCCACTTAGCACGTCCATTAATTCACTGATGAGCCCACCAAAATATATTTTCCACATCATGAAAATAACATCCAACAGGATAATAACAAAGGCATTACTATGCATTACAGTCTTGGAGCTATAAGTGCCCTTAGTATTCTCTCAGTTTAGACCTTCTTTGTGAATGGGTTCTTTTATTAATGTGCTGGCAGTATCCATTGCCAAAACCATCTAGACACAGCAGTTACATTTTACATGTTGCATTCTCAAAGATGGCTTACTGCCAGGTGATGGGGGGAGAGGGGAAAGAAGGCCTTTGGTTGGATGGATGAATAGGGGAGAAGAGACAAAGAGAGAGACACTGTGATAGGCTTACCTTGATTTTAGTAGATTTTTAGCTCAAATGCAGGGTTCTGACCAAGCCACGTATGGCACCATCAACATACTTTCAAACAAAGTCCAGGGGCCGGTTTCCCAAAGCCTTCTTGGAGCCTTCTTAACGCTACGTCATTCGTAACCCCTACGTAGAGTTCCTACTTAACGTTTCGCCTGTTTCCCGAAACCTTCTTTGCTACGAATCTCTTTCGTACGTCATACGTTGGTAAGGTTGGTCTGGAGCGCCCTCAGAGCCTTCTTAGCTCTACCGTATGGATGTTTCAGCTCTCACTTGTGTAATTTAACTAATACATCTGACTGTATTTCATATCAAACGGACACAGCGATGACTGTATTTAATAACAAACTGTTAAAAACGATCCAACTGTATAGCCTAGTGTATATCACGTATATTTAAAGTAGGCTTAGGCTATTATATATTTTAGCAGAATGCCATTAACTCTGATTCACAAAGTGTTCAAAATATATGAACAAGTAGCCTACTTTTTAGTCATCTAACTGACTTGACAATCAGCATTAACTGAATGGATGCGATGTCCGTCAATATGAAAATACCAATACGTGATACACTATAGCCTACAGTCGGATCGTTTTTATCAGTTTGTTATTAAATAGGCTACAGTCATCGCTGTATCCCTGTGATATGAAATACAGTCAGATTTATAAGTTTAATGACACAAGTGAAAGTCCCTGCGATCGCTGTGGCATCGCCGGAGATACAAACCCCCACATTTCCTTCTGTAAAGCACCATGCGTAAAACGGACATGAGTGACATCCCTGTTGCGCATGGAACTGCCACAAGTCATTCATGATGGAAATAATTGCTGTAACAATCTTCATCTCCTCCGCTGTTTCTATATTTTCTATATCTTTTTTTAAATTGGTATAGGCTATGGTAGTATGTTCGACATGGTTAACACTAGAACCTCCGCACTGTGTTCCACACCGGCTCTCAGCTGTCAGCTGAGCCCGGGCAGAGTGCGTCGGATCCTCCGCCTCAAAACATGTAAACGTGCGAAAAAATGAATGAATAATCAATTAGAGCTTACCTTAAAATAAGTGTGCCATGTTACTGTTTATTGTATTTAGGATTTTAGCTCATTTGGACGCTGTTTGGGCCGTCTGTTTTTATTTATATAGGCTATTGGCGATATTATATCTACTTTCAGTTTCATTACTGACCCACCAAGTAACGTGATTAGTGTTCTTAAAGATACTTAGATTATAAAACAAGAGTTCCAAAACACAGATGATGATTCAACAAACTAATTCATGACTTTATATTACACTAGAAATGCACGGGTAGATTTGATTAGACAGCATACAGATGCAGCTGCGCATGAAATGAGCAGGAAATGGATAATCGAACTCGGAGCAACCGATTTCAGCAGTGTACGAACGACGTAAGGAGTGCTTCTCCTAAGACACGGTTCGGGAACCACGACTACAGAGGTAAACAACTTTGGTAAGTCATAACGTAGGAGTCTTCGTAGGAGTCTTCGTAGCGCTAAGAGATGACGTTATCGGGAAACCGGCCCCCAGATCGTTTCAACTGAAGCCACCATAAAACAACTGTTCATTTTGGCACCATCTGGTTGTTGTATCAAGAACAACATTGTGGCAGACCAAACCTCATTAACTGCATTTTAATTGAACTTCGGCCCTGGATAGGAATCGCAACATGTCGAATTGCCCGACATGAACATATTTCACAGGGATGCCGGACTGATTTTTGACTATAGGATTGGAAAGAAAATCCCATCAGAATTCTCTGGAAAGATAATCATATACTCAGTTAAGTTTGCACACTGCACATGAACTTGAATGCAAACGGCGTCTTTACTTGGAGCAATGAGACTTGAAATGATGATGTCATCTGGTAGTATTTTTTGTGAGTTTGGTATTGTTGGTATTGATTGGGAGACTATCTTTGTATTCCCCGAGAACATGTGTTGAGTTGTTATT
Organism: Ammodytes marinus; assembly: GCF_949987685.1. Lineage (NCBI taxonomy): Eukaryota > Metazoa > Chordata > Actinopteri > Uranoscopiformes > Ammodytidae > Ammodytes > Ammodytes marinus. Next base: position 8,507,087 of record NC_137223.1, on the reverse strand, counting down.
TCCTAATGATTCATTTTGAATGAATGAGTCACAGCTATGAATCAGACAGTGTGCCCGGACCTCAGTGAACTCATCGCGAGTGTTTTCAAAGTGTTTTCAAATGTTTTCGAAGGCTCCAACTTTTTGTCTCCATCATCACCATTTTCTATTCTCTCTGAACTGAGCTTAAAGACCTTCTGAAATGATGCCGTAATACCATTACTGATACGGCCTATTGTGAGGAATTCTACTCTACAGAGTGAACTACTGGGGCCTGGACCTTCACAGAATAAAGAAAATCCATGTGAATCACACATGTCATGCATACAGTAAAAGCGCCCAATAGTATCGCTATATTACATACCCTATGTAAATTCACTTGTCTTTCTTGTCATTCATTTTATGCAGATATGAAAGGGTTAAAAACACTACATCAAAGCTTGCTGTCTAGAGTATTACGTCTCAAGTTCATCTGCAAATTAATAATGCATGTTTCATTGACAGCAACCAGTTCTCTCAAGGCTGTCCTGATGAGTTTTTTTTTCTCTTTCTGTTATTCTCTGGGCCGCTGCTTTCTTCTTCTGTAGCCACTGTGTTCATGGAGCTTATACGCTGTGCTCTTTGGTCTGTTGACAGTGAATGTTGAAAGGATTTTGATAAATAAAAATGTGTCAGTCGGTAGCTGGCCCTGGCAGCTAAATGGCCAAAGTGCTTGTCAGTGAAGGGTTTGAAACTCTTTGTATCACCAACACATCTGAAAAGCCTACCAAATATATTCGGACCGTTCATGTGCAGTTGTTCTTTCGCCAATGGCTTCCTGTAGTGCATAATTGTAAAGTTTATAAGGAGTAAAATGCTTTCCAACTGTCAAGTAAAGGTGAAAATGCCCCATGAAATATCTTAGAAAGAACAATAGTACGCAAGTAATCAATTACAGTAAAACTGAGACATGGAAAACCTTAGTAAACTGCCACACTAGCTCAGCTTAGCTTTAGCATTCATGCGGTTTAGAATTAGAGCAATTAGCGCATTAGGATTAGTTTGCTACTGCAGTCCTATCTTATCGACACCAGTGTGTGAAACCAGCAGCTATGCCTGCAATATGTGATTTTATTTTGGCCACACTGGGGCAACGTAAACACAACACTGTCCGCAAACCTTTTGGCAAACAGTTGCAACATCCAGCTAGCCTGGTCCAACCAGACCATCGTACTTCATTTCATTTGTACAGAAGGTCTGGAAGTGCTGTAATTGGCAAACGTTCACTCACTTGGAGGCGGGTGTCTGTTGAAGTTTAAAACTATTGGATCTGCCCAGTGCCACTCTGGATTAGCCAACCAATCGCATCACGTTTGGTCGTCACGTGTGTCATGAGCCGGCTTTTGAAGGTGCGTTCCAGTTAGACAGGGAACTCGGAAATTTCCGACTTCACTACATATTGTAGTCTATGAATCTACCGGTACCTGGCAACAGTAACTTGTTAGAGCCTAAAGTTTAGTTATTTGGACGAGAAAGGTTTTAGGCGTCCATACTTTCGCGAGCAGATGCACTGGAACACAGACAGGTCGGAACTCGGAACTACCAAGTCGGAAATCTCCTTATAAAGGAACGCAGCATTCAACTGAAACTGGAGCGCGACTTCGACGTCATCGTTCTCAGCCACTCGCTCTGTTCGCTGATTGGACGGCTGTAGATTCTCCGGAGAATCTGGGAAATGTGCTGTACACCTAGCCTGGAAATCCAGACCCTGATATCTTGAACGATAGAGGGTCTGGCCACGATCAATAGTAATTTCCAACTCAAGGGGCGGCTCCTACTCGTGCATTTCAAATGCCACTGCACGCAGTTGGATAGCACTACAACCAATCAGAGCAATGCACAAGGTGACGTAAGCCCCTTTCGTTTAGCGAACAGCTGTTAAACTGTTAAAATAAACGTTTGCCGTTGTCGGTCGGCAAAACAGAACATTCCACTTACTTGCTAATGAAAGATTTGAGTGCCGTCTTCCAAATCGTTAAGGGTCGAGGCCAAAGCAGTCTCAAACTCACACAACATATCCGCAGCCATCTTTGATGTTTACTATCACGGCTTCGACGTCGCATGCACGTCACTGTCGTCATCCGGTTACGTCCTCCCCAGAGTACCATATAAAGGGCTCTGGCGCGCCCATATTAGATAGAACCAATTGAAACCATAGCCAGATTTCTGGTCTTCTTGATAAAGCGGAGCGTGTCCAGACCAACACGCGCAGCAAATTTAATTTGCCAGCGCCTAGTGGCAGGTCTGGGAATGCCAGGCTACTGTACACCCAGACTGATTACTGAAGGGAAAATGAAATTTGGCCGGAAGTAGGCGGGCGGGCGGAGCCAGGCTAACATCCAGCAACTACGGAGCAACATTATCATGTTCAGGGGATAGTGTTTCTGAGCACCTAGCAATTTTAAGTGCAATTTTTACTCTCATTTTGCCCCAACTTCAGAGGAAACATCTGGTAATTAAGATTCTAATTGCTCCACTTTGTTCAACAGCTATAGTAGCGCTAGCTGTGTCAGTCTGCTGTTTGTGGCTGAGCAGGTAATGTTGGTCTATGATGGGTTTTTAGAAATTTGCAAATTAAAAATAGTATGTTGCAGAGAGTGAGGATAGAGATTACATGCAGCCCTTTCATATCTGATACGATGTTCATTTGACCTTTCAATTATGTTCACTATTTTATTTAAGTATGACATTTGTCATTTTATGTTTTTGTTACGTTGCCTGAACTAGGTGACTGACTAGGTTGAGAGGGTATATCTCCCCACTGGCCTGGGAACACCTCAGGATCCCCCAGTCAGAGCTGTTAATGTGGCTTGGGGAAAGGAGATTGGGGTCTCCTGCTTGAGCTGATGCCCCTGTGCCACGCTATACAATAAAGCAAGAGTTATAGTTTATTTCTCATTTGAAAATTGCTTTTCATATTCAAAATGTCACAGTGTCTAAGAGTGCAAAACATTGTGTTGTGTTTTTTTCATTTTATCAACACACTACATTCAAAGCACGTCGAATAATTCAACTTCAAACTGGACTGACATTTACTTGTGGAGATCAATCTGAATTAACATATGAGCAGAGTTCTGTGTACTGTATATACATTGACTAAGATTGATTGTACAAATGGCAGGGCCAAAACCCATAGTGATTATCTACTGTCATTGACATATGCGCTGTTCAGTAGAAACTTCTTCCATACTTTTCTTCATTATTTCTTCGAATTAAAGCCTGCGTACCTCGGATGCATGTGAATGATCGTGACCGATGGGTGTTATACGCTCTATGACTCACCACTGCAGGTGCTGATGTTGGTGGGAGGCGTGTTCCCATTGAGATGCAGCACACATCACAGGACCCAGAAATTCCTTCACCCCCAAATCATGAAGCCACAAAAATGAGTTGCTACAGTTTATCAACACCTCTGCTTCACACATATTCTTCAAATACACTGTGTGTCCAGAATGGGCCAGTACTATTGTTTCTCTCCCTGTGATTTCCCTTCCTGCATTTGCCCAATAATATTCTATCACGGATCTGCTTTAGATTGAAAGCTACAACCTCCCACCACTCTTGACTGATCCGATTCTGTCTGATCTGTGAACTGGGGATAAAAACATTCAAGCCTCCAAAATGGGCAAGATGAAATATTCATAGGTTCTGCCTCAGCATTGTTGCTGTACGTGCAGTGCATAATTCTGATGTTGCTGCGATAAATCCTCCACCGGGGGAGTCGTATTGTTGACTGCTCAAGATCTGGCCTTGTGATTGGGCTTTCTTCATTAATCTCTTGGACCTCCCTATCTTCTACTTTCCCAAAAGAGAGAAAAAAACATTCACTCACTTACTTTATTAAATAAAAATGTCTTTGTGTGTCTGCTACTGGGTTCATTTTCAGGTCCACCCCCTGGAGAGCAACCTTCCGTACATTTCCGTAAACTTGAATTCACTTAGTCTGGGATATTGAGGCTGCCTATTTTTTTTATTTACAATCAGAAAAACACTATGTACAGGTCTTAAAAAGGCATTTTTGGAATCAGGGCAGAGAGGGGGGGGGGGAGGGGGGGTTCACATTGGGAAGGGGTCACATTGGGAAATAGAACTATCATCGTACATCGCATCCACATATACAGGTCCTTCTCATATAATTAGCATATTGTGATAAAGTTCAATATTTTCTGTAATGTACTGATAAACATTAGACTTTCATATATTTTAGATTCATTACACACAACTGAAGTAGTTCAAGCCTTTTATTGTTTTAATATTGATGATTTTGGCAAAAAAGTAAAGAAAAACCAAAAATCCCTATCTCAAAAAATTAGCATATTTCATCCGACCAATAAAAGAAAAGTGTTTTTAATACAAAAAAGTCAACCTTCAAATAATTATGTTCAGTTATGCACTCAATACTTGGTCGGGAATCCTTTCGCAGAAATGACTGCTTCAATGCGGCGTGGCATGGAGGCAATCAGCCTGTGGCACTGCTGAGGTGTTATGGAGGCCCAGGATGCTTCGATAGCGGCCTTAAGCTCATCCACAGTGTTGGGTCTGGTGTCTCTCAACTTCCTCTTCACAATATCCCACAGATTCTGTATGGGGTTCAGGTCAGGAGAGTTGGCAGGCCAATTGAGCACAGTAATACCATGGTCAGTAAACCATTTACCAGTGGTTTTGGCACTGTGAGCAGGTGCCAGGTCTTGTTGAAAAATGAAATCTTCATCTCCATAAAGCTTTTCAGCAGATGGAAGCATGAAGTGCTCCAAAATCTCCTGATAGCTAGCTGCATTGACCCTGCCTTTGATAAAACACAGTGTACCAACACCAGCAGCTGACATGGCACCCCAGACCATCACTGACTGTGGGTACTTGACACTGGACTTGAGGCATTTTGGCATTTCCTTCTCCCCAGTCTTCCTCCAGACTCTGGCACCTTGATTTCCGAATGACATGCAAAATTTGCTTTCATCCGAAAAAAGTACTTTGGACCACTGAGCAACAGTCCAGTGCTGCTTCTCAGTAGCCCAGGTCAGGCGCTTCTGCCGCTGTTTCTGATTCAAAAGTGACTTGACCTGGGGAATGCGGCACATGTAGCCCATTTCCTGCACACGCCTGTGCACGGTGGCTCTGGATGTTTCTACTCCAGACTCAGTCCACTGCTTCCGCAGGTCCCCCAAGGTCTGGAATCGGCCCTTCTCCACAATCCTCCTCAGGGTCCGGTCACCACTTCTGGTTGTTTAGCGTTTTCTGCCACACTTTTTCCTTCCCACAGACTTCCCACTGAGGTGCCTTGATACAGCACTCTGGGAACAGCCTATTTGCTCAGAAATTTCTTTCTGTGTCTTACCCTCTTGCTTGAGGGTGTCAATGATGGCCTTCTGGACAGCAGTCAGGTCGGCAGTCTTACCCATGATTGCGGTTTTGAGTAATGAACCAGACTGGGAGTTTTTAAAAGCCTCAGGAATCTTTTGCAGGTGTTTAGAGTTAATTAGTTGATTCAGATGATTAGGTTAAGAGCTCGTTTAGAGTACCTTTTCATGATATGCTAATTTTTTGAGATAGGAATTTGGGGTTTTCATGAGCTGTATGCCAAAATCATCAGTATTAAAACAACAAAATACCTGAAATATTTCAGTTGGTGTGCAATGAATCTAAAATATATGAAAGTTCAATTATTATCATTACATTATGGAAAATAATCAACTTTATCACAATATGCTAATTATATGAGAAGGACCTGTACATAATTCCCTTTACTTACCTTTTTTAAACAAAAGAAATCACACTTTTGATTCCAAAGACCCTTTTTCCCTTCTAAAACTCTGCACCATCAACCCTAAAAGCCTCTCTCTTTTTATCCTCTGTGTTTTAAATTGATTTCCCACAAGTGATATTTTACAGTGCATCCTTCAGCTCCGATGAGCGTTTCAAATGCACTCATATTAAGCGGTCGAAAAATTAATTAACGGTGCAGAGCAGAAGGGGAAGACAAGGGCACAGTCGACCTGACCCTTGATTGGTTCTATTGCTCTCTGTGGAATGGGGGTCAGTGACAAAGACGACAGAGTAGGACTGAAAAACAACAGAAAAGAGATAGAAAAACGAATTAAATCATTGAATGATGATTTAGAGACAGATGGTACATTACATTTCCATGATCCCGAGAAGGGCTGTTATTGACATGATTCAAAAATTCAATTATAGAATAAATTCCATAAATAAACAGAATGTACTCAGGCACAATTCAAGCGCTGGACTGTTTTAGACCCATATCCCTCCAACTAAAAAGATATACAATGAATAATAAAGCCCCCCCTGGCTTGGTTACCATGGTATCACTGGATTATTTTAAGCATGTCATGCGTTATGGTTGGCCATTTAATTTTTCATAAGTTTCCTAATTACATTGTCTGCCTACATCTACAGTACACTTTTACCCCTTCAGATTGGTTTCCAAGGCAACACTTCATTAAACCTGGATCTGGATCAATCCGACCTTCTGCATAGCTGTTCCAAGGATATAACTCAGAGCTCACATGGAGGAGCCCATGTCAGCGCACACTAACAGGCACTGTGACGCTCACTCCATGAGTTCATCCTGACATCTCATAACATCAACAACAACACATTCTATCTGAGGTCAATCTTAAACGATGACATAGCGGGAATATTACATTGCAGCTCCTTAAAAGGTTGAAGATTGGAAACCCCAAATAGGATTAATTAAAGCGCCACTGGATGCCAGATGCGTACAGCTTGTCAGTAACTACCCGCAAGTCTTGTGCCTTGGTGGTCATTGGTCAGTTGTTATTCCGTAAAGATAATTCACACAAAAAAGTTTTCTTAAGATTTGTTACGCCCCCTGTACAACTAAAGCCTGAACGCTTGTTGGGTTGTGACAATAGAAATAAATAACAGAAGCAACATAGTTCAGGGTGAAGCCTACCAAGGTTTTAAAAAAGAACATCCATTATGCTCAAAAGTATCTGACTGAATCGAAGCCAAACAAAACAATAAACAAAGGGCATTTAGAAAAACCTTGAACCCAAGGATCAAGCGATACAGAAGAAATCAGTGCAAACACAATTGGCAGCTCAACCCTCAAAGCTTGGTGTCACCAGGGTGCAGTTTCAAGGGAAGAAAATGTGACCCAGTGGCACCAACAGTGTAGTTTTGATTCAGGTTTCCCCTTTATGGTGACCCTTGAGTATAAAAGAAAAAACGCGATGCACTGCATGCATTTGTTGGTTGACTCAGCAACACAAAAACAAGATAGGAAATAAAAGTATTGTGTAGTATCTCCCAATCAGTATTGTAAAAGGAAGGAAACTGCTGCCTTTACAGTCACCACCTTGGCACTTGGCAATATACCATGTGCCGTTCCACGCTGCAGTTGTGGACTAATGTCTCTTCGCTTGCATTTCGATGCAAAATAAATGACCTTCAACCAGAGCCGATACAATCATGACTTCTCCGAGCCCGGCATAATTTTGGGGATTGCGAGTTGTTTAGCTTTTGATGGAAAACAAACAGAAAAAAAACTTCTACTGTTGATACCTGCCCAGTATTTTAGTAAGTCCTCTAAGTGCTGTTTAATGAAGACATAAAAAAATAAAGTGTTCTCTCTCTATTTTTGGAAGGGGGGGGGGGTGCTGCATGTCTCCCCATAGACTAAGTGTCTGGAGGAACCTGTTGGAGTGTGCATGCGGGAAGGAGAAGAGCATACACGTCTTAAACTCTCTTAGTTACTGCACCTGGCAATCAGTATATGGCTAATATTCTCGAGAATTAACATTATAATGTATGTTTGAAGCCAGGGAGGATACGTATAGATTTGACATGGCCATCTGCCATCAAAGAATGGATTATAGGCCTATGTAAGACAGGGTTTCTTTGAGATTCATCTATAATAGATATACATTTTTTTCATTACAAGGAGCCAATAGCCCAGCGTGGACCAACCATGTGCAATGAGATATCAAGATAATCAAACACTGTTATGAACATATAGGCTATACTGCTACCTCTGGTGCATGACATAAGGACATGGTTTCCCATTAGGTGCCACAGAGTTCAACAGTGACGTGAGTGCTCCAAATTAGAACAACACATTACAAAAATCAGGAGTTCTATAGCACAACCCTATTCACACACACTGGACGCATGACCTTGGGGACCAGGAATTATACAGTACAGGTTTTATGTCCAGGCTGTATGAAGAATATGATTATCAGCTGGTGGCAAGGTAATGAATTGAGCATCATTTCAGGGACCACATGTACATTATGTACAGACAACAGGACAAGGCTTCCCTGAATAGACTCTACTTGACAATGATGATTGATTTGTGGTTGACTGTTGCTATGGCAAAGCAATCCGAATCAGAGTCACTGAAAGAGAGGAGTGTACAATGACTTGGGAATAACAGGGAGAAACCTATGAGAAATCCGCCAGAGAAATGAAAACAAGGCGGAAGAGGGTCGATAGAAGTGAAAGAGGTTGTTTAATAAATTGCTGTCACAATGGGACTTTTAAGTATAGCCTGTGGTGAACTTTTCTTTTAATCAGGCAAGTTCAGTCTCCCGGTTAATTCCTTCACACATTAAAACATTGATTGTCTGAAAATGCCACAGTCATCTTACTGAGCTCCAGCTGCAGCTTCTTATTTGTACAATCCAAATCTAAAAAAAAAACGTTCTATAAGTCAATTTCCCTCGCTGTTATTGATTTATACAAAATGAGGGGAATTTTTGCAATGGCTCTTTTCAGTCTCTATGATGAGTGTCGATGTAGTTTCCGGCGTCTTGGCAGGGAATTACAATTTAGCAACGTTTACTCCTCACATGAACATCCTCCTTCTTTATGTATTTGTTCTTTTATTCACTCTTTTGACATTTTCTGGACTGTTCTTCCAAAATGCAACATGTGCTTTGAAGTGCTGGCACTAAAATATTCACGACACAAAATGAGCAGCACTGAAAGCGGACATGGACATAAAACATCCTGAATGTGCCGACCTAATTTGACTATGTATTGTTGTAAAAAATCTGCTGCCAATTTGTGAATATGATGGCAAAGGCCATATGTTATCTTATGCGTTTGATCAACAAGAGCATGTAATGCGTCCATGTATTGTTGCCATTATAGTACAAAGTATGGCAGAAGTATGAATAACACAAAAGATTCTGGCAGCAGAGCATGGTGTGTCCAATTAGCCCCATAACAGATAAAGGGACTGGGAGAGAGAGAGAGGGGGGGGGGGGTGGGGGGTCTGTGTGGACCTTATTACCGCCAGGCTCTGACTGTTCATTCTCTGGAGAAAAGTGTTGTGATGTGGATGGAGCTAGTGGGCAAAGACATCTAATGCGATTCATGCGACACTTTGAAATACATGGTGTGTGTGTGTGTATAAAGGTCTTAGCAGAACTACTTCTATTCATGTGATACTTGCAAACATGGCACACATTAGCTTTGAAAGAAGTCAGATGAAAAGACACACACACACACACACACACACACACACACACACACACACACACACACAAACACACACACAAACACACACACACACACACTCTTGGTTGTCCATCGATTTCGATGATGACGTCCACTTCTAACCTTTTTGTAAAAAAAACATTTTAAATAAACAAAAACAAACCTCTTCTCTTGCTTACTTTACTTTTCCTATCTTATCCTATGGCTACCACAGCCCAAACAGCACAGCCACCTTCAACAGACCCAGGCTCTGTACAAACACGCCCCGGGTAGTGTCAATGCTCATTCTACCTATCCTATCCTACTACAAGGCTATCACAGCCTAAAAACAGCAACGCACCTTCAACAGGCCCAGGCTCCGTACTAGTAAGCTCCAAGTAGTGACAATGCCCATACTACCCATCCCCATTTTTCCACATCTATATATGAGATTTAATGTGGCTATACAACTAGAGCTGCAACGATTAATCGACGAATCGATTAATAATCGATTATTAAAATAATCGCCAACTGTTTTGATAATCGATTAATCGTTTCAAGTCATTTTTTAATAAAAAAATTCCGAATTCTCTGATTTCAGCTTCTCAAATGTGAATATTTTCTGGTTTCTTTAACCCTATTATGACAGTAATCTGAAATATCTTTGTGTTTTGGACATAAAAATACATTTGAGGACGTCAACATGTGATTTCGAAAATTTATCAAAATTTTTCACCATTTTCTGACATTTTACGGGCCAAAACATAAATCGATTAATAATCGATTAACCGAGAAAATAATTGACAGATTAATCGAATATCAAAATAATCGTTAGTTGCAGCCCCATATACAACCAAATCCTAGACCTACATAACCTCTGACAAGTAGGACATGTAAATGTGTCAGTAGACACTGTGGGCTCCACAGGAGTTTTCCTCCTGTCCCTCTTCTGCTGTCTCCTGGCTGTCCTGTCCTCCTCCAGCCTACGGGTCCCCTCCTTACACACCTGCCGCCATGTGGTGCGGTCAGCAGCAGTAACTTGCAGGTCCTCAGGGCTGATGTTACATTTCTACAATGTGGTCTTCATCTGTTCCTTGAAGCGTTTTTTCTGCCATCTCTGCTATTTTCAATCTCCTTATGGAGAAGCTGAGTAACACAGAGAAGGAATATGTTAAAGAGCACAGGTGCCAGCACACAGCCCTGCTTGACGCCTGTACGAACAGGGAAAGGAGCGGACTCTTTTCCTCCCATGGTCACTCTAGCAGTCATATCATCATGGAACTGACGGAGGATGTTAACACATTTTTTGGGACAGCCAAACTTTAGGAGGATGTCCCACAAAGGTTCTCTCTGAACAGAGTCAAATGCTTTGGAGAGGTCGACAAAAGCTATAAAAACATCCTGATGTTGTTCCCGGCACTTCTCCTGAAGTTGCCGTGCTGTAAAGATCATGTCAACCGTACTCCTGCTTTTTCTGAAGCCACATTGTGATTCAGGCAGCATTGACTCTGTGATGTTACTGACCAATCTGTTCAACATCACCTTAGCCAGGACCTTACCAGCAACAGCCAGTAATGAAATACCCCTACTATTGCCACAGATAGCCTTATCACCCTTGTTCTTATAAATTGTGACAATGTTGGCATCTTTCCATTGTTGAGGAACACCCCCCCCCCCCCCACACACACACACCCACGCACACACACACACACACACACACACACACACACACACACACACACACACACACACACACACACACACACACACACACACACACACACACACAATACAGGTCCTTCTCATATAATTAGCATATTGTGATAAAGTTGTTTATTTTCCATAATGTAATGATAATAATTGAACTTTCATATATTTTAGATTCATTGCACACCAACTGAAATATTTCAGGTCTTTTGTTGTTTTAATACTGATGATTTTGGCATACAGCTCATGAAAACCCCAAATTCCTATCTCAAAAATGATAGCATATCATGAAAAGGTACTCTAAACGAGCTCTTAACCTAATCATCTGAATCAACTAATTAACTCTAAACACCTGCAAAAGATTCCTGAGGCTTTTAAAAACTCCCAGCCTGGTTCATTACTCAAAACCGCAATCATGGGTAAGACTGCCGACCTGACTGCTGTCCAGAAGGCCATCATTGACACCCTCAAGCAAGAGGGTAAGACACAGAAAGACATTTATGAGCGAATAGGCTGTTCCCAGAGTGCTGTATCAAGGCACCTCAGTGGGAAGTCTGTGGGAAGGAAAAAGTGTGGCAGAAAACGCTGCACAACCAGAAGAGGTGACTGGACCCTGAGGAGGATTGTGGAGAAGGGCCGATTCCAGACCTTGGGGGACCTGCGGAAGCAGTGGACTGAGTCTGGAGTAGAAACATCCAGAGCCACCGTGCACAGGCATGTGCAGGAAATGGGCTAAAGGTGCCGCATTCCCCAGGTCAAGCCACTTTTGAACCAGAAACAGCGGCAGAAGCACCTGACCTGGGCTACAGAGAAGCAGCACTGGACTGTTGCTCAGTGGTCCAAAGTACTTTTTTCGGATGAAAGCAAATTTTGCATGTCATTCGGAAATCAAGGTGCCAGAGTCTGGAGGAAGACTGGGGAGAAGGAAATGCCAAAATGCCTGAAGTCCAGTGTCAAGTACCCACAGTCAGTGATGGTCTGGGGTGCCATGTCAGCTGCTGGTGTTGGTCCACTGTGTTTTATCAAAGGCAGGGTCAATGCAGCTAGCTATCAGGAGATTTTGGAGCACTTCATGCTTCCATCTGCTGAAAAGCTTTATGGAGATGAAGATTTAATTTTTCAACAAGACCTGGCACCTGCTCACAGTGCCAAAACCACTGGTAAATGGTTTACTGACCATGGTATTACTGTGCTCAATTGGCCTGCCAATTCTCCTGACCTGAACCCCATAGAGAATCTGTGGGATATTGTGAAGAGGAAGTTGAGAGACACCAGACCCAACACTGTGGATGAGCTTAAGGCCGCTATCGAAGCATCCTGGGCCTCCATAACACCTCAGCAGTGCCACAGGCTGATTGCCTCCATGCCACGCCGCATTGAAGCATTCATTTCTGCGAAAGGATTCCCGACCAAGTATTGAGTGCATAACTGAACATAATTATTTGAAGGTTGACTTTTTTGTATTAAAAAACACTTTTCTTTTATTGGTCGGATGAAATATGCTAATTTTTTGAGATAGGGATTTTTGGTTTTTCTTTACTTTTTTGCCAAAATCATCAATATTAAAACAATAAAAGGCTTGAACTACTTCAGTTGTGTGTAATGAATCTAAAATATATGAAAGTCTAATGTTTATCAGTACATTACAGAAAATATTGAACTTTATCACAATATGCTAATTATATGAGAAGGACCTGTATATGCAATTTCTGGGCATATTTTGACACAAATGACACTGTTCCTAATATACTGTAATTGTATCCGACCACAGTAGCCACACGCTGCCCCCTACTGGTGTACTGAGAGAGAACACATTTAAAAAAAATAATGTGAGTAAAGAAGTCAAGGGATTACAAACAGTGTACCTTATGGGAAGACAAACGGAGCTCATGTCAGCTTTTCCATATGGGAGTGGGACGCATTCAAACTTTGCATCTGCCGAGGTGTAGCCATTAGCCTCCCCCTGCTGTTACGTACACAGAGGGCTGGCGCGTGTCAATTACCCCCCCCCCCCCCCCCCCACACACACACACACACACACACACAACACGCACACACACACACACACACACACACACACACACACACACACACACACACACACACACACACACACACACACACACACACACACACACACACACACACACACAAACACAGCGTGCACAAACTGCACGAGCCTCTTCTCCCACCATCCCACTCAGCGGGAAAAGGCAAAGACAGTATGGCACGCGTTTCTTCGCACCTCACACCCAAATGGCCAAACGGACGAAGATACTGAAAGGCGAAGTGTTTGAAGACTTCAACAATAATTTTACCAACATGTAGGCTATTTATCAAACCACCAGGCTGGGCTTTTTTCTTGATTCCTCAAGAACACTCACCTAATTCATATCATGTTTCTTACTATAGGCATTTAAGACTGAAGGGACTTTTCTATTATGCTACAACAACGTACATGATGTTGGATGCATAGAGAGCAGGTATTCAAATGACGTATGATTCAAGGTTCAAGATGGTTTATTTGTCATATGAACAACAATTACAACAGCAGTCCTTGGCAATTCAATTCTTAAGTCCTAGGCTCCTCTCTACATTGCAATACAGAAGAGTATGGCCATATGGCTGGAGTTTGCTGAAGTGTGACTTCGCACCTCGACACCGTGGCGCATGGAGACACTTGGAGACGCGTCAAAGCGCAATTTGGCACCGGCTGCCCTGGGCCCTGATAAATAGGAGGTTCTTGCCTTCAGTGACACCACATCCTATGAGGACTTTACGCAAGACTGACCACTGTCAAGGAACTATGGATACTTACAATACCAACAACGGATTACCTTCTGTTTTAACTGGAGCCAATGTTTCCCAGCAATCTGGAGATATGTGGAGACCGTGGACTGGAACAGCGGACATATCATCGGCACACAAGGTAGGCCTACATTTCAACTTGATTTCGTCTCGAATGCTTGAGGTTTAAGTACAAATATACATTGTTAATTCATTTAAACAAAACTAACAGTACTGTTTTTATGTTTTTATTTTCAGGCGCACTCTATTCATGGAGACGTTTCTGCTGAAAAGCACCCCAAAACTCCTTACTTCGTCCATCCAGTGAAGTAAGTAGAGTTTAGTCGAGCGGTCGTTTATTCTCATGTTTGTTTTTATCTTTGTATGAATGTTTTATTCATTTTTTGTCCTCTCTTTTTTTAAAGGTTATTCTGGCCGAAATCGAAATGTTTCGATTATCTGTTCCATGACGCAGAAATGCTCCTGCGAAACTATCCGGTCCAGGCAACCATCTCCTTTTACGGAGACTCCAGCAGCGATGAAGACAGCGAGGAGGAGGAAGACGAGGAGATGGAAAAGGAGCTCAACTAAACTTATCTCATGTAGCCTCTCCGAAGCGACCTTGTATTGAAGACGAATTGTATTGCATAATAATATATTTCTCTTAACTTATTAAACTATTAACTGTAAATACGTGTACATAGAGACATTTTTCATTCCTGCAAACAAGAATGTGAACGCTTAAGTTATTATTTGAACAAGTCTACCTCTTTTGTACTTTGCTGAAAAATGCAATAAAATATTTGAAATGAATGACATTTATCTGGGCCTTGCTTTATTTATCTTTTTGTTATACAGTATATATCATGATTCTTTCTGTAGCTCTATAGTGACATACTGGTTCATTCTAAATCAAATGAGTTGTTACTGAAATAAATAATACATTCATTCACCTGGGAATACTATATGAAAGTCTGTGTACAAAGATATCAGGTTAATCTAAAATGCCTATACGCCAATGTGCATAACGTGTATCTTGGGATTTTTTTTTAAATCTACTTTTCATTGAAACATCTCTATATATACGTCATGGTTATTTCCGAGCCGTAATTACGTCTGGTTTTAGTCCATTTAAATATTAGTTGTAACAGAATGAGTTTTTTTTTATTGCCAACTCGTGCCTTCAGTACAGCTGCTCGTGACCCGACAGCTCTTTTCCCATGGATAAGTGCCAGAGGGTTAACGCCACTTCCTGTGCAGTGTCGCTCGAAGTGCGGAAACTGGGTGACATGTGGAGGGTGTCAACCGTGTCAGGAGTGAAAGATCTGGGCTCAGATAGCCTGAGGGGAAACGAAAGTCACTCACTGTGTCAGAAAAATCATTAGTCTATGTCATGTGGTTCTGACTTAAAAGATTATCTTTATTATATATGGGCAGGTTTCTCTTTACAGAGATGTGGATTTGACACCATAACCTTTGTGCCATGTCATTAGAAAAAAAATACGATTTTCTTTCCTCCACTCACAGGATAGACTGCGAATAAATCAATCAATTATCAGATGGGTCAAAAAGTATCACATGCATCTCTGACCACATTTAGAGTCCAGTAAGTTCAACTTTGTGTCACCCAAACTTCAACACATCTAACCATCCAACAACAAAAACAAAAATCAGTTACCAAAAGATATAACAAGACTGGAAGGTGCGATAATCAAGATTGGTTTGACATATTGTTTGGTCACAAATAAGGTTTTAGGCCTACATTAGTTCCTTATTTCTGCTGTCTGTAGGCCTCCACCTACAAATACGAAGTAACATGGCAACGATATAGTACTCAAGTCCAACCATACACTGATTGTGTGTCCAATAGTTTTTGGTAACTAAATAAAAAATAAAAAAATTGAATGAAATGTTGCAGGTAAACACATCATCACCTTCAAAATGAAGTGCTTCAAGCTGATGAAGGACAATACAGAGTTGTAGGATGAAGTATGAATAACTGAAGGGCCATGATGAATAACTAGCCTGCCTGGTTTGTACTACAGCCTTCTTAAAAAATCCAATGTTGCAGTATGAAAACAGTTTATGTAGATATGAATGTAGTTTTGCAGTTATAAAGTTGCATCAGGTTTATAGTGACTTTAGCAGGTACATAATACATATCTTGACTCTTGTTTGAACATGATCTGGTGAAGTGCTTAGCTGCTGCTGGAACTTCAAAACCTGTTTTTAATCCATTAAAACGATTTACCAAAACTTCTCATCCGCTACGCAGCCTCTGCTCAGTCGAGTTATATTAGGACTGGAGGAATTTGACTTTGTTGCTTTGAATGTGTTCACTCAGAAAAAAGACACACACACACACACACACACACACACACACACACACACACACACACACACACACACACACACACACACACACACACACAGTACAAACAATTGAAAATGTGAACAATAAGACAGTAGTGCAATGGTGCAGAGTGCAAACAGTGCTTTAAAAATAAAATATGAACTGGTTAATGATTACATGTAGCTGTACATACATGAAGAAGTGTGTACATATATACAGTACATATTGCGCATATTGATGTATGTTTGTTAATGATGATGTTTACATGTTTAAAATGTTTTTTGTTTACTCATACACACTTTTCATTTCTGTTTCAGGGTCCTGAACTCCTCAACCTCTCCCCCGGTGCCAACCTTCAGAGCCCTTTATCGTGGGAACCCTCTGGATCATCTTTAGGTGTTTGACAAGGTGCAAAAGTTTACACACCTTATGAGCGTGAGACATGGTGGCCTCTGTCTTCAACAGGGGTACTGCACTGCTACTGGACTACTGACCTCCACACTCTATTCTAATTACAAGGAACAACTTTTTTAAACAAAATTCCATATAGATTTTTCATTTTATTGTTCACATCCACGTTGATACAAAGATACATTAAGCTAATCAACCTAGCCAATATCATGACTGTAGACGATTTACGCAACCGAAAAAAAAAAAACGTTTTCAAGAGCAATCGAATGCAAGTAGGTGGCTACTGACATCAGGATAAAGTTTAATGTTCATGCAGACGTGATATTAGGAGTATTGATGTAAAGAGATGGAGTAAGCTGATAACCTCTTCACCCCTGTCCGACTCCTGGTCAAGGCTTTCCCAGGCTTTGGTGTCAAAGCTCCAGGTTCCAGGAGTGTCACTTACTGGGGTGTGACATTTGCTCACCTCCACAGTTAAACCTATAACTGGTGGACTGATACCCTGTCCAATGAACCTACAACCTTGAATTCATTAAATGTACCCTAGCAAAGCAGGAATATTGTTTTGGGTTCATTTACATGTAAAATTACCTTAGGGTTTTCTGTTAGTAGGTATTGGTGGAAGTTACACGATCTACTGTCAGATTGCTACTAAGTAAAGTATAGCTGAAGGGAATGATATGGAGTCACAAAACAGCAAGTTTGAGGCAAAGGGTTTACAATGAAATACACATGGTGTGAGTAAAAAAATATAGATTATATGTATATATTTTTTTTAGTTTTGACCTCTGAATTGCTGTTTAGTCATAACATGACTTTGTGAACTCTGGCAAACCATGCCTGGTTTCAGACTTTCCAGGCACATGCTTCCCATTTTCCCAGGAGCGGGTGCGAATTTAGGCGCGAGGAATACACACCTAAGGTGGTCAAAACACTGTTCAAGTGCCACAACTGCTAGGCACCCTGCCTTCGTACAGTCTAACACAAGCCTGTATTAATAAGCACAAGCAAGCTTTTAGTAATACAACGAGAGAGAGATGGAGATCAATGCTTAAGTGGTCCATTATGTTTACTTAAAGTCAACTATTCTGCAGAAATTGTAAATCACTGTTTGTCAAAATGTGTGAATCTATCCCCACAATCCTTACAGATAGTGTTAATACTCAGCCTAGGCTCTGTAAACGGGCATGTTGCTAACTATGAGCATTATGCCCCTTTTCAAAGATTCTCTCAACCTCATTGGAAGCTTGTTTTGAATATGATCTGCTGAAGTGCTTGGCGACTGGGACTTCAAAACCTGTTTGAATCCATAAAAACTATTTACCAAGACTTTGAATCTCCTATGTAGCCTCTGTTCAGTAGAAATATATAATGTGTACACGTGTTGGAATCAATGAGGAATTTGATTTTTCCGTTGTTTTGACTGTGCTTACAGAGAAAAAGATACACGCAGTAGCCCTTTACTGTATATAGCAAACCATGGCATTTGTGGACAATAAGACAGTGGTGCAAAGACTGCTGGAATACATATGAAATGGTTAATGGTGGCATGTTACTTTATACATATGAAGTAAGTGGACATGGAGTATGTTTATGTATATTTGTTAATGATAATATATACATGTTTAAAATGTTTTTGTTTACTCATACACACTTTTCATTTCTGTCTCAGGGTCCTGAACTCCTCAACCTCTCCCCCGGTGCCAACCTTCAGAGCCCTTTATCGTGGGAACCCTCTGGATCATCTTTAGGTGTTTGACAAGGTGCAAAAGTTTACACACCTTATGAGCGTGAGACATGGTGGCCTCTGTCTTCAACAGGGGTACTGCACTGCTACTGGACTACTGACCTCCACTAGACACACTCTATTCTAATTACAAGGAATACCGTTTTAAACAAAATTCCACATCGATTTTTCATTTTATTGTTCACATCCACGTTGATACAAAGAATTTGATTTTGAAGTAAAAATAATTGGCAACCCAGCATTATCAAGACTGTGGAGGTGATACGCAACCAAAAAAAACGTTTTCAAGAGCAATCGAAGGCAAGTAAGCGGCTAAACGGATATCAGAATACATGTTTATGTTCATATGCAGACGTGATTTTAGGAGTATTGATGGAGGAAAGCTGATAACCTCTTCAACCCTGTCCTGGTCAAGGCTTTCCCAGGCTTGGGTGTTAAAGCTCCAAGTTCCAGGAGAGTCACTCTCTGGGGTGTGACATTTGCTCACCTCCAAATGGGGACTGTTGACCTGTCCAATGAACCTACAACTTTTAATGCATTAAATTGAATCTATCGAAACAGGAATATTATATATACATTTCTATGTATATATAATTACTTTGGGTATTGTGTTATTGTGTTAGGTGGTAGTGGTGGACGTTACACAAGATACTGTCAGACTGCTTAAAAGGATATGGAATCACACAACCAGCAAGTTCTAAGCAAAGTGTTTTACAATTAAATACACATGGTGCGAGTGATAAATAAAGATTACTAAATATTTTTTAGTTTTGACCTCTAAATTGCTGTCCTGTCACAACATAACTTTGTGAACTCTGGCGAACTTTGCCCAGTTTCAGACTTTCCAGGCACATGCTGCCCTTTTCCCAGGAGCATGTGTGAATTCAGGCGCGAAGAATACACACCTAAGGTGGTCAAAACACTTTTCAATCAGCCCCATTAGTTCCAAGGTGTATTGACATACATTTATGAGGCACTATGAGAAATAAAATACACACCATCGTGGGATAGTATTTACTAACCTGTACATCAAGGTATAACTGTTTATTTTGTATATGTTTGGAATATATTGAATGTAAATCCGTGGAAGCATAAAATGAAATACAAATAATTGTAGACTATAACAAATATTAAATAAAATTGCTGTACCGTCATAACATAACTTTGTTAACTCTGGAAAACCATGCCCGGTTTGAGGTTTCAGACTTTTCAGGCACACGCTGCCCTTTTCCCAGGATCGAGTGTGAATTTAAGCACGAGGAATACACACCTAAGGGGGTCAAAACACTGTTCGATCAGTCCCATGACCTCTGTGGTCACAAGTGCCACAACTGCTATGCACCCTCCATATAGTCTTACACTAGCCTGTATATTGAGCACAAGCTAGCTTTTAATATAACTATAGAGAGATGGATATCAATGCTTAAGTTGTCCAATTATGGGTACTGAAGACATTACCTTTTTGAGACATTTAATTACACCCTTTAACAGTTATTATTGTCCAAGCAAGTGTTGTGAAGGAACTCATATTTGGTGCTGTTCAAAATTAGGAATGGGTATCGAGAGCTGATATCAAATTGGTGCCGGTTCCTGACAGGTCAATATCAAGTGATCCATAAGCTCCCGGGGAAACGTTATTGATATTGGTATTAAAGGAATACTTCACCCATACAGAACCAGCGTTCTATCATTATAAAATAACTATTATAATATAATGAATGAGGTTTTTCTTCCCTCAGTCTTCCCTTAGTCTTCCCTTGGCCCAGCTGTCCTGTTAATTCTAACCCTTACTGTGATGTCACAGTAAGGAAAAGGTAGGGTTAGACAGTGAGACCATAAAACACTCTTTCTGCCTTTTCTCAGGCTAAGATGATCCGATTTCAATTTTTTTTGCACATTTATACTAAATAGGATCTCCGAGTTCAATACACCTTCATATTACAACCGGTGAAGTAGGCCTTTAATGCAACCTAATATAATGTAGATGCATTTACAAAGGATTTACTGTCAGCCATATATGATGAAGCTGTCGGCATCGAGCTGCAATGACGTTTGACGTTGCGTTAATGTAAGTTCACTTCTGCGGTCTACTAACAGTCATGGTTGGTAGAGAAAAACATTTTCAAAAGTGTGGGCTTAGATGACTATTATCTAAAGAAATGCAGCTAAAACGACACTCACCAGCAACCTCATGAAAACCTACAGCTTTTAAAATCAAGTATTCATTATTGCTCAATTATGTTGGTCATTATTTTTGTGATTTTCTTTTCATTCTGTAATGAACGTTGATTTGGAGGGTATAGGGACTGCTGGCATGCTTATGTGAACTTTGACTGAGCGGGTGGTGTGATCCCAGACACCATTAGAGGTGACAAAGTGTGACTCAAATGAGCTGAGACTGAAGCCAATGTGCCGGCTTCCCACAGTCACACTTCTGCTTGTCACTGGGGACAGAGGCCTTGTTGTCAGAGCTGCACCAAGTCCCAATACTTTTGATTCAAGGGTAATTTATTTACGGTTGGTGAAGATGATGTTAAAGGTGCAGTGAGTAATATCTGAATATTTAGTGGCATCTAATGGTGAAATTCTAGAAGGCATTGGTAACCCTTCCCTTTTAAATAATAACAGAAGCTACGGTAGCTTTCAAGGACAAGAGGCTAGTTACTAAAGATGGCATCATCCACCACTGCCTCAAGTTTTTACACAATATCAAGAGATGAAGTGAAGATGTATTTAGTGATTTATTCTATAGCACTTCTTCTCTGTCTTCCAACAGGTGCATTTCCCCAGGACACCCAATTTAAAACTGCATATGGCCATTAAGTTTGTCCATTCTGTGCTACTGTAGTATCGCAGTGCAAAATGGCGGCCGTCGCTCTTATGTAGATATAAAAGGCTCATTCTAATAAAAAAAACATATTTTATTTTCAAGCGATTAATAGCCTACATTTTTTAAAACACACTTCTGAATATTATATTCCATTTCTACGCAGTCTGTTCTGATAAATGCCAATACATTCTACACAATGCACCTTTAATACACTTTTTTCAAAGGTAGTTCCGCCATGAGCCAAAAGGGGGCATTGTGCTTCTGCTCACATACACGTTTGTGCTGAAGAAGTGCATGTAGACAGGAAGTGCTGCTTTGTTTTTGTGGGGTACCCAAAAAAATTACAAATTAGCAGTACAATCCAGCCTATCTCTGTTTGGTGTTGATTCAGTGTGTAACTGCTGTGCAAAAAGTGAGTGTGATGTACTGTTGGATTGCCTACTATTGAAACAGTAAGTATTGCTTTTCTCCATGTTAAACTTTAGTTATGTTCACCATGGATGTCAAGGAAGTTTTTAATTTGTGTGTAGGTATTATATCAAAGTATCAGTGAAATTTGATGGCTATTTTACTGTAATTATAATGTAGTGTTATACTCTGTCCGGAGTTGCTTTAAACATACAACATTGGTGCTTGTAGTGTTTGTAATTGAATCTCATTCACAGTAAAAAAAAAAAAAAAAGAGCGCATTTGACCAACAGATGGAGCAACATAGCCAAAAGTGAAATCTCTAGAAGGGCTTTGGGCCCAGTGATGTAACTTTGTAGTATTTCCACCTGGGGGCTGTGTTGCTCTTGTTTGGTATACGGTCCACTGCATAGTAACCAGCAATGTATAGTGACGGGATGTAGACATTTCAAACTCCACATACAATATGAGTGGGTTTTGCGCAGGTTCAGAACGTGACTTTGAAAAACAAATAATGCCTGCACAGAATATTAGAAACTATATTTTATACATATATTTATTTAACGTTTCACTGTGTGTGCGTTTAAAAACTGTAAAAACAACTGTTCTTGTTGGTTTACAAAATATTACATTTGCAGTGCAGTAGAACTCACAGTCAAGATTTAATTGAGAAATTCAATTCAAATCAAATACACTGTGTGTAACATTGTTAGATCTCGTATTGGGATTTCATTCTGTCAGTGATAATGAATGGATTATTATATAGCCTAGGCCTTTATTGTATGCTGCTCGGATCAGAAATGTATGGATTTAGCTCAAATCCTCTTTCAGTTTTGTTTTAGCTAGTAAAATTAATAAAATAAATGAGATCAAAGTAGATACATTTTTTGGAATGTATTTTTTTAACACTACAATGATCGTGTTCATGACTAAACAGAATATATATTTATTGAGTTATTACATAATTTATCTATTGCATACATTGAGACATTTACATCTTTGTTTATTTTTATTCATACTTATTGATATATTTTACGACTTAGTTATGTTTTGCATTTAAGATTCATACTATTTATCAACATTGCACATTATATATCATTATTAAATAATATTTCCTCCTATTTATTTTTTGATTTATTTACTCATTTTGTAAATGTTAGGGGTTCAGAGGTCCTGTACATAATGTAACACCTGTCATTCACGCCTCTTAAAGAATGTATTGCTGCAGAAACAGCAGCATGAATAAGCAGCAATTGAGTGAGCAGTAGTGTTGCAGTAATGAGGCCGAGGACAAGAAGCGTAAATATGTCAGTGGAGTGAACGCCTACATGGCTTTTCCTCCGTCGAGCGAGAGAGAGAGACAGAGTGAGTGAAGAGTTGCTGTGGCTCCTCTCTCTCGGCGCATAAAAATTCTGGCTCACGCCGCTGTCGAAAGAGATATAGCTGTTGTTGTGCTTTTCTACACCTTGTTATCTCACCCTCCACTTAAATAGTTAGTTTGGCCTCCTCTCTCTGTGATGTGTGCAGTGGAGATAATTACAATTTCGGCAACGTTTGCCAGGTGATTACCTCATAATCCCCTATTTCATTTGATAAGTCACGCATTGATTTAACTCAGAGTTGGACCTAATGGAGTATCTTTTTCCACCGCCACAGTGATTTGTATGCTGGGGCGAAAGGACAACGGCGGATTGGAGGCAGAAAAACAGCCGCTCGCCCATTCCCCTGAACACTCAAAGATGAGCAACGACAAGCAGGCAGGTTTAATCACAGCAGCCCTGAATGTGAACACTAAATCATTGCAGTGTGCTGATACAGTAACGTGTGGCGCTGGTGGCGGTTAAAATAGTCCCTCTCACGTAAAGAGCTCCCTGTTTCTTTTTTTAAATTCTCTTCTCTTCTTGCAGGCGAAAGGGGAGGGGGATGGAGTGATGAAAGAGAGATGAAAAGAGTGAAGGGAAGAGAGAGAGAGAGAGAGACCTGCTTGTTATTCACCTGTCTCTCTGGATCAATAAAGGTAATTTGGGCTGATTCCTCCCTGTAGGCCTCTTAGCAGACAGACGGGGAGCGGGGTCAGCCACTGCTGAGCTGCGGGGAGCTGGAATAACTTAGAGACACACTCTGCAAATTACTGCCCCTGTTTGAGAATCTCTCATTCAGCTATTCCTCTGCCCCGAAGAGAGTTAAAAATGTGACGCAGAGCCCTCCACACAAGTGTGACTGGAGCTAAGAAATGGTACGCTGCCCTGCTGTTTTTAAACCTCTGCATGGTAAGATCTACACAGTGTATTTCTTTTTTCTTTTTTTTTTACTTTCTGGCCATTTCGCAAAATGAAAAGAAAACAACAAAAAACTAACTTTTGACCCCTACTCTAACCTTAACTCGAACCTGAAAAATGACAGGCAAATCAACATTTTTCGTCACGACTATCGTTTTTTTTTTTTTGCATTTCAGACTTTGTTGCCTTTTGAAAAAAATAATAAGCTGTGATGGCTACCAAACAGTTCAAAGAGAGGCGTTCAGATTCACGGGCCAAGGCCTCATAAATTACCAAGGAAACGGAGGCGTCGGGGTGAATGAGAAATAACTCTTGCGGTACACGCACACACACACACACACACACACACACACACACACACACACACACACACACACACACACACACACACACACACACACACACACACACACACACACACACACACACACACTCTCTCTCTCTCTAGCAAGCACATTCAACTACCTTGCTGCAAGATCAGGGCATAAAATCAAGGAAGTACTTTTTCTTGTTCGCCCTTCAGACTCCGATTAGATCTAATTTGTTCCCATTTTTTACCGATTGCAGTTTTACTTGCATTTCCTCCTTTTTTTTTGGTGCACATTCTTCATCCTGACCGCGGCCTTTCCGTCTCTTGGGACTTCCGCTGGTCTTCACTGGATTATAGGCATGGAGGATGCCGTCCGTCATGTGGGGTCACCAGTCTGAGAGGAATGCTCCATGTCAGGGGTGGAAGGGGGAGGAGGGGGGGGGGGGGCAAGGGAGAAAAATAACCCAAAAACTGAACCCAACCTCTGGCCAATCTGTGCTGCATGTCCTGCCTATGTAGTGTGTTTCATCAAAGCACACAGGTGTACAAGCACCTGCACGAACACCAAACACACACACACACACACACACACACACACACACACACACACACACACACACACACACACACACACACACACACACACACACACACACACACACACACACACACACACACACACTGTGATTTCTCTGATATTCACGTGCAAGCTCCCTGCTGTGACCTGGCGTTGGAGGGCTCACGTGTTACCAAGCACACTTGTATGCCCGAATGCTCTTTCTTTCCACACTGCCTCTTATATGAAAGGTGTAACGTTTTGCACTATTGTGTGACTGCAGTCCAAAAAGGGGGTTTATTGTATATTGATTGCAAAATAACTGATGTTAAGGTTGCAGGCTCTGGTAGAACAGTTGTCTTCAAGTTTTGTATGCACTTCATTGAGTAAAAGGATGGGGGTACACATGCCATCAAATGGTTTGTCCCCCCAAAATGATCTAAAATCTGGTCCTGCAGCAATGAACACTTTTGTTCACGGGGTTCCACTGTGACAACCTTTGGACTTTTAATGCAAGTATTGTGTACAAAAGTCAAAGTGAACGGAGAACATAAGAGCTGATGAGAAATGGGTTATTGAGGCTTTTGGTTGCTGCCCATAATGACATTGAAATTGACAATCTGGTAAAAACACAAATATTTCTAAGGTCATTGTTGTTTTTTTCTTTCCCTATCTTTTGTATCACGCTTCATGCAAAAACAAAATTCAAATTCACAATGATAACATCTCTATGAAGATTTCTTTCAACATCATCAACTAATATATCGATTGAAATCGCTTGCAGAATGGCTTTGCGAAACATTTTTGCTACCACAGTATTCAGTATGAAGGGGGAAAACTCTTCTATAAGAATCCATACTTAAACATCAAGTGTCCTGCAGAAATTTTTGATTAATGGTCCACTTTCGCCTTGCACATCCTACTATCAAACTTCAATTATCTTTCGGCATCATTAATTGTTTCTTGAATGGAAGTGCATATTGATAGTCCAACATGTGCAGAACTGTTTGAGGCCGACTCCGCTGACAAGTCATTTCCATTTTAGTACCCTGACCTAATCACCATATCTTATTATCGTTCACATGAAAACACTAATTACAAAGGCAGGGTGAACCTGATTTATGCTAATGGGAACGTGAATATGCGACGGATGCATTAATCTAGAGTATAGGACCCTGCGCTGGTGTTAACTGTGATTAGCATGTGATTACCATAGCATGGGTTGCATCTAGTGGAAGCCCCGCTTTCTGATGGGCTCGTGAAAATCTCTCCACTCGCTTGGCAGGGAATGAGACTGTGACTCTTCACGGCCAGAGGAAATAATCTTAATAACAATATGAAATGAACCATTTTGATTGTTTTCCTCCGTAAACAAAAAAAATATGTAATTATCAGAGAGCCAATTTGAACACTTTCCGTTTGAGAGTGAGCGTATAGCGGCTAGAAATGTGAGAGCATTGAGAGCTTTGTGTCATAGGCGGGTCAGAGGATCAGGATAGAAATAACAAGACTAGTTCCAAAGAGATGTATTAAAGTTCAACCTAATTATAATAACATTTAAAAAAAAAAAATAACACGTCAATGGATTATTGTTCGGATAGTGATGGAGCTCACAGCGTTGAAAAGTCAAATTCTTCTGCAGCATCTCATCTCAAAGACATTGTTCTTAATCCTCAGAGAACTCTTTCAACAGTTTACTCAGGGGCTGGTAGAAAGTATACTTCCATAGAAAACTGTTTAGAAGGCCATCTGAAAATGCTCAAAGGTAGTATGAGATGTAATAAGAAAATGGGAATGTCATGTTTTGGGACTCTTTAAATGTTGAGTCTGGCAGCATCCTATACTTTGTTCCTGACAACACATATAATGAAGAGATCCAAACCAACAATGTGTTAGTTAGTCTGTACATTCTAAGTCACTTACTTACCCTCTCTATGGGATCCAGTCCAGTACCCATTCCTTCTTAATGAAAGACATTCATCTTTACAAACATGTCACATATGATATATTTTTAACTTTGAAAAAGGGCAGGACACTGTCATTTTCAGCAAACTCTGTTCAAACAAGTGTAAATTGTGCATTTTTTGGGTACTATTTTCAACCGGTGATTCATACTCATTTGGCAGCAGGAAGGCATGTATTGTGGCATCAAAAAAACTACAGTTATATAGCCGGCATTTGCAAGCATTCGAGCAATACATGTCGATCAATTTGTTGAAATCAACACAAATCTAAAAGATCGTCAGACTTGTCCTTTTATAAATGCATTTAGGTGATTTTATATTGACAATATGAGATTTCAGCACATCACTTCACAGTAGCTATATCAATATTCCATGTTATTATATTACTATTTTAAAAGCGAGCCTGAATGTTCAATGTCCAGGAACCAGACTTGGGGATATGTCCGATGTGACACTTTGACACACGCACGCTTTATGCAGAGTGCAGGTGTCTCCCAGTGGTAGTCCCTTGCACCATCTGTTCCTCAGGCCGGACCATCCGCCATGTGCCTCTGTCGGACAGGAGGATGCGTTTGTTTTGGGGAGACACGGGAGGACAAAGAGAGGGGGGCCCATCCCTCTATCCCTGCTTTGATCCCTCTATTGAGAGGATCTCCAGGCGTGGCCCTCTCTCTCTCTCTCTCTCTCTCTCTCTCTCTCTCTCTCTCTCTCGCTCTCTCTCTCTCTTTCGCTCAATATCTCTTGCCCCTTTCTCCCCAGACCTTGTAGGCTTGTCTGGGGGGCTAGTGATCCCCGCTTCTTCAACATGGCACTCCAGCAGAATGAGCCTATTGACGAGGCAACAGATTGGCTTTGAGTGTACCTGATGGTTATCCCCCTCTTCTCTCGGCTGGTCCCCCTTCTCTCTGTCTCTCTCTCTCTCTCTCTCAACCCGCCCAAGACAAATCCCTGCATCTCCATCTTTTCTAATCAAATTGCCAGTTTGTAGTGGACTTAAGAGAGTGGCAGAAGCCATTGTTTGGTAATCTGTAGCAAAAAGGAGAGGTGACGTTGAGTGCGGTCCTTTTCTTAGTAGGGTTAGGCTTGGTTTTTCCTCCATAAGCCGCCTCTATGGGTAATGTGTTTGGCTTTACTAGCCGCTTGGCAGAGATAGAACAACCCTTTGACGGGTACTGTGTGTGTGTGTGTGTGTGTGTGTGTGTGTGTGTGTGTGTGTGTGTGTGTGTGTGTGTGTGTGTGTGTGTGTGTGTGTGTGTGTGTGTGTGTGTGTGTGTGTGTGTGTGTGTGTGTGTGTGTGTGTGTGTGTGTGTGTGTGTGTGTGTGTGTGTGTGTGTGTGTGTGTGTGTGTGGTTGAGAAGTTTGTATGAGGGTGGATTCATCATTAGCCGGGCAGAGGGTCATCTGGCTTTAATAGGTGTACTCAGGTGTTGGTTCTGATGTGTGCAGCGACGGTGTTGTTTGCTGTTGGGAATCAGATCCTGGCTCTGTCTCTCTCTCTCTCCCCCCTCCACCTGCCCTCCCTCTGCCCTGCTCCGGTCCCTCTGCACCCCAGCTAATACCAGGCTCATTACAGCGCTATCGATCGCCACCTTGCCTCCACACCAAAGAGCAAAGAAGTCCTTCCCTTCCATTTCTCTTGTCATTCTTTTCCCCCCCTCTCTCTTGTAACCCTTTTTATAATCTGCTCTCTTTTTTTTTCTCCGTGCCCTTTCTTCTCCGACGACATCCTACATGCTGCTTGTTCCTCTCCGGTGATTATGTTTTCCCTTCAAAAGAGACATGACATTCTTTTAAGAGATACTAAGAGAGCATTGGCGATAGGCAAAATAACAAGAAGAAAAACACTTAAGAGTAGTTAGAGGTTTTGTTCTTGTGGTGGTGTGTGCGGCTTTGGTTGTCTTGTGTGCAGCAATGTAGAGAAGGTGATTTATTTGAGGCAGATACTGATCTAAGAAGAATTCTCAAAGACTCTCCCTTTATACCCCAATCCATCACTTAATCCCCCCCCCCCAAAAAAAAAAAAATCCTTTATCCAAGCATCCACGCTTCCTTCTCTCATTTCTACATCTTTATCTTGCAAGAGATTTGGTGTCTTGTAAAATAACACCCAATTTATTATCCAAATCTCTGCAGAAGTATGCCGCCTCGTGTGGGCTAAAGTGTAAACACTGTGAGGTGGCTTTGCATGAAGTCTTAGATTACAACACTTTCTAGTGAGCCCAAAGTCAGACAACGGATTTGCCTGTGTGCACACAGATGTAAATGATGTGTGCATTGCCTATAGTTTGTACACATGCGCGGGGTATGAGGCAGAATGAAGGCAAATCCAGTCAGTCATTAGCAACGTTTTCATGGGGTTCTAGGAGAAAGCAAGAGGTTCTCAAACTATGACTATTTTGACTCCTGCAACAAGTAAAACATATTCTCTTTATGCAGCATCATAGCAATACAAAATCCAGATTTTTTTTAATTTAGATCAATTTAGTGTAGAAATACAAACATAATGTTACCATCTTGATTTGAGGCAAACAAATCATTGCAGGTATATAGAACAATTATACAAGTTCTGAAAAACAGTCATATGTACAGCAATACAACCTTGAACACGGGAAAGATACCTCTTAAGCTTCTGTATCACAACATCATGAAGACTGAATTCTCAAATATTTTCTATGCTAACAACAGTACCCGTGATATATAGATTGACCATGTGTCTGTAAAGCTGTTTCTGTCCTTTCCCACTTTTTTAGATATAAAAACAATCACAAACATATGTTTTGTCTCATATGTTGAAATTGACAAGTCCTTTATTATAAATTTGAATAGATGCAGTGAGACTGGAGATTTCTTGTTGTCAAAATCAAAATCAGTGAATATGTCGTCATGAGTCCACAGTCTAGGCTCTGTAAAATGGTATACCAACAAAGGGTATGTAAACAACAAAGGGGGCCCACGGACAGGTAGCAGATTGTGAGGGGATATTCACTGATTTTGACAAAGTGATTTGACAACAAGCGTTCTCCAGAATCGCTGACCCCTTCCATTTAACCCTTAAGCCACGTACACTTATCTTGACGGACTGTTTTAATTTCACGCAACTACTTACTCATTTCTTCTCCAACCTGAGTGAAAGCGCTCATTTCAGCTTTGGAAGGTGAACTATAGTGTGTCAGCAAAGACCTTCCCTTTCCGTTGACAGAATGCATTTGCATTTCTTTTCAGCTACAGTAACTCAGCAAGGGGTTGTCTGTTCTCTGACCTTGCAGCTCACATGGGCTGCGTCGACTGTTTAACCATAATTGCTTGCATACCATATTACACCATACTTCTTCTTGACTTTGCATTTGCATCCTCTGGCACCCCTGGTTGCATATGTATATCCCTCTGTGACTTCACCCTGCTTTTTACAGTACATACACTGTCTTATAACGGAGGACTTTTTCAGTGCGGCATTACAGAGGTGATGCTGAGTCTCCTGTTGTTTGCCCAGGTTGGCTGGCCCTGACCCCCCGCTACCTCTACATCTTTGTTTCACGGCTGACAGAAGGAGTGCCAGATCGGGTGATTTATGACCAGCAGCTGCTCCTGCAGAACCATGACCCACGCAGCTGGGTGTCAGATGTGGTCTCCCTGTAAGCAGAAACTTATCTGGCAACCCCAACATCAGTCGAAAGGGCTGGACAGAGAGAGAGAGGAGAAGGGAGGGGAGGGCAGGGGAGGGGAGGGGGGCAGGGACCGGAGAAGAGCAACTTGTGGAAAAGATGGAGTGGCAGATCGAAGGGAGAAAAAAGAAAAAAAAGAGGAATGAGAGGAAGCAGATGAGAGAGAGAAAGAGAGAGCACACAGAGTGAGCGAGCATGGAGAAATACAGCTGAAGAGAAAAAAATATTAAAGTGTACTGATTTAGTTCAAGCTTGAAAGGTGTGGAGGAGACACATCGGGTCCTGACACACAGAGAGAGAGAGAGAGAGAGAGAGAGAGAGAGAGAGAGAGAGAGATAGGTAGAGAGAGAGTGAAGAAGAAGAAAAAAAAGCGAGACATGTGGTTTCAAGACAATTGATTTGAATGCACCGGCTAAGCTCTGCATTGATTTCTGCTGCTGGTGTGGAGAAAGCAAAATGTTTGTATTATTTCATAAGCCAATTAGCTGCAAGGAGACTCCTCTCTCCCTGTGTGCCTATTGACCCACAGTCTGTGGCCACAGCTTTATTGTCTGGGGGGGTACGCTCTATAAAAGATCAATAAGAGGCGAGTGATTGGATTATGGGGGTAATCAATGCATTGTACTAATATATCACAAGTGATTACGGGGCACTGGCTAATAGGCGGACCTGAGAGAGCTGTAATGACATCAGACTCCCGCTGGCGGTCAGGAGGAAAAGTGTGCGTCTTTAAAAATGAAGTGTCGTGCCGTGGATGAAATTGTGCATGTGTATTTTTGTGTGCAGGTGCACTTCACATGCGTTTACACATCACTGTCTGTGTGTGTGTGTGTGTGTGTGTGTGTGTGTGTGTGTGTGTGTGTGTGTGTGTGTGTGTGTGTGTGTGTGTGTGTGTGTGTGTGTGTGTGTGTGTGTGTGTGTGTGTGTGTGTGTGTGTGTGTGTGTGTGTGTGTGTGTGTGTGTGTGTGTGTGTGTGTGTGTAAATTATGGGTTGATTTTGTCATGATTCTTCAAACAGCTGAAGAATAGTGCTACCAGATGGTGCGTGATAGCTTGCTTAGAAGGGGCCATCATCAGATTCCTGCTGTAACATGGTGACAGGGCTCTGTTCTGATGCTATAGGGCGCTCCGCAGCAGTAACGTATGTGGAGAAGTGCAAAGGGTGGTGGCTGTGTAAGCAATACGCCTTCCACAATCGTATATGTCCAAATTGTGTTTTTTTTTGTGTGTTTCTTCACACATTAGCATCTGCTTTTAAGAAATCAGTTTTTTAGTAAGATGAATATTGGAACGATTTTCTTTAAGATATTTTGTGTGAAGGAAAATTGCCAACAGATGTTTTTACACAACATCAACGGTTGAAATGATTTGGCTAATGATGCATAGGATCATCGAGAGATCCCATAACATCAAGTGGGATGTGTTATGCACCATCAGTCAACTAATCACCCGTTTCAAATAGCATTTTGTTTTTAGACACCATTTTGTGTTTGTCCTGTAAAAAAAAACATGTTTGAGGAGAAAAAAAGCAGCTAATCATTCACTAAGAAAAAAAGACAAGTTTTTCTGTTTTGGTTTATTTCAGAGTTAGAAAAAGGAAAATGTTCACAACCATATAAAGCAGTTTTACTTAAGAATTTGAGATTAATCCATTTCGGAGACCGTTGCATTTTTCTTCACTATCCCCCCCCCCCCCCAAACATGTGGCCAAATTGTGAGAGCTTGTGAAGGACCAAAAGCAAAAAAAAAAAAAAAAAAAAGCAGCCAGCTCGTGAAGTTGTCCATTGTCTGCTCGACTGAGAGGAGAAACGTGACTGGCAGGCTAATCTTGTTAAACACTCAGCGCCAGAATGCCAGAAAGTAATGATGTAATGATAATGATGAACCTTTTCACAAGTAATTATCTGTGTTTATCAACACGTGTCGGCCCATTTACGATGTAATTGAGTGAGTGATGCCCACAAATCTCGTCAACGCTTTTTTAATCATTTATCTGATTTGCCAATTGAATGGAAAGCTGCAAGTCTCGCTGGTATCTATAGTGTGATATGCATTGCATTCGCCCACCACATACTGATGCTGTGTAAGTGAGTGTAGTGCTTTTGTACACGGTTCTTCTGTCCACCATTTTACACCCCTAAAGACCAGCACAAGTCACGTGAAATGAGATGCGGTTTAACACCTTAAATCCCTTTTTTGAAGGTGTCTTTTGTTTGGTTTCTTCTTAGCTGCTTTGTCCCCATGTCTCCTGCTCAAACACAAGGCAGAGACGTCATCTGGGCCTGGAGACTCGCACAGGGGAGCTTTGGTGAAGTTCCTGTTTGCTCAAGAGTTTAGGGAGGCTTTCATGTGACAAATTGTAAAAAAAAAGAAGAGCTATTATGGGATATAATGAGAAGAGATTTAAAATAGTGTGGGTGTATAGGCTACAAATGTGTTGTTTGAGTTTGGAGTTAGTGGGGAGTTCCATTTAAACTTGGCAGAAAGAGAGTGGCACACATTCCAAATTTGGCATTTATTTAATTATTATTTTGATTAAGTGTTATTTATTTATTTAGTTATTCATTTGTCGGTGTTTTAAAATTTAAATTTGTCGAGGGAATAAAAATTATTAATTTAATTTAGTTTACAGTTTTCAGTTGTATTGTAAAATATCTGATGTTTTGATGTATTTTAAATTATAACATGAAATGTCATAATATAGTCATGATGCCTTTTTAATTGTTAATCGTTAATTTATCCACTATGTCATTAATTACTTAATTATCTTTAATATAACCTCGGTAGGGTAGTATATAGAGGTATAAACCTCATTTACAATATTGGCATACATATTTTTTTAAAGCATTTATATATTTGTAACCACCAAAGGGAGGACATCTTTATTCACAGTGACACTGGTAAATGACATGCTGTGTGCGACATCAGATGTATGAGTTATCTGTATCTATATGCTAAACCCTTATTCTCTTCCACATGCCATGTACAGCCTGACAGGCCTTGATGCCTGTTTCTCACTGCTGTCAGTTTTTCCTGGGCTGTTTAAGTGTCCGTATAAAAGCTGCCCCGTCCCAGAGGGCTTGTCTTTTACCCGTCGGCTATGTCCAAAGCACTAATCACCGCACAAAGCTGAGGGAGCGCGGCATGTGCTTGTTAGCCCCCTCGTCCCAATCTTCCAGCCACCCCCCCCACCTCCCCCTTTGACATCCACGCTGGGCACTTAATTCCTCCCTATTATGTTCTTATGTTTCTATAGCCTCCTAATGAGACAAGAAAGGCTAGTATCAGGTTGTGTCCATTGATGCGACGGGACCCGGCGTGTGTTGAATGCGTGTGAATGCATGCGCTGGCTGCTCTGAGCCATCTGCCCATCACACAGGAACATGCCGTGTAATAACGGAATCATGAGCGTGGAGATCAGCAGCCCGGCGGGGAGCCTTGTATTCATGTCGCTTTAAAGGCAGCCATCCAACACTGATCGGACACGCCCAGCTCGTAGCCTCTCTGCTGCTTCATGTGCACCCCAACAAGCCCTCACGTTACCCACCCCACTCCTGATTCCATACTCCCATGAGGCACTAGGCCTCAGACTCCCATGTTGCCAGGGGTGACGTGGTCGTCAGGGTCAGAGGTGCTTGTTGGAGGTGAGCTTCAGACAGTGGGCCCATCTGATAGGACCATCTGGACGAGTGACCTGACATAATTAGTTATTAATTCTTCTGGAGGGAGAGGAGAGGAGAGGAGAGGAGAGGTGATGGTGGTTACACACAGCTAATGCTCTTATACTCACACACTGCTGCGGAGCTGTTAGCACCAGGGATGTAACAGATGTGACTTGAGTTCTACTGCCATGGAACCAACAACCTGAACTGTTTCTAAATTTGCTTTAAAGATTTTAAAAAATGTGCTATGGGCATCTTTCCGTTCATCAGAGAGGAGGCAGTGATAAGAAACATTTCCTCAACAGCAGGAGCATATGAAATAAAGCAGAACGCAATGCAGCCATAGTCAGCTACTGCAGAAGGCATGCCTGTGCGTTTTCCTATTCATGTGCTCAACACATGAACTGGAAAAATGTACGTAACGGAGAATTCTGATCGGTTCTGGTTTGCTACCTCTTTCTGTACGTGTCCTCTTGCCATCATTGTTGCCAACTACAGGGGAAGCCAACACACTCACTGGACTTTCAGAGTCTTTTTTCTTGTGGAGAGAAATGTAGGTATAAGTGAAGTATAAACGAAACCAAAAAGTGGATTCATAGAATAAATTGCAACTGCATGCACAAAAAAGAACAGTATGAGAGATTTTTCTTTCAAACTAAAAAAAATCCTATTGCTGTAACAGAGACACTTATCATCAGCATGTCTGTGATATCTTGGCTTTTGTATATTTGATCACTTCTCAATGTGTTTTTTTTCTCCATCTGTTGTTCAGCTCTTGTGTGAGGAGGATTGTGTAATGTGACCATCAAGGACTATAACCTAGTGGTACAGTGTCAGCAGCACTGGCCCCCCTCCCCACACTGCTGCTGCTGCTGCAGGGGAATCTCCTCATTGGCATGCAGGCGGTGACTTGGAGCCGTGGAGCACCGGCACCCTCTCTCAAGGGACCTCGCTTCTCTCGCTCTTTGCTTTCTCCTTCTTTCTCCTTGTCCTTCTCCTGTGCCACACACACACACACACACACACACACAGACAAACACACAGACACACACAACCTCACGCAGCTGTCACAATATCTGCCTGCCGCTAGTGCTTCAGAAGTGATCTTAGGAGGCAGAAGAGCCTGGTTGATGTGCCACTTTAGAAACAGAAGATTTTTCAAAACAGAGCGCCTGCGAGGCCTCTTGTGAGAGGTTGAATCAATCTTAAGATTTGTAAAAAAAAAAAAAAAAAAAGAGATTTGTGGCATGCATGCAGTAGGCTACGGTTGTCAATGCATCAGGGCATTATTCTTGCAGCTCCAACGGGAAATCATTTGATGAAATGTTATATATTTCCTGTGGACTTGTTGTGCTTACATACATCTCCCTAATGAATCTATTCCAAACAACATAATATGTCATGTGAAAAGCAGAATGGCACTGTCAGAATTCACACTGTTGTGATCTTCTTGGCAGATTACTTAGGTTGTTTACATGTAAGAGGGACTGAGTTGCAAACAAACAAACACAACTCCTTGGCATGAGTTTGGAGAGCGCAGAGTTGTTGGAACGAACAATGGCAGAGAGAGCCCAGGGAGAGAGACAGAGAAAGAGGATGAGAGGGAGAGAGAGAGAGGGAGAGAGAGGGAGGGAGAGAGAGGGAGAG
The DNA here is from genome assembly GCF_949987685.1 of Ammodytes marinus. Lineage (NCBI taxonomy): Eukaryota > Metazoa > Chordata > Actinopteri > Uranoscopiformes > Ammodytidae > Ammodytes > Ammodytes marinus. The sequence goes on along the minus strand of NC_137223.1, from coordinate 8,471,284 downwards.
GAGACATGGATCCCGTGTGGCTCTGTGGATTTGGCAGGAGTGAAAGCAGTGAGAAGAGCGCTGATAGCAGCCAGACTCAAGCTGTGGGCAAATCAAGCGTGAAATCAGGAACAAAGGGATTCACAGGATTGGAGGGCATTAGATTCACACTGTCTGAGCCCTAGTGCATGGTGGTTGTGTGTGTGTGTGTGTGTGTGTGTGTGTGTGTGTGTGTGTGTGTGTGTGTGTGTGTGTGTGTGTGTGTGTGTGTGTGTGTGTGTGTGTGTGTGTGTGTGTGTGTGTGTGTGTGTGTGTGTGTGTGTGTGTGTGTGTGTGTGTGTGTGTGTGTGTGTGTGTGTGTGTGTGTGTGCGACAGGGGCTCAGGATATTATACTTGTAGTCTTTTTTTAATAGCCTTATTGCTAAAAGGGATTAGTGAGTTTTAAATTAAGGTGGCTTTGATACGGTTTTGTCCAAATGATCATGCTTTTTTTGGTGGGATTTTTTTTTTAACTAAATTTGAAGAAAATACCAAAATTGCTGTAAAATAAGAGCAATTCTAGTTTGAAGTTTGTGGGATTTACTCCATGTGGCCAAAGGGTTTTGCTGGTTTTGATACTTATTGCTACTGCAGATTCATATGGTCCAATGGTTTTGCATTATCGACTAAAATGTAAAGTCAACCATCATACTCGAGAGATGTTTAGGTAAAACACCCACTGCAGTTGTGCATCCACCAATTGCTTTGTTATATTTTTGAGAACAAAGAAATATATATTTTGAGAATTAAATTACCAAACTATCAACAGTTGGTGACTTAGTTATCTATTGTCAACCGACTACAGAGTTCAATGCAAATGGCAATTGTCTCAATGCTGGGACAACATGCAGGTTGACCATATACCAGGACAGCATTGTTTACCAGATAGTTTTAAAGATAAAGATATACACTGAATCCAAAACAGGGCCATCCGATATTTTATGGGTGTTCATAAATTCGCACCAATACCAGTTACAACCGGAGACATGGGATGGGACTCCTGTAGGGAGCTTTGGAGTGTGTGTATTATGAGGTTGTGAGGATGGATGACAACAGAGTAGCCAAAAAGGTGTTTGAATGTGACATGCATAAAATTGGAGGATGGGCAAGTGAGGTGTATGATTTATTTGTGGGTCTGGGTTGTTGGGGTGTTTTTACGGACAAAGTTTAAATGGATGGATTTAAATGAAAATATCCAAATATATCATAAAAATATCATCAATATACCAGGAGTGAAGTAATTATGTTAAAATATATAAGTGCTGGCCTGATTTAAACCGTATATAATTGGCAGGATATTTTCAAGGCAGCATTCCCAACTCAAGTGCTGTGACACAGAGACCAACCTTATTTCCTCTCCGCTTTTGCAGCATGACCTTATAGTCTCCCGGCTCGGCCAATCAGATCGACCGGCTGACCTCAATATCCTGTTCCACCCAATCAGAACATCTAAATCTGCCCTGGTGCAGTGAGGTCTGCAGCAGAGGTGTCACTAAAACGCTCCGGTTGAATGATTTTTCCCAGGTTTTGTCCTTGGTTCGACTCATTTGGCAGGTAAAAAAAAACATGAGAGTTTTACTGTCGTGTTGGGTGTTGGGGAATGTATTTTAAGGCACAGTAGGATGTTTGCATGGTTTCACATACATACACACACACACACACACGCACACACACACACACACACACACACACACACACACACACACACACACACACACACACACACACACACACACACACACACACACACACACACACACACACACACACACACATTTCAAAGCAGGAGGGGGAATTAAACAATTATAAGGGGTCATAAAGAATACCCCACCAACAGAAAACATGTTGAAACATTTTTCCTCCGCGCTGGTGTGAAGCTGCTTCATAAGGATGACTGTCTCCACTAAGCGCCAGGTTGAATTATGGAGGCACTAGCAGGGGGAACCCTTTAATTGATGTATGAATATGCAATTGTGCCTCTATCCCGGGTCTGAAATCAATCACGCAGACATTGAGGGGGCCTGTTCTGAACCTCACCACCTGCACACTGGCACGATGTGTGTGTGTGTATGTGTTTGTGTGTGTGTGTGTGTGTGTGTGTGTGTGTGTGTGTGTGTGTGTGTGTGTGTGTGTGTGTGTGTGTGTGTGGTTAAGAACCATTTCTCTTTTCTTGCTGTAGTTGTGTAACCCCGGGATCTTGCTCCTGCGGTTCTTCGGTTTACCTCCGAGTGCGAGCCAACCGCCTATCACAGCCAGCATCGTTATCTCCTAATGCTACTTGAACGCCTCGCGGTGTAAACAAAGTTGATTCACACAGGCTTTTTATTCGCAGTAGCATGCTAGTTGAAATGAACTGCAAATGCTTATATTTTCCAGCGCCGTGGTCCATGATGAGGAAATACTGGGACTAACATTACACATCTGTGACATCATAAGAACTTAGTTTTATTCCTGATTGTATTTTTTCTTGTCCTCACTTCATGCTGTTCTCCACTGTCTTCCTAAATCAAGTCAGTTTTTACTATTTGACATTGATGGAAAATCATTATAAAACACAAGTACTGTACTTCCTCAGCAGCACTTATATATTACTTACTTACTATATATTATGATATATCATTGAAATAAATTATGATATATAAAGTGTACATTTTACTGGCAATACTTTTACTTGAGTAACATTTTTAATGCCGGAATATCATTGAATGGATTATTTTCTTATTAGTGATATAATACTTCAGTATAGGATGAGAGTGCTTCTTGAACCTCTGTTATTGCTTATGATTTTCCCCAAAAAAATCTGTTTTAAAAACTTATATTTTCCCCTCTGAGGCTCTATAATGGCCCGTTTCTTTCTATACAACTAAGGTGGAGCAACAAGAATCTTGGGTGGAGGAGGAGGGTTGGGAGGTGTAAGTATGAAAGTGTGCAAAGTCTGGGCAAAAGGCCCAGTGTTTGGCTGCATTTGTAGCCGACTCTACATGTGAAAGCCTTCAGGGCACATCAGGCAAAAGCACTAGTGTTTAGACAGAGGAAAAAAAAACTGTCTTTTATTATTGAAGTATCTCAGCAATACACACACACCTAGACCTTGGTGATGTCAACAGCAGAGCAGTGTAGTTTTACCTCCTGGAATGACAGCAGCACTGATCTCTGGCAGACCATCAGATGCTCACGTCAGCAGTGACTGATGGGAGCTTTGCATCCAGGGCCCAGACTGTGTCCAGGTCCCTCTCAGCTCAGACAGCCAGGCAGTAAGGCAGACAGGCCAGTTCTGATCTACATGTGAATAACTTACATATATTAAAATACATGGCAGAGAAATTGCCTCTGAGCAAAAAGGTCAGAGCGGCTAAACGTGCGAGTTCAACTGCTCCAAACAACAGGAACGTGCTGCTGCAAGTCTTTTTTTTGTTTTTTTAACAACGTGACATCGGCACTCATGCGAGTAGTTTGCTGTTGTAATGACTTGTATGTGGATTTTGCCTAAGATGTTAGTAATAATGGCCTCTTAAAATGTACTTGTCGGTTACATCTAAAAGTCAAACTATGAGGCTTTAAGAAATCCTATTTTATTTTAATTTTTTTTTTACAAATCTCAATGAAAAGACCAAAACCAATAACAAATTGGTTGAAGTACCTAACAACTATTGTCATCGACCCCAATTTTTCTCCAAAAACTATTAAAAAGGCATCAATGAGCCACTTCATTGCAGACTTGTTCCTCCATTACGGTGAACTTGGCCATTGTGGTTTGAGTCGATCCCAAAATACATCATCCTGTTGCTGTAAATACTAAGTAGTGCACCCAAATGTGTATAAAACCGCAACTGGAAATAGTCCCCAGCAGAACACATTACGCATTCTTAGTTGATTTAGTTTGCTTCAAACAACTACAGTGCTTTGCTGTTTTCAGGAGATTTTGTAGCTTTATCTACTAACATGGATGTACGTCTTTTGCGATATAAGTTTTGGTTTTGTCACAGTGTTGTCAATTTTTTTTCTATACTTTGCTGACAATAATAATAATAAAGTATGACTCCAGATGTATGCGTTAAAATGTTCACACTTGCTAACACACTATGTTAACGTTTCTAGTGTTTTTTTTTTACTTGCATAAACATACAACCACCAACTTTTTAAGTTCTGCCATGTATTCTATTTTTTCTTAATCTTTAAATGTCAAGTTATATTTTTTAATGTTTGATAAAACTGCCCTAGTAGTTCATAATAGATACAAACTTCTACTGCTAGTCAAAAATTGCATTTGCAGAATTTTTCTGAGGTAGCAACTTTATGTGTGCGTTAATCATTCAAAGCCATTTTTGACCGGTCAAGGTCTCACGACAAAAAAAATCAACAAGAGACAAAAAAAGTTATTTGTTTGCAACTGTATTCAGATTTTAAGACTTTTTCAAAACCAATTAATAAATAATCTTGTCACCTCTTGTCCAAAAGTTCATTGTGTGATGATATTTACATCATAAATTAAATAAGAAACAAAAGACATTGTATCAAGTACTTTAACCCCGTTGAGGCTGTCATGACAAAAAAAAACAAAAAAAGCAATTGTTTTCTTTGAGAACAATTGCATGTGCAGTGGGATTTAAGGATTCCAAAGCATACTCTACATATGCTAATAAGTTGGGTGAAGCCTAACTGAGGTAAAAACAGGAAAGACTATACTCTGATATGTAAACAATATCATTGCAGCCACAACTGTAAGTCAATACATACAATGCCAGTATTTAGAGGGCATGGAGAGATAACAAAATGTGTTGTGTTTGTATTCTCACTGCGCTCTAAGTGAGGGCATTTCACATATACATTAAAACAGTTTCAAGTTGACCTGCATGTTTTACACTTTGAGATATCAGAGGGCATTTTTATTCTTTCTGTTTTACCACTTCATTCATTTTCTTCTTCTTCTTCTTCTAATGTTGGTGCATTCCAAACACCAAAAAACTCATTTTAAGCGACCAGTAAAGATTCTACTTAGACAAATAAAAATAATGACACGTACAGATAACAGCCAACTGACAAATAAATACCAGGAAACATTGACATCTTACAATAGCGAAACGCTTTCCCTTTTCCCATGTGTCAAACATTATGCTCGGTGCGATGGTAGTTTTCAGGTGAGGGGGGGCAATGGAACAACACATTTTTTTCTTTTACTGCCTTTGGAAATCATGTCCAGGACAGATTAACTCACACAGCCAATGGTGCGTGAGACACTTGGAACAGAAACTCTGGTTTGATGTTTAACCAGACTTAGAACTTAGGGTCGCTTTTAGCAGGGAGGAAAATTCACTTCGCCGCCGTTAAAATAACACTATATTACTATGTAATGGAGCAAACTTTCGCGCTGTGAAGCAGCATATACCAGACGTCAGCACAGGTACCTTTTAATTATTTTCTTGTTTTAATTGTCCCGATGTTTGTATCAAGCACTTGGTCAGTGTTTGCATGTGCATTAAGCTGCACCTTACTGTAACATCCTCCTATGAGACCTGTCAATCATCAGCTCCCGTTGGTGATGATAACCGAGGTGGCCTTGTGTCCCTGCATCTGCTCCGCCTGCATCCTGACATGGGACGCCACGTCGTACTGGACCCCCGCGCAGGCCAGGCCCGAATAACTGCGCAGGTTCTCGGCAGGTTCGTACAGGTGCTCCAGGGAGTAGCCAGTCAAAGCGTAGGCCGCTTGCCTGTCCAGGGGCTGCCTCTCCTGGGCCGCGTAGAGCAGTGGGCTCCCCTGGGGCCTCTGAGGTTGGGGTTGGTGGTGGGGGGAGGACAGGTCCGTCTGCATGTAGTCTTTGGCCAGAGAGTGGCCCGAGCTGGGGCTGCTGAGGCGGGACAGAGACGCGGGGCTGGTGGTGTTCTCGTCGTTGTCGTGCGGTCCGAGCACTTTGTCGCGGTGGTGGTGGAGGCGTTCGGAGGGGAGGTCCATGCTGGGGGCGCCCGGGTTGCGGCACACCACGCTGGGCATGGTGAGCTGGGAGTGGTGGGGCTGTGTGGAGGTGTAGCACGAGGGGCTGTGAGCTTTGGCCAGGCCCGAGACATCCAGCAGCGGCCCTGGTTTGTGCTGGTGCAGACGGCTCTCCTCCTCCTTGATCATCTGCTGCGTGGCCCGGATCAGGGTCTCCATCTTGCTGGGCTCCCGAGGGGTCGCCCGGAAGTGCTCCCCGTGGTAACGCTCGCCCGAATCGCTGGAGCCGCCCCCATCAGGTGAACTCACCACGCTGTCTTCATCCCAGTGTCCCCGGCCTGTAGGAGAGAGAGTTCAATGGACACGTTTAAGAAAAGAAACAGTAAAATCAATGAATTACATTGTGTTAATGAGTAATTTCTGTTTGCATTCACAAAGTGTCCGTAAACAAACTCAGAACAGGATCCGTATCTCATATGTCTTCATATTTTTCTTTTTTCAGTTCCAGTTGCTAGAACCAGTGAATTGCCAGTGTGTAAAGCTTGAAATTATGCTTTAAATGCACACAGAATCATGGGTCTGTTAAGACTGAACATCTTGGCAGAAGCACAGTTGGGGGGGGGGGGGGGGGTTGATGATTCCCCGTTTGAGGATGTGAAATGTGAAATAACTTGGCTTTGGATTGCAGGCAATTTTTGAAAAACAGATGGTAGCAATCGGCACACTGGCAAGGGACGGCGTAAACAACTTAGCATGTCCCATAATAACATTTGGAAAACGGCTACCAGGAAGAAACCCGGCCAGAGCTATTTCTCAGAGAGACAGACAGATGGTTGCGGTCGCTCAACCTCCTTATAACACCTCACCGTGAATGGCTCCGTGGTAGGATGTGATTTCATAGGGCTCGCTGTTCTCCGCCGAAGCTTTGGGCAGCGAGAGCACGGAGCGTGTGGCGTCCCACCACATCTCTCTGCCCGACTGCGGCGTGCCTAAGAAGTAGCGTCCGCTCTGGCATCGCACGCGGTCACAGGTGTTGGTGTGTGGATGTGTCTGGGCGTGGGCCAGGTCCTCTTCTGATAGGCCCAGGCCGTAGCACAGGGAGCCAGAGTCCGGATACAGTCGGTAGGCACAAGACGCCTCGGCCGCCTCACTGGGGTCCAACAGCTGAGGAGACGCAGAGTCTGTCAGAGGACTCCCTCCCCATTGGCTGTCCTGGTCCGACTCGGAGCGCTCTGGGTTGAAAGCTGAAAACTGCTGAAGGAAACCAGAAAGAAATCACAGTTCAGAGAGTTTGTGAATGACCGTATAAGAACTAAGCCAGCAAAATGAGTCTCCTTTCTTGATGTGTTCTTTTTTTAAATGTATCTTTTACCTGTGGGTAGGGTGATACCCTGGCTTTGGCCTTGGTCTGGGTCGGTCTCAACTTTGTGCTCTTCCTGTCTTCACTGTGGTTGTCAGCGTAGGGGAAGGCGGGCTTGGTGGGGCTCATTTGGTCCAAGGAAAGCTGCATTCCTTTATATTCAGTATCCCTTTTGTAAAAAGAAAATGGAATAAATAAATACATAAATTTGTCCAAAACTTTGGTTTATTACACCTGAATAACTAATTACATTATTAATCATCAGCCTCAGTTGAAGTTTGTGTTTGGTTGTAATTAGCTAATCATAGCCTTCTCACTCACTAAACACAGATGGTGGCACTGGCAAATATTATACATGTTAGCATTGGCATCGTTGTCATGCTGACATTAGCCCTAAGTATAACCTCATAGCCCACTAGACTCACTGTAAATTCTTAGTTTTGTTTAAACATGCACACATCTGAACTTCCCTTTGGTTCAAATTATTTTAAGCATGGCCTGCTGTGGGCCACTGAGAAACTTCATGTTAATGTCAATGGTTGAGTGCCTTGCTCAAAGACACTTTGATTGTTTCTGCGGGAGGGCGTAGTGTTACTTGTTCAACTTTCCCAACCAATTCAGAGCTTCTCTAACCTTTAGGATTGCATCCCCCCCTTAAAGCTCAGGCCACTTCTTTCTTTCGTATACAGTCTTGGTGTACCACGTGACATAACAAGTAATTAGTCTGCAGCAGACATCTTGGCCAATATTGAACATAGATAGCGACACAGACTTGATTTACAAACACACTTTTTTTATGCAATGAATGATGTGAGATCTACGAGGAGGGAAAACATTTAAGATAAGTTCAAGAGATTAAGCTCTCCCACTTCTGAGAAAAATAACAGACACCAAGAAGGAAGTTAATCATTCTTTACTGCCGTGCAACCATGCATTGTCAGAACCCAGCCGGAGAGAAGAAACCTATAAGGGTGCACACACATTATGACTGCACCGATCCTCCCAAGCAAACATCTTATGATATATTTTTTTAACTTTCTATAAGTGCATGGCGCTTTTGCAACATCTGTGACATTTTAACCCACTGTCCCGCGGCTGAACTCAACCCAAGTGTCACTGTCGAGGGAGTGAAAAGGCTCCTGTGTCAAGTGTTGGGCAAACATGAGCCTATTCTTAACTTATCACATCAACAGTATGTAATAGCAGCTGCCTGGCATTTTAAACCCCATGGCCCATCCCTGACCCCGCACAGCCAGCCCCCTTTTTAATATGACTCTAAACATGACCCATTCTTTATGTACAACACCTTGGGGGGAAAGGCAGTGTTTGGATAGCCAGTGCACAGTGAGAGTGTTATTTGCTCTAGCAGGTATAGTTGCGGTGGCTGCTTCTGCATCCTATCTGTGCCCTGGCTGACTTGTGTCTGAGCCAATAATGTTGGGCCTTTGTGCAAACTCAGCTGTGTTAGCCGAATTCCACCTCAGGGTCAATGTCAGTGCACCTCATGTCTGAAATACGCCACCCGCCAACCTCCAAACATAATTTATTAATGGATTCTTGTTGGGGGTAAAATGCTGCTGGGGCAAGGTGATTGAAATGCTGTTTTTTTTTGTTTTGTTTTTAATGTAGTTGGTCTTTATGTTTTGTATTTTGTGCGATTGCCGCTACTAGCTTTTTTTTTTTTTTTTTTTATCTTGGTAGCTACTCGTGTGTAAGAGCTAATTATGTGTTTGGAAAATTCACTGTCATTTTAATGCAGTTACTTTGTTTTTCTCCTTACTGCATTGACGAAATCGATACCTGGAGTGCAGCTATATGCATGCATGCACGTACAGAGCCTCACACAAACACTGCAGTACACACAGAGAAGGACACACACACACACACACACAAAAGCGACATGTGGATCAACCCAACTTAACAAGGAAAAATCCAACATGTGCTACCGCTATGAGATGGCTATTGATTCCTAGTTCACCGTTTGATTGATTTTGCTTTTCCTTGGACTGCCGATCGATGGTGACAGTAGAGGTTTTTTGATGGGGTTGAACCCTGGTGTTTGTCTTGCCGTCTCAAAGGGCCTTAGTGTGCTTTGTGTTCTCATAACACACAGAACTGCCTGAGCTCACGCAGACGCACTATTTGGTGGATTTGTGCGGAGAAGGGGCTACACAAGGATAAAGAGAAGGATTTCTCCAATAGACAAAAGACCCATCGTATCACAGAGTGGGGCTTGGAGCATGGATCATAGGGAGTGTATGATGTGATTTTACTTAATCTAGTTAAATATTCCTTTGCTGTACCCTCTGCAAACACCATTATAAAAGCAGCTGCGTTAGGCCCTGTATAGCCACCTTCAAAACCTTGTGTTACTGTTTATGTAGCTGTACTTTTAGGGATTTCAATTCAAAATGCAATCAATGTAACAACTTTAAAGGTGCACTATGTCATTTTGGGTGTGTCAGTGAAATGTCTAAATGGCTAACGTATATTTGTGTAACTGAATGAACAAACTTTCCTATTGGAAATTTGATCCCTTGAACACTGTTAGAAGTTAGAAAGCTTCCTGAGAAGTTACTGTTTCACTACTGTTGTTTACCGCATGGACCCACAGTTTGGTTCACAGACATATTCTTGTCTTATTCATGTGGTACCAGGTGTCTCAAAATAATTAAGTTTTGATTCATGATGATATAATTAATTATTCAATGCTAAGAGTTACATGTAGAGAAACTATGTTTTGTAAACTAACTGCAGGCTCTACAAATAAACAAATCCGCCTCCACCGAAACTGTATAGTGCACCTTTAATATTTGAAATGCGTGATTCATAATACGAATAAATATGTTTCCAGCCAAATTATATACAGGGAAACATTTTCCACATCTTAAAAAAGTATTAGGATTATGACAAAAATAATAGTTTCTCTCAGATTTTTTTAGAATATAAACATTGCGCGTAGACTCACGTGAGGACGTAGTTGACGCTGACTATACAGTGGGGTCTTGAGGAGCGGCTGTTGTGGACGATTGTGGCGTAGCTCTGGACCCAGACCCAGCCACCTTGCTTGGCCAGGAAACGATAATACTTAGTGGTGACTTGGCCTTTCACCAGCACTGGCGGAGAGATAAAAAGAATCAGACAGAAGACAGAGATTAACGTAATTAACGGCGTGCGTGTTTGTCTAAGTGTGAGTGATTGCCTGCACGTGGTGGCTGGCTGTGGCATTTTTTTTTAAAGTTTTTGCTTGAGCAGTTTAGTCTGACAAAAGAAAGGTCAGCGAGACCTGTTGTAAAAAAAAAAAAAAAAAGCACAATGGCAGCATTGGCTTGTTGTGACTCACAGAGGTGGTGCGCACAGCGGAGGTGGAACATGTCACAGCTGTGGACGTGATGGTACAGGGTTTTCTCGATCAGGTCCTGGGGTTCGTAACCTGTCAGCTCAGCCACCCTGGAGAGGGAATTCAGTAAGTTGTGTTAAAAATGTGCAGAGTGACCCGGGGGGTGTTTTTATATGTGTCCGTACTGCTTGTGTTTTACAGGCGACAATTTAAAACTGCAGGAGTATGACGACGAGATGTTTTAAAGGTGGAGTCGGCGATCCTGGCCAAAAACACTTGTTGTCAAAAACGCTTGTTGTCAAAATCACTTTTTGTCACAATCAGTGAAGATCTCCTCACGATACGCAACTTGTACGTACTGTGTGTGTGGGCTGAAAATAGTCCAGTGTTGATACACTGCCTAGGCTCTGTAAACTGGTTTGTAAACATAGGGTATGTAAACAAAGGTGGGCCCACTGTAGCTACCAACATACCTGTTTACAGAGCCTAGGCTATGTATTAACACTGAATTTCTTTTCAGCATATAGCTGATATTGAAGAGATACTCCCTGATTTAGCCAAAAAGTGATTTTGACAACAAGCCTTCTCCAAAATGTCTGACTCCACTTTTCCATGAAAATATAATTTACACAAAAAAAATAAAGACAACAAAGAAGAGTGAATTAGAAAGAAACTCTGAAAAAAAACAAGAAAACGTGAAAAAAATGAAATACAGTGCAATGAATAATTCTGCTGCAAATCAATCTGGTTGTGTTACCTGGAGTCCAGGAAGATGAGCTTCATGTCCAGGCTAGCTCTGAACATGAACATGTTACTGTGCAGCTTGATCTCTGTCACAGCGCTCGGCGGGAGGGAGTGACCCACAGCCACTAGACCCACGTTCTGATAGCAGCCCTCAAACGGAGACATGTCCAGACTGTACTGGCGGATCTTCAGGTAGCCACTGCAGTGGATGACCTGGGGTGGAGAAGATAGAGGCATCAGGAAGATAATAAATATTTGATTTATTTTTTTTATTTCACCTTTACTTAAACAGGCAGGTCATTATTAAGAACGAGTTCTTATTTACAATGGTGACCTGACAAGTCACTAAAGCCACTTAATACATCTTTGATCATCATCTTAAAACATCTTAGCTTACATATTAGAAGCTAAGATGAGAATGAAATGTAATTGAGGAAATCCTGAAATGTCCCCATTCTAAAGAAGGTGTAATTAATTTGCTTAGCAATTGAGAGGCATCCTGCATAATTAATATGCTACCACTGACCAGAACTAGAATTATTATTGAAATACAATGTAATACAAATATAAAAGGATGTTAAAATTCCTACTATATTCTAAAGTCCTCATGGCATCTTGAAATAGGGAATTCTTCATCTGATTTTCTTAAATGAAAACGAAAACATTCTCTATGAAGAGCAGGGAAATCCATTTGAATATTGGTTTCCCAATTCAATTATGATTAAATATTAATTTATGGCATTTAATTATTTTGTAAATGAAGTAAATAGTTCATTAATTATCATAAGTCCATGACAAACTCCCATTGCCTACCTTGTATCCACCGCTGGTAAGGCCTGCGTTTCTTTTTGCCAGCACACATTTCATCCGGAGAAAGAAAGAGCGTTCCATTTCATATTCTACAGGAGAAATTTCAACAACGAAAAAAATCTTCAGTTAAAAAAAAAAGAGTTCCACCCAAGGATATCACTATAAAGTGGGCCAAGTGTCTGCGTATTCAAATAAAGCAATCTCCATACCACCACTAGGCTATATGACTGAGCCTTTACACGGGCCTGTTTTAAACACGAACGCGTTTTAATAATAATATGTGCTGAAAACAAAAATAATGCATTATGTGCGTAACGTTAAACAAAGAATACATGGAAAAAATCCTGCATTATAACGAACTCTATATGCATCCGTCGACCATTTCATATAGCCTATCGACACACATCTGTTGCATTTTCTAAATAACCAAATGCTGATTCTAGACACGTCGCGTTGGCCTATTTGCGCGCCGTTAAGCTAAGCCGTGAAGAGAGGAAATGTATTTATTTATTTTACCTTGGACGAAATGTGAGTGATAGGGCTGATGTGGCGTCAGGACAGCTGTCATCTCGTCGTGGTCGGCAGGGTGGACATATTCATAAATACTGTTCCCAGTCAACTCTACCTGTTGAGAATAACTCAGGTAAACAACATGCAAGGATTGCTTTACGCACGAGCCATAGCCTATATTTTTTATATTTGTCAAAAGCCCTGTTAATATTTTTTAAATAATAGGTGAACAAAACAAGACAAATGTAATAGTATACAAACGGACCTGAGATAGTCCTAAATGGACTGACGCTGTCTCTGATATGTACATTATTTTCCCATCTGGAGCCACGACGAAGATAAATCCGTCCAGCGTCTGCGAAAGAAACGATAGGCCAGTTATGGGCAATAGGCCTAGCAATTTCCTCAAAAGATTGTATACCGTGGAACGAACAGAAGAAGCCAGGCCTATATCTTAACAGTTGATTGTGCTAGTGATGAGAACGTGTTGATATGTCATGGCACACGCAATACCTGCAGCAGATGAGATCCCAGCTCTCGTCCAACATTCTCCAAAGATCTTCGACTTGTGTGACCCCAAGCTTCACCCAGACCTGGAGAGATTGAGAGAAGAATGCTGTTTGGCTGCTGTGGCAAAATGGAGAGGGTGTGTTGTGTTTTTATAACAATACTTATTATTATTTATATATTTTTTTTTATATAAATATTTGGTTTTATAAATCTACATTATTATTAGCCTAAAGTTATTAGCCTATAATGAAGAAGGCAAGACTCTCGCACACACGCGTATACACACACTGGAGCGCGAGGTGTGCCTGTTTAGGCCTCTTTAACGATGAAGCATTTACAGTGTCCTCCCCCGTCTGTCTGTCACATGTTGCACAGCCTGCAAACATGGAACCTGCAGCAATCTGCTGGTGTTTACGAGGTGCAATGGCGACGTGCCTCTCATACCAACCGCGACGAAGACTTTCAAACCGGAGGGATGACATAACTGAAATGGCACGGGCATGTTTACATTGATACCGATGCTACAGGAAACATTTGATATTATTATAAATATTATCATTGGGCCTATTATTATTTTTATTATTATTATTATAACAAATGACAAACATTTGAATGCCTCCCTAAATTGGTCTAAAAATATGTCCATCTTTTACATTATTTTGTCCAAATAATTTCCACATCATTTTCTTCTTCTCCAGCCTGCAGTGGAACAAAGCAATAGCTAGTGTTGCTCATTGAAATGCATTTGGTTTCATCAGAAATCTCATGGAGCTCGGGTATCATCAATAAATTAGGCGTTCGTCTCCCCTGCTGTAAATGAAAATGAAAACAGGTCTCCGCTGTCGGACATATCACCACCAGCAGATGAGAGGGTGTAGAATAAGGAGCTATAAGCAGAAAGAGTATTTTTTCGGCGGAGGGATACATAGCAATACAAATAGCAACTAAACGCTTACATTGTTTATGCTATATCCTATACCCATAGGCCTTTTTTTTAAATATATTTTTCATTCTTTTATAATTTTACGTTAAATGGGCCAAGTATTACGAGATGCATATAAATGTGTGTTGCAATATATTGAATGAAAAAAAAACGCGAGCTGATGATGGTACATCGTTAATAGCATTTTTCTTACACAAGAGATGATGCCTTACATGAATATAAGGCTGTGTGTGTGTGTGTGTGTGTGTGTGTGTGTGTGTGTGTGTGTGTGTGTGTGTGTGTGTGTGTGTGTGTGTGTGTGTGTGTGTGTGTGTGTGTGTGTGTGTGTGTGTGTGTGTGTGTGTGTGTGTGTGTCTGCCTCATGTTCATGGCTCCTGGTGATTAGAAGCCTTGCAGGGCCCTTTTTTTTTAGTTTTTCTAATTGGTACGTCTTGTTCTCAGTCACGCAGCCAAAGGAAGCCCGCAGAGACAAACTGTATAAAAAAAGATGCTGCCAGACTGTCTCCTTTAGACGCACCAAATTAAAAAAGGAGAATAATCCATTTGTAAAGACTCCCTGTAGATCAACGAGAACATGGCTTTATTATTGTGACAATTTGGTGTGGCTAAAAAGCGGGTCTGTGATCCGTCCATGCGGATATATAGGCTATGAATAGTATTTTACTTACACGTTATTTTATTTTCCATCACTAATGTGGGCTATGTTAGAACCGAAGGGATTTTTGATATTATTACTTTAGTGTTATTCTTTTTTTGTATGCCTACCAATCTGCAGAATAACACGCCTCAGCCAAAACAACTAAAACAATTTGATTCGTGAAATAAGGTTTTTCTATCGGCCTAGTTATTTAGCTTTTTTATTCCTCATAGTGCTTGTTTTTTTCCCTTGTTATTTAATGCATTTGCTTTTTATTTTTCGTCATACTACGTGACCTTGACGTTATGCAGGTAGGCCTAAGTTGATACAATAATGTATATGTTTTAAGAGATAACATTTTTGTTAAATAAATGATATCGTTGTTGGCTATCCTCTCTAATTTGGGCTCCATGGGGCAAAAAAAAAAAGAACTTGTAAACGGTGTGTTTTTAAATAGGCCAATCCCTCTCACCCTGGGGGAAAACGATTCTCATCTTCAGGTAACTCGTTGTCAGTCTTATGATGGAGGCCTTGTCCAGCTGAGAGGTTATGGCCGACGGCAAAGGCAACATCTTTGCCAGTTCGTAAAATTCACTGTTCTCCTTTTCCCGTCTAGTCCTTGCGGCCGTTTTGGATTTCTCCTTCATCTCGGCGCCTTTTTCACTGTATCCTCCTTCCGGTGCTCATTCAATTCAACAGCTCGACAAATTCCTCACCGTTTTGCCTCGTTTTCATTGTAGATTTCTTATCAATTCTATCAGGAAAAAAGCTGGAGTTTTTAATACAAATAGTTTTGATCCAAAAGAGTCAGTGGATATCCCTGGGAACTCCTGATGGCGTTTGTTCAGTTATATTTCAGCTGGTTGGACTGGTCAAACCTCCAAGGTGCTGCCGCGGGATTTCATCCATGACCTGAAAAACACGAACAACAATTTAAAAAAAAAATGTCCAGCAGAAAAAAAAACAAGAGTGCGTTTTGATCTGCCCACGTTTACGCAAAAATAGCATATGATGTAATTGTCCCTCTGTGTTATTTTAATGCAGGCCTGCGCGTCAGATGGAGCCGAGTCTGGAGAATAAAAAAGAGAAACAAAAAAGAACCCTTCGGACTCATCTGCACAACAGTCAAAACAAAATAAAAAAAATGTAGTGAAGGAGGAAGCATAAATACATCAACAGCCACAAGTGGCCATCATATGGCTAACAACAATTTGGCTAAATCAACAACAAAAAAAAAATCAGTGCAATAACACAATATGCCACTGACACGTCCCTGCATATATCAGGGGGATTTCATTTTGTGAAGACATGAAGCATGTAGGCCTTTTGATATTGATATATGTTTGCCCTTATGTTGCTGCATGATTTTCCTTTTCTTTTTATAAAACTATCTCAGCCTAATGGGTAAAATAAAATGTCACGTTTGGTAAAGGCCACACTGCAAACATGTCGATCCTGGGTCATTTTAGCCACCTAGCCACGCATCCGCTTAATACGTAGCCTATAAGTATTCTTTAACAAGTCAAACTTCTGCCAACGAGATGAAATAATTCTGCATAGGCCTTTTTAATTTTTTTCATTTATGAATAATAAAACGAGGCGTCGTATTGCTGCAGTTGTATCGAGGAAATGTCGTTTGAGCCAACACTATTTCTGCAACGTGTGCAACTGCATTTGGAAAACAAAACTGATATAAACACACCACGCTGGCCGAATTCTTTTTTTTTTTCATTTAGAAAATACAACAATCCTAATATCCGGCACACGTTTACAAAATCGTTGAGACATGTGTATATTTGCAGTATTCCTACCCGCGCCGAGATTCATTGTAGACTATTTCCCTTACATCTGAATCGATCCTGTGGCCTTTCTGGCAGCCTGCTGGGAATTTCACCTGTCCTGATCCGGGTTCACCAGTCGTCCCAGTTAACTTTGAGTTTTCGGCTCCTCCTGGATTTCCACCTGGAAAGGCGAACGGACCGTGCACTGCATACACCTCTCCAAATTATAAGGACGCGCAACGAGTGGCATTCGTGCCCAACAAGCCTCCTCTCCTCAACTATCTCAATGTCCCTCTCTGGAGCCGCTCGGGACCCGCCCACCGTGCGCCAAATCTCGCTCTGATTGGCTGCTAGACACTAAAGTCATAACCTGATTGGACACTGAGCGTGGGCGTCGACTTTCTTGAGGCAAGGTATGCACGGTACTTGTGATCTTGTTGTGTTTTTCTCATTAGTGCGAAGATCATGGATCAAGCTGAAATAAGTGAATAAATGCGCGTAAAATAACACAACGAGAAGATGTCCTGCAGGTGACAGGCTCCATTAAACCTGCAGAGACCTTCAATTAGCTATTATTGTACTAGTGATAAATTATTAAAAACAGAACATATATAATTATATATGTATAAATATATAAAAAATCAGTCAGCTCCCTTTTCATATCATGTCAAATCAGAGTTTTCTATTCATATAAAATTGACTGGTGAAAAATAATCAGAGTGTTGGTTTACTAAGTGGAATTGCTCTTATTCCACATAGGATAACATACTGAATAAATCCTCCTCTTTGGCAATATATATTTATATACACATTTATGTACATAGGCCTACACTGACCATAATATTTTTTTTCAAATAGGTTTATATATAGGTAGAAAGTGCACGTTAAAGTGGCGTTTTTGTTTTGTACACAACACAAACATAAACACAGAACAGAGGAAGTGAAGTGAAGTGAAGTGAAATGAAAGGTGACACTGGAGAAAAAAATCTGTTAATGCTCTACTCATGCTGCTGCTGCTGTTGGTTGTTCAATAAAAACTGGCCTTACGTCCTCCCCCTCGCCACAACCGACCAGCATGGACCTGTTCACCTGTTTAAGTGCTCTCAACAAATGTTTCTCTTTTCATCCCATCTAGATTCAGTTTTACTTTGAGGAAATCTTTCATATAAATGCTTTGAAGTACTTGTTTTCTTTGTTTCTTTTTTTTTTTTTTTTACCTATTGGTTTATTTATTTATCATGGAAACGCGATTAAAACACAGGTCAACATGCGTGTTAGGCTTGGTTGTGGAGGCTTTGCATTTATCCATACATTCTAAATCTGACATTGAGATCCTGAAGGTATAGAATTTGCATGATATTTTAGCACACGGAAAACTGCTGATATTTCTAATTTTCCCTCTCTGCACATGTACCCTCTTCAAGTTAACCCGTTTCTTATTGAGCTATTTTGGAGCTGGAATTTTTTTATTTTTTTTATTCTCTAAGCCAAATGCAAATCAGTTCATAGGCTACACCCGGCTGTGGGAGCAGTGCGCCGCGTCCACATAGCTCATGCGATAGAGTTTGGTGTCCGTCAAACACGTTTATCTGAGGATTAATTTCCATGGTGTGAATCAGATGAGAGCGCCGCTGCGCATGTAGTTTTTTAATTAGCTAGCTGGCGTTCAGATGGAGGGGGAGGTTGGGAGGGGGGTGCTGGTTAGAGCAGCGGGCGCGGGGACGGGGGCGCGGACGCATGACGGTGAGCTCATTACGCACATAATTAGCCCTCAAATTGATGCTGCATCCAGACATAATTGGAGATTCTCCTACTGCCTGGGAACAGACATCTCCATGTCTCCTACCCCTCCGTGCGTGTGTGTGTGTGTGTAATGGCTTCTTCTAGACTCAAAATTAGCCCTTTCAAGGCTTTACCTTTATTTTATTTTTCTAATGTCTCGCAAGATTCTCATTCAAATAATAATTCCAATCAAGTTGTAGAGGTTAAAACAAGCTCAGGTCTATTCCACATCCCTTGCTGTAACCAATCGCTGGATATCATTCCTTTCCTATTTTGTGTTTTTTATTTTCATGTCAGAGGTCACCATGGTTTGTTCACCTCTAAGGCCCTTCTCCTGGCAAATGATTTGAATTCCACATTTGATTTTCCTTACGAAAAAAAGGGGATCAGCTCTGTTGGTCACACTTGGTGCTCTGAACCTTTTTTTTCAACTGTAAGTTAACAAAACATTGCCTACCAAGAAAAATAGTAATTTTTCATGGAGACTCATCAGCACCCACAGATTCCTGCTTACTGCAGCTCCCTATAATCGGTGTGTGTGTGTCCCCCTCCCCCCCCCCCCGCCACCCCCTCTGCGCTGACTGACAGCCTGTCCGGGGATTGGGAAATTCTAAGATTTACCCTGCCCGGACATCCTGTTAATGCCCCACCACAGGCCCTCGCTACGGGGGAGCTTGCCTTAACGTCCTCCCATCCCCTCCCTCCCTAGCACCACCACCACCAGAATCTCACTCGACTTTCCATTTTTATTGTGTTTTTTTCTTCTTCTTTACAAATCACCTTCTCTGTGGGAAGCCATGCCTGAAATACACCCCAGCATGGATAACAGGGGGATGGGAGAGGGCAGGTTAGTGAAGGTTATTTAGGGAACAGATTCAAGGAAGAAAAAATTATATGATAAATAGATGGATGGATGGATATATCATGGGTAGATGGATGGATGGATGGATGGATAGATAGATAGATGGATAGATAGATAGATTGCATTGAACTCCTATAACCTTGACGTGGTGCGTCATGTGTGATGTCATGAAGTTGGTGATGTCACTAACACTCCAGATAATAGTAAACGCCAGAAAGCAGAACGAAAAGCATGTTTCTTTATCATATCTTGTACTTGTGTCCCTCTTTCAAACTATACAAACTCATTGAGGATTGCATGCTCAACCCACAAAGTACAGAGGTCTGTAAGATCTTCTAAAGTTGTTTTTCATTTTCTTCAGGCCCCTATGGATGCAGACTGAGGAGACATCTCATGAGACAATCTTTCAGTGTCTGGAGTAGTTGTATTACTCCCCACGATCTATACACAGATTTTCTACGTCCAGGTACTTCCTCAAGCAGGTACTGTAAATTGTCATCAAGAACAGTCCCTGCCCTAAAGCACACAACAATAACATGAATGCTCAACAGAGGTTTGGGCTAGTTATGATGATAATAATAATAATGTATTGGATTTATATAGTGCTATTAATCACGCTCAAAGCGCTTTACAGGGTTCCAGGTTCCATTCATTCACACACATACCGGTGGTGGTAAACTATGAAAGTAGCCACAGCTGCCCTGCTATCTTGGTGATATTAAAGGAGAAGTAAGTGATAGGGTCCTTTTAGCTAACTTCATGTCAGTGACTGAAGTTAGCAGTCCCCTCCCTCGTCCCTACATCACCACCAGATGCAGGGCTGGACTGGGACAAAAAATCGGCCCTGACATTTTTGGCCATGGCAGCCCACCATGATTATTTATACGATATGCGGAGGCAGGGGCGGTGCACCAAATTCTGGGCCCCTATACAGGAAGTCCTGATGGGCCCTCTGAGAGGCGGTCTTACAATACAAACATGTAAAAGCTATGTTTGTCTATAGTCCAAAACGTATGAGTGACTGGTCCCTCTCTGAGCCAGATAACAACAGAATGTTTCTATTGATGAATAACCAAATCATTATGCGTACTTGAACACAACCCCTGGTCTAATGACTCTTAATAAACATGCACACACACAGTGTTTCTCACAGGAATTTGGGAGACTGTGTCGTGACCCTGGACCTTCTAGGGGGATCCGGGGGAATGCTCCCCCGGAAGATTTTCTTTTAAATGTTAAAGTAAAATTCATCAATCTGGTGCACTTTGAGGAGAAGTCAACTGTTTCCTATGTAAGCTATTTAGTACTATTTTCTGGAATAATTTATAGACACAGAATGACCAAAAAGCAGAAAGAAGAAATGTACATGTTTAAAAAATCCAGTCAGCTTCGGGTATTTTTTCCCTTCGTTTATATTTTTAATGGCCCAATATAGGCCCCTGATCTTCGTAGCCCCGAACAATGTTATTTAAAAAATAACAAAAATGTACTGACGAATGAAAGGCCCCTGATATCTGTTTTTCTCATTATCTTTTTTTTTGTGCAACCCCCCTCTGCCTTGGGCCCCCCCCCCAAGCCTGTCCACAGTCCGACGGCCCTGAACATAACTGACCATCGTCAGGTGCTCATAATTACAGAGTAGATGTTGAATGCGTGATAATACAATTCAATGCAGCCTCTGAATGGGCGGCCCTCTGCTGTGTGTGTGATTGGGCCAGGCCCAGCCTAGAACCAATCATAATGGCCTGGGAAAAAGTTGTATTTAACTTTCAGGTGAAGTTGACAGCCTGCACGCACATTTATATGTCCATGGCACTTCAGAGAGGGAAGGGACCTCGGCCCTCGGCTGTGTGACTTGGCTGGGTCGAGTCACACAGCCGAGGGTCCATAAAAAAAATATATAGGGGAGAACGGGGGAATCTGAGGCATCGGGTAATGTGAGCCACCCCCTGTATCTAGGCAACGGAAAACATTTGTGGTCATGTGAGATATATGTTTTCAAGCCCCTCTCATTTCCCCATGGCCCTGAAAGAGAGGACCTCATGGTGCTGTGGTAAGCATGTTTTTTTTTACCAAAATAGGTATTTTGCATGTAAAAGTAAATTTTCTTGCTGTCAACTTAATCAACTGTTGTGCCAAAGCAAATGTATTCATGTAGAAAAACTTCTATTATACGTGTTGATGAACTACAAACATATAAAAACCATGTGATGATATTAGCTAAAGATTAGCCTGAAATGCTAAGAGAGGTAGTTTTTTCTCAAATTGTGGTGGTGGGGGAAAGTGAGCCAAATGCTGTGGGGGAAATTGAGGCACTGTCTCACTTTCCCCCACCATGAGGCACAAGTTAAGTTTAGTCTTAAACATATTTTAATGTAATATTACATAACATTAATATTACATTATAGACAACCTGGGGCAACCACACGGAAAGAGCACCTTCTCATCTTTCCCTGTAACCTTCAGGGCTGGAATGTAGAGTAGGCCTAGTTGTAGAGTATGACAGGCTGATGTTATAATCCAGTTGGGTCTTCTCCTGTGTTCTGAGTCCCAGGCTGTCCTCGCTGGTTCTGATTTTCCTATGTTTTGACCCCCAGACACTAGCTGGCCCTAAGGGTCTTGTGTTCTGACCCCCAGACTGTGTTCTAATCTAACTGGTTCTATCTTTCATTTGAATCTTATTAAAACCTTTTGAATTATAATATGTTGTATTTGATTTTGTTCAGAGTTACTTTCAAGTGTTTAGAAAATTTGCTTTGCTTAATTGACCAAACCCCATCATTCTTTTACTAGTCCAACATTAGTTCTGGAATGTGTGGCTAGCTTTCAGGATTCTTACTGTTACAATATGTGTTGTTATGGTAGTTTCAGAGTGGAAAAAGTAAGTGGATCAGTTTACCCCACAGCTGGGGTAAACTGAGCCACATGACAACTTTTTTTAAAACAATCATATTTTCACTGCCTTTTGTCTTTAAAAAATTCTGCTAATGCCCATTTCTAGGAAACATCCGGAATTAATGGGAAATGTGTACATTTGAGTGATAAATCATTTTAGCTCCCTTAGAGGAGAGCAAATGTAGAAAGTGGCTCAGATTACCCCGTTCTCCCCTATATATATATATATATATATATATATATATATATATATATATATATATATATATATATATATATATATATATATATATATATATATATATATATATATATATATATATATATAGGGGAAGGTGGGGTGATTTGTGCATTTTGGAAGTTGCAAAACCCCTTGTTTCTAGAAAACCGTGGAAGAAATTGGAAATGTGACCACATATTTAAGAAGAGCCATCCATTTGACTCATCCTGTAAAGAAGGGAGACACAAGGAATAAGATATAAGCACATTTAAGCTCAAAAAACTGTGTTTTGCCTTTCAAAGTAAAATTTCCATGATCAAGGTTTTTTGATTATTGTGTCTGAACAATTATAGACACGTTTGAAAACATTTGACACATGTTTTAGTGCTTTGGTATGCTACACTTTGAGTCTATATAGTTAGCACAATGTCAACCCTAAATTGCTGCATCATGCCTATTATCCAAAATTCTGGGGATGGGGTGATTTGTGCGCAAGGGCCTGGGTGAGTTATAAGTAAGTAAGTAAGTAAAATGTATTTATAAAAGCACATTTATGACAGTTTGCACTGTCCAAAGTGCTGTACATAGTGCATTCAGTAGGTAAACAATGAAGGTAAAATAACAATAACCAAAATAAAAGACGTAAAGCCCATACATCCACATAAACACAGATAGTAGTGCAGAGGTAAGTAAGTAGTGCAGAGGTTAATGGGGAGGAAACACCAGGGTGTACATATGGGTTTTGAGCCTTGATTTAAAGGCAGAAATGTAGGGGGAATCACATTTGTCAGGTGGCAGTTGGTTCCACAAGCACGGAGCAACTAGTGCAAAGTACATTTCTGAGAGTTGTGCCAGTGGCATGGCTGTATACGCTGGTCACCAAAAGAAAGTGATAGTCTACAGTAGCTCAGGAGAGAGTGACATCTCAATTCCACTTAACGACACCACTGATGAGAGTTCAGATGGCCAGAAAGATGATGATGGTGACTTTGTCATTGTGACACAATGACGCACAAATCACCCCACTACGTGGGGTGATTTGTGCGACAAGACAACTTTTTTTCCGAAAGCTATATTTCTTAAACAGTTTATTCCAGATCCAAAGTTTTTATTGCCAGGGATGCACAACATCCTGAAATATATGTACATATTTGAGTTGGAGACATAACTGTCAAGGCCTCACTTTAAAATCACTTTGAGTAAAAAGTTGCACAAATCACCCCACCTTCCCCTATATATATATATATATATATATATATATATATATATATATATATATATATTTATATATATATATATTATTATTATTTATTTTTTATTTTTTTTTAAATGGACCCGGCCCGGCCCAAAATGCCTGCCGGCCCACCGGGCATTGCCCAGTACGCCGATGGCCAGTCCAGCCCTGACCAGATGAATGCGCAGCCGTTTTCGTCAGATAGTGCCGCAATGAAGAGCAGCGAGTCATCGTTCACGGGCACAGAGACCCGCCTTTTTATAACGCTCTATCTCCTGATTGGATAAAACAAGCAGGATACTCAACATGTTATCTGACAATTACTGCAATACTGAATGACTAGGAGACCTGTGTTATGAAGTGTGCATTCTGTTGAAGTGATTGCTGTATGAATATAGAGAGATTGAACACGTATATTTACAAAAAATATCACTTACTTCTCCTTTAAAACATTCCTTGAAAGTTGAAAAACGCTACTTATTGGAAAATAATCATCAATAATGTAAAACAGGCTATATTAAAGTGTCTTCTTTAGGTTTTTGAAATTTCACATAGGATTATACTGTTGAAGTAATTATTCACTGGGCCCACACTGCCATGGAGATCCTCCACCTTTGTGTTTATTGATACTCTTCCTCTTACATCTCCTCTTTTACACACTCATGAGAACGTAATCACGGATAGATTCAAATAACCTGATTAGGTGTATAGTCATAGCTTCGGTAAAGATTATGGTGAAAGTAGAGATATAGAGTCTTTATGTGGAGGAAAAGAAGATACATTAAAAAAAAGAACAGGATGGAAAATGCTTGATGTATTGTGGAACTGGCGTCGACGGAAAAAAAGAAAAAAGAGAGGTTGTGGAAAAACAGTCGATTGTACACGTGTTGGTAAAAGATTTCACAGAACGAGTGAAAAAGTAATGAGACCGAGACGCCATGTCGGGTTCCACTCTGTGCTCCGAGATTGAAACGGTTGGGCATATGTAAACAGGCCGCGTGTTTGACCAAGATTTGCCAGTTGTGTTTCCTGTAAGCTATTACGGACTCTTTGTGCTGTGTTTTCCCCTAAAAGACTGAATTAATTCCAAGCAATCCCCGCGTTCGTTATCTGTTGCTTTTGAACTATGATATTTTTTTATGTGCGAGAACGGTGGTAGTACATAGGAAATCTGATGTTGTGTTCTTTTTCTCCCATTAACAGTGACTCTTTCCCATCAATTTCTCGCTCCCGATGTCTCTTTTTGCCAGGGCCCTTCACTGAGCCCATCTGCTGTGTGCGAGCGTTAATTAACCGCGCTGCCATTTCCTCTGTGTGCGCTGCGTTTTCAAGGTGCTTAGAGTACACCAGTCGGCCCCACAAGTTCATCAAAATGCTAATTCCAACCAAATTAAAGTTGTGATTAACACTACACAGTTTCCTGTGCCGGCAAATTGATCCGTCCATGTGCTCTCTCTCTCTCTCTCTCTCTCGCTCTGCTTCTGTTCGATGAGTGTCTGGGGATAGAGAGACCTTTCCTCTTGGGTGTTGTTGTTGCCATTGTCGCCAAAAGTGGAAGAAAAGCAGAAAACAGCCGGCAGATGAAGCTAACCATTTGTGAGAAAGATGTGTGGCTACTGGCTACATGCTAACAGTGTTTTTTTCTTTCTTCCTAACACAGATATAAATCTTATTACACAACGTTCATTTTTGAACCATGTGAGAATAAGGATTATCTGTTTCTTGCTTTCAATACTCAAACATGCCGTATCAATCCATATTTCTTTGTGTGCGTGTATACTGTACCTGTGAGCATGCGAATGTGAATGGTCTCAGACCGGCTTGGAATGTGAGGAAGCCAATAAGCTGTGGCATCAATGCTGTGACACAGTTCTGACTGTATTTACCCTTCTCTCCAGCTGCCTCTGTCCCTCCCACACACTGATAGGCATATGGAAACAAGACCCACAAAAGGTAAAAATTTGTTTTTTTTTAAATCCAATTGTGTTTTCTCCTTTTATTTTGTATCTGCTTCTATTTGGTTTCTTGACACAATCACCTTTTTTTTTTTTTTTTTTTTTTTTTTTACACATTCTCACATCTTATCCTGCTCCAGCTGTTAAATGTCAAGCAGAGAATACACTTGTGGTGCTGAAAGACATTAGCTGCCTCTCTAATGGGTTAGCTGTGCTAATTCAGAAGAGGGAATCAGCGAGCCATGTGCTCCGGGCGCAACAGAGGTGGTGCCCATTTGGTTGTTTTTTTTCTCTAAAAGCTTTGACATTCCCAGTGGAGAGTGGATCGCTTATTTAGGTACCGACGGTAGTCTCTCTCTCTCTCTCTCTCTCTCTCTCACTTTCTCTTCCTCTCTCTTTCTCTTTCTCTTTCTTACACATACACACACACACACACACACACACACACACACACACACACACACGGATAAACTGCACGTGGTAATGAAAGCCCCTGGTGTTCATCACTCTGTCTTAAGCAGTGGTTATTGAGGCATTAAATATGTCTACACAGGGCTCAGGGAAAGGCTGGCAGATCAGTGTTCTCCTCTGAGGGGGCTCTGTTTGCATACAGACAGGTTTGGTGGGGGATTGGAGAACGTGCCCCGAATGGGAGCCTGGGAGTGCTAACTGGGTGCCCACCACTCTGGTGTTAGCGCCATTATGGGATGTCACTGTGGGAGAACCGCGGCTCTTCAGCGGGATTACTGAGATTCTTGCTGAAATTGAGCTGAATTGGAAATGTGGACGACAGATTCTATCCGGAGCAATGCAAAGACACAGTCACAGACACAGACACAGGCACAGACACAGACACAGACACAGACACAGACAGACATAGATACACAGACACACACACACACACACACACACACACACACACACACACACACACACACACACACACACACACACACACACACACACACACACACACACACAGCCTTACATTCATGGTTCAAACAAATGCAAATGTACATTCAGGCAAAACTTATTTTTTTTGTTCTGCCACAACAGGAACTTTAATGATGTTGATGCTTGAAAAAAGAGCATGCAGGCTGCTGCAGGAGGTTTTGAGCCATCGCAATCCGATCAAATACACTTCTCGTCTCTTTTGATTTCTGCTTACAGCATGATGATGACAAATGCAAAGCGGCACGGGCACATACCTCAGCGGCCTCTACTGTCTTCGATGCATGTTTGCATAGGAGAAAATGTGGCGGTTTGTTGTGTTGTTCTTAAGCCTTGCTTGCAAACCAAATTTCCCATGTGTGGAACAATGCAGATTTGAATTGTATTAAAATGAGGGGAACTGATATGAATCTCCAATGTAAATATAAACAATTGGACTGTCATTTATGAAACATACAAAAAAGTACGGCCATGCTTACAATGTCGGGATCTTCTAAAGCAATCCTTGATGCTCAAAGGTGGTGTCAGTGATTCCAGAGAATGCTTGTTGTCAAAATCGTATTTTTTTTTTTAAATCAGTGTGTAATTCCTCACGATCCGCTACCTGTCCCTTTTGTGTGTGCGCTGAAATAAAATCTGGTATTAAAACACGGCCTAGCCTCTGTAAACTGGTATGTTAACAAATGGTGTGTAACCAAAAAGGGCCCGCCATAGCTAGCAGCATGCCCGTTTACAGAGACTAGGCTGGGTATAAATGCTGGATTTGGTTTCCAGCCCACACACACAGTACATACAGGTAGCTGATGAAATGTTCACTGAAAAAGGGATTTGACAACAAGCATTCTCCAGAATTGCTGACTCCACCTTTAATGTCTTAACCAGGAGTGAATCTAGTACACTGAAATCTAGCTATAGCGAGTTTGTTCATCATTCATGGTGGCATTATGTGTCTATGCTACTGTGGTGGACAGAAGCCACGCGATAGCATCAGCACGCACCAGTATACTGTAACTAGGCCTAGACATGACTCTCCCACTAGAAAGGGCCTCTGCAGCTCAAGAAGCCTCCTTTTTATAATGGCGCTTGTGGGGTCAATGTGCTGAGGCCACACTCCCCCTCTGAGGTCCCTTCTCCTGTGTCATAAAATCAACACGCCTGGTACGACCCTGGTGAGGGTGAACATTAACACCCCGGCCTCGGGCCCCGGGGGTCGGCCAGGGGTCGGCAGCCTGCGGTGGAGGGGAGAAAGAACGGAGATTATTCTTCCTACGCTGACAGCCGCGCCACAACATGCCAGCGGACGCTTTGAGGCAGTGTGTGTGCAAGAACTTCACAACCCCGGTGTTATGTTAATTCTGTCCAAAGGATTAATGGCAACACCCAGAGACTCCTTTAGGTCAAATAGTGTTTTATATGGCCCCTTGTTTACTCTGAGCCGGCGGTGTGGCACTGAAGATTTAGTGACCTTTTCTTTATTAAAGGTGGGGTCAGCGATTCTGGAGAATGCTTTTTGTCAAAATTAGCTTTTTGTCAAAATCAGTGAATATCTCCTCACAAAGAGGTACTATGTGTGCGCTGGGGGGCGGGGGGGATCCAGTGATAGCTTCTGTAAACGGGCATGTTGCTAGCTACGGTGGGCCCCTTATATTTACATGCCCGTTTACAGAGCCGAGTTTCAGAAGTCACATTAACCTTGTAGGTGTAAAAGAAAAAATCTGATTTCTAGTTGCTATGAGTAACTATTGCCAGCGTCATGCATGGTCCATGCTAGAGCGCATTTGGAGGTGTTTTCATGAATTGTTTTGCAGCAAATCGCGGGCCCTGAAACCCATAAGAGGCAGAGCAGAGTGTGGCGTGTGCCGCCCTGGTGCATTATTCAGCCTGGCATTCACCCTGACTGCGGGGAGCCACAGATGTCAGACATGGCTAACCAGCTATTGTTCAGAGCAGGCACGGACACCAGACCTGACAAGGCTGGTCAGACCTTTATACTGAACTACATATTCTTTACTGACATTAACAAACAAGGTTAGAAGGGAATCTTAGACATGATTGACAGCCATTTCACACGGAGGTCAAAAAAGTACTTGTAAGTAATTCTTAAGGCTTTTGTTGTCTGTTCCCGACACACAATGCAAACTGAGGTTTTTCCTGGCAAACTGAGCAGCTGAAAAGAGAACTATTTTACGAAGCGTGCTTTTCTTTATTCCACTGCCAGAAGACATCACTATTACAATCCAGGGAAGTGAGACACAATGTGAGAATTTATAAGCAAACTACAAGCCGTTGGATTTATTTGTGTTTTTAGCCTATCCACAGTGTGCTTATAAAACCTCCCCCCCCCTGCAACAATTAGGGGGGGCATAGATCACATTCTTGCCTTTTGCCTGGGCCAGATAACTCCATAAGGCTTTTGGACATCTCATTCGCATTGGGAACGGTCTGGAAGATGGTTTACTAGATGGATTTATACGTGTCCTGCGCTGCTTCCCTGTGATTGAATGTCTGTGTGCATGTGTTGAGCTGACTCTGTGTGGGTCTGTCAGGGGAGCCATAAGGCAGGTTTGAATTAGGCATGAGATAGGAGGACGGTGTGTGTGTGTATGTGTGTGTGCGAGCGTGCGTGTGTGTGTGTGTGTGTGTGTGTGTGTGTGTGTGTGTTTGTCTGGGGTGTGCATGTGTGACTCGCAGCAGTACTTTATGGTGAAAGAGCGTGTAAATAGTGACCGGAGACAGATGTGGTCTCATCCCTGAAAGAGGCTGAGGATAAAAAATTATTGGGACAAGACCTCGGGATCAGGGCAGAGCAGGACATTTCTCAAGATAACATACTTCCAACATGGTGTAGTGGAACGGAGGCAAAACAAATGTTAATGGCACACACACAGTATTTTTCCTCTATTTGATAGCACTGCTGGCTGGTTGATAATATCCAGTTGCACAAAGTGAAATCAAATCTGTGAAAAGTTCACCCAATCTTTTTCATCTTGACTCAGCGTACAGCTTTACCTAAGAGGTTAGCCACAGCCCCTAAACACCACTAAGCCTATAAAACATGAGCCGGAGAGTTGTGAGAGACATAAAAAAAAGCAGTTCCTTTTAATGTAATATTGATTTACAAACCCTGCAAGTTAAAAACACCTCCCAGTCACGGGTCATTACACTCAGGCCCTAACGAATTGCGCTGGGCTGCTGGACTGGAACCAGCGTACATAAGACACTGGAGGTTTTTTTAGATCCACATGCACAGGTTTTAGGTGTCATGGAGTCTAGACGGCATAGCAGCCTGAGAGCAAAAGCATGAATTAAAGATAGACATTTTTCAGTTGTGACGTAACTCTACAATGTCTTGATAATAACTTGCAATGGACTGCATGTTATCATGCAGTGCCTTTTGGACCATGCACTTAAATACACAATTATAACCAAATCCTATACTTAAAGTCATATTTCCTTTTTTGATTTAACATTACATTTTTTTAGCTATCATTGACAGAAGCCATCCAGGCATTTTTACATGCCCATATTGATTAGTGCACTTAGAACAGTTAAGGGGAAATGACCGTTCATGTTTTGACCTCACAACACAGTCTTGTGACAACATGGACACTGTATGGAAAAGACTACACCAATTAACTGGTTTTTTTCACTTCAAAAATGTTGTGAAAACAGTCCAATAATTATAAAGAAATTAATCATCAGGTTTTGTCAAGAACAGGACAAGTTCTGGACTCATTGACATGGTTGGAACTGGCTTTTACTGAGTCCAAAGCAGTTTATACAGAAATATACTGTATATAGTCGACATTCAATAAATGGTTTATGGAACAATAGAATGTAGTGCAAAAGCATTTTTAAGTTTGTATTAATGTTTAGTAATTGTCAACTATTTTTTCTTTTTCCTATGAAGAAACGTTTTATATTTTTACGACTGTGTTTTTACTACATACACATTCATTATTTTGCTCATACACCAGATTTGTCAGTAGACACTTATATCTGCGTACAACTAGAGACAAGTGTGTTCCATGTATTCAATTGTTATATAGTGCCTGAGATCTAAATAGGGGAAAAGTGTTGCTGGAATACTCTTCATCAGCCTTTGCTTAAAAGCAAGATGGAAAGTAATTAAACGGACAATGCAAGTACGCTCTTTAAATTATGTTTTCTTATAGTGCAGGTATTTTGTGAACATTAAATTCAACTGCAGGTATTCAAACAATGCTGTTGTATATTACTAAACGTTGTATTTGAATTGATTTTGAAACTAAAAATGTTGAATGCAAAAATTGTAAACAGTTCATTTCAAAGGATTTGACATAAAGTGACTTTTCAAAGCTCACAGGCAATTTTTCTTGTTTCTTGGCATTTTCAGGGGATGTTGTATACCACATTTTAAAAGCCACAGCAGTTTTAAACTAATAACATGTCGAATTGACTACATTTTAGGCCTGTGAAAATAAATAAATAAATAAATAAATAAATAAATAAATAAATAAATAAATAAATAAATAAATAAATAAATAAATAAATAAATAAATAAATAAATAAATAAATAAATAAATAAATAAATAAAGCGTATTGCCACCAAAACTTTATTATAGACGAAAAGTAAAGAGCTTTATTCGGGAAATAAAATGTACAGACAAAAATAACTGAAAAAAAAACTGATGAAACAGAATAAGTAAAATCCAAACAGCTAAATAAAGTTAACGGGCTGAGGGAATGGGGTGCGACTTTTTAAGTATATTCTACAGCCTCTAAAGTAGAGAAAGTAATACGTTCCTTTAACTCTATTTAAAAAACACTGTAAGAGCATTGTTCTTATCCCGAATGTTTTTTAAACAGCAATATTCTGAAAACCTCTCAGCAGACAGACTAAACATGCAGCCATGTGTGCACGCTTGCAAGATGCTTCAGCAAATATGGCTCCCATTTACATTTTAATTCACCTACTGGTAAATGCTTCCACGTGAGACGTAACTCCTCCAGGGAAGCTCTCCTCCTTCATCGTCAGCTATTATTATTTGTTTAGAGGCTTATACCCCACGCGAACACACACACACACACACACACACACACACACACACACACACACACACACACACACACACAATATACTGTTTTGTCTTACAGACTTTATTCTTATAGGCACAAGCCAACCAACACCAGGACCTCTTTTTTCTCCACATCTCATGCAAATGTTAGGAGTAACACCCCCTTTTCTGGCTTTGTTTTTCCTGCGGTAACATAGCATTTACATTTCATGAGCTCACTAACCTTTTCTTTGGTCCCTCAGCATTGACTTGTCACTGGGCTGATTTAGTGGGCCAGTCATTTCCATGCAGGCCACTGGCTGAAAACGCTCTCCCTGCTGCAGATGAATATTTACATGGCAGTTAACAGGTGGCGAGTAGTTTAATGGTGGTAATTGCTCCGTGGCACGTGTAGCCCGGAGACTAGGTGTGTGTGTGTGTGTGTGTGTGTGTGTGTGTGTGTGTGTGTGTGTGTGTTTCGGGGCTGTCCCACCACTGTGATGATGATGCTTCCCAAGGGATGTATCAGCCTGTGTGCATGTGCGTTTGTGTGTGTGAGCACCATATTTTACACATTCAAATGTGACATATATGCTATTTACCCCTTTATTCAAAGTAATAAATAAAACAACGTTGTGCAATGTGGAATAATACAATGACATTTGTTTTAGTGTTTAGGCCTCCATACACTTTGTATTCAAATATGTGTTTTTAGTAGTGCATATGTTCCCAAGGCCCTTTGAAAATGATTATCATATACCACAGTGTAGCTCCATAAGGGATATGAATATCTACATATTCAGGTTTCGCAAATCACATATTATGAGATCAAGACACAATTTCCATTCATGCTTAAAAGTGTAGTCAGCGATTCTGGAGAACACTTGTTGTCAAAATAACTTTTGTTAAAATCAGTGTATATATCCCCTCAATCCGGCTCTGTAAACAGGCATGTTGCTTGCTATGGTGGGACCCTTCTCTTTTATTTAGTTAACATACCATTTTACAGAGCCTAGGCTTTGTGTTTACACCAGATTTTTTTTCATGCCCTCTCAAAGTATGTTCAGGGAAGCATATTGTGAGGAAATATTCACTGATTTTGACAAACATTTATTTTCTAGCATTCTCCAGAATGGCAGACTCCACCTTTTAAAGAGGATAGAGATATACATTTCCTAGGTCTGTTATTTCACACTAGCTTCATTTTCTTCTCTCCTCACGCCAGAGAGAGATTAGGCTTTGTTGTCCGGTCTGACAACCATGCAAATGTTGAAGCGCTGGAATGTTCCACGAATCGGAGCAGCAGATGGACATGACAGGCCCCTCCCCTTTTTTCACTCTCAAGGAACATGACATCACCACATATGGTCGCACAGTGATTGATCTGTCGCCGGAGAGTGATGGCTGGCTGGGTGCAGGGAATGGGGAAGGGATATGCAGGGAGGGAGCAGAGGCAAAGTGCTGGCGTAATGTTTTCCATGGCAAAACTCATACAGCCATGAGGAAGAATATGTCAATGCACAGGGTTGTTTTTAAAAAAAGGATTGCCTGTGTTGTGTGTTTGTTGTGTGTCTTCGAGAAAGAGAGACCATAATTGATGGCCTGCTTATTTAAGTTGCATTTTTCTTCTTTATATATTTTAGTTCAGTCTTCATTTATATTCTACTCTCTTGAAATGCTTCCAGGTGTTAGATGCGTAGCGTTTTCTTTTCCTCAGAGAAGACACCGACCATACTCAACGCCTTATAGTGTTTTGGAAAATGCTTTTAAGCAGCAAAATAAAGATACTATCCATGCATTTCACAAGGTACACACATTTGAAACTTTAATATTAGAGTAGGCCTATATGATCAAAATGAAATTTTTCATTTCATTTAACTTTTATTTATCCTCGAGAGACCAATTGAGGGGTGACCCTCATTTACAATGACGTCGAGTTCAAACAAATTCAAAGGAAAAACAACAATATATACACAATATTCAATGCAAATACATCAAATACACAACACATTTAAACAGTGGTGAAGAGTGGCAGCAATTAAAATGAAATGGGTGAAAGTACAATATAGCCTAATTAAAACAATATGTGTCATAAAACAACAGCAATCTTTGAGCCGAACGTAAAAGACAGAGTAGAGGCTGACAATCTCTGCCATGCGATTACATTGATTTTACTCACCCAATTGCTGGGAATGATGAAAAATATAAAATGCTATTGTTAGCACCATTAGGTGGCAGAAACATTAGCTGTTAATAACTGGCTGGTGCAGGGTCAAACATGTGGGCTAGCTACATTAATCATTTTCAAATACTCAAACATTACACCTCTGTCACAGGAAGCTTAAAAAAGATGCAAATTTAGAAATCAAAGTGGCACGAGCGAGTGAGCAAGAGAAACCGGAGAGAGAGAGAGAGATAAAGAGAGATGATGTTGCAGCGGGAAAAGCAATAGGATATGAAGTTCCGGACACAGAACAGAAGCTGGGAGCTTGTCTTGTCCTGCTGTGTGTCTGGCAGATTGCTATGGAGCCTGTCATTGCAGCCAGCGGGGTGTCCAGCCACTACATGGCATTCAGCAGGGGAGGTGAATAAATCACAGGAACACACACACACACACACAGTCCGGCTTACAATTTGTCCGACAAAGCGAAGGCTGCCCTCTAGTCACACCTATACTTTGTACGGCTATAAAACCGACATTAGTCTTGACAGCCAAAGTAGCACGGTTTATTTAATTGATTTTACGCAAAAAGTAACACCCAGAAGCTAATGTCACATAAAAAGAGCCTATTCTGTAGGCAGGAAAAATAGAAAAAAATAATAGGCTTTTTAACACCATAGCCCCCTTTAGCAACTCATTCATACTGAAACTGCTTATGTATGTCCAGGTTTAACTCAGTAATGTAGCTCTACAGGGTGGATGTATATATGGGCGTTATCCAAAACAAATTGTCCAGTGTAGGCTCCCTCGAATCCCATCCAAACCCCGATCACTTTGATCTGTTTTCCTATAAATAGCCTTCAGTATTCAACAAAGCAGCAATGCAAAGACTGTTAACTACATTTCCCCATTGATTATTACATAACAATAATAATAATAATAATAATAATAATAATAATAATAATAATAACAATAACAATAACAATAACAATAACAATAACAATAAGAAGAAGAAGAAGAAGAAGAAGAAGAAGAAGAAGAAGAAGGAAATTACATTTAATTGCCTTACATTTACATTTCATTTCTGTGCTTGTCATAATACATGTTACATGTGTTACCGTGTTTTTACAGTTTTTGCTTGTTTTACAAAAAAACGAAAAAGTTCTGACAAATGAATAATCCATTCATTAGATTTCAAATTTCAAATTGCTAAAAGAAAATGCACGCGATTTAAAATGTACAACAAGCCCAATAAATGTGCACGCTAGCAGAATTCTCAAAAGGGATTTTGGATTAAAGACTATACGTCTAAATAACCAGCGGGTGGGAACTGTAGTCGTGTAGTCCCAAGTTTCCCATGCTCCACTTCATAGACGGACTGAGGGAGGGGGCACAGAGATGTCAGTGTCACCTCTTTTCATCCTGGAATGCCACTAAGGAAAAGCATGAAAAACCCTGCAAGTGGGCCAGAAAATAATAGACTAGTGCTCTCTGTGGAAAGAGTGGCTCATTGGTTTTGGATGGAAGGGGAATGGCTGTGATGAGGAAGACGACAAGCCATGTATTTACATGAGACACCCACACATGCCTCCGTAATCAATCTTCCAACGTCTCGGGGTGCACACTCAGCCAAGAATCAGTGCGTGGGATGGGAGTCATGGTAAACAGCATGAATCTCTGCCAGCAGCACGCTATTTAAAAACCTCCCATTTATCCACAAAAAAACAGCTAATCTTTTCCTGCCATGTCATACTAAACATTAAAGTTATGCACATGCTGGCATTTGGGATTTACGTTTTGCCATCGTAGCCTACTACTACCCACACATTCAGATGGACCAGATTTCCATTTCATCTTAAGTGTCCGCAGAGATAAAATACATATAAGGTTAGGGACTGGGAGCAGAATGTTGTTGTTGGTCAGATAATAGCTCCAGTGTGAAGGCTAATTGCTCCTAAAACCACAGCCATTTATACATCAAATACACAAGATACATGTTCAATGTCTACATAAGGGGGAGGTTTGGTGATGTTGGAAGCAACCCTACCATTATGTTTATATAGCTAATTGCAATAGAAAATAGCTTTTGAAGGAAACTTAATGCAGACCAGATTACATTTCCTATCAACATAAGGAAATGTTGTTTATTAAAATATCTGAAGAGTTGCAGCACAAAAAACTTGATTTGATCCAGAAGAATGTCAACTGGCAACTTTTTTCAGTTCGATCCCATTTTGAGATACAACATCTGCTAAGGACTGCACTTTTACTAAACTTTTTGATGGTTAGTTCCAGGTGCTGGAAGCACTTGGTTAAGGTTATGGGGAAGATAATTGTCTTGGTTGGATACAGAAAAAGCTACACAGTGAGTTGAGACGCAACATGTTAAAGGGATAGTTGAGTTAAGTGTTTATACACAATTCAGGCTCCGTAAATGGGTGTGTAAAGAAAGGGAGTTGGACCAAGCATGTCAACACTTTTCCATCCAATCAGTCAATAGGTTACTGAACATAAATCAGTGACGACGTGTGTCCTCCACAGCTGCTTGCTTTTGGTTTTAAGCTTTAACATTGATTTAAATCATTATGTATTGAGCAGTGATTGAAACAGTTTCAGGTGTTGAGTATCTGGAGAAGGTGCTCCAATAGACAAAGCTATTTCAACACAGATGAAAGAGCGTGATGTTGCATATGACAAGAAGCTCTTCGTCCAGCCCGTTTATTTTTTTCCCCGCTTTCACACTTGTTGAGCAAGGGTAACGACATGATCTGTCAATTCATTAAAGCCTTATATTTTGCCTGTTGAAAAAAAAATATCTCGGACAACTCCCGAGGACGTGCCCGCAGATTCACTGACATCTTGAAGTAATCCAAAGACATATTGGGAGATATCAGTGCATGGGACTGGGGAAAAAAAGCAGCCTGCCTCATCGCTCATCTCCATCTCTTTGAAAGGCTGAAACATCTCTATAAATATCCCCGCCAGTGAAGAATAACAGGTTGTGGTTTACACTGTCAAGACACCAGCTATAACTGTAAGGCAATTATCAATACTTGCACATCTACATTTCCCTTTTAAAATACACACCTTATGAGATTGACTGGTGTTGATCGTGGGGAATGGTAACCAACACTATAACAAACCAATAACCATGCAAAGACCTGGAAAAAAATAGATGGATTAAAGGATGGAGGGAACGTATGAGAAGCGGAGGAGCCAGTGGTCATTTGAGATGACCAGTCATGAACACTTATATTAAGGGGGAATTAGTTCTGTATAGTGTGATTATCAATCAGATCTCAGTGTGAGTCACCAAGGCTTAAATAGCTTTGCCGGTGCTACAATGAGCAACATGAGAGACACATGAGTGTGCGTGTGTAGAAAGAGAGTGTATTCTATCCGTATAAGAAAGGTAGTTTTGGTCACTAACAATTGCTTATTGCTCGTTGTTGCTTTCTCATTTTCTCTTGAGCTTATTTTTCCAGTGTATCTGTAATCCCCCCTCTTCTTATCTGTTCTCTCCCATCTCCCATGTAATGTGGTGCCTGGACCCTCAGTCATTTCAAGTTGATGCAAAAGCTGAAGTTTCGTCTTCACTTCTAGATTGAAGGTAAGGGTCTAAAGAACAATTGTATTGTCATTCTTCCAAAATGGCCACAATCGAAATAATGAATTTTTGCAGGTCTTAATTCAGAATAATAAATAAATAAATTGGTCAGATTTCTTGACACTTGTATCAACTTGAAATGAAAACGACAAATGACTCATAGACGGCCCCCCATACTAATGCTTTTTTACCTCCTCTTCTTCTTCACTTCAGCAGCCAGCGGTCTAGCTAAACAGTCCAGAATGAGTGAATGTTTTTACATAATCTCAAAGCCTAAGCAACAGATCGGCTGGTTTGATACGAGGAGCTGCATGCCAAACAGCTCTGCCCAGATTTATGACTTGGCACAATCAGCAAGAGAGCTGCATATACCTGTTGCCCAATACATCCAGTGTCCAAAATCCTTGCCTTTCTTTTCCTTCACTGTTGGCCAAAACAGCATTGGCAAATACATTTACAGTTTGTTTTGGCTTGTAGCAGGTGTTGGCAGACACATTTGACAGTGCTATGAGCCCCGGTTAATTTACATAACCCATGCATGGAAGTATGTAGAACTATTACAGACAGATGTGTTGATCTGATTAATTGATTTACAACCATTTGGTATTTCATTCCTAAAAGAACAAAGAATGTTGGTAGCCCTCGTCCTCTTGAACTTTTTTTTTGGTCAGCGTCATTTCAATCATGCCATCATTTTTTACATTATAAGTCACGGATACAAAATGTTGACGTTATAAAATGACAACGCTTTGGTCAGGTTTAAGAACAAGAAAGACTTTAAAATGATTGCAGAAGCAGTAAAATGACTAGTTCTAAAGATAAGGCTTCTTTTTTTGGTAGCTTCCAAAATGTGGCTCTAGCAGGGAGAATCAAATACTGTTAATACGGAAGGTTGGCACCTTATATGGCAGTGATTCTTGAGAACCGGGACAAAAGGCTGGGACAAAATGTAACTGCTGTTATCTTTAAAAATAAAAATATTTAAAATTGTAGATGTTATTAGGGATTAAGAATAGAATGTTTCTGAAGAAGTTATTTGAAATGTTTCCATAATCTTATATTCCTGAAGTAGTTCATACTAGCACCAATCATCAACAGAAAAAAAAAATGGCTAACTAGATTAATTCCATTTGTTTTGTTTAAGAAACGTTAAATATGTCAACACCGATGATGGAGTTGACATTCAATGTGAAGGCATTATATTTGGGTGGTTTTTTCAAGTTATTATAATTATATTAAATAGAGAAATAGGGTTTGGTTTTTCTAATACTGTATTTATGGAAACTCTCGCAATCTTCTTTTTTCATGGATGATTCTTAAAAAAGTACAGGATGATATACAAAATGAGGCGATTTGGTCTGAGTCTTTTAGAGCTAGTCTGATAGAAACACTGTAATGTGAATCTTGAATTAACGCTCAACCAATAATATGCTGTTATAAATTCACTGTTATTGATTATTTTTCACGTATTTGATGGTTATCTGGGTTTTTGTCACCACCGTCCGATATGTCAAATTCATAAGATATACTTGTCAACTCCATCAGATATACTCGTCAACTCCGTCAGATATGTGTCAACTCCGTCAGATTTATATTATTATGATAACAATACATAATGATATTTCATAGTTGTTGAGGAATGGTTGGTCATATGTGAAAATCTAACCAGTCACCTAATATGAGAATGTGTTTTGAAAAGTGAAACACATCTTGATTGCTGTTCATTCTAAAGTAAACATTATATTACACAGTTCAACAACTGAAGAACATAGAGGAAAAATTATGTAAAATATCTATATTCATATACATTTTGAAAATATTTTTTCTGGCCTCTGCCAGTCTTGGTGAATACTTGTGATCACAATTCTTCTCATGGGTTAAGCATAAATTGAGGGAAAATGAATGTGTGTTTTTGGTGTCTGACGGTGTTGACACAAAATAAAGAATGGCAAGGTAAAAAGCCCATTTTGATAACAAGGACAAAAGCTGGGAGGATGTATCAAAGTGTAGCTCAGTAGCTTCGTATACGTTGGAAACATACATGTAATTTAATTTGCCGAAACATAGGGTTTGTATTTTTTCAACATTGCACCCTGTTTTGTCCCACTTTTCAATAATCACTGATAGATTGATGATATTGGCAGATTGGTGTTAACAGCTTCTTCTGCAATACACATTTTGAAAGAAACCATATATAATATATATATGTATATATATATATATATATATATATATATATATATATATATATATATATATATATATATATATATATATATATCTTTAACTAAAAGGGGTTCATTTCTCAGAATAACTTAACTTGCAAAAAAAACTTACCCTTCTTGGCATTCAACAGTTCACTGATTTTAAACTAGACAACTCTGTTATCCTTTGCAGTCATATCCCAGATATCCCGGAAGTGCTCGATATTACACTGTCAACTTAAATTTACTTCTGACTTTCTGTAACTGTGTTTACATTGAAAGTAAAACAGTTCTCTCTGTGCTTTGAGAGTTTTATGACCTTTGCAACTATGCCTCATTTAACATGGTTAACACAAGGAAGCGATTATTGCTCACTAGCTGACACCGAAAAGGTCCGGCTCATGAATATAAACAATCCAAAATTCCATTAATTTGCTAAACCTTTTCCGACCATTATAACCTTGAGTTCCTCTCTGTTTTATGGGCAGGTTTTCTGTTCATGAGTCATTTTAACATATTGAGATGACTGTGCAGCCAGTTTAATTATTATCCTGGACATTAATGCTCCATGAGGGATCCACTGTCTAAATGCTCATACATTTTGAGGTAGCTGGTATATTTTGGTAACCCACTGTGCACTTCAGTGAAAGGGGAATTATTTAAACCACTTTCTTTTTATGTCCTTAAGTTTGTTTATCGTTTTGAATTATTCATGGTATTTCTCAAGCTTATCCAAACGATAAATCACAATATTTTCTCAATTTGTTGAAGACTCATTTGCGTATGTCTACCTAATTTTTTTATCACCACAAACATCAACCCAAATGTGTTCTGGTTCCAGATGGAGCGCTGCCAGCCAAGAAAGGTGTTTGCTACAAACCCAGCTGTGTAAATTGTTAATTTTGAATCAGTAAACAAAAACCTGAGTCGTCCGCTGAGGCAAATATGATAATTGTTTGCGGATTATAGGGAGCTGGCTGGCAACTCGTCCGAAGGCTGTGAGTAAACGTGAAGAAAGCTCCTCTCAAACAAAATGCAGTTACTCAGCCAATGGAGCAGTACATGGTCGATGGCACACATTGCGTGAACCCTGAGGGGAATAGGCAGCATGCGGGCCCAGGAGAGACTCTGTTGGGAAATCTTGAGGATACACATTCAAATCTAGAAGAAAACTGGATTCCGTACCAACCCTGTCTCATCAAAATTACGTATAACATATGTTTTGAAAACATTTCTAGCCAGAAATACATCAGAAAATCATTATATTCGGTCATTGGACGTATCTGATCTCTATTTGGTTAGTTATTATGGTGGTTTGCCGACGTATTTACCACCGTTGCTATGTAATCCTACATTTCCCATCATCCTTTAGGGCCAGTTCGACTCCTATCAGAGTGTCTGCCGTGAATTCAGGGCGCATTCCATTTACAATTCAGGGCCTCCGCTGTAAAACCAAGTCAGACACATTCACACGGCTGACACTTCCGTTCTGCCCCATCATATTAAAAGCACTTAACAGGAAGTAGGTTACATTATTCCCCTCCTCCGAAACGTCCCCGTTTCCACACAAAAACATCATGGGGCACTAAGGAATAATAGAACCACTTACAGAAACATGCTGCATTACCAACAAATAAATAAAATAACTTAAATTGAACACATTCTTTATACCCTAAACCTTAAAGCATGTATCGTTGTAGCCTACCCACTATTCTAGGGACACTATTTCTGTAAGAAAAATGTGTTTTATAGCCTGTGTGGTTGTATAATTTAAAGTTTCTGATTATGAAATTATAAAATAATTAAATGTACAGTTTAAAATGTCACTGAATAGGCTTCTTGAACTTACTAAAGCAGTACTACAATGCGTGTGTGTGTGTGTGTGTGTGTGTGTGTGTGTGTGTGTGTGTGTGTGTGTGTGTGTGTGTGTGTGTGTGTGTGTGTGTGTCACATATAGCCTACCCTGACAGGGCTTTGGTTGTTTTCTTTTAGTTCATGATATCAAATGTTGCTATAAATTGTGCATAGCCTACACATAATATAAAACTAGGTACATATTGAATGTGAATCCTGCAACTGAAAGTAGGCTATTTGGAAGGAGTAGGCCAGTTACTCAAATGGGAGTAGTTAGATAGCTTTATTCATGATTTTGACCTTAAAAGGTAGAATTTTAGGCAGTCTTATGACTGATTTAATCTGCATGATAAGGTTCAGATCTCTCTATAACAGTTTTTCCAATGACTCTAGCCTATTTTGCTGCCTTTGTATTTCACATCCCTCAATTAACACCTGTCACTTTCACATGGGCCTATTTTAATTAAATATTCAGATGATTCAGCAGATGTAAGGTGTGTCAGTTCTGTGTGCAGTTCACGGGACAGTGTACAGGGACAGGGAACAGGTGGACAGTAGTGTTCGGGCATGGTGGGAGCTACACACCTCTTAAATGTAACCAAGGTTGGAAGATGGATATGGATTTTGGGAGGACCAGGAGGACTAGGCTGAATCTCCATTCTGGGAGAAGAGGTTGAGGTGATGGAGGGCTACAGAAACCTGGGCATTTAATTCAACAACAGACTGCAAATGTAACATGGAGGTTGTGCATGGAGGGACAGAGCAGTCTCTACTTCATGAGCAAATCCTTGTTAACCTGTTTAAACCCATATAGTTGGTTGTGGAGAGAATGATAATGCACAAGCTGCTGAAGATGATGGACAGCACTACTCCTTCAGCTATTTGACTACTACAGAAAGTCATTCCTGATCCACAGCCAATCCACAATAACTGCTGCTTCAATGCTACAATTTCCCTATGGCAATAAATAAAGTACATTATCCATCTATAAATCCATCCATCCATGCAGGTATATCTATACCTATCTGGATTTTAGATTATGCATATGGGTTCTGTATTATAATCTCTGAAGGACTCACCTTTTGGTTTACTATTTCCACAAGAAAACAAATGAGCAAACATAAAGCTTAACTTTCCATATTGGGCCTTCAAATTGATCAGAAAATCAACCGTGCGGTAAAGAACACCAACTGAATACATTGCTGGAAAAGTGTCAATGTTGAGAGTGTGAACATTGTACAATTTTACATTTAAACACACCTACAATTCACCACCATGCTTTTGATTAGATTTAATTTATTTGCACAATAAAAACAACAAAAAACATAGGCCACAGAAATATAAAATATAAAAACATTTTTAATAGGCCACATATTGTGCAGGTGAGATATAAAAAATATACTATCTATTCATGGGACCCGATGTAGACTGAATGAATGAAGTAAAA
The DNA here is from genome assembly GCF_949987685.1 of Ammodytes marinus. Classification (NCBI taxonomy): domain Eukaryota; kingdom Metazoa; phylum Chordata; class Actinopteri; order Uranoscopiformes; family Ammodytidae; genus Ammodytes; species Ammodytes marinus. The sequence goes on along the minus strand of NC_137223.1, from coordinate 8,428,491 downwards.
TATGAACAGATTCATTTCCTGCTGCGTTGTGTAGTTCAGGCAGCCGCCCATATATATATATAAATATTAAAATATTAAAAAATATTATATATATATATATATATATATATATATATATATAAATATTAAAATATTAAAAAATTAAAAAAGATTATATATATATATATATATATATATATATATATATATATATATATATATATATTATATAGCTCACATGACAGGTAGATACTGACTGGACTAATCAAAGTCCAAAAAAGCTATGAAAATTGCTTTTCGAGTTGTAGGCTATGTAAAAAGAATTGGTGTATATGACTTTTATTCAGGAAAAAACAGTTTACAACATACATTTCTTTGTGTATAATTTAAATAAAAGATACATTTTTGGAAATACAACTTGGTTTCAAGAGAAACACTTTCAAGACTATAAAGTGAATATTAAAGGCATACTACGTAAGTGATCTCCAGCGAACGCTTATTGGCCAACATTCGTTTATGTCTATACTAACCGCGGCAATAGATGACGCTCAGTGTGAGTGGCCGGGTCGTTCCCCGAAACGTCAATCCACAACATTCTGGCTGTGGTTAGTATAAACATAAACAGCTGCTGGCACTGAGCCAGGCTTTTTAGATCGCTGTTAGCGGAACCACGGCTGTGTGTAATACCCCCAATTTCTTTCAGTGTGCACACACGACCGACATCTAGCGGATGGTGGGTAGATATTTGCTGATTTTGCCAAAAACTGTTCTATATTAAAATCACTTAGTATGCCTTTAAGCTACAGCGAGCAACTGTTAGCTTTAGCTTAGCACAGACACTGGACACAGCTAGCCTGGCTTCATTTAAAAGTAACAAAATTCTACCAGAACTTCTAAAGCTTAAAATAAACTCGCTTTTAACCCGTTTACATGAAGACGTCCACACGGCCGTTGGATGTGCACAACTTCAAATATGAATGTTAATTGTCTGCGAGTCCAGTAACATGCGTCATACATATTCAAGAATCTGAAAAAATACCTTCACAGCGTCTATGTGTGGTTGGAAAGCAAGTGTATTTTAGGATTTATGCTCACTAATTCCCACATTTCATTAACTCATTTGTTTCGGTACAAACAACAACGTTTAAAAAGGTTGTGGTTTTAAGGGGGTTTATGTGCTTGGCGATTTCTTTGTCCGGGAACAGTTAGGCTACTTCCTGGAGTCTTCTTGTCACTGTAAGGTTGCCAGGCAGCCAGCAGAGACACCATGCCAAGAAATAGTCCAACACTTACAGAATGACTGTTTATACGATCTGAAGCCCCTGTTGAATAGCTCGATAATATTTCGTAGGCAACATAAAATGTCAGTTTAGTGTTCTGTTCTCCACTTTGCAATTTATTTTGAACAGGTCATAGCTGGCTGGTTATCAGAGATTGTAACTTCATTACGACATCAGGCTGCAAGAAAAAAAGTATGCAATTACATTTTTCAAAAAGACCTCGGGGGAAAAAGCCAACAACAGAAGGCAACTGTGTGTTTGTGTGTGTGTGTGTGTGTGTGATTGGCTGCGTAATGCAAATTTGTCATGAGTGACATCTTCTGACCTTTAAAGTGGTTGTCGTGAAAAGCTACTCTTTAAAGAAAAATTGCCTATCTTTTCCTATACTCTTTTATAAGAATGGCAATAATTCCTTTCAGTCGCGAGACAACGTAATCTCCCCACCACCACATATCCCAGCAAACCTCGGGATCAAAGCCTCTCGGGGACCCCCTCGACATGGTGTCCCTTGATCGCCTTTTCTACCACAAAAAACTAAATAATACCCCCGAAGAGTGTGTGAACTGCCCACTCTGGGAAGAAATAGAAAAGGGGACTTTAATGTCTAGAACGACATAAGTAGGAGTTGCTTGACACTCTTGGCCATTGATACACAGCCGCTGTCCCTGTCTCCCCTTCTGTGTGTGTGTGTGCGTGTGTGTGAGGCAATGGTCTTCAAGGATGGGTGGTCCGTCTGGGGCTGAAATCGGACGTGTGTGTAGGGGTGTGTGAGCTCCCTTTGTGTCAGGGGAGAGGGGCCTTTGTTCTCTTAACCAGGGAGGTGGGACCGAACAGATTAAGCCTTTAGAAGTGCAACCGACCACCATGAGGGCATGCCACAAGGGAGAATGTGTTTGCGTGTTGCTGCGCATGTGTTTGTTTGTCTCTGTGTGTATGCGTCGTATGCCTATGTCTGCGCGCACGGTATGCGTTGTGGAATAGGTTTGCGAGTAGTAAAATAATCAGGAAAGAGAGACAAACTGAGAGAGAGAGAGAGAGAGAGAGAGAGAGAGAGAGAGAGAGAGAGAGAGAGAGAGAGAGAGAGAGAGAGATAAAGTCAGAGTGGACATTTGTACCCATTTGCATGTGAATTAGCATGAGTTAGTGAGAATCTGATGCAGGTCAGCAGGTCAATAGTTCTTATCCATCTGTCCTTCTGATGGCATGCCTCCCAGGTCAGTTTGATTCCTCTGTGAGGGAGCTAATCTCACCACAGAGCTCAGTGAGCCTCTACAGCGTACTCTGATCCGCTCCTTCAAACCCCTCCACTCCCAACACACACACACACACACACACACACACACACACACACACACACACACACACACACACACACACACACACACACACACACAACAAAGTGGGACTGAGCAGAGGGGAGGAGGGAGTCAGACACACACACACGCAAATGTGTAGAGATGCAAAGACACACACACCAAACACACGCACACACACACACACACATGCACACGGACACGCACACACACACAAACCGATGTAAAGTTGTCTTAAGATACTATTTTTTCCTATCCAAAATATAAACATTGGAAGCTTCAGCATTCAACAAGAAAGCTGAATTTGGAAATATAATCTCTTCAATGTTATGAGGACAATTAATAGTATTTAGAAAATCAATCCCACTTCAAAAAACTGTATATTTGTTTAAACCTACTCTAAGCATTGTATAGAATGAAGCACCACCCTGACAAGGACCCTTAAAAAATACAGTCATAAAGTTGTCAGTGACCGTGACGCATCCTTAACTGTCTTCCAAACTGTTGTTGTCTGATCTTTCTGTCTCTCCCTCCCTAATGTCTGGTGCATTTTTCGTCTTTCTGCAGACACCAAAGCAGGTTACAACATATGCTAAGAATTATTTTTAAATACTGTTCGACCCATGTGTGCCGAGAGCCGACCTTCTGGGAATAGGACAAGCGCACCATCTGTGGTGTGTAGTCCTCCATCAGTCCTCAAACAGCCCTACCTCCTCCTCCTTTCCTTTTCTTGATACCTCTCACTCTCTCTCTCTTTCGTTCTCCAGATTTCTTCCTCCGTCTGTCATGGCGGCTGTCTGAACAAACAAACACGCGAGGCTCCAAGGCCGGGCCAGACGGCGTGATGTGGGACTGTTTGCATTGGTTGCTCCCGTGCGGGGAGAAAGTTTTCTTAAGAGGCGCACAGAGGTTTGCAGCTCAACAGAGAGACCACAAAACAAATATTTACCCTCCTGCCTCCAGAGCCGGGGCCCTTTTCCCTCTCTCTCTTCCTTGGGGCGACGAACAAGAGGATGGGACCCACCTTTGGTTCTGAGGAGAGGAAGCCATGTGGTCCACAGTATACAGAGAGGCTTGACTCTCACTGTATATGGGCTGTGATTAAAGGGATAGTTCAGTATTTTTGAACTGGGGTCGTATGAGGTATGCATAGTTAGTGAGTTACCTTTTTTTTTTTTTTTACCTTTATTTACACAGGTACATCCCATTGAGACCGAAGACTCTTTTGCAAGGGAGACCTGTTTTCCTTTCCCACGTTACCATTCAAACACACATTCATACACCGATAGCAGGCTTACCATCGACATTCACACAATGCAAGGTGGGTTAAGTGTCTTGCCCAAGGACACAACAACTATGACACAGGTGGCAGGGCGGGGATCGAACCTCCAACCCTTTTGATCATCGGCCAACCCGCTCTACCAACTGAGCCACAGTCGCCCCAAACCTTATATGTAAAGGGCGGTCAGCGTGGTCACTATAAGGAGTGCAGTGCAGCGTATCAGTCTGCAAATCAGCAGTAAAACAAAATCCCAAATTAAGCATACAATCTGAACAGATGTTTAGTTTTTAGGTGAGCATTTATGTGGGGAAAACCATTTTTTGGCTGGCCCCCATTGCAACAATACATCTGCTACAGCGTCATCTCCCCAAAACGTTTTAAAATGATTGCGTTGACCACCACCATGTCCATAAGGTAGTACCTCAGACAACCCCACTTCAAAAAAATACTGAACTATCCCTTTAATGCTGAACTAAATATGGAATAATTGTGCAATCCCACGGCTAATGTAGAGCCTTAGAAATTACACACATGACTTATTAAATGTGAAAGAGAGAACAACAGGGCTCGATTAGACTTTTTCTTCGCCATCTCCAAAGCCCTTTCTTTCCCCCACTGTGATTCCTCTGAAAAGACCTTACCCGTCCTGCCATGCTCTTATACTCTCCTACTTATCATCTCTACCTTCTCCATGCCTTCCTGGAGCGATCAAACACAAATCAACAGATATTACTGTCCCTCCGATGCAGCCATTAGGCTCAGCCCTCTATCTGAATTTAAAATGTCTCTCCCGTCGCTCCCCTGCCTGTAAATATGCACATGATTGACTGCGGGGTCAGCGACGGAAGACAGGAACTGGGCAGAAATGCCTACTTCCCGGAGGCGATGGTTCGCAGCATGGGGGCCCCTACCAATCATGCGTCAGCACAGAGACATTCTCGGACGCACGCCGGCACACATCACAGATGAACAATAAAGCGGGAGAGGTGAGTGCGAGGGCGCTCACAGGAAGTGGATGATTTCACTCGGCGAGGTGTGAGGCCCCGCGATGGACAGACATGCAGGTGTTAATATCCTGCCGAAAGGAAATAGTTGTACGCTTTACTGACCCTCCGCTTGGCTGTCCTCAGCTTGGGCACAGAATGCTTAATGACTGTTTTTTTTACCTTCAGACTGCATAGTAAGACCAAACAAAATGCTCTGGCAGGGGCAAATAATTTTCACTGGAACTATAAAAAGGATAAAATAATGCATTGTACAATTACAGAATCAACTGTACAACACATTGAAACACTCCTTTGTTTTTGTTCAACAACATGGAGAACATGAGGCTGAGAAGACAACAAGCTCAGCTATAGAGCTAGAGCGCCCTCTTGTGTTATATATGATTTGTTTTCCTTTCCAACTCTATATATATATATATATATATTTTTTTTTTTGTTTTTTTTTTGTTTTAAGAAATTCATACTTTTATTGTGAATACTAATTGGCCTGTTAGTATCCCTGATGCTTCCTCTGATCCCTCAGTCTATCCCTCATCTACATTCCATTGCTCTTTGCATCTTAAACTTATATTTAACACACCACTGTTGTCTTTTCTCAATTAATTCTTTTACAGGTGTCCTTCATTCTTTTTTGCCTCGTCTGCTTCATGTGATCGGTGAGTGAATTGAACTACTGTGAGTACATTTACCTAAGTATTTGCTGTACTTGTATTTAATTGAGCATTTCCATTTTATGCAACGTTATATTTCTACTCCACTAAATTTCAGTGAAGAATACTGACAGCATTAGTTACCATTCAATTTCAGATGATGTATCTACAAGTTTAATGATTTTGAATTTGACTGATACATCGGGGGATTTGATTTCCCTTTCTGTTGCAAAGCTAACAATGCTGCTTTCTTTACTTTTTAAATATATGGTTTTCACTAGACCATGATGCATTGCTGGAGATTAAAATTAAGTAGTTACTGCAAAATATGCACAACAGTAAACATATACAGCAGTAAATACATTCAGGGCTGGACTGGGACAAAAAATCGGCCCTGGCATTTTTGGCCATGGCAGCCCACCGTTTATACGATATGCGGAGGAAGGGGTGTTGCACCAAATTCTGGGCCCCTATACAGAAAGTCCTGATGGGCTCTCTGAGAGGCGGTCTTACAATACAAACATGTAAAAGCTTTGTTTGTCTATAGTCCAAAACGTATGAGTGACTGGTCCCTCTCTGAGCCAGATAACAACACAATGTTTCTATTGATGAATGACCAGATTATTACGCGTACTTGAACACAACCCCTGGTCTAATGACTCTTAATAAACATACACACACACAGTGTTTCTCACAGGAATTTGGGAGACTGTGTCGTGGACCCTGGACCTTCTAGGGGGGTCCGGGGGAATGCTCCCCCGGAAGATTTTTTTTTAAATGTTAAAGTAAAATTCATCAATCTGGTGCACTTTGAGGAGAAAACAAAGGCTAAATCAACTGTTTCCTATGTAAGCTATTTAGTACTATTTTCTGGAATGATTCAAAGACACAGAATGACCAAAAAGCAGAAAGAAGAAAGTTTAAAAAATCCAGTCAGCTTCGGGAATTTTTTCCCTTCGTTTGTATTTTTTAATGGCCCAATATAGGCCCCTGATCTTCATAGCCCCTAAATAAAAAATGTCGGGGCCTTCAAAGATCAGGGGCCTATATTGAGCCAGTAAAATTAATATAAATCAAAAAAATAATTTATTTTTTCTTGGGTGCAGCCCCCCTCTGCCTTGGGCCCCCCCAAGCCTGTCCGCAGTCCGACGGCCCTGAACGTAAAACTGACCATCGTCAGATGCTCATAATTACTGAGTACAAGTTGAATGCGTGATAATACAACTCAATGCAGCCTCTGAATGGGCAGCCCTCTGCTGTGTGTGTGATTGGGCCAGGCCTAGCCTAGAACCAATCATAATGAGTAATGGCCTGGTAACTTTCAGGTGAAGTTGACAGCCTGCACGCACATTTATATGTCCATGGCACTCCCGAGAGGGAAGGGACCTCGGCCCTCGGCTGTGTGACTTGGCCGGGCCGGGCCGAGTCACACAGCCGAGGGTCCAAAAAAAAAAAAAAAAAAAAAAAAAAAAGATTTTAATTTTTTTTTTTTTTTTTTTTTTTTTTTTTTTTTTTTTTAACCTCACCGGCCCAAAAGGCTGCCGGCCCCTCGGGCATTTGCCCGGTATGCCAGATGGCCAGTCCAGCCCTGAATACATTATATATATATATATATATATATATATATATATATATATATATATATATATATATATATATATAATAAATAAAACGACAAAGGAGTTAATCAGGGGCAAGAAATTTAAGGTTTTAGACTGGCCAGGTCAATCAAGACTTAAATCATATAGAGCAGGCATTTTACCTGCTAAAGAGGTGTAACCCCCCAAAACAAACAACAACTGAAAGAGGCTGCGGTGAAAGCCTGGAAAAGCCTCACAAAGAAGAATGCAAAAGTTTTGTGATGTCAATGGGTCACAGGCTTGATGCAGTTATTGCAAGCGAAGGATTTGTGACAAAATATTAAGTCTTATTCATTTTAATCTATTTTAGGTCTATCTGTTCCAATACTTTTGCTCACCTAAAAATGTGGTGTTCCTTTACAAAAAAAGCTATCTTCTCAGTTGTGAATCAGATCCAGATGTAAATACCTGGAATTGAAAGCTGAAATGTTGATCTATTGTCTCATATTCATATTTTGGTGTCAAACCCAAATGTTTCCAGTCTACAGCAAAAATAAAGGAATTGGCCTCACCGTTCCAATACTTTTGTATATATATATATATAATGTATATTTACTATATTACTTTGTGAAGCACTGTAATATCATCTTCATATTGTTTCTTGGTTGATGTTAATTTCACGTTATACAGAACCCTTGAGTTTTTATTGCTTTGCTTTTCAGATATGTTTACTGTTATTTGATGGTTGAGTGGCAACGGTGAGAGAAAGAATCTCCACCTGATTTGAAAGACTAAGCAATCCTTATTATAAGATTATTCAGCCACACATCTTTTCAAAGCAACAACTCCGGTTTAATCCTTTGTTTCATATCATTCCTGTCCCTCTATCCCCACTTTTATTTTCTGTCTTTTCTGTCAACCATCAGATCATATCAGCAACAATTTTTTTAAAGAGCATGCAGACATTTGGTCTTATGACTTGACACCACTCTATGTCTAAAATCCAGTTGCAGCAGTCCCAACTGTTGTCATTGACAATTTGAGTTTCCAGTGTCTGTATAAACTGTGTGCCGCATCCCATTATACAGCACTAAATGTTCCAAATATAATGAACAGTTCATTTGCATGCAATTACTGGAGATAACCTGGGGCACTGGTGGGATTTGTCCTTCAACCACAGAGGCAGGGACCAAGGCTTTGAATCATTGAGCCCTGCTGATTCGTCCTTCGACAAGACGCTGAATCCCTTTAGCTCGGAGGGAAAGCTGCTCTGTAATTAATCCTGACCTCTGATCACCCCGGAGAATGGCAAACAAGAGGAGAACTTCCCTACTGGGATCAATAACGTACCTTACGGTTAGCTGGGTATTGGTAGTAACTCCATCCGCCACTAGGTGTCAGCTCAGTTTTACTCTAGAACTGCAGAGGAGAGAAAGTGTTGCTGTGTAGAGCACACATGCCCTGCAGATGCATTGCAATGATACAGCAGCGGCATGATTTCAGTGGTAACATCCTATGACACGTTTATTTAGCTTTTTAATTATTTTAAAAGCGCTTCTAAATGCGAACAGTAAATCAGTGCAACAATCAGCCATATGGAAAACAAATGGCGAAAGTCATGTGCAATATTATTCATGTATTTCCCCCCCCCGAAGCCAGGGTATACCTTATTACACAAATCAACATGTCTGTATTTATATACTTATAATTATGTGAAGACCAAGCCTATATTTAGAAGCAACCCAGGTAGCAATCAGTTGCTGTTTCTTCTAATCAGTAGCCATTTTTGTCTAAAAGACAGGTAATCAGCACCGACAACACTTGTCAACAGCTGATTAACAGCCCTGTCTATCAACCAGCGGTTTCACCATCCTCCCTTGGCATAATTAACATGAATTATAGAGAGGAAGCTGTTGTTAGAAAATAAATATCCCAGAATCAATAGGAGGGGTATGTGCAAGACGGAGAGAAAAAAAACACGTTGATCTTTTTGTGATGAATGAACAGGTGGTGTCATCATTTTTTATCAGAGCTCTATCATATGTCCCTGTCGTCCCGAGAGACTCGAAGTAAAGCTGGGACATAATGAAAAGTGACATAATGATATATAGGTAAAGTGAGCTCTACTTCGGTGCCATGTTTTATTGTTATTTTTTTCTTTTGGATGCTCACAATCGACCACAATGGCGTCCCCTCATTCACAAACAAAGGTGAACATGTCCTTGTTCACTTCATGTGGGCTAAACCGCAGACGTCTGGGTGTTCTGCTGTAGACATTCTGGAAGTCAGTGCCCCTGTGTCAGAGCGTGTTTTAAGGCAAAAGAAGCCGCCAAGGAAGGGCTGTCAGTGGATACGGATTCTTCCCGAGCTCATTAAAGAGGCTGTCTGCAGCGTGCCAGGCTCCGGGAGACAGAGCCGGAGATAGGAAGCAACATCATAAAGGAATTCCATCCATCATCTTCCTCCGTGACATAAGTATCTGTCACACGCATTCCCTGACAGTGCAATACCGCACACCTGGAGTGAGACATATTTCTATCATAGAGTTGCCAACGCAAGCCAAGAGTGATACTCAAGTGTGTGAGAGAGTGAGTGAGTGTGTGTTTGGTCATGGTACTGTTCATATGTCCCCATGGTCTTGGTCATTTGTTTGAAGGAGAGAGGGGGTTTAGGGATGTAGTACTTCTTCTGCCTGGGCCCCATTATAAAGTATTGACTGTGATATTTTCTGCAAGTGTGCATATGCCCCCCCTTCCCCCCCCCCCCCTCGCCCCCCCATACTCACCCACCCTGGAATAGCTTCAGTGGTCTTCTGCACAGCGTTCTAAACAAGCAAAGCACTTCGGGCTGTTGAACCAAATTCGGAATGTTGGAGCACTGCTGCGGGGTTGTTTACAATGAAATGATTCATAATGTGTAATAATATCAGGGTGGAGCAGCGATATGAAGGGTAAAGCACAGCTGCACCCAGCACACCGTGGATATAAACACGAGTCCTTGCTGTAGGGACAATCCAACCCCCTCTCCCCCTCTCCCACCCTCCCTTGTCCAGTCTGTTCACTGAGTTGGATGTGAAGCAGAATTGCCCCCAGAATTATTTGGTTCAATTTTGCACTCCACTGAGACCACCGTTTGATTCCCAGAGGAGGGATACAGCTTCTGCGTGACTTCCCAACTCTGTCTCTGCCTCGTAGGAATTGCTGTGTCTCGTTCAAGGACAGATCAGCAGCAAGAAAATAGAAGATGGGCTATTTACTTTGTCACCCTGCTACACGGTCAAAATCATACAAACATGCATCGTAGTTTGTGAAATGTGCATTTCAGCTATATATAGATCCTTCATTTAAGTAAAAGTTGTAAAACCAAATCTTAAATAAAATAAAAACATTGTGTTGCGTTGCAGTTGGTTGAGATTGACCTCATAATAACCTATTATAAAAGGTGGGTTAAAGGTTCAGTAAGCGGAATGGTCAGTTTAGCTAACTTCCTGTCAGTTACTGCAGTTAGCAGTCCCCTCTCTCGTTCCTACGTCACCACATTAATGCACTGCGGTCTTCATCATCTCATATCCGTAAGTGTGATAAAACATGATAAAAACAATCAAAACAGACAATGAGAAGGAATTTTTACCTGCACCGCCGTTGTAGACTCATACACATTAACCCATCTGTTGCTCTGCACGTGCACCGTCAGTGAGACGGGTGCCAGTTTGTAGCGTTCTCTCTTCTGATTGGTTATCAATAGTGGGTTCACAGAAAAGTTTATTTTGCGGATTACATGCACAGCGGGTAAACACGCACACTGTATAAGTGATCACTGTATGAATAAAGAGCGATTTCACACTTATATTAACATAAATAAATCGCTTACTTCACCTTTAAGTGATTCTGGAGAAGACTTGTTGTCAAAACACTTTGTGTCAATATCAGTTAATATCTCCTCACAATCCGCTAGTCCTTGTGTATGCGCTGAAAAACAATTGAGTGTTAATAATACACATGCTCTGTCAGTGGTGTTCTCCTGTGTTGTAAACTCCTGGGCGTGTTGCTATGGTGGGCCACCAATGTTTACCCTTCGTTTAGATACCCGTTTACAGAGCCTAGGTCTTGTATTAACACCAGACATTTTTTCAGTGCACACAGTATGGACAGGTAGCAGATCATGAGGAAAAACTTATTTTGATAACACGTTTTTTTTCCAGAACACGATTTATACAGATCTTAATAAAAATGACTGTTGCTGTCAAATAAAGCTTAAGTATAATGACTAATTTCCACTACATTGGTGTGTATTTACAATACATACATACAATAAAGTAATTTAGCTCAGTTCAAGTTGTATCGTCATCTGCACAGGAACCAGAAATCCGAACAGTGCAATTAAAATGTGTACAGACCATGAGCAAATTTACCTGCAGTTTAGCATGTAATAAATAGATTTTTCAATATTTGAAGTTCATCAAATGGCAAAACAAATGTGATGTGCTTTTGTGTAGTAGTTTGATCTATAATTCATTATATTTGAGATGTTGATTTTAGTGTTTTCTATTAAAAATCTAGTAATCCAGCGTTTTCACGTTTACATCAATACAGAGTATTGCTCAGAGCAACTTTAAAAAACAGCACTTGAGTAAATTGACCCCCATTTTATCTCAGCGTGTTGTCACTTGTTGTATCTTGATATTTCCACGGTTGTATGAAAATACAACTGTTCCTCTCTTTCTATTTTTGAATTTGTAAAGCAATTTGAAGCACCCTTTGTGTTCGAAAGCTGCCATGTCATTTGACGGTGGAATTTGACAACAGGTCAATAAATTAAACAATGACGGTGGGCCGAGCAAATTGCCTGTGAAAGCCGCCGCGGTCCTTTCTTGGCAGTAGAATCCGCTGTGTCTGAGCCTGAGCCCCAGCCTATTACCCTTTTATTCCTCTGGTAATTCTCCCCAGACTGAAATCAACTATTGAGGAACACAACCCACATTCATATTATGGGATTATTAGAAGCTTTTATTCCCCCTTGTGTCAAACATCAAGTCTCCATCTAAACCTTTGCTCTAAGTCTCTATCTCTCTCCCTGGATCATAAGCAGGCTCAGCGCTTTTGACCTGAATGATCAGCCAATAACAGCTCTAAATCAAGCAGCTGCGGATGGCTTTTCAATTGTGAACCCCCAAGCAGATCCAGATATCTTAACGCTGAGCCACTGAGTGTAAAACAAAGTGAATTGTGATCGTCACTCAGTGTTCTGTTGCACATTGTAGTGATTTATGTACGGTCGTAATTTTAAAGGTGGAGTCAGCTATTCCGGGGAATGTTTGTTGTCACAGTCCCTTTTCCTGTTAAAATCAGTGAATATCTCACGATCCACTACTGATATGTATACCGTGTGTGCACTGAAAAAGGAATCTGGTGTTCATCCACAGCCTAGGTAAGCATGTTGTTAGCTACAGTGGGCCCCCTTTCTTTACACACCAGTTTACAGAGTTTACGCTGTGTATTAACCCCAGATGTTTTACTCACTGTACGGACAGGTAGCGAGTTGTGAGGAGATATTCACTGAATTTGACATAAAGTGATTTTGACAACAAGCGTTAACCAGAATCGCTGATGCCACCTTTGATCCGTGTTTTGCAAATCTGGATTGTGCACATTGGAGATAAATTGATCCCTGTTTCATGGAAAAGTGATCTATGGGTGTTTGAGCTATTTGAAGAACTTTCAACCCCCCCACCCCCGCACGCATGCATGCATGCACGGGCGCACGCACACACGCATGCATGCACGCGCGCACGCACACACGCATGCATGCACGCGCGCACGCACACACGCGCGCACGCACACACACACACACACACACCTCTCTCTCCCTCCACTTCTGTCTCTTACTCTCCTCCACATATCTCATTATATTGTGCAAACTGGCTCTGACAGGGCTCTCCTTGGACCTCTCCTCTCAGGCCATTCGTCAGGAGGCAAGACCCGCACACAACAGAGTGCAGATTGGCAGTTGACTGTAACAGCGTTCTCAACGGGAACAAGCATTACAGGCACCTTAGGGGCTGGCGAATGAGGAATAATACAAAGCCGGGGCTGAGTAAACATGATCCTCTAGTGTACGAATCAGTTCATAGCACTTCCTTGACAACAAAAAGCCTGTCGGGTATAAAACGATAAACCACATGCATACATACATACATACATATATACATATATATATATATATATATATATATTCCCCCTGATTAATATTTAATCAGTTGCACACTCGCCCTGCACCCACATGAAACACCACAAAGTGATGAACCAGCATCTCCTTCTGCACGGTCGGTGACCATATGTTGTTCCACATTTCTTCTTCTGCAAGTTCAGTTGTGAGGCATAGCCCATTTTCTACAACTCGCTCCTTCCGAGGTGATTAATCATAATTTCAGACAGAACTCTGAAGTGTAAAAAAAACAGCCCACCTTAATCCTCCTGAGTGTTGTTGTGTTTGCTGTTTGGCACCCTTGTAATTCCTGCGGCAGAGAAAAGGGGGGGGGGTTCATTAAACAGCCATTCTGCAGCAGGGTACTTAAATCACAGCTGTGGTAAAAGCATAGGTAGGTAGGTGACTAGTGTTTCTTTTATAGATGAGCAATGAGATACATGCTTCTAATTAGAACCACTGGCTATCTCAGTGGACCTCCTGTCACCGCCCGGGCCCAAACCCCTCTCTTTAATTACTCCCAGAGAAAAGAGGATGTCAAGTGAGAATAGCAAGTCGGCTCCATGTAAGACATGCTGGGTGGTTTCTGCTGTGGGCCCGGCGGCACAGTCTCAGGCTTGGGCGCTGGGAAGAGCTGAATGCAGCTTTGAAAGATTAATTAGGGTAATAGCATTAAAAGTTGTGGTAAAATCAAGAGATGCATTTTAAAATTTCAGATTAAAGTTATTTATTATTGAAATTTATTTTATATTTTTATAATTTATTATAGGCCTATACACTGTTTACGTTATGGCTAACAGCATGGCTTTGTACTTAGTCTCTCAGTCAGTTTTACCAGCCATTGTGGGGATTGTCATGACATCCTAAATAATCATACATGGTGATCTTAATGGTTCTCTGACTTTTCCCCTAGCTCCACCTTGAGGTTGACATTTGTGGTTTTGAGTGAAATCTCTCTGCAAGTGGCGGATGGAGTGCTATGGCATTTGCTACAGACGTTCACCTGCCCCTTGGGATGAATTGTAATAACTCCCCCGACTTTTCGTCTCTCATTATCTGTTTGAAAATTGTAATTCTTCCACTCCCTATCAGCCTAAAAAGTGCTTTCTGCTTTTAGTAGGAATTAGCCTGTTTTACCTTGCTATCATGCTTAATCACATTGGTTGCACTTCTCTGTGTAAATACTGCACCAGAGTTTGCAGCCTGTTTTGGAAAACCAGTGTGTAGATTTTCCAGGCAAACAACTATTGAGAGAAACCTTGTACTGTGACATACCTGTGGCACATCACCATTCCCCACATGGCCCATAAGTGTAAGTGAGAGCAGAAGGCACATACACCTCTCCGCACAGGGAGAGTGCAGGAAAGAAGAAACAGCGAAGGACAGATAACTAACACAAAGTTGATGTTCTCTGAGGGAGAAAAACAAGACAACACTGCATTCTTTGGATTATTGGTGAGCACACCTCCCCAGTTACCATGGTAACAGCAGTCCCCGTGGGGAAGGGTTCAGGGTAAATCCTGGAGGCCAAGCGTTTGATTTAATGGTTGTCAGGATGCAAGACAAATGATGACGTGTAAGAGTCCTGTTGACAGACATGCTTCACATGGAAGCACAGTTAAAAGCAATCAAGTGTGTGTGTGTGTGTGTGTGTGTGTGTGTGTGTGTGTGTGTGTGTGTGTGTGTGTGTGTGTGTGTGTGTGCGTGTGCGTGTGCGTCTGCAAACAAACGAGTGCAGGGATGCTTGTATGCAAATATATAGAGGATTGGGTCACTGGGGGGTCTAGAAGGATTTCTGCTGGATTGAGAAAAATATCAATTGAGTCCTGATACTCTATCTCTCGCCTTATCCTGGAAATGTGCATATTTAATGGAATTAATTATCTTTGAAGCAATGCATGCATCAATAAGATATTCCATCACTGTATGTACACATTTTAGATATTTACCTCAGTGCTTATCTGCAAGTGCACCAAACACAACAGTTCCGTTCAACACAAAATACCATGCTTCAAAATTGAAAAGAGATTGGAGTCAGTTCTGGCAAGGACCTGAATCGCTCTCCTGTTTCTTGCCAACTTCTTGCTTGGGCACACTAATAAGCCGTAGCAATAAATGAGCACCAAGATATCAGTGGATGAACATTTTGAGCTAGCCGGAGTCTTGCCAGACGAAGAGAGCTGCATTTAAACAGCACATTATCCAAACCCTGTGCTATGTCTCTCTTGCCTTAATGCAACACAAGGTTTATTTCCAGTGATAATTAAACCCCTTACCACTTCTTCGTCTTCCTACCTCTACTTTGCATAATTATCCCCAGGCCACTTTCTGCTGCATTGCATTTGAACAGCTGGATGCTGAAGACAAGGCTACTTTCAAAGGATATAATGTGCATACAGGGAAAATAGAGGTTTCAGTTCATGGCTATTATCCCTGGCACGTCTGACCAAACTTTAGGCACCTATGGATGTTGATGGGCGGAGCTTTGACCTTAGGATTCAATGTCAAATTGAACTCAATCTCTTGAGCCAGCGTAATGTGAAAAAACAACATGCAGTTCTCTATTTTAAAAACAGCCATCAGCAGTTATTAGGTTGTGATGAGTCTGGCTAACATCCAGGATCCCTGCCCCGCACAATTAAAAGCAAAACTACTCAGGGGAAAGCAAATCAACAGATACTACTGGCCCTATCTCATGTGTAGCATTAGTACTATTGGTAAGTAACTGGGAGCAGCCGTTGTGCCAGTCAATTGCAGAAGTGTTTTGCAAATGCTATGGTTCTCTTTATGACCCCCTAAACAGCCCATTTCATTAGTAGTGAGTGTGGAGCACTAGGAGGTTATTGTGTTTAACAGACAAACAGCGGCCATACCTTGGGATGCCATAATTGTCTTAATGCATTGTGAGTGCAGGGACATTTCAGCTTTTAACCATTACACGTGTCCTTGTACCGTCAGGCTGCCTTTCGCACAGAAGAAGCTGTGGTATTCAGTGATACATATTTGAATACACACCTGGGATCTTCATATCTGTGTGTGTGTTTGTAGTTATATTTCTAATGGGAACTTCCTTGAGTTTTAGACCAAGTGAAGAAACTAAAATGTATTCTTCGTATGGATTGCCACTCCTCCACCTTTTAGCACGGCGATCTGTACGAAAGATGTTAGACCCATTCAAATGAACATGAACGTCTGGAATAGATCTACACAGCCATGTATCTGATTCTGATACAACCATAATGCCAGCATTTGTTGAATTTGCCCACGTGTTTATAACCATGTCCATTGTTGGCAAAAGGCTTCTCACATTCATATGGATAAAACCAATACTAGGTATATTTAAAATGTCAGCAGGGGTCTGTAAACACATTGTGGTAGTGGCAGGCCCTGGATTAGGCTGCACATTCTCAGATAATAGTAACATAAGTGTGATGATACACCTCAGTTTGTGTCTGTAATGGCAACTTTATTGTGTTTCTTGTCACATGATGGGATGAAATACTCATTTAACAGAATGAGGCTTAACAGATGCTTACAGTTTGTTTTTTGAAGGATAGGGAAAAAACAGAATACCAAGCACCCCTGGAAGCCTGTCAGCTCCTATGCACTGGTAACTCTGATTTATCGAGCAAGTACACTGTACACAAAGACACACTCTCCCAACTTTTCCAATGTATTTCATGTTCACACAGGTATAAAGAACAAAACCAGGAAGGCCAACATTTTACTTGCCATGGTTACTTTGTATCACAGTACTTGAGATGGGTTGCAGATAGTAGTAGGCCTGGAGATTCTAGCGGTGCTGCTTTGGGGCCTGGCGATGTTAGCATGGCTGCTGCCTGAATGAATGCTAATGTTGCTCATTATCTGCTTTAAATGTAAATACAGTTTTGCTCAAAAGCTTGATATGTGATGATATGTTATGGCTCAAAATTTAATAATTTTCCCCAAACTAAAGTCTAATTTCCTGATATACTGTAAATCAGAACACACTGATTACCTCCTAACATACTTACAAGAAGAAAATGTTATCAGAGTACCAGTGAAATGGGAAAAATATCATACATTTTAAAGATTTGCATATACCTACAGGGTATTCCTGAGTCTAAAACAAACAACTGCTGCTCCTGTGTTCTCGTTAGTCTGGTTTTCCTCCACTATACCAACATTTCAAAAGTGTGGAGAAATACTAGTGTTTTAGAAAATAATCATCATAATCAAACAACTAACACCGTAATTATATCACTGTATATTGTGGGCTGTGTTAAATAGAGTTACATGTAGTGGTTATTGTACATTTTATATTCGATAAATAGTTAATAGCCAATGTGTTTTTTGTTTTGTTTTAAACAATACCCCTATTACTGAAAATTATTTTTGCCTTTACCTTTTGCCGACCACCCATGCCTCATATCTTCCAGGATAGCTCTGTTAAAAAAACTCCTTGTGTTGTGGGGTGTCTCACTTGCATTTTGTTCCGCTTAACTATTGATTGTTGGGGATATTCTCGTGAAAATTTAAAGCTGTTTGACATCTGTCTTAAATGGTAATGTCTTTCCGTTGTGGTTGTTCTTGCCTGACAGCTGCAACAGACACAAAGGGAATTTCCCCAAAGGATATTAAACAAAGCAAACTAATTAACTACCGTACTCTGACTCATCCACTGACCTTTCTTGAAAATGTTTTGGCAAAGAATCTGTAGTAAAATAAATAGTCCATGGTGACATGTGAGGTAAAGTAACCCTAAGGTTTAGTAGTTGTTGACAGTTATTGTGAGGTGAGAATAGATTCTATCTAATCCTTGCAGAGACTCTTTATTTTTAGAACGGGTGTGAGGGGACCAAGGAACAGTAAGAAGAGAGTAACATAACACTGTACGCTCACATTTTGCATAAAGAAATGAGTAAGTAAGATAAAAATCAGATGGAAATTAATATCAAGAGGAAGATTACATATAGTCAGTATACTTGTGCAGTCTTTGTTGATTACTAGAGTATGCAACTGTCTCCACATCCCTTCTGATTACTCCACTTGATGACCATCCCGCTACTCCCTGCTTTAATTGGTGCTGAGTGCTGCCGATGTGAACATTAACTGCTAATGCAGATGAGTTGCGTATATTGGAACATCATTTAAGGAGGTGGGGTTCAATGATAAATGGGGTTGGCATTAGGTGTATGCTTCTTTGATGTTATGAGATGAATGCAGTCATTGGGTCAGTGGAAAAGCTCTCACAGAGATAAATGAACAAGAAAGTGTGTGTGTGTGTGTGTGTGTGTGTGTGTGTGTGTGTGTGTGTGTGTGTGTGTGTGTGTGTGTGTGTGTGTGTGTGTGTGTGTGTGTGTGTTGGAGATGCCACCCTTAAGATTGTATTTTCTCTCTGTCCTTGTTAATGGGGCCGATGGTCAACACAGAAAGTCTGCAGTCAGCTCCTTCACCACGGGAGGATGGAGACACCAATGATTTCCATGGAGACAGAGGGAAAGAAAGAGAGGCAGAGAAAGAGACTCGGGGGTGTGTGGTGGTGGGGGTATTGCTGTGATATTGAGGGGTGTGTGTGTGTGTGTGTGTGTGTGTGTGTGTGTGTGTGTGTATTTAGGAGGATGATAAATGAGTCTACACCATGCTGTCATTTGTACTTTGGCATCCAGTCTAAGGCACAATTTAGTGTAAAATATTGTGCTGGCCCCTTCAGATGACAAAGTTTAATGCTGATGTATGAAAAGACAGAGACTATACCCAGCTGCTATCGAACAGAGGGAGGTAGCTATTCTTCTCAAAGGGCAATTAATTAGCGTACACATGCAACCACTGCAGAGGATGGACATTGAAAAAGAGCAGCCGTATACTCTGGTCTTGTGTGTGTAACAACACAATACAGACCAGCTAATGTTGTGATCACTGACGTTAAATGATCAAAGAGTAGAGTGGCTCTGTCTAATCTCATATAGATGCAGAATCTTCTGAAACTTGATTCAAATCAAATCAAATCAGTTTTATTTGTGTAGCCCAAAATCACAAATACATTTGTCTCAGTGGGCTTTACATTTCATACAATATGATTATTATTTAATGTCTATATATTTATTTTTCAAAAAATAAGCGGGTCAGAATTGATGGGAAGATGGATGGAGCCAAATACAGGGCAGAAAACCTAGTCTGCAACAGACCTGAGACTGGAGCAGGGGTTCACTTTCCAGCAGGACAACTACCCTAAACATACAGCCAGATCTACTTTGGAATGGTTTAGATCAAAGCATAATCATGTGTTAGAATGGCCGAATCAAAGTCCAGACCTAAATTACAATTTAGAATATCTGGAAAGACTTGGAATTTGCAGTTCACAGACTCTCTCCATCAAAATCTGACATCTGAAGCTAGCTATTTTGCAAAGAAGAATGGGCCAAAATGTCAGTCTCTAGATGTGCACAGCTGGTAGAAACATATCCCAAAAGACTTGCAGCTATAATTGCAGCGATACGTGGTTCTACAAATTCTCAGGGGCGCTGAATACTTTTGCATGCAACACTTTTCAGTTTTCAATTTATAAGAAAAATTAAAAAACATGTTTCATTTTCATTCAACTTCACAATTATGCTCCACTTTGTGTTGGTCAATCACATAAAATCCCAATAAAATAAATGTACGTGTGTGGTTGTAACATGACAAAATGTAGAACAGTTCAAGGGCTATGAATACTTTTGTAAAGCCAGTGTGCAGTGTTACATCTAATGTTTTTTCCCAGATATTTCTTTTTTATAATGTTGTTGCCATTTTTTAAATATGATCTGGTCACTCACCCAACATTTTCTGTGTCCCATAGTTTCCTAGCTCTTTTCACTCTTGGAAAGCTAGTGATGCACATTTCAGAGTGGCCTTTTATTGTGGACAGTCTAAGGCACACCTGTGCACTAATCATGATGTCAGATCAGCATCTTGATGTGGCACACCTGTGAGGTGGGATGGATTATCTCATGCTCACTATCACACATTTAGACAGATTTGTGAACAATGTTTGAGAGAAATGGTAATATTGTGTATCTGGAATGAATTTTAGATCTTTAAGTCCATCTCGTGAAAAATGGGAGCAAAAACAAAAGTGTTGCGTTTATATTTTTGTTGAGTTTATATATATATTTAAAAGCATACTGACTCTCTGACTGCTTGGAATCAATTTCCAGCTACAATCCAACTGAGGGATTTAGTTGCACCAACAAGCAGCAGAAAGATGGCAGGTGCCGTGACTACAAAGTTCGGTTTGGATGCCCATGCAGTGAGTAGGCCGCGGCTCCACAACAGCAAACACTGAGAAGGAAGAGGAGAGAACACAATTAGAGCTGCAACGATTAATCGACGAATCGATTATTAATCGATTATTAAAATAATCGCCAACTATTTTGATAATCGATAAATCGTTTCGCTTTTTTAATAAAAAATCTCCAAATTCTCTGATTTCAGCTTCTCAAATGTGAATATTTTCTGGTTTCTTTAATCCTATTATGACAGTAAACTGAAATATCAGTGTGTTTCGGACATAAAAATACATTTGATGAAGTCAACATGGGCTTTGGAAAATGTATCAACATTTTTCACCATTTTCTGACATTTTACGGGCCAAAACACTTATCGACAGATTAATCGATTATCAAAATAATCGTTAGTTGCAGCCCTAAACACAATCAAGCTCCCATTGCCTAAAATGTTGTGTGCTCTGTCTTTTCTTTCTTGAATCTTAGTGTGCTCAGTGAATAAAGTATAATATCAAGCTTTTCCTTCAGTGGCACCTCAAAATGCCTTGTCTTGAAATAGCCCTGTTATGCGCTTTATCACTTTATATTTTGTTGGAAATTAAAGACACAGCAATGAAACTACTAACAAACAGCTTATCCCTTGTATCATTAAGCTGCACTTATAACAACTCCACCCAACTTGTTAGGATCTTACTAATGAGCTGCCAAGCTTACACAACGTGATGATTTGGTGTGAGTAATGCAGACTTATGTGCTTTCAGGTAGTGGAAACAGATATAATATCAGTGATTCTTGAGTGGGACAAAACAGGGTGCAATGTTGAAAAAATACAAACCCTATGTTTAGGCAAATTAAATTACATGTAGCTACTGTATGTATCCAAATGTATCCAATAGTAAGCTACTGAGCTAAGTTTTGACACAACCTCCCAGCTTCTGTCCTTTTTATCAAAATGGTCTTTTTTCCTTGCCATTCCTTATTTTGTGTCAACACCGTCAGACTCCAAAAACACAAATAAATGTTCCCTCAATTTATGCTTAACCCATGAGATGTATAGTGATCACAAATATCCACCAAGACTGACAGAGGCCACAAAGACTATTTTCAAAATGTATATGAATATACATTTTCCTCTATGTTCTTCAGTTGAAGTGTGTAATAGCAATCAAGATGTGTTTCAAATTTGAAAACACATTCTCATGTTAGGTGACTGGTTAGATGTTTACATATGACCAACCATTCTTCAAAAACTATGAATTATCATTATGCAATGTTATCAAAATAATATAAATCTGATAGAGTGGACACATATCTGACAGAGTAGACAAGTATATCTGACGGAGTTGACAAGTATATCTTATGGATTTGACATATCTGACGGTGGTGACAAAAACCCAGATGTAGTCATCTGAAAAGGATTGTTAGGTTTTGATTTAAAAGTTTCATTTTGACGGTTATGTGAGACGTTTAACTCCTAGTGCTGTGTCTTATTCGGCCTGTGTGTTAAGTTTTGACGCATGTTTCAAAATTCTGCAACATGTGTCAAAGCATTTGGCAAAAACTGTAATCATGATATTGATTTGGTGTCAAATCGTCCAGCCCTTATATGTAATGTAGGGAGGGGTTTATTTTTTGGACAGGGGGTCTGGAACACATAATTCCAGTAACTGCTGGGAAACACCTGATTTGACTGCCTGATATTCTTGCAGGTGTTGTTTGGGGGAGTAGTTTTAATGAATCAATTTCTTATATCTATTTATCTCTACATTTCACGTGTAAGTGTGGTATCAAGTTGTGATAGAGAAATCTGCACAACAGCAATGTTGGAAAGTAGAACACAGGCATTTATTTGCAAAACCAGTTTACCTTTCACACAGTCACACACTAGGTCAAATATTCCACTTTACATAGTCACAACACCTACATTTGTTCGCTAGCACATAAATCATTGCTTTTTTATTGCAAAGATACCATGACAGCTTTCAATAGTGATTCCTACATTAAATTGAAGCTTAAGGTGTTGGCTTGAAATGTGTCCCCCTCACTTTTTCTATCTTATTGTAATAAAGAAGAAATTAATCATCAAAGACACCCTTACACATTGTGACAACCAACCCCATCAAGGGGTCGGTTGTTAAACACTATGGGGTTGTTTGTCACAATGTTATCTTAATGGGAATAATCTTAAAAAGAAGGCAAGAAAGTAGAACTAAATTTGAAAGTTTAATTGCATTGTCAAGTTGACAAATAGGCCTACATAACTTACTGTAGCCTTGGCAGCTGGTCTAGTTTGGGGTGCACTGGGTTGTTTTGATTTTGTTGCCCTTTTTTCTTTTGCATGCAAGCTGCCTTTTCCTGCTCTATTCTTTCCTTCTCTGGGGTGTCAGTGAGGATACAGCTTGACAATTTATTTCGTTATTGGGTTCCTTTTCTGGCTGCAGCCTTGAGATAACATGTGACAACCAACCCCCCAAAAAATGTGACGACCAACCCCAACTTGAATTTCTTGCTAGCATCAAGGCCAACAACCATCTGACAACTAATTAGCTTGCTAACTACAATCTAAACAATAGTTTACCCTTCACACTTTGTATGGGTAACAAGTGTTTTGTTATAAACCCATTGTGTAAAAGCCTAGAAGAAAAATACTGAGGAGCTAAATATTTTCAATTTGACATGAAAAACACAAACAGTCGTCTCACCTCAAATTCAGCAGTCTAACTCCAAGGAAGACTATGTAGGTGACCTCTGATCCCAATTCTGGATATTTACATACCAAAATTTCACAGACAGCACCTTCTGGTTCCGAGATATAACGATTGTGACAACCAACCCGTGTGACAAATTACCCCGTTCTCCCCTATCTACATTCTTCCAGTAAGTGCACCGACAGAGTTCATTCAACCTGAGATAATTGCTTTGCTGGGAAACCACTGATTTGACTGCCTGTTCATTCCTGCAGGTGTTGTTTGGGTGGAATAAATATTTAAAAGGGCTGGTTCATCAATCGTAAATTAAATCGCCCAGCCCTAATATGTAATGTAGTGAGGTGCCTGACCATACAAAGTTGTAAAAGGGATCACCGAGGTCTAAGAACTGAATTAATTTGTCTGTTTTGCCTTTGAGTGTGGTATGGAACACTTGATTCCAGTAACTCTTAACCTGTTACGGTAACCACATTCTTCCAGCATTGTATAAGTAGAGAGACAGGGTTCATTAGTTCATGCAACCTTACCGTTCAACTTGAGGTCCTTTTGAGTAATATCCTTGCTAGGAAACCCCTGGTTTAAGGACCTGAGATTCCTTCAGGTGTAGTTTGGTTGGAGTAAATATGTAATATGGCTGGTCCATCAATCGTAAAGTAATTGAAGCCGACATTCAGACCATAAACTGCTCTTCCTCCAACCTCACTGTTATCCCACTCCATATATCTGATTACTTCTTCATCTCCTACTCTCTCTTACCCTCACGACATCCGCACCCTCTCTCTACTCTCTGTCTTCATCATCCCTTCATCCAATTCTTTCTCACAGATACTCTGCCACAGATACACTCCCCTCTACTGTATCCTCCTCTCTTGACTATCTCTGACCTCTTACCTCATGGAAAGTACGTCAGTCCTCCCAAGCCCCGTGGTTGTCTGACTCGTGCTGAGAGAACCACTATACGGGCAGCTGAAAGGAAATGGTGGATATCAAAACACTCTGATGACCTGCTTACCTACCATCTATTATCTCGTCCTTCACTGCCTCTATCTCTGCAGCTTTCTATCAGGCCAAAATTCCTAAACCTATCCCCAAAAACGCTCAGTTCCCCTCCTCCTTCCTTCCTTCTACTGAGCCACTTTGTACACTTCTTCAGAAAAAAGATCAATGGCATACGCTCTTCATTCTCCAACCCACCTTCAGAAACTACCTTTCTTCTAACCCACCTTCATCCCCAACTCTATCCTCGTTCAGTCCCCTATCTCCCTATCAAGTTCTTACCCTGATAACCTCCGCCCGACCAACCACATGCCCCTTGAACCCATCCCACCTCACCTTCTCTAGTCTGTCACTCCTGACCTTCTTCCTTTTATCAGCCATTTTATTAACACCTCTATGTCAACTGCTTGGTTCCCTCACTCTCTTAAAGAGTAGTAAGAGTAACCATCCTTCTGGACCTTTCTGCTGCTTTTGACATGGTAAATCACCTGATACTAATGTCCTCACTTCATGGTCTGGGTGTCTCAGGATCTGCACTCTCCCTGCTCACATCATACTTCAAAGATCGCTCATACAGAATAACTTGGAGAGGAACTTTGTCCGAACCTTGTCCACTCAGAACTGGGGTCCCTCAAGGTTCTGTCTTGGGACCCCTCCTCTTTTCTCTGTAAACCAACTCTCTCGGTTATGTTATTCACTCACATGGCTTCTCCTACTACAGCTGTGCAGATGACACGACCAAACTAATTCTCAGTGTATGTCCACACACCACTTGAAACTCAACCTTGACAAGACGCACCTTCTTTTTCATCCAGGAACCCAGGAACTTACCATCACCATCAACAACTCTCTGTGGTAGTCCCCACCTCGACTGCTGGAGCCTGGTTGCAGCCACGTTTCTGTTTGGATTATGGCGTTTGCTGCAGCTGGGCAGTTTGAGCTGTCACACATTGTTCAGTCATTTTCAGTTCAGCAGTCCAAAAGCAGTTCAGTCTGAACCATTTATCTATCTGTCCATCTATCCATCATATCTATCTATCTATCTATCTATCTATCTATCTATCTATCTATCTATCTATCTATCTATCTATCTATCTATCTATCTATCTATCTATCTATCTATCTATCTATCTATCTATCTATCTATCTATCTATCTATCTATCTATCTATCTATCTATCTATCTATCTATCTATCTAGTGTTACACCTATCTTATGTGTTTTCCCCACATATTTTCTCTTCTTTTATAATGTTTTGCCAGTTTTGTAATATAATCTGGTCACTCACCCAACATGTTCTCAGTTGTCACTGAGTTTTCAAGCTCTTTTGAGGTCAAACAAGCTGGAAAGCTGTGAAAATAAAATTTTTGAAACAGGATATGTCATTGGGCCTTTTGTGTCCCAATGGAATGCATGCTTGCTCTTGTATTTGTATTTGTTACACAAAGCTGGTACATGACATTGACTGTGACTACAGAATAATGGCTGTACACCTTATCTCCATCCATTATTCAACTCTCTCTAAGATTTAGCGTTTCCATAAATATATTGTTTTCTTCTTTTTGTCTTTGGGTGTTGTCTGGAACACATACTTCCAGTAAGAACCATTTACCTGTTCCAGTAGGGAAGAACGGGGTAAGTAGGCACACTTTTTACTCTAGAGAGAATTGCTTATCACCTAAACATCTTTCAATAGTGATTCCTACATTAAATTGAAGCTTAAGGTGTTGGCTTGAAATGTGTCCCCCTCACTTTTTCTATCTTATTGTAATAAAGAAGAAATTAATCATCAAAGACACCCTTACACATTGTGACAACCAACCCCATCAAGGGGTCGGTTGTTAAACACTATGGGGTTGTTTGTCACAATGTTATCTTAATGGGAATAATCTTAAAAAGAAGGCAAGAAAGTAGAACTAAATTTGAAAGTTTAATTGCATTGTCAAGTTGACAAATAGGCCTACATAACTTACTGTAGCCTTGGCAGCTGGTCTAGTTTGGGGTGCACTGGGTTGTTTTGATTTTGTTGCCCTTTTTTCTTTTGCATGCAAGCTGCCTTTTCCTGCTCTATTCTTTCCTTCTCTGGGGTGTCAGTGAGGATACAGCTTGACAATTTATTTCATTATTGGGTTCCTTTTCTGGCTACAGCCTTGAGATAACATGTGACAACCAACCCCCCAAAAAATGTGACGACCAACCCCAACTTGAATTTCTTGCTAGCATCAAGGCCAACAACCATCTGACAACTAATTAGCTTGCTAACTACAATCTAAACAATAGTTTACCCTTCACACTTTGTATGGGTAACAAGTGTTTTGTTATAAACCCATTGTGTAAAAGCCTAGAAGAAAAATACTGAGGAGCTAAATATTTTCAATTTGACATGAAAAACACAAACAGTCGTCTCACCTCAAATTCAGCAGTCTAACTCCAAGGGAGACTATGTAGGTGACCTCTGATCCCAATTCTGGATATTTACATACCAAAATTTCACAGACAGCACCTTCTGGTTCCGAGATATAACGATTGTGACAACCAACCCGTGTGACAAATTACCCCGTTCTCCCCTATCTACATTCTTCCAGTAAGTGCACCGACAGAGTTCATTCAACCTGAGATAATTGCTTTGCTGGGAAACCACTGATTTGACTGCCTGTTCATTCCTGCAGGTGTTGTTTGGGTGGAATAAATATTTAAAAGGGCTGGTTCATCAATCGTAAATTAAATCGCCCAGCCCTAATATGTAATGTAGTGAGGTGCCTGACCATACAAAGTTGTAAAAGGGATCACCGAGGTCTAAGAACTGAATTAATTTGTCTGTTTTGCCTTTGAGTGTGGTATGGAACACTTGATTCCAGTAACTCTTAACCTGTTACGGTAACCACATTCTTCCAGCATTGTATAAGTAGAGAGACAGGGTTCATTAGTTCATGCAACCTTACCGTTCAACTTGAGGTCCTTTTGAGTAATTTCCTTGCTAGGAAACCCCTGGTTTAAGGACCTGAGATTCCTTCAGGTGTAGTTTGGTTGGAGTAAATATGTAATATGGCTGGTCCATCAATCGTAAAGTAATTGAAGCCGACATTCAGACCATAAACTGCTCTTCCTCCAACCTCACTGTTATCCCACTCCATATATCTGATCACTTCTTCATCTCCTACTCTCTCTTACCCTCACAACATCCCCACCCTCTCTCTACTCTCTGTCTTCATCATCCCTTCATCCAATTCTTTCTCACAGATACTCTGCCACAGATACACTCCCCTCTACTGTATCCTCCTCTCTTGAATATCTCTGACCTCTTACCTCATGGAAGGTACGTCAGTCCTCCCAAGCCCCGTGGTTGTCTGACTCGTGCTGAGAGAACCACTATACGGGCAGCTGAAAGGAAATGGTGGATATCAAAACACTCCGATGACCTGCTTACCTACCATCTATTATCTCGTCCTACACTGCCTCTATCTTTGCAGCTTTCTATCAGGCCAAAATTCCTAAACCTACCCCCAAAAACGCTTCTCCGTCAAAACCCTCAGTTCCCCTCCTCCTTCCTTCTTTCTACTGAGCCACTTTGTACAATTCTTCAGAAAAAAGATCTATGGCATACGCTCTTCATTCTCCAACCCACCTTCAGAAACTACCTTTCTTCTAACCCACCTTCATCCCCAACTCTATCCTCGTTCAGTCCCCTATCTCCCTATCAAGTTCTTACCCTGATAACCTCCGCCCGACCAACCACATGCCCCTTGAACCCATCCCACCTCACCTTCTCTAGTCTGTCACTCCTGACCTTCTTCCTTTTATCAGCCATTTTATTAACACCTCTATGTCAACTGCTTGGTTCCCTCACTCTCTTAAAGAGTAGTAAGAGTAACCATCCTTCTGGACCTTTCTGCTGCTTTTGACATGGTAAATCACCTGATACTAATGTCCTCACTTCATGGTCTGGGTGTCTCAGGATCTGCACTCTCCCTGCTCACATCATACTTCAAAGATCGCTCATACAGAATAACTTGGAGAGGAACTTTGTCCGAACCTTGTCCACTCAGAACTGGGGTCCCTCAAGGTTCTGTCTTGGGACCCCTCCTCTTTTCTCTGTAAACCAACTCTCTCGGTTATGTTATTCACTCACATGGCTTCTCCTACTACAGCTGTGCAGATGACACGACCAAACTAATTCTCAGTGTATGTCCACACACCACTTGAAACTCAACCTTGACAAGACGTACCTTCTTTTTCATCCAGGAACCCAGGAACTTACTATCACCATCAACAACTCTCTGTGGTAGTCCCCACCTCGACTGCTGGAGCCTGGTTGCAGCCACGTTTCTGTTTGGATTATGGCGTTTGCTGCAGCTGGGCAGTTTGAGCTGTCACACATTGTTCAGTCATTTTCAGTTCAGCAGTCCAAAAGCAGTTCAGTCTGAACCATTTATCTATCTGTCCATCTATCTATCTATCTATCTATCTATCTATCTATCTATCTATCTATCTATCTATCTATCTATCTATCTATCTATCTATCTATCTATCTATCTATCTATCCATCTATCCATCTATCTATATATCTATCTATCTATCTATCGTTAGATCTATCTCATGTGTTTTTCACAGATATTTCTCTTCTTTTATAATGTTTTTGCCAGTTTTGTAATATAATCTGGTCACTCACCTAACATGTTCTCAGTTGTCATTGAGTTTCCTAGCTCTTTTGAGGTCAAACAAGCTGGAAAGCTGCAAAGAGAAATTTTTTGAAACAGGATATGTCATTGGGCCTTTTGTGACCCAATAGAATGTATGCTTGCTCTTGTGTTTGTATTTGTTACACAAAGCTGGTACATGACATTGACTGTGACTACAACATAATGGTGGAGCTGTACACCTTATCTACATCCATTATTCAACTCTCTCTAAGATTTAGCATTTTGATACATATATTGTTTTCTTCTTTTTGTCTTTGGGTGTTGTCTTGAACACATATTTCCAGTAAACATTTACCTGTTCCAGGAAACGGTTTACCTGTTACGTCATCTACATTCTTCCAGCACTGTATATAAGTGGAGAGACGGGAGACAGGGTTCATCGAGCCACACAGAGGTTCACACAACCGAAACATTCAACTTGAGGTCCTTGGTGAGTCTCTTTCTTTATATTTTGCTGAATAAGTTGTTTAAATGTGGAAATTTTTGACATATAGGGTATTTGTAATATTTAACATACATCTCAGTGAATGTTCATATTATTTCATGCACCACTTGAGAATTAATTGTGTTGTAGTATTCATGAATATGAATCATTCCCTTACAGGTTTAAGGGTCCCTCGTTTTCTGCAATCATGATGAAATTGGTAACGTATGATGTTTTGCATTCTAGTCTAGTTGTTCATTTCAACATCAGCAACAACAGAGGTGGAAAGCATATACTGAAATATTTTGTAAAGTAAAATTGCCTGTTAAAAAACCTACTCAATTAAAAATTGCTCATTGAAAATGTAGTCAGAGTAAAAGTTACTTGGATGCTTTTTTTAAAAGCAGGATGGGGTCTCTCCTGTGCAGAGGGAAAGGAACACCCTTACAAATATCAATTGCAATAATACAATGTTTATTTGTATATCACCTTTCAAGAGCAGACGTAACTGAGTGCTTCACAACAAATGCAAGAACAGAAGAATAGAGAAAAAACCAGGGTCCTCACCCAAAGTTTAAAAGAAAAAAGCGAGCACATTACACCAGTTCATAAATCCTTACATTTGCTGCACGTAAACCAGATAATCAATTCCAAAATGTCACCGCTTGTTTATAAATCACTCCGTGGCTCTGGGCCTAAAGACATTTCAGACATGCTTGTGTCATATTTAACCCTTGTAAAACGCTGAGTTAATTTGGGGCTGCTGGCCTACTGGTTGTTCCAAGAGTTAGAACAAAACACGATGAAGCAGCATTCTGTTATTACACAACTCAGACCTGGAACAGCCTTCCAGATGATATTAGACAAGCCAAGACTCTGACTGTTTTTATCTTAAAGCTAAACACGTTTCTTATATTGCCTATGCCATCCTGTAAATGAGTTTTTACTAGTTGTTTCTTCAATTTTTTACTTTGTTGGTTGATGGATGTTTTATTGTGAAGTTGTTTGATAGGTATTTTATTGTTAAGCACTTTGAGTTGCCTCTGTGTACAGAATGTTGCCTTGTGTAGACCTCTTCCAAAGAACAATATCCCCTTTGTCTTGAGCCTGTTTGTGGGAAGACCAGAAAACCCTAATCTTAGGATCTGGGATTCCTGCAGGTGTTGTTTGGGTGGAATACATCTGTAGTATAGGGAGGTACCTGACCATTCAAGGCTCTGAAAGGGATCTTGATCTTGAAGTGGATTCTCGTGATTTTTTCACCTGTAAACTGAAACTATCCCAATACAGAGTACTATTCAATGACTAAAGTTTGTATTTTAATTTTTAAAGTGCTTTTATGTTGTTTCCTTTTGTACCGAAAGTTAGGAAAGCCATGATCGTATTGTTAACAGTAATTGCTCACTACTAAAAGTAAGTTAATGAGACGAAACGGGAGAGTAATAAAAAGTCAATAAAGTTTAGTTCCGGTCGAAAAATGGCCACAAGCTCTTTGGTCTGTGAACCTAATTTATTTTTTTTATACTCAGCTTGACGGATGTGTTAAGAAATGTAGCGAAGTACAACGCCTGGAACAATACACAGTAAAAGTATAATTAGGTCTAACTAAAAGTAAAATAACAGATTTTAAAATCTACTGAGCCTACACAAAAAACTTGTTACTTTCCACTGTGTGTGTTGTATGTGCAGTATGTCCTATTCTGTGATTTTAACCTTTTTAATTGCCTAATCTTTTTTTCTCATTCTAATCCTTCAATAGTTAAGTGTTGCCATTGTTGCTGGATTGTTTTTTGGTAGGTTCATCTCAAAAGTTAGTCATAATCATACGCACAATTTTGATTACTTTATAATAAAAAATTATACAAAATCCCAGGAAGCAACCTTTTTCGTACTTACATTTAACAGGAAGCAATCAGCAGGACATCAATGCGGTCAAGAAGGTCGGATCACCTGATGCAAACGGTAAGACCCTTTACTGTATGCTGATAGATGGATATCATACACAATGTGCAGCATTGTCTGTGGGTGTGGGAGAAAACATTACAACCGCAGAGTGTGCACTGGAGAAAGTCTCGACTTACATGCAGTTAAAAAAAACTGAATGACTGCCAGTTCAATATGAAGTCGAGTTCTGCTGTAGATAAACAGTTGTGTAACAGTTAAAATGTGACTTTTTACATTGTATTACTTGTCACACAGAAAAAGTTCCCTTCCTCCCAGTCCCAAAACCAGGTGAGAGATTCTTTGCAGGTGCAAATTCCTGACATTTAAAGCGGAGATAGACCAAAGAGTGGCTCTCTTTGCATTGACACGTCTGAACCCTATTGTATAATACTTTTATTTTTTTTACTACATTCAGGATGGCCCTGCTACTATCCTACCCACATTCGTGAGCAGATAACACCTTTTGTTTTTACATTTCACACCAAATTACAACATGTGCAAATACAGAAAGATTTCAAATGTCTAGTTGCAAACATTTCCTAATTAAAATGCCTTGCTACAGAATGCTGGACTGACTGGTTTGACAGAGACAATCCCTCTGGAACTGGAGACTGGGAAACTCTCTACAATCTCCGCAACGAGAACCCAGGAAAGATCTGCCCTAAACCGGTAGACATTGAGGCCAAAACTCTATCTGGGCTCACTGCTGCTGCAGCAGGGGACGTGGTTTATAAGTAAGTACAACGACCATGAATAACTTGAATACATTTGTCTCAGTGATTCATATTGCACTCCACTAAATGCTTTGCATTAATGTTGTCATTGCATGTGCTTGTGTACATGGTGAAAACAAGCGTATTATACCTATTTTACATACAATTTTTTTCAGCCATGTTTACTTGCTAACTAATAAGCTTCCGAAAACACAATATACAACAATGTGTTTATCTAAACAACTGTTGAAAACGTTAACAAGGGCTTATTTTACTCATTATTAGGTACATGTTTTTGTAGGCATGATTGACCGGACAGTTAAAGGTGAAGTAAGCCGTTTATTTATGTTAATATAAGTGTTAAATCGCTCTTTATTCATAGAGTGATCACTTACATAATGTGCGCGTTTCATAAAGCTGATCTTTTAGTCAGCTGCTCTGCATGTAATCGGCAAATAAACTTATTGGAGGATCCCGGAATTTTTATCCAATCACAAGAGAGAACGCTACAAACCGACACCCATCTCACTCATGGTCTCACTGCCGGTGCACGCCAGTGCAACAGATGGGTGAATGTTTATGCGCCTACAATGGCGGAGCAGATAAAAATCATTCCCAATGTCTGTTTTGATGGTTTTTATCATGTTTTATCACACTTGTGGATCTGAGATGATGCTAAATAACTCGCTGCTTGAAGACCGCAGTGCATTAATGTGGTGACGTAGGGACGAGCGAGGGGACTGCTAACTGCAGTAACTGACAGGAAGTTAGCTAAAAGAACCATTCCGCTTACAGCACCTTTAACTCTGTAGATATTTGGGAATCACCCTCTCTCTTTCGTGAATGTTCAGCCTTATCTCAAAGCGGTCTGTTTCCTCCTACCCCTTGCCCCCTCCCTCCAAACCCACACTGTTGTGATGGGTCACCTGTATCCACAGCCCTTTTTGTCCAAATACGGACACAAAATAAACACAGGTGGGACACTGTAACTTACAGCTTGCGCTTCTTACTGTTCAAGTTTGCCGCTAATCCAGCTTCGTACTGCCCCATGTTGAGTAAACAGTCCTGTCACTTACTGTGTGTTTCTTTTCCAGGAGTGACACAGTCTCAGGATTTGTCTGCAGAAACCAGGACCAACCCGACAAGAAGTGTAATGACTATCGCGTTCGTTTCAGCTGCCATCCCCCTTTCTGTGGTGGAGGAGGTACCGTATGCTCACGCTCTGAATTTGCAGTGTTTAAGCTGCCAATGCAAAGTGGATTTCCCCTTCTCTTTCATTGTTTGTGTGCCTAAGCATTCATTTAGAATGGTGCTTTGGCTCCCTGCAGTTTGCCTCCAGTCATACTGTGTCTCATCTCCTCTTGCAGTGTGCTGGACCGAGTGGTATGACCGGGACAATCCCAGTGGAAAGGGGGACTATGAACTTCTGAACAATCTTCAGAAAGAATACCCAGGACAGATTTGCGACCATCCTCTGTACATTGAGGCCGTTACCACAGACACATTGACCCCAGCCATCTCCACAGGGGAGAACATACATATGTAAGTTTCCTTAAAGGGGAAAGCATTTAAAAATGTACATTCTGCCATTTCAATACCAACAACCCCACTAATCAATCAATACTTCTCAACATAAATACATATTTTCCCAAAGTTTCCAAATCATTAAGACACATTGCCTGGAGCCAGTGCTTAAACAGTGAACAGGGAAACTTGATGCACATTTACATTAGCTTAGATGATATTTTAACAAGCCCCATGAGGGAAGTGGGTTATAGACACATTATGTCAGAAAGATTCCAACCAAGCTGGGTCTCACTTTATTCTTGTGCTCAAAGCTTTGACTGAGAACATCTAGCCTTTGTGTTTCTGAAAGACTAAGAAACGTGAAAAACCTAATTTTATTGGTATTCCTTATTTATAATATATTTTTTTAATAAAAATATCTGAGACAAGAACATTATATGACTAAATAGGGAATTAAGTTGATGTATTCCTTTTTGACTTAGAAACAGTTCTTCTACAAACTCAATCATATCATTTTTTGCCCCATAAAATATTCAGGATTTTTAGCAATGTACACCATTAAAAATAAGTTCTTGTTTGCTTTCAGTGCTATCTTTTAAAAAAAAGCATACTGACTCTTTAACTGCTTGCAATCATTTTCCAGCTACAATCCAACTCAGGGATTTGCTTGCGTCAACAAGCAGCAGAAAGATGGCAGGTGCCGTGACTACAAAGTTCGGTTTGGATGCCCATGCAGTGAGTAGGCCGCGGCTCCACAACAGCAAACACTGAGAAGGAAGAGGAGAGAACACAATCAAGCTCCCGTTGCCTAAAATGTTGTGTGCTCTGTCTTTTCTTCCTTGAATCTTAGTGTGCTCAGTGAATAAAGTATAATATCAAGCTTTTCCTACAGTGGCACCTCAAAATGCCTTGTCTTGAAATAGCCCTGTAATGTGCTTTATCACTCTATATTTTGTATGTGTGTTGTTGGAAATTAAAGACACAGCAATGAAACTACTATCAAACAGCTTATCCCTTGTATCATTAAGCTGCACTCATAACAACTCCACCCAACTTATTAGGATCTTACTAATGAGCTGCCAAGCTTACACAACGTGATGATTTGGTGTGAGTAATGCAGACGTATGTGCTTTCAGATAGTGGAAACAGATATAATATCAGTGATTCTTGAGTGGGACAAAACAGGGTGCAATGTTGAAAAAATACAAACCCTATGTTCAGTGGCGGCCTTAGCGATCTGGGGGCCCGTTTCAAGACTTATATCCAGTCAGGTACACTGACTTTTCCGCATATACTGTATACAATTAATGGTCAAAACATATTAACCCTCCTGTTATGTTCTGGGTCAAATTGACCCGTTTTGAAGTTTGAAGATCTACACTGCGTTCCAAATTATAATGCAAATTAGATTTTCCCAGATTTTCCGAAATAGTCGATGCAAATCACAGTCAGTATACTTTTCAAGTCATCAACCGTTAGAGTATATTTCAAATTTTATTGAACAAACCTCCCAATAATAAAAGTATTTTTTTCAAAAATAAAAAACTCCAAATGCACTGTTCAAAATTATTATGCACAACAGAGTTTCAAAACATTGTATAGGTTGTAAACAACTAAAAACGGTCATTTGTTGAATTTGCAGAATGTGGAGGTCACGTTTAGTGAAATCAAAAGCTATTTCAATTAAAAACATCTTAACAGGCCAAGGAACATGTTACCATAGGACCCCTTCTTAGATATCACCTTCACAATTCTTGCATCCATTGAACTTGTGAGTTTTTGGAGAGTTTCTGCTTGAATATCTTTTCAGGATGCCAGAATAGCCTCCCATAGCTGCTGTTTTGATGTGAACTGCCTACCAACCTCAAAGATGTTTTGCCTGAGGATGCTACAAATGTTCTCAATAGGGTTGAGGTCAGGGGAAGATGGGGGCTACACCATGAGGTTCTCTCCTTTTATGCCCATACCAGCCAATGACACAGAGGTATTATTCGCAGCATGAGATGGTGCATTGTCATTCATGAAGATGATTTTACTACGGAAGGCACTTTCCTTCTTTTTGTACCAAGGAAGAAAGTGGTCAGTCAGAAACTCTACATATTTTGCCAAGGTCATTTTCACACCGTCAGGGACCCTGAAGGTGCCAACCAGCTCTCTCCCCATGATTCCGGGCCAAAACATGACCTCGCCACCTCCTGTCTGACGTCGCAGTCTTGTTGGGACATTGTGGCCATTCACCAACCATCCACCACTCCATCCATCCGACCATCCAGGGTTGCACGGCACTCATCAGTAAACAAGACTGTTTGAAGATGAGTCTTCATGTATTCCTGAGCCCACTGCAACTGTTTCAGCTTGTGATCATTGTTTAGGGGTGGCCGAATAATAGGTTTATGCACAACTGCAAACTTCTGGATCCTACACCTTGAGGTTTGCGGGACTCCAGAGGCACCAGAAGCTTCAAATACCTGTCTGCTGCTTTGTGATGGCATTTTAGCAGCTGCTCTCCTATTCAGATGAATTTGTCTGGCAGAAACCTTCCTCATATTACCTTTATCCGAACGAACCCGTCTGTGCTCTGAATCAGCCACAAATCTCTTCACAGTACGATGATCACACTAAAGTTTTCGTGAAATATCTAATGTTGTCATACCTTGTCCAAGGTATTTGACGCTTTTAGGCAGCAGAGAGATCCTTTTTCTTTCCCATATTGCTTGAAACCTGTGGCCTGCTTTATAATGTGGAACGTCCTTGTTAAGTAGATTTCCTTTGATTGGGCTTACTTAGCAAACCGATTATCACAGGTGTCTGAGATTGATTTCAATGATCCAAAGCGCCCTGAGACACAATAAGTAAAAGGGTGTCAGAAATTTCAGACTATTTCTTTATTAACATATTGAGACATATTTCACCCAAATCTCTCTCGCACGCACACACACACACACACACACACACACACACACACACACACACACACACACACACACACACACACACACACACACACACACACACACACACACACACACACACACACACAGGTGCAAGTGTTATGACTTTTGACGGGAACCATTACGTTCTCGTGGGAACACTCCACCCACATTCAGTGGACACTTTGATTTGATTTGATTTGATTTGATTCAATTTATTTCAGACATATCAACATACAAAACAAAATGAAAAGCATGGAAATACAATAAACAAAAATTATGTTTTCACAAAAAAAGAAAACAAAACAAAACAAATTATCTGTATTGCTGAGATATGCCTGAAAAGGAGCAGGAAGAAGTATACACTTATTTAATCCTACCCCTTTTCCATAGTAAAAAAAATAAAAATATTTATTAAATAAAAAAATAAAAAATTATATTCGCTACTCTTAATCCATATATTCTCTGTACAATTGGCGATACTATATTTGCCATTTACGGCTATTCATACATACATACAACTTAATAAAAAAAATTATATTTTATTTATTTATACAATGCATATATCTATATTTATATTTATAAACAATCAATATTTATAAACAATCAATATATCCATATCTACATACATATCTATACAATCAGTATATATATCCATAAAATTATAATTATAATTATAATTTCCTTCTTACTTCATACCCTCATCCCTGTACCTTTTGAAAATCATTGTTTTGAACCTTTTTTTAAACTGGATCATGTTTGGACATTGCTTTAGCTCCATGCTCATCCCATTCCACAGTTTCACACCCCCAATTGAGATGCAATGACATTTTAAAGTCATGTGTACCGCCAGTGTCTTAAAGTTTAAATGTTGCCTCAAATTGTAACCCCCCTCTCGGTCAAAAAAATGTTTTTGAATGTTACCTGGTAGGAGATTATTTCTAGCTTTGAACATGATTTGTGCTACTTGATATTCAACCAGGTCATTGAACTTTATGATACGGGAATGTAAAA
Organism: Ammodytes marinus; assembly: GCF_949987685.1. Lineage (NCBI taxonomy): Eukaryota > Metazoa > Chordata > Actinopteri > Uranoscopiformes > Ammodytidae > Ammodytes > Ammodytes marinus. Next base: position 8,390,994 of record NC_137223.1, on the reverse strand, counting down.
AGAGGAGGTTGGTGTGATCATAATATCCGGCTTTATTGATTATTCTTATGGCTCGTTTTTGTATTGTGACTGACTAATGGTAGCAGTGAGCTTTTGTAAGTGGTCCCCCAGACCTCCACACAGTAATTTAAATAAGGTAAGATCATTGTGCAATAAAGAATATGCAATGATTTTTGATCCAATAAATGCTTTGCTTTACACAGGACTAATAAGCTTTGTGACAGTTTAGATTTAACATGTTTTATGTGAGGTTTCCAGCTGAGCTTATGGTCTATTGTCACACCAAGGAATTTATTTACATACACTCTTTCAATATTAACACCGTCAATCTTAACATTTACGTCATTATTTAAATTACAATTTCCAAACAACATGATTTTTGTTTTACTTGGATTCAATGACAATTTATTATTGTCAAACCACTTTTTTAATTTGCTCATTTCAGTTGTAATTAACTCCAGAAGCTGCTGCAAGTCCTCTCCCGTACAAAAAATATTAGTGTCGTCTGCAAATAACACAAATTGTAAAATCTTTGATGTTTTGCATATATCATTAATGTAGAGAATAAAAAGAATTGGCCCTAATACTGACCCCTGGGGGACCCCACAGGCAATGTCCAAACAAGATGACATATGTTCACCCATCTTCACAAACTGTTGCCTGTTCTGTAAATAGCTCCTCAGCCAGTTTAATACAACCCCCCTGATACCATACCGTTCTAATTTATTGATTATTCTGTCATGATTTATGGTATCAAATGCTTTTTTGAGATCAATAAAAACACCGGCTGCATATTTCTTTTGGTCCAGGGAATTTGATATCTTTTCAATTAGCTCAATGACTGCTAATGAAGTGGATCGGTTGGGTCTGAAGCCGTATTGGCTGTCAGTTAGTAAATTGTGTTTATTGATGAAATTGTTAAATCTGGCAGCAAAGAGTTTTTCTAAAATTTTTGAAAATTGAGGAAGCAGTGAAACAGGCCTGTAGTTTGTGAAGTGGTGTTTGTCTCCAGTTTTGTACAGCGGTAAAACTTTAGCAATTTTAATTTTTTTGGGGAATTTACCAGTTTGAAATGATAAGTTACAGATGTGCGTAAGTGGTTTTGCAATTCCTTCAATGACATGTTTAACTATTCTCATGTCAATGTCATTATAGTCAGTAGAAGTCTTGTTTTTACAATTATGAACAATCTCTATAATTTCACTCTCTTCCACTGTTTTTAGAAACATTGATTTTGGATTAATGTCTATTAAATCATAATTATTGTCTTCAGATCTCACAGATCCTGGGTCATTAATTTTTTCTGCCAAATGTGGCCCCACATTTACGAAGAATTTGTTAAAACCGTCAACCACATCATCCATATTATCTATTGTATTTTCTTTCTCCATAAAATACTCAGGGTAACCTGTATTTTTTTAACCATTTCCAAAAATACTATTTAGCACATTCCATAAACCTTTCATGTTGTTTTTGTTAATCTCTAGTATTTTATTTAGAGGTGGGCATAGATTATTTTTTTTAATCTAGATTAATCTAGATTAATTTTGGAATTAATCTAGATTAATCTAGATTAAAATGGCTCATTTGAATTCATTCATAATATGTGTGTGCTCCCTAAATAATGACTCAAAGTAAGTCTCTGAGAACGTGTTTCTCAAGCCAGGTGGCGCATCAGACCAGGGGCTCATCTCCTGTGCAGGTGCACACCTAATGCATCAAGTTAACTTGCGTGCAGAAAGAGGATGTCACGGAACTCATGTCCGTTAGCTTTTCAATATAAGACTGTCAAAATAAAAGTCCCGCAAAACAATCGTTATTTTGGGGATTAACTTCTCCGCGTGAGAAATTTGAGTTGTAGGCTAGGGTGTGAGAGTGTGAGCTGGTTGATATGAGTGTGTCTCACGGCCAAAAGGGTATCATCCAACTCGTGCACTACAGTGCAATTCGGCCAGGTATACATCCGCGCTAAAATAAGAGGAACAAGAGATTAACGGCGATATTTTTTTTATTGCCGATAAGAGTCTGGCGTTAACGCAGCACGTTAACGCCGTTATCGGCCCACCACTAATTTTATTATAGTATTCTTTCTTACACATCCTCATTATATTGGTTAATTTATTTTTATACTTTTTATACTTATTTTCTGCTTCTGCAGTTGGATTTTTCATAAATTTTCTATACAGTGTATTTTTCTTTTTGCAGGCATTTTTCAAACCCTTATTGATCCATGTACTAGTTGTCTGTTTATGTCCATCGCTGTATTGTTTCACAGGACAGTGTTTGTCAAAAAGTGATTTAAAAACGTTAAGAAATCCATTATATGCTTCGTCAGTATCTTCTACCTCATATATTACACTCCAATTCTGTTTCAGTAAGTCATTCCTTAAAGGGGACATATTATGCAAAAACTCGGGTTTAAATGTGTATTTCCGAGGTCTACTAGAAAAGGTTTTAATGGTCTATTGTACAAAAAGCCCATTAGTTTTCTACCAATGCCCATTTCTTCATTGCCTTTTCAGGCCTTTTTTGGCCTCTCCCTAAAAAATTTGGTTTTGACATCTACCCCCCTCCTATCTACATGGGCGTGCATGCACCGCCCTGCTCATTTACTCTATACCTACCTATATGGGCATGGCACACGCCCAGCTGTCAGTTTTGTTTACTTTTGGCCAATGCAGCATGGAGATCGATGTTACCATGTTTACCTTCATTTCTACAGCAAATATCAGCACACTTATCACTTCTAAACCAAAAGCTTTACAACTGAACCTGGTCAGGCAGGAGTCTGAGCTGAAAACTGTGAAAATTGCATCAAGATTTCTGGTTTCCCTGACATTATCCTCAGGTAAATACAGCTTAAATATGTCACAGTCAGTAACAGAATATGAGCTAAGTATTTATGAATAAACTCTCTAAACTTGTAACATACAACATTTTATGTATGTCTCTACAGGTTAAACTGGGGAATGATCTACAACCCAGTGGAGTGAAAAAGCTTTGGTTGTGAAGCCATGCTGTAAATGTACAGTAACGTGGCAGGAACGGAATGTATCATGTCAAGATCCACTGGAAAGACATTATCTTTTGTAAAAAAAAAAATATATAGAAACAATTACAGTCAGAGCTGCAAATTATCTGACACCCTTTCAATATCTAGTAGGTAATGTATCATTTGTATTGTGATCACTCATTTATAATAAAGTTTTACTGTTAAAACATGTATTGTGTTGCTTACTGTCACTGTTTGCTTCGTGTAGTAAAGGATTACTTGAAACTCACATTTTCATAGTCAGGATGTTGGACTAGTTTTCAGACCGATCTACATGCATTGACTTATACGTTTTTTAATTCAACCCTTTATCTCTCTGAAGATTTTTTCTTTGAAACAGTATCATTACATTTTAAAATGACCAAAACCATACTTAAAAATAAAGCAGTTTATTCATAGCCAGTGAAATGGAAATATAAAGTGTACATAATTCAAACAGAAGCAAAGCCATATTGTATGTAACTGTCCAGTTGTTGCTGGTGGGCCCTGAAGAAGACCACCTGTTCCATCCAGTGAACAGTCCTCTGATGGAACAGATCGTGACGGTCCTTGTGGGTCAACGCTCCGTCAGGTCACTCATCTGTAAAACATGGCACAATCAATGTTACATCATGTAGCCTACATAGCATACATCTGTAGTTATGGCAAAGCTACAAACTAATAAATATATTTTTTCTTCCATTATTAAATAAGATAGGCTACTAATAGATTCAGTATAACCCTTGCTCAAGAAGCAACGAGTTCTGAGTGATACTGTGTGCTTTTTGAAATATAATGGACAGGAAACAAACAGCAGCAGAGGCAAATTACAGTATTCCTGTCTGTTATAGTGTACATTACACTAGAGATGTAATAGGCCTACTGCTGCATGTACCACGACTGCTTGCATAACTACACACTGTCAACAACAAACAAATACTCTTCAGTTTCCAACACACCGTACAGTTTCACCGTCTGTTTTTCACACGGGCTGTCACGGACAGACTCACAGATCTAACCGTTAGCATACAAGCTAACGGACGCTAACGCTAACGGATGCTAACGCTAACGGGCGCTAACGCTAACTACTTAACCCAGAGACATTCTCTCGTTTCAGTCGGCGTTGGTTATTATAGGAGGGATAAATTAAAGCACATTACACACATTGAACTCATAAACGGACAGATTTGTTTTTAAATAGGACTACTTACATTTCCAGAGGAGAGATGGTGTCTCTCTGTCTTCCAGGCACAATCTCCTCCACACTCCAGTATAACAGCAGATCACACTAGATTGCCAACCTTTGCTGGGCATAGCCAAACAAAAAATGTAAGTAAATCCATTCAGCCCCGGTCTGCTTCGAGGCTGGGGTGTGATGGTAGCTTGAGGATGAGCTAACACTGCAGCTTGCTTCTCCTCTGTTGTTGCATGAGCGAGTGGAGGCTCAGCTGTGTGTGGTTACCAACGGGGCGTCTTGATTGGCCAATCAACTACCGAGTTTCTGGTAAGCTTTCCCGTGGGAGTATTTATGATAATGAAAACCGACCGGTTTCGTCACCAGTCTGTGTTTTTTGGAAGAAACCTTCAAATCCCCCTTTTTTCTAAAAAAGCATCCCTGAAGAAACTGACACATTTGTTTTTTTGAAGCTTGTGTGTGCTGGTAGAGACCCCAATAACCTAAAAGGGTGCCCAAACACCTGCAATGTTTTGTTTTTCATAATATGTCCCCTTTAATGCATTTATGTTTTCTTCGGTTCTCAGTCTTTTGTATTTAAAATGACTGGTGTTCTTTGGTTTCGTATAATTACAGTGATAAACAACAAAAACAGGCAAATGGTCACTGATGTCACTGTATAGCAGTCCACTTACTGTATTGTTATCCATAGTATTTGTGAATATATTGTCTATTAATGTTGCCGAATGAGAAGTAATTCTACTAGGTCTTGTTATTGTAGGATATAGACCCATACTGTACATAGTATTGATAAATTCCTCTGTCATTTTATGTTTTTTTGGATTCAATAGGTCAATATTATAATCCCCACATATGAACATATTCTTTTGCAATGATATTGTGAACATGTTTTCCATCCAATCTTTAAATATTTCAATGTTCGATCCGGGAGCTCTGTATATACAACTGACAATAACATTCTTGGTCTTTTCCATACATATTTCTACTGTAACACATTCCAATAAATCATCAACCGCTGTTGTCATGTTTTCCACCACCTTGTATTTCAGTCTTTTGTCCACATAGATAGCCACACCTCCTCCACTTTTTTTTGCCTCTGTTAGTATAATTCAGTTCATAGCCATCAATCCCAAAGTCCACACCTTTCTCAGTGCTGATCCAAGTCTCTGATATTGCAATAACGTTAAAAGGAATCTTGAATAGTTTTATATATTCTTTTATGCTGTGGAAGTTGGCATATAGACTTCTGCTATTAAAGTGGATAATTGACATGTTGTTTACTGATTGGAAATGTATATTAAATTGCTCATCTGTGTAATAACTGCAGCTGTTTTTGAAGTTGTTAAGTAAGTTGTTATCCGGATCAATGTCATTTTCTATGTCTTGTGTGTTAAGCTCTGTATATACAAAGGTTTCTAGTTCTGTTAAAGAAACAGGTTTGTTGTCAGGAATTGTCATGGTGAATTGTGAATTCCATTACCTTGATTTTCTGTACTTTTGTTTTTCCTTTCATGCCTCGAACTTGTCCAGCTCGGTGACGTCTCTGACGAGGAGCACTTTCGCTGATTCAGGAGTGGTTCCATTAAGTTTGATGAATACTTTGCAGTTGGAAGTCCATGTTGCTTGAATCTTGTTTTGTTTCCTTAGGATGCGTGCTTTCCTTGCGATGTCCGCGTTCTTCTTGGTGAGGTGTTCGTTGATGTAGACGTCGGTTCCTTTTAATTTCCTTCCTTGTCTGATGATTGCTTGTTTGTTCTTTCTGTTGGTAAACCGGATTATTATTGCAGGCACGACCGTTTTGTTTTTACTGTGCAGGGTATGACATGCCTCGATGTCTCCACTGCCAACAGAGATGCCCTTGCTTTCCAAAAAGCAAAGGACCTGTTGCTCCAGCGACTCGCGTTCGTCCTCGGAAGCGTCGGTCCCTTGTCTCCCGGCGGCGGTGTCTTCGGAGGCCGTAGCAGCCCTGGCGTAGCTTCGGTGTTTGGTCCTCAGACCGCTGATGATCAAATCATTCATGCGGGAGTACTGCTCGAGATCGTCCACTCGGTTCTCCAGTAGCGCGATTTTTGTGTCCTTTTCCATGTTATTCAACTTGAGTGTGTGGATTTCACCCATCAGATTCACGATCTTTGTTTGTTGCTCAGAGATTTTTGCCACCTCAGCTGACAAGAAATCAAGCGATCTTATTATATCCTCCGTCTCGACAGGCTGGCCAGCCTGACAAGTCTTCGGTGGCATCCCGTCGTCGGCTAAAAGTTAGGCTCCTGTCCGCTAGCAGCTAGCCCAGCACGAATAGAGCTAGCCGTTCACTTCTCCGCAGCTAAGACGGGCCAAGCCGGGGATAGAGTCTTGCTGTATGACAAAACTCTCCCGAGGTATGAACAGAGAATTCGGGCTCTTAGAAAAGAGTGTTCCCGCTCTGATAGGGCAGTCCAGGGCAACTTCCTCCTACTGTTGTCCTAGCTCCTAGCTTAGCGGAGCTAGGACCGGGGAAGGGAAAAACATATAAAAGATTATCTGCATGGGATTCCTACCAACATTACACTCTGTCAGGCAGACCTTTACAACATGAGCAGCAGAAGCAAAAGGATGACAGTCCAGGGCCCGGTTTCCCGATAACGTCCTCTCTTAGCGAGCTACGAAGACTCCTACGTTATGGCTTACCAAAGTTGTTTACCTCTGTAGTCGTGGTTCCCGAACGGTGTCTTAGGAGAAACACTCCTTACGTCGTTCGTACACTGCTGAAATCGGTTGCTCCGAGTTCGATTATCCATTTCCTGCTCATTTCATGCGCAGCTGCATCTGTATGCTGTCTAACCAAATCTACCCGTGCATTTCTAGTGTAATATAAAGTCATAAATGAGTTTGTTTAATCATCATCTGTGTTTTGGAACTCTTGTTTTATAATCTAAGTATCTTTAAGAACACTAATCACGTTACTTGGTGGATCAGTAATGAAACTGAAAGTAGATATAATATCGCCAATAGCCTATATAAATAAACAGACGGCCCAAACAGCGCCCAAATGAGCTAAAATCCTAAATACAATAAACAGTAACATGGCACACTTATTTTAAGGTAAGCTCTAATTGATTATTCATTAATTTTTTCGCACGTTTACATGTTTTGAGGCGGAGGACCGACTCTGCCGGTGTGGAACACAGTGCGGAGGTTCTAGTGTTAACCATGTCGAACATACTACCATAGCCTATACTAATTTAAAAAAAGATATAGCAAATATAGAAACAGCGGAGGAGATGAAGATTGTTTACAGCAATTATTTTCATCATGAATGACTTGTGGCAGTTCCATGCGCAACAGGGATGTCACTCGATCGTGTCCGTTTTACGCATGGTGCTTTATGGAAGGAAATGTGGGGGTTTGTATCTCTGGCGATGCCACAGCGATCGCAGGGAATTTCACTTGTGTCATTAAACTTATACATCTGACTGTATTTCATATCACAGGGACACAGTGATGACTGTATTTAATAACAAACTGATAAAAACGATCCGACTGTAGGCTATAGTGTATCACGTATAAAGTATTTTCATATTGAGGGACATCGCATCCATTCAGTTAATGCTGATTGTCAAGTCAGTTAGATGACTAAAAAGTAGGCTACTTGTTCATAGTTTGAACACTTTGTGAATCAGAGTTAATGGTATTCTGCTAAAATACAGTATCTCACAAAAGTGAGTACACCCCTCACATTTCTTCACATTTTTCTTTATATCTTTCCATGGGACAACACTGAATAAATGACACTTTGATACAATGTAAAGTAGTCAGTGTACAGCTTGTATAACAGTGTAGATTTACTGTCCCCTCAAAATACCTCGACACACAGCCATTAATGTCTAAACTGCTGGCAACAAAAGTGAGTACACCCCTTAGAAAAAATTTACAAATTGGCCCCAAAGTGTAAATATTTTGTGTGGCCACCATTATTTTCCAGCACTGCCTTAACCCTCTTGGGCATGTAGTTCACCAGAGCTTCACAGGTTGCAACTGGAACCCTCTTCCACCCATTTATGACAGCATCACAAAGCTGGTGGATATTAAAGACCTTGCGCTCCTCCACCTTCCGTTTGAGGATGTCCCAAAGATGCTCAATAGGGTTTAGGTCTGGAGACAGGCTTGGCCAGGCCATAACCTTTACCCTCAGCTTTTTTAGCAAGCCACTGGTCGTCTTGGAGGTGTGTTTGGGGTCGTTATCATGTTGCAATACCACCCTGCGGCCCAGTTTACGAAGGTTGAGTGCACGTGGTCAGCGTCGTACACAGAGGTTGGCTTTGGAAAATAGACGTATGAGTGCTGCCAGCATTGCTGAAGGGCTTGAAGGGGTGGGGGGTCAACCTGTCAGTGCTCAGACCATACGCCGCACTCTGCATCAAACTGGTCTGCATGGCTGTCATCCCAGAAGGAAGCCTATTCTAAAGATGATGCACAAGAAACCCCACAAAAAGTTTGCTGAAGACAAACAGACTACGGACATGGATTACTGCAACCATGTCCTGTGGTCTGATGAGACCAAAATACATTTATTTGGTTCAGATGGTGTTAAGAGTGTGGAGCGGCAACCAGGTGAGGAGTACAAAGACAAGTGTGTCTTGCCTAGAGTCAAGCATGGTGGTTGGAGTGTCATGGTCTGGGGCTGCATGAGTGCTGCCAGCACTGGGGATCTACAGTTCATTGAATTCTAACATGTACTGTGACATACTGAAGCAGAGCATGATCCTCTCCCTTCATAAACTGGGCCGCTGGGCAGTACTGCAACATGATAACGACCCCAAACACACCTCCGAACGACCACTGGCTTGCTAAAGAAGCTGAGGGTAAAGGTTATGGACTGGCCAAGCATGTCTCCAGTCTTAAACCCTATTGAGCATCTTTGGGGCATCCTAAAACGGGAGATGGAGGAGCGCAAGGACTCTAATATCCACCAGCTCCTTGATGTCGTCATGAATGGGTAGAAGAGGGTTCCAGTTGCAACCTGTGAAGCTCTAGTGAACTACATGCCCAAGAGGGTTAAGGCAGTGCTAGGAAATAATGATGGCAAAACAAAATATTGACACTTTGGGCCCAATTTGGACATTTTTTCTTAGGGGTGTACTCACTTTTGTTGCCAGCAGTTTAGACATTAATGGCTGTGTGTCGAGTTATTTTGAGGGGACAGTAAATTTACACTGTTATACAAGCTGTACACTGACTACTTGACATTGTATCAAAGTGTCATTTATTCAGTGTTGTCGCATGGAAAGATATAATGAAATATTTGAAGAAATATGAGGGGTGTACTCACTTTTGTGAGATACTGTATATAATAGCCTAAGCCTACTTTAAATATACGTGATATACACTATACAGTTGGATCGTTTTGAACAGTTTGTTATTAAATACAGTCATCGCTGTGTCCGTTTGATATGAAATACAGTCAGATTTAGTAGTTAAATGACACAAGTGAGAGCTGAAACATCCCTACGGTAGAGCTAAGAAGGCTCTGTGGGCGCTCCAGACCAACCTTACCAACGTATGACGTACGAAAGAGATTCGTAGCAAAGAACGTTTCGGGAAACAGGCAAAACGTTAAGTAGGAACTCTACGTAGGGGTCACGAATGACGTAGCGTTAAGAAGGCTCTAAGAAGGCTTTGGGAAACCGGCCCCAGGAGGCTCTGGAAGTCATCATTGAGCATGCTAGGGAAATAGAGGAGGATGTATCTTGAGCTAAATTCTGATTCTAATGATTCTGATGTTGAACCAGATGAGGGAATTGCTATTCCTATTCCTCCAAGCAAGACATTCATGTCAAAATGGTGAAATACAGTGGTCTTCATCCCCAAATATGCGTCAGGCAAAACATAATAAAGACAGTGCCAGGGCCCACTAGGATGGCAGTGACTCATGTGACTGACATCAAGTCAGCTTTTGAGCTGGTCATGCCAGATTCAATACAGAAAATCATTCTGGAAATGCCTAATGTAGAAGGGAGGCGTGTTTTAATGGGAGAAGTGGAAGGAGCTGGACAAAACACATTTAGATACGTATTTGGGGCTCCTCGTCCTGGCAGGGGTCTATAAGTCAAATGATGAATTGACAGCCAGTCTGTGGGATGCAGAGACAGGCAGGGCTATATTTCAAGCCACAATGTCTCTTGAAACTTTTCACATTTTCTCCAGAGTAATCAGATTTGATAATCGAGAGACAAGCTGGCAGCTGTTGGGACAGTGTGGGACAAGTGGGTAGAGCAACTTCCACTACTCTACAACCCAGGCACATTATGCATTATTCTTCTTCTCTGGGGCTCCTCCAACTGGCTGTTTAGTGTAAACCTGCATGTTCAATGCACAGCTGGTGTTTCACATGCTGCCCAGATTTTTATCCCATATTTAGCTAGTTTGGAAGGCATGTATTGCCTAAATGGGCAGCGACCTCTGAATGCCACCAGCATTTCATACACTGTGATATTGAATGGGTTGAAACATAGCTAAGGCCGCTACTGCCTATGTTTAGGAAAATTAAATTACATGTAGGCCTACTGTATGTATCCAACATATAGTAAGCTACTGAGCTAAGCTTTGACACAACCTCCCAGCTTTTGTCCTTTTTATCAAATGGTCTTTTTTCCTTGCCATTCCTTATTTTGTGTCAACACCGTCAGACACCAAAAACACAAATTAATTTTCCCTCTATTTATGCTTAACCCATGAGATGTATAGTGATCACAAATATCCACCAAGACTGACAGAGGCCACAAAGACTATTTTCAAAATGTATATGAATATACATGTTGTTACGGTGCAAGCAGGACCCAAATGCAAGACGTCTTAGCAAAATAATAATTTATTAAGCTCAAAAAAGGCAACAAAGAAGGCCAACAGGCAAAAAAGTCCAGGATCAGGAGCACAAGAAAACACAAGCAACACAGGGAACACAAACGACAAGGACTCACCGACACTGACACGAAAAACCATAATGCACAGACAAGGAACAAAGGAATGACAAGGGGTATATATACTAGACACTAGACAGGGTAGACAACGAGGGACAGGTGCAACACATTAGGGGAGGGAGCAGCAATCACACAGGAGGGAAACTTGACAGGATATGGGGAGGAACAAGACAGACATACCAAAATAAAACAGGAAACACCAAAACAAGACAAGACAAAGACAGACCATGACACATGTTCCTCTATGTTCATCAGTTGAAGCAATCAAGATGTTTCAATTTCAAATTTCAAAACACATTCTCATTTTAGGTGACTGGTTAGATGTTCACATATGACCAACCATTCCTCAACAACCATGAATTATCATTATGCAATGTTATCAAAATAATATCAATCTGAAACTGTTCAGTCCTTTTCAGTTCCGCAGTCCAAAAGCGAGTTAAGTCTAAACTATCTATCTATCTATCTCTCTCTCTCTCTCTCTCTCTCTCTAGTGTTAGGTCTTCAGGTTGACACGACCAGCCAGGTCTGACCAGTTTTTCACAAACCTGGCCAATTGACCGACCAGCCGGGTCTACCACAATGAAGCTGACGAGCAGCATCATCCTGTTTTAATTGTATCACCAAGGTCCTGCTTTCTGTATTGTTTCAAAAAATAAAAAATTAAAATAGACATAAAAAAGTTCTTAATGCAAAGAAAGACACAAGGCACAAAGAAGTTGGAAATAATTGAAGGAACAGATTTGAGTTCAAAGATTAAGAACTTTTTTTGTAATGATTTCAGTGTTTTTGCAGTGATGAGAGCAGAATGAACTAAGCGAAAAATTTGGAACAAAACATAGGCCAACTTTATAGTTTTGAGGGTAGGTTGGTTTGGTTATTCATGTAGAGAACCGCCTTTTTTCATTTGTGTGTGAAGAATTTGTTGTTGATGTTGTTTTTTAAGTGTTATTTATTTCAACAATACCACCAAAATATTTCAAATGATTTAATGTCATGTGCAGAAATACAAAAAAGTGCAATATTTGGTGCAGTTAATTAGTGTAAATGTATCTTACCAGAAACTAGTAGCATAGAAAACGTGCAAATTGTGAAAACACTGTTTGCTTTAGTGAATACTAAAGAAGAACAATGTCTCTGTGTGAACTGATTATTTTGTAGAGATCTGTTGATCTGTTAAACAATTGTGTGAGTGTAAGGGAATCAAAATAAATTGGTAGGTATGCTGGGCTAAGTCAGAAATGTGCTACTATTTTAAAATAATAATGAGCCCTTGCTCCCCCAACTGTCCCTGCAAGTCCCTGGTTGATAAGATAGTTAGTCCCTCTACAAATACATGTATGTGTTTATTGAGGGATGAGCGCACTCACACTCATTGTTGATAGGAGTCATGGGTAAGGGGGGCCCATTGACTGGAGGTTTTCAGTCAGTTTTGGCTGGATTATATTTCCTGAGTTGTTCCTGCTCACGGAAAACACATGTAGGCCAACCAGCTACTTGTGTCGTTGTGAAAAGCATTTGCACCCCATGAAAAAACAGGTTGGGTACCTTTTGTAGTTCTTCTACATTCTTATAAAGAGGACAGGCTAGTTACTCTGTAATTTTCCTGAGTCTACACGATTTGAATGATTTGAATATTTTATTATTGTGTCATGCATTAGCATGCCCAGCCCACAAGGGCTTACAAGACACCATTATAAAACACAGACAGACCAAAAACCAAAAATAGATGCTTAACAATACTAACATTAACGATATAAACCATCCTGACGTTTCATCCAGGCTTTAGTAACAAAAGAGGCCAACTTATAAACATTAAAGGTAAACAAACATTCCATCCTGACATCATCATTATTCCAAATAATTTCAGGGTTTTGAGCAAACAGTTAATTTACAAAAGGTACTCTCAGTTCATCATAGAAGGGACAGTATAAAATAAAATGAGATTCATTCTCCACTTCTCCTAGGTCACATAGTTCACACAGTCTCTGTTCCTCTGGGATGTTCTTAAATCTGCCAACCTCAAGTGCCAGGGGAAGGATTCCCATTCTTAATTGGACAATCAAGGATCTCTGATTTCTTGGTAAAATAGTTTTAACATATAATTCTGTTTCATAATTATGCTTGATCTGGATATATGTCCGTAATTTTGGTTTTAACATTATATCATTTAACAATTTTTCATTGAACGCGACAAGTAACTTTTTTCTAATTTTGTTAATGCTGCATGATAAATTATTTCTATAGATATACTGAAAATCGGTTTAAATTCTCTCTCCCCATAATGTAAATTTTTGTGAAAAAGAATTTCCCTTTGGGGACTATACCTTCTAAAGGCTTTGACATAAGTCTTCAGGTTGACACGACCAGCCAGGTCTGACCAGTTTTTCACAAACCTGGCTAATTGACCAACCAGCCGGGTCTACCACAATGAAGCTGACGAGCAGCATCATCCTGTTTTAATTATTGCCGTAACCACCAAGGTCCTGCTTTCTGTATTGTTTCTAAAAAATAATAATAATTGACCTAAAAAGTTCTTAATGCAAGGAAAGACACAAGGCAGAAAGAAGTTGGAAATAATTGAAGGAACAGATTTGAGTTCAAAGATTAAGAACTTTTTTTGTAATGATTTCAGTGCTTTTGCAGTGATGAGAGCAGAATGAACTAAGCCTAAATGTTGCAACCAAACATAGGCCAACTTTATAGTCTTGAGGGTAGGTTGGTTTGGTTATTCATGTGGAGAACCGCCTTTTTTTCATTTGTGTGTGAAGAATTTGTTGTTGATGTTGTTTTTTAAGTGTTATTTATTTCAACAATACCACCAAAAGATTTCAAATGATTTAATGTCATGTGCAGAAATACAAAAAAGTGCAATATTTGGTGCAGTCAATTAGTGTAAATGTATCTTACCAGAAACTAGTAGCATAGAAAACGTGCAAATTGTGAAAACACTGTTTGCTTTAGTGAATACTAAAGAAGAACAATGTCTCTGTGTGAACTGATTATTTTGTAGAGATCTGTTGATCTGTTAAACAATTGTGTGAGTGTAAGGGAATCAAAATAAATTGGTAGGTATGCTGGGCTAAGTCAGAAATGTGCTACTATTTAAAAATAATAATGAGCCCTTGCTCCCCCAACTGTCCCTGCAAGTCCCTGGTTGATAAGATAGTTAGTCTCTCTACAAATACATGTATGTGTTTATTGAGGGATGAGCACACTCTCACTCATTGTTGATAGGAGTAATGGTTAAGGGGGGCCCATTGACTGGAGGTTTTCAGTCAGTTTTGGCTGGATTATATTTCCTGAGTTGTTCCTGCTCACGGAAAACACATGTAGGCCAACCAGCTACTTGTGTCATTTTGAAAAGCATTTGGACCCCATGAAAAAACAGGTTGGGTACCTTTTGTAGTTCTTCTACATTCTTATAAAGAGGACAGGCTAGTTACTCTGTAATTTTCCTGAGTCTACACGATTTGAATGATTTGAATATTTTATTATTGTGTCATGCATTAGCATGCCCAGCCCACAAGGGCTTACAAGACACCATTATAAAACACAGACAGACCAAAAACCAAAAATAGATGCTTAACAATACTAACATTAACGATATAAACCATCCTGACGTTTCATCCAGGCTTTAGTAACAAAAGAGGCCAACTTATAAACATTAAAGGAAAACAAACATTCCATCCTGACATCATCATTACTCCAAAATATTTCAGGGTTTTGAGCAAACAGTTCATTTACAAAAGGTACTCTCAGTTCATCATAAAAGGGACAGTATAAAATAAAATGAGATTCATTCTCCACTTCTCCTAGGTCACATAGCTCACACAGTCTCTGTTCCTCTGGGATGTTCTTAAATCTGCCAACCTCAAGTGCCAGGGGAAGGATTCCCATTCTTAATTGGTCAATCAAGGATCTCTGATTTCTTGGTAAAATAGTTTTAACATATAATTCTGTTTCATAATTATGCTTGATCTGGATATATGTCCGTAATTTTGGTTTTAACATTATAACATTTAACCATTTTTCATTGAACGCGACAAGTAACTTTTTTCTAATTTTGTTGATGCTGCATGATAAATTATTTCTATAGATATACTGAAAATCGGTTTAAATTCTCTCTCCCCATAACGTACATTTTTGTGAAAAAGAATTTCCCTTTGGGGACTATACCTTCTAAAGGCTTTGACATAAGTCTTCAGGTTGACACGACCAGCCAAGTCTGACCAGTTTTTCACAAACCTGGCTAATTGACCAACCAGCCGGGTCTACCACAATGAAGCTGACGAGCAGCATCATCCTGTTTTAATTATTGCCGTAACCACCAAGGTCCTGCTTTCTGTATTGTTTCTAAAAATTTAAAATTTAAATAGACCTAAAAAACTTCGCAAAGAAAGACACAAGGCAGAAAGAAGTTGGAAGTAATTGAAGGAACAGATTTGAGTTCAAAGATTAAGAACTTTTTTTGTAATGATTTCAGTGCTTTTGCAGTGATGAGAGCAGAATGAACTAAGCCTAAATGTTGCAACCAAACATAGGCCAACTTTATAGTCTTGAGGGTAGGTTGGTTTGGTTATTCATGTGGAGAACCGCCTTTTTTTCATTTGTGTGTGAAGAATTTGTTGTTGATGTTGTTTTTTAAGTGTTATTTATTTCAACAATACCACCAAAAGATTTCAAATGATTTAATGTCATGTGCAGAAATACAAAAAAGTGCAATATTTGGTGCAGTCAATTAGTGTAAATGTATCTTACCAGAAACTAGTAGCATAGAAAACGTGCAAATTGTGAAAACACTGTTTGCTTTAGTGAATACTAAGGAAGAACAATGTCTCTGTGTGAACTGATTATTTTGTAGAGATCTGTTGATCTGTTAAACAATTGTGTGAGTGTAAGGGAATCAAAATAAATTGGTAGGTATGCTGGGCTAAGTCAGAAATGTGCTACTATTTAAAAATAATAATGAGCCCTTGCTCCCCCAACTGTCCCTGCAAGTCCCTGGTTGATAAGATAGTTAGTCTCTCTACAAATACATGTATGTGTTTATTGAGGGATGAGCACACTCTCACTCATTGTTGATAGGAGTAATGGTTAAGGGGGGCCCATTGACTGGAGGTTTTCAGTCAGTTTTGGCTGGATTATATTTCCTGAGTTGTTCCTGCTCACGGAAAACACATGTAGGCCAACCAGCTACTTGTGTCATTTTGAAAAGCATTTGGACCCCATGAAAAAACAGGTTGGGTACCTTTTGTAGTTCTTCTACATTCTTATAAAGAGGACAGGCTAGTTACTCTGTAATTTTCCTGAGTCTACACGATTTGAATGATTTGAATATTTTATTATTGTGTCATGCATTAGCATGCCCAGCCCACAAGGGCTTACAAGACACCATTATAAAACACAGACAGACCAAAAACCAAAAATAGATGCTTAACAATACTAACATTAACGATATAAACCATCCTGACGTTTCATCCAGGCTTTAGTAACAAAAGAGGCCAACTTATAAACATTAAAGGAAAACAAACATTCCATCCTGACATCATCATTACTCCAAAATATTTCAGGGTTTTGAGCAAACAGTTCATTTACAAAAGGTACTCTCAGTTCATCATAGAAGGGACAGTATAAAAGAAAATGAGATTCATTCTCCACTTCTCCTAGGTCACATAGTTCACACAGTCTCTGTTCCTCTGGGATGTTCTTAAATCTGCCAACCTCAAGTGCCAGGGGAAGGATTCCCATTCTTAATTGGTCAATCAAGGATCTCTGATTTCTTGGTAAAATAGTTTTAACATATAATTCTGTTTCATAATTATGATTGATCTGGATATATGTCCGTAATTTTGGTTTTAACATTATAACATTTAACCATTTTTCATTGAACGCGACAAGTAACTTTTGTCTAATTTTGTTGATGCTGCATGATAAATTATTTCTATAGATATACTGAAAATCGGTTTAAATTCTCTCTCCCCATAACGTACATTTTTGTGAAAAAGAATTTCCCTTTGGGGACTATACCTTCTAAAGGCTTTGACATAAGTCTTCAGGTTGACACGACCAGCCAGGTCTGACCAGTTTTTCACAAACCTGGCTAATTGACCAACCAGCCGGGTCTACCACAATGAAGCTGACGAACAGCATCATCCTGTTTTAATTATTGCCGTAACCACCAAGGTCCTGCTTTCTGTATTGTTTCTAAAAATTTAAAATTTAAATAGACCTAAAAAACTTCGCAAAGAAAGACACAAGGCACAAAGAAGTTGGAAATAATTGAAGGAACAGATTTGAGTTCAAAGATTAGAACTTTTTTTGTAATGATTTCAGTGTTCTTGCAGTGATGAGAGCAGAATGAACTAAGCCTAAATGTTGCAACCAAACATAGGCCAACTTTATAGTCTTGAGGGTATGTTGGTTTGGTTATTCATGTGGAGAACCGCCTTTTTTTCATTTGTGTGTGAAGAATTTGTTGTTGATGTTGTTTTTTAAGTGTTATTTATTTCAACAATACCACCAAAAGATTTCAAATGATTTAATGTCATGTGTAGAAATACAAAAAAGTGCAATATTTGGTGCAGTCAATTAGTGTAAATGTATCTTACCAGAAACTAGTAGCATAGAAAACGTGCAAATTGTGAAAACACTGTTTGCTTTAGTGAATACTAAGGAAGAACAATGTCTCTGTGTGAACTGATTATTTTGTAGAGATCTGTTGATCTGTTAAACAATTGTGTGAGTGTAAGGGAATCAAAATAAATTGGTAGGTATGCTGGGCTAAGTCAGAAATGTGCTACTATTTAAAAATAATAATGAGCCCTTGCTCCCCCAACTGTCCCTGCAAGTCCCTGGTTGATAAGATAGTTAGTCTCTCTACAAATACATGTATGTGTTTATTGAGGGATGAGCACACTCTCACTCATTGTTGATAGGAGTAATGGTTAAGGGGGGCCCATTGACTGGAGGTTTTCAGTCAGTTTTGGCTGGATTATATTTCCTGAGTTGTTCCTGCTCACGGAAAACACATGTAGGCCAACCAGCTACTTGTGTCATTTTGAAAAGCATTTGGACCCCATGAAAAAACAGGTTGGGTACCTTTTGTAGTTCTTCTACATTCTTATAAAGAGGACAGGCTAGTTACTCTGTAATTTTCCTGAGTCTACACGATTTGAATGATTTGAATATTTTATTATTGTGTCATGCATTAGCATGCCCAGCCCACAAGGGCTTACAAGACACCATTATAAAACACAGACAGACCAAAAACCAAAAATAGATGCTTAACAATACTAACATTAACGATATAAACCATCCTGACGTTTCATCCAGGCTTTAGTAACAAAAGAGGCCAACTTATAAACATTAAAGGAAAACAAACATTCCATCCTGACATCATCATTACTCCAAAATATTTCAGGGTTTTGAGCAAACAGTTCATTTACAAAAGGTACTCTCAGTTCATCATAAAAGGGACAGTATAAAAGAAAATGAGATTCATTCTCCACTTCTCCTAGGTCACATAGTTCACACAGTCTCTGTTCCTCTGGGATGTTCTTAAATCTGCCAACCTCAAGTGCCAGGGGAAGGATTCCCATTCTTAATTGGTCAATCAAGGATCTCTGATTTCTTGGTAAAATAGTTTTAACATATAATTCTGTTTCATAATTATGATTGATCTGGATATATGTCCGTAATTTTGGTTTTAACATTATAACATTTAACAATTTTTCATTGAACGCGACAAGTAACTTTTGTCTAATTTTGTTGATGCTGCATGATAAATTATTTCTATAGATATACTGAAAATCGGTTTAAATTCTCTCTCCCCATAACGTACATTTTTGTGAAAAAGAATTTCCCTTTGGGGACTATACCTTCTAAAGGCTTTGACATAAGTCTTCAGGTTGACACGACCAGCCAGGTCTGACCAGTTTTTCACAAACCTGGCTAATTGACCAACCAGCCGGGTCTACCACAATGAAGCTGACGAACAGCATCATCCTGTTTTAATTATTGCCGTAACCACCAAGGTCCTGCTTTCTGTATTGTTTCTAAAAATTTAAAATTTAAATAGACCTAAAAAACTTCGCAAAGAAAGACACAAGGCAGAAAGAAGTTGGAAATAATTGAAGGAACAGATTTGAGTTCAAAGATTAGAACTTTTTTTGTAATGATTTCAGTGTTCTTGCAGTGATGAGAGCAGAATGAACTAAGCCTAAATGTTGCAACCAAACATAGGCCAACTTTATAGTCTTGAGGGTATGTTGGTTTGGTTATTCATGTGGAGAACCGCCTTTTTTTCATTTGTGTGTGAAGAATTTGTTGTTGATGTTGTTTTTTAAGTGTTATTTATTTCAACAATACCACCAAAAGATTTCAAATGATTTAATGTCATGTGTAGAAATACAAAAAAGTGCAATATTTGGTGCAGTCAATTAGTGTAAATGTATCTTACCAGAAACTAGTAGCATAGAAAACGTGCAAATTGTGAAAACACTGTTTGCTTTAGTGAATACTAAAGAAGAACAATGTCTCTGTGTGAACTGATTATTTTGTGGAGATCTGTTGATCTGTTAAACAATTGTGAGAGTGTAAGGGAATCAAAATAAATTGGTAGGTATGCTGGGCTAAGTCAGAAATGTGCTACTATTTTAAAATAATAATGAGATCTTGCTCCCCCAACTGTCCCTGCAAGTCCCTGGTTGATAAGATAGTTAGTCTCTCTACAAATACATGTATGTGTTTATTGAGGGATGAGCGCAATCTCACTCATTGTTGATAGGAGTAATGGTTAAGGGGGGCCCATTGACTGGAGGTTTTCAGTCAGTTTTGGCTGGATTATATTTCCTGAGTTGTTCCTGCTCACGGAAAACACATGTAGGCCAACCAGCTACTTGTGTCATTTTGAAAAGCATTTGGACCCCATGAAAAAACAGGTTGGGTACCTTTTGTAGTTCTTCTACATTCTTATAAAGAGGACAGGCTAGTTACTTTGTAATTTTCCTGAGTCTACACGATTTGAATGATTTGAATATTTTATTATTGTGTCATGCATTAGCATGCCCAGCCCACAAGGGCTTACAAGACACCATTATAAAACACAGACAGACCAAAAACCAAAAATAGATGCTTAACAATACTAACATTAACGATATAAACCATCCTGACGTTTCATCCAGGCTTTAGTAACAAAAGAGGCCAACTTATAAACATTAAAGGTAAACAAACATTCCATCCTGACATCATCATTACTCCAAAATATTTCAGGGTTTTGAGCAAACAGTTCATTTACAAAAGGTACTCTCAGTTCATCATAAAAGGGACAGTATAAAATAAAATGAGATTCATTCTCCACTTCTCCTAGGTCACATAGTTCACACAGTCTCTGTTCCTCTGGGATGTTCTTAAATCTGCCAACCTCAAGTGCCAGGGGAAGGATTCCCATTCTTAATTGGTCAATCAAGGATCTCTGATTTCTTGGTAAAATAGTTTTAACATATAATTCTGTTTCATAATTATGCTTGATCTGGATATATGTCCGTAATTTTGGTTTTAACATTATAACATTTAACCATTTTTCATTGAACGCGACAAGTAACTTTTGTCTAATTTTGTTGATGCTGCATGATAAATTATTTCTATAGATATACTGAAAATCGGTTTAAATTCTCTCTCCCCATAACGTACATTTTTGTGAAAAAGAATTTCCCTTTGGGGACTATACCTTCTAAAGGCTTTGACATAAGTCTTCAGGTTGACACGACCAGCCAGGTCTGACCAGTTTTTCACAAACCTGGCTAATTGACCAACCAGCCGGGTCTACCACAATGAAGCTGACGAACAGCATCATCCTGTTTTAATTATTGCCGTAACCACCAAGGTCCTGCTTTCTGTATTGTTTCTAAAAATTTAAAATTTAAATAGACCTAAAAAACTTCGCAAAGAAAGACACAAGGCACAAAGAAGTTGGAAATAATTGAAGGAACAGATTTGAGTTCAAAGATTAGAACTTTTTTTGTAATGATTTCAGTGTTCTTGCAGTGATGAGAGCAGAATGAACTAAGCCTAAATGTTGCAACCAAACATAGGCCAACTTTATAGTCTTGAGGGTATGTTGGTTTGGTTATTCATGTGGAGAACCGCCTTTTTTTCATTTGTGTGTGAAGAATTTGTTGTTGATGTTGTTTTTTAAGTGTTATTTATTTCAACAATACCACCAAAAGATTTCAAATGATTTAATGTCATGTGTAGAAATACAAAAAAGTGCAATATTTGGTGCAGTCAATTAGTGTAAATGTATCTTACCAGAAACTAGTAGCATAGAAAACGTGCAAATTGTGAAAACACTGTTTGCTTTAGTGAATACTAAAGAAGAACAATGTCTCTGTGTGAACTGATTATTTTGTAGAGATCTGTTGATCTGTTAAACAATTGTGAGAGTGTAAGGGAATCAAAATAAATTGGTAGGTATGCTGGGCTAAGTCAGAAATGTGCTCCTATTTTAAAATAATAATGAGATCTTGCTCCCCCAAATGTCTCTGCAATTCCCTGGTTGATAAGATAGTTAGTCTCTCTACAAATACATGTATGTGTTTATTGAGGGATGAGCGCAATCTCACTCATTGTTGATAGGAGTAATGGTTAAGGGGGGCCCATTGACTAGAGGTTTTCAGTCAGTTTTGGCTGGATTATATTTCCTGAGTTGTTCCTGCTCACGGAAAACACATGTAGGCCAACCAGCTACTTGTGTCATTTTGAAAAGCATTTGGACCCCATGAAAAAACAGGTTGGGTACCTTTTGTAGTTCTTCTACATTCTTATAAAGAGGACAGGCTAGTTACTTTGTAATTTTCCTGAGTCTACACGATTTGAATGATTTGAATATTTTATTATTGTGTCATGCATTAGCATGCCCAGCCCACAAGGGCTTACAAGACACCATTATAAAACACAGACAGACCAAAAACCAAAAATAGATGCTTAACAATACTAACATTAACGATATAAACCATCCTGACGTTTCATCCAGGCTTTAGTAACAAAAGAGGCCAACTTATAAACATTAAAGGTAAACAAACATTCCATCCTGACATCATCATTACTCCAAAATATTTCAGGGTTTTGAGCAAACAGTTCATTTACAAAAGGTACTCTCAGTTCATCATAAAAGGGAAAGTATAAAAGAAAATGAGATTCATTCTCCACTTCTCCTAGGTCACATAGTTCACACAGTCTCTGTTCCTCTGGGATGTTCTTAAATCTGCCAACCTCAAGTGCCAGGGGAAGGATTCCCATTCTTAATTGGTCAATCAAGGATCTCTGATTTCTTGGTAAAATAGTTTTAACATATAATTCTGTTTCATAATTATGCTTGATCTGGATATATGTCCGTAATTTTGGTTTTAACATTATAACATTTAACCATTTTTCATTGAACGCGACAAGTAACTTTTGTCTAATTTTGTTGATGCTGCATGATAAATTATTTCTATAGATATACTGAAAATCGGTTTAAATTCTCTCTCCCCATAACGTACATTTTTGTGAAAAAGAATTTCCCTTTGGGGACTATACCTTCTAAAGGCTTTGACATAAGTCTTCAGGTTGACACGACCAGCCAAGTCTGACCAGTTTTTCACAAACCTGGCTAATTGACCAACCAGCCGGGTCTACCACAATGAAGCTGACGAGCAGCATCATCCTGTTTTAATTATTGCCGTAACCACCAAGGTCCTGCTTTCTGTATTGTTTCTAAAAATTTAAAATTTAAATAGACCTAAAAAACTTCGCAAAGAAAGACACAAGGCAGAAAGAAGTTGGAAATAATTGAAGGAACAGATTTGAGTTCAAAGATTAAGAACTTTTTTTGTAATGATTTCAGTGCTTTTGCAGTGATGAGAGCAGAATGAACTAAGCCTAAATGTTGCAACCAAACATAGGCCAACTTTATAGTCTTGAGGGTATGTTGGTTTGGTTATTCATGTGGACAACCGCCTTTTTTTCATTTGTGTGTGAAGAATTTGTTGTTGATGTTGTTTTTTAAGTGTTATTTATTTCAACAATACCACCAAAAGATTTCAAATGATTTAATGTCATGTGCAGAAATACAAAAAAGTGCAATATTTGGTGCAGTCAATTAGTGTAAATGTATCTTACCAGAAACTGGTAGCATAGAAAACGTGCAAATTGTGAAAACACTGTTTGCTTTAGTGAATACTAAAGAAGAACAATGTCTCTGTGTGAACTGATTATTTTGTAGAGATCTGTTGATCTGTTAAACAATTGTGTGAGTGTAAGGGAATCAAAATAAATTGGTAGGTATGCTGGGCTAAGTCAGAAATGTGCTACTATTTAAAAATAATAATGAGCCCTTGCTCCCCCAACTGTCTTTGCAATTCCCTGGACGATAAACACCCGTATCTTAGCACTCTGTCTTAGCCGAACCCTTCTTTCGAGCCTTCTTTGGTCCCAAAGAACGATCGAATCTGCGAAACGCGGCCCTTGTCAGTGAACTAAGGGGGAAAATGATCCAAACAATACATGGTTGAAAAAGAAACCAAAGTAGTTTATTTAAACCATATGGGGGAGGGGTGGCTCCGCGCTGTCTTTACTGGGCGTCTGCATCACCTGCAACGAAGGGAGATTGGTTAGTGAAACCTTCGCACTCTTCCTTTTTGTTTGGTTCTGGAACTCCTGCCACTTCTTCCTCACAGCACGCCAGTCACGCAGGCCACATGGGCTGGAGGGGGACATCTTTTCGGCTATGGCCTGCCAAACACGGCTCTTCACAGTGATGTTCTTTTTGCCCCTTGTTCACCCGAATATAACTCCCCGGTGCTGCCAGACCTCGTCCACTAAGACGCCCATCTCCTCCGCGGTAAACGACGGTGCCCGCTTGTTTCTTTTGCTGCCGGTTTCTTCCATTCACATGTGTGTGCCTATATCCACGGGGGTATATATGCGCTAATGGGCTTGATTACTACTTGGATACAGGGGTAGAAAGTGGGAAGGCTTTCTAGGGCCCAGCCACTTGGGGGGCCCATGGTCTTTGGAAGCCAAGAACCTAACTAAGCTAAACTTTATTTTTAGATATTTATGTCAATAATATCTATTCAAAGTTGGGTCTTTACACAGAGCTGCGGCTCCGCTTACGGCCATTTAAAAAGCAGTGGAAAAGCAGAAATGTTCAAAATGTTTCAGATTGAGCACAGCGGAGTGTAACTGTTTCAAACATAATCCATCCTATAAACCCTTTGTGTGTCAAATGGTGACAAGATTGGGTGTTGATATTAAACAGTTTTGTCAGGATTTTATTTCCTGAGTCGTTCCTGCTCAAGGAAAACACATGTAGGCCTACCTGCTACTTGTGTCTGGGTGTTGTTGTGAAAAGTATTTGGACCCCATGAAAAAACAGTTTGGGTACCTTTTGTAGTTCTTCTACATTCTTATAAAGAGGACAGGCTAGTTACTCTGTACTTTTCCTGAGTCTACAAACAGGTTTAAATTATCTCTCCCCATAACGTACATTTTTGTGAAACAGAATTTCCCTTTAGGGACTATACCTTCTAAAGGCTTTGACATAAGTCTTCAGGTTGACACGACTAGCCAGGTCCGACCAGTTTTTCACAAACCTGGCTAATTGACCAACCAGCCGGGTCTACCACAATGAAGCTGACGAGCAGCATCATCCTGTTTTAATTATTGCCGTAACCACCAAGGTCCTGCTTTCTGTATTGTTTCTAAAACATTTACATTTAAATAGACCTAAAACACTTCGCAAAGAAAGACACAAGTCACAAAGAAGTTGGAAATAATTGAAGGAACAGATTTGAGTTCAAAGATCAAGAACTTTTTTTGTAATGATTTCAGTGCTTTTGCAGTGATCAGAGCAGAATGAACTAAATGCTAAATGTTGCAACCAAACATATGCCAACTTTATAGTTTTGAGGGTAGGTTGGTTTGTTGGTGTGAAGAATTTGTTGTTGATGTTGTTTTTTAAGTGTTATTTATTTCAACAATACCACCAAAAGATTTCAAATGATTTAATGTCATGTGCAGAAATACAAAAAAGTGCAATATTTGGTGCAGTTAATTAGTGTAAATGTATCTTACCAGAAACTAGTAGCATAGAAAACGTGCAAATTGTGAAAAAACTGTTTGCTTTAGTGAATACTGAAGAAGAACAATGTCTCCGTGTGAACTGATTATTTTGTAGAGATCTGTTGATCTGTTAAACAATTGTGTGAGTGTAAGGGAATCAAAATAAATTGGTAGGTATGCTGGGCTAAGTCAGAAATGTGCTCCTATTTTAAAATAAGAATGAGCCCTTGCTCCCCCAAATGTCTCTGCAATTCCCTGGTTGATAAGATAGTTAGTCTCTCTACAAATTCTGGAACTCCTGCCACTTCTTCCTCAGAGCGCGCCAGTCACGCAGGCCACATGGGCTGGAGGGGGACATCTTTTCGGCAATGGCCTGCCAAACACGGTTCTTCACCGTGATGTTCTTTTGGCCCCTTGCTCCCCCAAATAAAACTCCCCGGTGCTGCCAGACCTAGTCCACTAAGACGCCCATCATGTGCAATATTTGGTGCAGTCAATTAGTGTAAATGTATCTTACCAGAAACTAGTAGCATAGAAAACGTGCAGATTGTGAAAAAACTGTTTGCTTTAGTGAATACTAAAGAACTATGTCTCTGTGTGAACTGATTATTTTGTAGAGATCTGATGTTCTGTTACAATTGTATGAGTGTAAGGGAATCAAAAAAAGACAAGGCATTTTGAGGTGCCACTGTCTGGTTCTTCCTGATTTTCCTTTTTTTTGCCTTTGGGAGTTGTCTGGAACACGTAATTCCAGAAACTGTTTACCTGTTCCGTTATCTACATTCTTCCAGCACTGTATATAAGTGGAGAGACGGGAGACAGGGTTCATCGAGCCACACAGAGGTTCACACAACCGAAACATTCAACTTGAGTTCCTTGGTGAGTCTCTTTCTTTATATGTTGCTGAATAAGTTGTTTAAATGTGGACCTTTTTAATATATAGGACATTTGTAATATTTAACATACATCTCAGTGAATGTTCAAATTATTTCATGCACCACTTGAGAACTAATTGTTATACTTCTCACATGTAGTAGTATTCATGAATATGAATCATGTCCTTACAGGTGTAAGGGTCCCTCATTATCTGCAATCATGATGAAATTGGTAACGTATGATTTTTTGCATTCTAGTCTAGTTTAAGTTGTTCATTTCTACATCAGCAACAACAGAGGTGGAAAGCGTATACTGAAATATTTTACTCATGTAAAAATACAATTACTTCTTTGTACAAGTAAAATTGCCTGTTTAAAAGTCTAATCAATTAGAAATTGCTCATTTAAAATGTAGTCAGAGTAAAAGTTACTTTAGTTACTTTTTTAACAGCAGGATGGGGGTCTCTCCTGTGCAGAGGGAAAGGAACACCCTTACAAATATCAATTGCAATAATAAAAGGTGTATTTGTATATCACCTTTCAAGAGCAGACGTAACTGAGTGCTTCACAACAGATGCAAGAACAGAAGAATAGAGAAAAAACCAGGGTCTGTAGTATAGGGAGTTGCCTGACCAGTCAAGGCTCTGAAAGGGATCTAGATCTTGAAGTGGATTCTTGTGTAATTGTTTGACCTGTAAACTGAAACTATCCCAATACACAGAAGTATTCAATGAGTAAAGTTTCTATTTTAATTTTTAAAGTGCTTTTTAATAAAAAGTCAATAAAGTTTAGTGCCGGTTGAAAAATGGCCACAAGCTTTTACTTTGGTCTCTGAACCTCATTAATTAATTTATTTTTATTTTCATACTCAGTAGCTTGACGGATGTGCTAAAAAATGTAGCGAAGTACAACGCCTTGAACAATACACAGTAAAAGTATACTTAGGTCTAACTAAAAGTAAAATAACAGATTTTAAAATCTACTGAGCCTACACAAAAAACTTGTTACTTTCCACTGTGTGTGTGTGTGTGTGTGTGTGTGTGTGTGTGTTTCTCATTCTAATCCTTCAACAGTTAAGTGTTGCCATTGTTGCAGGATTGTTTTTTGGTAGGTTCATCTCAAAAGTTAAAGTCATAATCATACGCACAATTTTGATTACTTTTTATAATAAAAAATTAAACAAAATCCCAGTAAAAAACGTTTTTCCTAATTACCATTACCAGGAAGCAATCAGCTGGACACCAACAATGTCAACTCAGTGGGATCAGCTGATGCAAACGGTAAGACCCTTTACTGTATGCTGATAGATGGATATCATACACAATTTGCAGCATTGTCTGTGGGTGTGGGAGAAACATTACAACCGCAGAGTGTGTGCACTGGAGAAAGTCTCGACTTACATGCAGTTAAAAAAAAACTGAATGACTGTCAGTTCAATATGAAGTTGAGTTCTGTTATAGATAAACAGTTTTGTAACAGTTAAAATGTGACTTTTTACATTGTATTACTTGTCACACAGAAGAAGTTCCCATCCCCCCAGTCCCAATATCAGTTGAGAGATTATTTGCAGGGGCAAATTCCTGACATTTAAAGCGGAAATAGACCAGAGAGTGGCTCTCTTTGCATTGAAACGTCTAAAACCTTTTGTATGATACTGTTTTTTTTTCAGGACGTTCAGGATTGTCCTGCGACTATCCTACCCACCATCGTAAGCAGATAACACCTTCTGTTTTTACATTTAACACCAAATTACAACATGTGCAAATACAGAAATATTTCAAATGTCTAGTTGCAAACATTTCCTAATTAAAATGCCTTGCTACAGGATGCTGGACTGAGTGGTTTAACATTGACAGTCCCTCTGGAACTGGAGACTGGGAAACTCTCGACAAGCTCCGCAAAGAGAACCCAGGAAAGATCTGCCCTAATCCGGTAGACATTGAGGCCAAAACTCTATCTGGGCTCACTGCGGCTGCAGCAGGGGACTTGGTTTATAAGTAAGTACAACGACCATGAATAACTTGACTACATTTGTCTCAGCGATTCATATTGCACTCTACTAAATACTTTGCATTAATGTTGTCATTGCATGTGCTTATGTAAAGGGTGAAAACAAGCGTATTATACCTATTTCCTATTTTATATACAATTTTTTCAGCCATGTTTACTTGCTAACTAATAAGCTTCCGAAACAATGTGTTTATCTAAACAACTGTTGAAAACTTTAACGAGGGCTTACTTGATTCATTATTAGGTACATGTTTTTGTAGACATGATTGACCGGACAGTAAACTCTGTAGATATTTGGGAATCACCATCTCTCTTTCGTGAATATTCAGCCTTCAGTCTGTTTCCTCCTACCCCTTGCCCCCTCCCGCCAAACCCACTCCGTTGTGATGGGTCACCTGTATCCACAGCCCTTTTGTCCAAATACGGACACAAAATAAACACAGGTGGGACTCTGTAACTTACAGCTTGCGCTTCTGACTGTCCAAGGTGACCAAGTATCGTTGGAACAGCACTTCCTTGTACATTGTATTGTAGATGTATTTTTCCCATATTTATGTATATCCATGTCTTTGTTAATTAAGTTTGAAAACAGAACAGCACCGTCCTTTAGCGTCAGTTTTGCCGCTAATCCAGCTTCGTACTGCCCCATGTTGAGTAAACAGTCCTGTCACTTACTGTGTGTTTCTTTTCCAGGAATGACAAATTCTCAGGATTTGTCTGCAGGAACAAGGACCAAACCCATAAGCACTGTGAAGATTATCGCGTTCGTTTCAGCTGCCATCCCCCTTTCTGTGGTGGAGGAGGTACCGTATGCTCACGCTCTGAATGTGCAGTGTTTAAGCTGCCAATGCAAAGTGGATTTCCCCTTCTCTTTCATTGTTTGTGTGCCTAAGCATTCATTTAGAATGGTGCTTTGGCTCCCTGCAGTTTGCCTCCAGTCATACTGTGTCTCATCTCCTCTTGCAGTGTGCTGGACCGAGTGGTATGACCGGGACAATCCCGGAAGAAGGGGGGACTTTGAGCTTCTAAGTCGCCTGAGGAGAGAATACCCAGGACAGATTTGCGACCATCCTCTGTACATTGAGGCCGTTACCACAGACAGATCGACCCCAGCCATCTCCACAGGGGAGGACATATACATGTAAGTTTCCTGAAAGGGGAAGACATTTAAAAATGTACATTATGCCATTTCAATACCAACAACACAAATCAATCAATATTTCTCAACATAAATAGTACATCTTTACCCAAAGTTTCCAATTCATTAAGACACATTGCCTGGAGCCAGTGCTTAAACAGTGAACAGGGAAACTTGATGCACATTTACATTAGCTTAGATGATATTTCAACAAGCCCCACGAGGGAAGTGGGTTATAGACGCATTATGTCAGAAAGATTTCAACCAAGCTGGGTCTCACTTTATTCTTGTGCTCACAGCTTTGACTGAGAACATCTAGCCTTTGTGTTTATGAAAGACTAAGAAACGTGAAAACCCAATTTATTGGTATTCCTTATTTATAATATTTTTTAAATAAAAAATAATCTGAGACAAGAACACTATAAGACTAAATAGGGAATTAAGTTGATGTATTCCTTTTGGACCTAGCAACAGTTCTTCTACATACTCAATCATATAATTTTTTATGAAAATGTTCAGGATTTTTAGCAATGTACACCATTAAAAACAAGTTCTTGTTTGCTTTCAGTACTATCTTTAAAAAAAAGCATACTGACTCTCTATCTGCTTGCAATAATTTTCCAGCTACAATCCAACTGAGGGATTTGCTTGCATCAACAAGCAGCAGGAAACACGCAGGTGCCATGACTACAAAGTTCGGTTTGGATGCCCATGCAGTGAGTAGGCCGCGGCTCCACAACAGCAAACACTGAGAAGGAAGAGGAGAGAACACAATCAAGCTCCCGTTGCCTAAAATGTTGTGTCCTCTGTCTTTTCTTTCTTGAATCTTAGTGTGCTCAGTGAATAAAGTATAATATCAAGCTTTTCCTTCAGTGGCACCTCAAAATGCCTTGTCTTGAAATAGCCCTGTAATGCGCTTTATCACTCTATATTTTGTATGTGTGTTGTTGGAAATTAAAGACACAGCAATGAAACTACTAACAAACAGCTTATCCCTTGTATCATTAAGCTGCACTCATAACAACTCCACCCAACGTATTAGGATCTTACTAATGAGCTGCCAAGCTTACACAACGTGATGATTTGGTGTGAGTAATGCAGACTTATGTGTTTTCAGATAGTGGAAACATATATAATATCAGTGATTCTTGAGTGGTACAAAACAGGGTGCAATGTTGAAAAAATACAAACCCTATGTTCAGTGGCGGCCTTAGCGATCTGGGGGCCCGTTTCAAGACCTAGTGTGGGTCCCCCCACTTTTTTTTTTTTTTTAAATACATATTTCTTCAAAAAGAAAACAGATTGTAGAATCCAGTTGGTTCATAGACGGTTTATGAGATAATGGGCCACTGGGTGTAGACTCTTAAAGCCCCCCCCCCCCCCCCACTCCTACCTATCCAGTCAGGTACACTGACTTTTCCGCACACATACAATTAATGGTAAATCCATATTAAGGAAGTCAGTGTTTCCCACAGGATTTAGGGATACTGTGGGAGGGACCCTGGTCCTTGTTGGGGGGTCCGGCGGCACCCTCCCCCCCCCCCCCGGAAGAAAATGTGTGCCTTTTGAATTAAAATGCATCAATCTGGTGCACTTTGAGGGGAACATTTAGAGGCTATATCAAATCCTGAGATGCAGAAGGAACATTATTTTTCAGATTTTTTTAATCAGACAGCACTCTTTACTCTGCAACTGTAAAAACAGTACAGTAGATTGGTCTGCAGACTCATGTTCTATGATGGAGAGACTCATCAACAGATACAGGGTGGATAGCTACTTTTTATGAACAGCATAGAATTTACACATATAAATCGTATTCCTGTATGTGTGTGGGGGCCCTAAAGGCTCATCATGAAGCCCCTTAGACAGAGCTATTAATGCTGTTTTCTTATGATTTTGTATTTCTCCCCTACTAGTTGAGGGGCCCATGATTTATTTCCTTATATTTAGGCTTATTCCTTTTTGGACCCTGTTATGACATGAGTGACTGAGCTCTTTGACAATGCGACATGAAAAGTTACTATGAGTATCTCTGGCTCAGGGCCCCATGAGGCCCCTGGGCCCGGTAGCATACTCAAGAATTATTTATCGAAATAATTTGGGGAGGGGGGCCGCCCAGAGGGCGGGGCCCCATTCAATTGAATGGGTTGAAACATAGCTAAGGCCTATGTTTAGGAAAATTAAATTACATGTAGGCCTACTGTATGTATCCAACATATAGTAAGCTACTGAGCTAAGCTTTGACACAACCTCCCAGCTTTTGTCCGTTTTATCAAAATGGGCTTTTTTCCTTGCCATTCCTTATTGTGTGTCTACACCGTCAGACACCAAAAACACAAATTAATTTTCCCTCAATTTATGCTTAACCCATGAGATGTATAGTGATCACAAATATTCACCAAGACGGACAGAGGCCACAAAAGATATTTTCAAAATGTATATGAATATACATGTCCTCTATGTTCTTCAGTTGAAGCAATCAAGATGTGTTTCAAATTTCAAAACACATTCTCATGTTAGGTGACTGGTTAGATGTTCACATATGACCAACCATTCCTCAACAACTATGAATTATCATTATGCAATGTTATCAAAATAATATAAATCTGATAGAGTGGACACATATCTGACAGAGTAGACAAGTATATCTGACGGAGTTGACAAGTATATCTTATGGATTTGACATATCTGACGGTGGGGACAAAAACCCAGATGTAGTCATCTGAAAAGGATTGTTAGGTTTTGATTTAAAAGTTTCATTTTGACAGATATGTGAGACGTTTAACTCCTAGTGCTGTGTCTTATTCGGCCTGTGTGTTAAGTTTTGACGCACGTTTCAAAATTCTGCAACATGTGTCAAAGCATTTGGCAAAAACTCTAATGATATTGATTTGGAGTCGAATCGTCCAGCCCTTATATGTAATGTAGGGAGGGGTTTATTTTTTGGACAGGGGGTCTGGAACACATAATTCCAGTAACTGCTAGGAAACACCTGATTTGACTGCCTGATATTCTTGCAGGTGTTGTTTGGGGGAGTAGTTTTAATGAATCAATTTCTTATATCTATTTATCTCTACATTTCACGTGTAAGTGTGGTATCAAGTTGTGATAGAGAAATCTAAATCTAAATCATTAAAAGCCAACCCAAACATTACATCTAGTGATTTGCAGACCTCTCTTGCAGCATCTGGGACAGATGTGCATGGTTCCACAATAAGAAGAAAACTCAGTCAACATGGCTTTCAAGGGAGGGTTGCTGAAGAAGCCTCTGCTCTCAAAAAAGAACAAAACTGCTTGTCACAACTTTGCCAGAGAGCACCTTGAGATACCTGAAGTCTTATTCTGTGGACAGATTAGTCCAAAATTTAACTGTTTGGTCATAACCAAAACCGCCATGTTTGGGCAAAAACGCAACTCTGCCTACAACCAGATGAACCATCTCCCAAGTGAAGAATGGTGGTGGCAAATGGTCTGCATATCTCCAGATTTGGCTTGTACCTGAAAAATCCCTTTTCTTGAGGTGCTTGAGGATAGTTTTGAAGGAAGTCCACTTCTAGGCAGATGTTAAGTCACTCTTAAAGCTCTCCATTTGTAGATGATTTGCCTCACGGTGGACCGATAGAGCTCAAACTTTTTTTATATGAATTTATAGCTGTCCAAAGACAAATGTGCAACATCACAACTCTATTCCTGAGATCCCCTGTGATTGTTTCCCCTTTGAGTATGTCTGACCTGTATGGGTTCAGTTTGGTGGGCCTAAACTGACCTGGTTTTATCTTTGTTTTATCTAGTGCCGCCCAATTTCTTCCCTAAATATCTCTCATTACATTGGGCTATTAAACCCTTTGTGTGCCAAATGGTGACAAGATTGGGTTTTGATATTAAACAGTTTTGGCAGGATTTTATTTCCTGAGTCGTTCCTGCTCACGGAAAACACATGTAGGCCTACCTGCTACTTGAGTCTGGGTGTCGTTGTGAAAAGAATTTGGACCCCATGAAAAAACAGGTTGGGTACCTTTTGTAGTTCTTCTACATTCTTATAAAGAGGACAGGCTAGTTACTCTGTACTTTTCCTGAGTCTACAAACAGGTTTAAATTATCTCTCCCCATAACGTACATTTTGGTGAAAAAGAATTTCCCTTTGGGGACTATACCTTCTGAAGGCTTTGACATAAGTCTTCAGGTTGACACGACCAGCCAGGTCTGATCAGTTTTTCACAAACCTGGCCAATTGACCAACCAGCCGGGTCTACCACAATGAAGCTGACGAGCAGCATCATCCTGTTTTAATTATTGCCGTAACCACCAAGGTCCTGCTTTCTGTATTGTTTCTAAAAATTAAAAATTAAAATAGACCTAAAAAACTTCTTAATGCAAAGAAAGACACAAGGCACAAAGAAGTTGGAAATAATTGAAGGAACAGATTTGAGTTCAAAGATTAAGAACTTTTTTTGTAATGATTTCAGTACTTTTGCAGTGATGAGAGCAGAATGAACTATGCCTAAATGTTGCAACCAAACATAGGCCAACTTTATAGTTTTGAGGGTAGGTTGGTTTGGTTATTCATGTAGAGAACTACCTTTTTTTCATTTGTGTGTGAAGAATTTGTTGTTGATGTTGTTTTTAATGTTATTTATTTCAACAATACCACCAAAATATTTCAAATGATTTAATGTCATGTGCAGAAATACAAAAAAGTGCAATATTTGGTGCAGTCAATTAGTGTAAATGTATCTTACCAGAAACTAGTAGCATAGAAAACGTGCAAATTGTGAAAAAACTGTTTGCTTTAGTGAATACTAAAGAAGAACAATGTCTCTGTGTGAACTGATTATTTTGTGGAGATCTGTTGATCTGTTAAACAATTGTGTGAGTGTAAGGGAATCAAAATAAATTGGTAGGTATGTGGGGCCAAGTCAGAAATGTGCTACTATTTTAAAATAATAATGAGCCCTTGCTCCCACAAATGTCTCTGCAATTCCCTAGTTGATAAGATAGTTAGTCTCTCTACAAATACATGTATGTGTTTATTGAGGGATGAGCGCACTCACACTCATTGTTGATAGGAGTAATGGGTAAGGGGGGCCCATTGACTGGAGGTTTTCAGGGGCCCAGCCATTTGTGTGGGCAGGCCTGCTTGGATACACTTGTTGCCACACACACACACACAGACACACACACACACCCGCACCCACACACCCCCACACACACATGATACATGCATAGTCTAATTCCACCTTTGTGGGGGGGACCACGGGGCACTGTGTGTGACTTTTGCGCTGATAAAGAGGTGGCTGATCGTTTTGCCTGGCATCAATTCATTCAGTTTCAGCACCACCGCGGTGGACAGCTCCCACTAAGAGCGTCTTACGATGCTTCTTTTGCTTCATCTTACGGGTTCTCCAAAGAAGTCAGTTAAGAAGGCATCTGGGAAACACCCGTATCTTAGCACTCCTTCTTAGCCGAACCCTTCTTTCGAGCCTTCTTTGGTCCCAAAGAACGATCGAATCTGCGAAACGCGGCCCTTGTCAGTGAACTAAGGGGGAAAATGATCCACAAAATACATGGTTGAAAAGGAAACCAAAGTAGTTTATTGAAACCATATGGGGGAGGGGTGGCTCCGCGCTGTCTTTACTGGGCGTCTGCATCACCTGCAACGAAGGGAGATTGATTAGTGAAACCTTCGCACTCTTCCTTTTTGTTTGGTTCTGGAACTCCTGCCACTTCTTCCTCACAGCACGCCAGTCACGCAGGCCACATGGGCTGGAGGGGGACATCTTTTCGGCTATGGCCTGCCAAACACGGTTCTTCACCGTGATGTTCTTTTTGCCCCTTGTTCCCCCGAATAAAACTCCCCGGTGCTGCCAGACCTCGTCCACTAAGACGCCCATCTCCTCCACGGTAAACGACGGAGCCCACTTGTTTCTTTTGCTGCCGGTGTCTTCCATTCACATGTGTGTGCCTATATCCACGGGGGTATATATGCGCTAATGGGCTTGATTACTACTTGGATACAGGGCCGCCCATAAGGGGTAGAAAGTGGGAAGGCTTTCTAGGGCCCAGCCACTTGGGGGGCCCATGGTCTTTGGAAGCCAAGAACCTAACTAAGCTAAACTTTATATTTAGATATTTATGTAAATATCTATTCAAAGTTGGGTGTTTACACAGAGCCGCGGTTCCACTTACGGCCATTTAAAAAGCAGTAGAAAAGCAGAAATTTTAAAAATGTTTCAGATTGAGCACAGCGGAGTGTAACTGTTTCAAACATAATCCATCCTATAAACCCTTTGTGTGCCAAATGGTGACAAGATTGGGTTTTGATATTAAACAGTTTTGGCAGGATTTTATTTCCTGAGTCGTTCCTGCTCAAGGAAAACACATGTAGGCCTACCTGCTACTTGAGTCTGGGTGTTGTTGTGAAAAGTATTTGGACCACATGAAAAAAACAGGTTGGGTACCTTTTGTAGTTCTTCTACATTCTTATAAAGAGGACAGGCTAGTTACTCTGTACTTTTCCTGAGTCTACAAACAGGTTTAAATTCTCTCTCCCCATAACGTACATTTTGGTGAAAAAGAATTTCCCTTTGGGGACTATACCTTCTAAAGGCTTTGACATAAGTCTTCAGGTTGACACGACCAGCCAGGTCTGACCAGTTTTTCACAAAACTGGCCAATTGACCAACCAGCCGGGTCTACCACAATGAAGCTGACGAGCAGCATCATCCTGTTTTAATTATTGCCGTAACCATCAAGGTCCTGCTTTCTGTATTGTTTCTAAAAATTAAAAATTAAAATAGACGTAAAAAAGTTCTTAATGCAAAGAAAGACTCAAGGCACAAATAAGTTGGAAATAATTGAAGGAACAGATTTGAGTTCAAAGATTAAGAACTTTTTTTGTAATGATTTCAGTGCTTTTGCAGTGATGAGAGCAGAATGAACTAAGCCTAAATGTTGTAACCAAACTTAGGCCAACTTTATAGTTTTGAGGGTAGGTTGGTTTGGTTATTCATGTAGAGAACCGCCTTTTTTTATTTATGTGTGAACAATTTGTTGTTGATGTTCTCTTTTTAAATGTTATTTATTTCAACAATACCACCAAACGATTTCAAATGATTTAATGTCATGTGCAGAAATACAAAAAAAGTGCAATATTTGGTGCAGTCAATTAGTGTAAATGTATCTTACCAGAAACTAGTAGCATAGAAAACGTGCAAATTGTGAAAAAACTGTTTGCTTTAGTGAATACTAAAGAAGAACAATGTCTCTGTGTGAACTGATTATTTTGTAGAGATCTGATGTTCTGTTACAATTGTATGAGTGTAAGGGAATCAAACTAAGACAAGGCATTTTGAGGTGCCACTGTCTGGTTCTTCCTGATTTTCCTTTTTTAGCCTTTGGGAGTGGTCTGGAACACGTAATTCAGGAAACTGTTTACCTGTTCCGTTATCTACATTCTTCCAGCACTGTATATAAGTGGAGAGACGGGAGACAGGGTTCATCGAGCCACACAGAGGTTCACACAACCGAAACATTCAACTTGAGTTCCTTGGTGAGTCTCTTTCTTTATATTTTGCTGAATAAGTTGTTTAAATGTGGACCTTTTTAATATATAGGACATTTGTAATATTTAACATACATCTCAGTGAATGTTCAAATTATTTCATGCACCACTTGAGAACTAATTGTGTGATACTTCTCACATGTAGTAGTATTCATGAATATGAATCATTTCCTTACAGGTGTAAGGGTCCCTCGTTTTCTGCAATCATGATGAAATTGGTAACGTATGATTTTTTGCATTCTAGTCTAGTTTAAGTTGTTCATTTCTACATCAGCAACAACAGAGGTGGAAAGTGTATACTGAAATATTTTACTCATGTAAAAATACAATTACTTCTTTGTACAAGTACAATTGCTTGTTTAAAAGTCTAATCAATTAAAAATTGCTAATTTAAAATGTAGTCAGAGTAAAAGTTACTTTAGTTACTTTTTTTAACAGCAGGATGGGGGTCTCTCCTGTGCAGAGGGAAAGGAACACCCTTACAAATATCAATTGCAATAATACAATGTTTATTTGTATATCACCTTTCAAGAGCAGACGTAACTGAGTGCTTCACAACAAATGCAAGAACAGAAGAATAGAGAAAAAACCAGGGTCCTCACCCAAAGTTTAAAAGAAAAAAGCGAGCACATTTCACCAGTTCATAAATCCTTACACTTGCTGCACGTAAACCAGATAATCAATTCCAAAATTCCACGCTTGTTTATAGATCTCTCCGTGGCTCTGGGCCTAAAGACATTTCAGACATGCTTGTGTCATATTTAACCCTTGTAAAACGCTGAGTTAATTTGGGGCTGGTGGCCTACTGGTTGTTCCAAGAGTTAGAACAAAATACGATGAAGCAGCATTCTGTTATTACACAACTCAGACCTGGAACAGCCTTCCAGATGATATTAGACAAGCCAAGACTCTGACCGCTTTTATCTTAAAGCTAAACACGTTTCTTATATTGCCTATGCCATCCTGTAAATGAGTTTTTACTAGTTGTTTCTTCAATTTTTTACTTTGTTGGTTGATGGATGTTTTATTGTGAAGTTGTTTGATAGGTATTTTATTGTTAAGCACTTTGAGTTGCCTCTGTGTACAGAATGTTGCCTTGTGTAGACCTCCTCCAAAGTACAATATCTCCTTTGTCTTGAGCCTGTTTGTGGGAAGACCAGAAAACCCTAATCTGAGGATCTGGGATTCCTGCAGGTGTTGTTTGGGTGGAATAAATCTGTAGTATAGGGAGGTGCCTGACCATTTAAGGCTCTGAAAGGGATATTGATCTTGAAGTGGATTCGTGTGTGATTGTTTCACCTGTAAACTGAAAGGTTTATTTTGTATTTTAATTTTTAAAGTGCTTTTATGTTGTTTCCTTTTGTACCGAAAGTTAGGAAAGCCATGATCGTATTGTTAACGGTAATTGCTCACTACTAAAAGTAAGTTAATGAGACGAAACGGGAGAGTAATAAAAAGTCAATAAAGTTTAGTTCCGGTCGGAAAATGGTCACAAGCTCTTACTTTGGTCTGTGAACCTCATTTATTTATTTTTATTTTCATACTCAGTAGCTTGACGGATGTGCTAAACATTTTAGCGAAGTACAACGCCTCGAACAATACACAGTAAAAGTATACTTAGGTCTAACTAAAAGTAAAATAACAGATTTTAAAATCTACTGAGCCTACACAAAAAAATTGTTACTTTCCACTGTGTGTGTGTGTGTGTGTGTGTGTGTGTGTGTGTGTGTGTGTGTGTGTGTGTGTGTGTGTGTGTGTGAGAGAGAGTGTGCATATATATATATATAAACCTGTTTAATTGCCTAATCTTTTTTTCTCTTCAATAGTTAAGTGTTGCCATTGTTGCAGGATTGTTTTTTGGTAGGTTCATCTCAAAAGTTAAGGTCATAATCATACGCACAATTTTTATTACTTTATAATAATGAAAAATTAAACAAAATCCCAGTAAATAACTTTTTTCCTAATTACCATTACCAGGAAGCAATCAGCTGGACACCAACAATGTCAACGGTCTGGGTGTCAACGCAGTGGGATCAGCTGATGCAAACGGTAAGACCCTTTACTGTATACTGAGAGATGGATATCATACACAATGTGCAGCATTGTCTGTGGGTGTGGGAGAAAACATTACAACCGCAGAGTGTGTGCACTGGAGAAAGTCTCGACTTACATGCAGTTAAAAAAAACTGAATGACTGCCAATTCAATATGAAGTCAAGTTCTGTTGTAGATAAACAATTGTGTAACAGTTAAAATGTGACTTTTTATATTGTATTATTTGTCACAGTCCAAAAACGAGGTGAGAGATTATTTGCAGGGGCAAATTCCTGACATTTAAAGCACAGATAGACCAGAGAGTGGCTCCTTGCATTGAAACGTCTAAAACCTATTGTATGATACTTTTTTTTTTTTTCTCCATTCAGGAGCGCCCCGTGGTCCCGGTGGTAAGCAGATTACACCTTCTGTTTTTACATTTAACACCAAATTACAACATGTTCAAATACAGAAATATTTCAAATGCTTAGTTGCAAATATTTCCTAATTGGAATACCTTGCTACAGGATGCTGGACTGACTGGTTTAACATAGACGGTCCCTCTGGAAAAGGAGACTATGAAACTCTCAACAAACTCCACAGAGAGTACCGAGGAAAGATCTGCCGTAGACCGAGAGAGATTGAGGCCAAAACTCGAAATGGGCTCACTGCGGCTGAAGCAGGGGACAAGATTTATAAGTAAGTACAACGATCATGAATAACTTGACTACATTTGTCTCAGTGATTCATATTGTACTCTACTAAATGCTTTGCATTAATGTTGTCATTGCATGTGCTTGTGTACATGGAGAAAACAAACGTATTATACTATTTCCTATTTTACATAAAAAAAAATACAGCCATGTATAATAAGCTAATAAGCTTCCGAAAACACATTAAACAACAATGTGTTTATCTAAACAACTGTTGAAAACGTTAACGAGGGCTTACTTGATTCATTATTAGGTACATGTTTTTGTAGACATGATTGACCGGACAGTAAACTCTGTGGATATTTGGGAATCACCCTCTCTCTTTCGTGAATATTCAGCCTTCAGTCTGTTTCCTCCTACCCCTTGCCCCCTCCCGCCAAACCCACTCCGTTGTGATGGGTCACCTGTATCCACAGCCCTTTTTGTCCAAATACGGACACAAAATAAACACAGGTGGGACTCTGTAACTTACAGCTTGCGCTTCTGACTGTCCAAGGCGAACACGTATCGTTGGAACAGCACTTCCTTGTACATTGTATTGTAGATGTATTTTTCCTATATTTATTTATATGCATGTCCATGTTTATATCCTTTGTTAATTAAGTTTGAAAACAGAACAGCACCGTCCTTTAGCGTCAGTTTTGCCGCTAATCCAGCTTCGTACTGCCCCATGTTGAGTAA
Organism: Ammodytes marinus; assembly: GCF_949987685.1. Classification (NCBI taxonomy): domain Eukaryota; kingdom Metazoa; phylum Chordata; class Actinopteri; order Uranoscopiformes; family Ammodytidae; genus Ammodytes; species Ammodytes marinus. The sequence goes on along the minus strand of NC_137223.1, from coordinate 8,350,695 downwards.
ACAGTCCTGTCACTTACTGTGTGTTTCTTTTCCAGGAGTGACACACGCAAAGGATTTATCTGCAGGAACAAGGACCAACGCGACAACAAGAGGTGTAATGATTATCGCGTTCGTTTCCGCTGCCGTCGCAGTTTCTGCCGTGGTGGAGATTGAATCTTAGTGTGCTCAGTGAATAAAGTATAATATCAAGCTTTTCCTTCAGTGGCACCTCAAAATGCCTTGTCTTGAAATAGCCCTGTAATGCGCTTTATCACTCTATATTCTGTATGTGTTTTGTTGGAAATTAAAGACACAGCAATGAGACTACTAACAAACAGCTTTTCCCTTGTATCATTAAGCTGCACTTATAACAACTCCACCCAACTTATTAGGATCTTACTAATGAGCTGCCAAGCTTACACAACGTGATGATTTGGTGTGAGTAATGCAGACTTATGTGTTTTCAGATAGTGGAAACATATATAATATCAGTGATTCTTGAGTGGTACAAAACAGGGTGCAATGTTGAAAAAATACAAACCCTATGTTCAGTGGCGGCCTTAGCGATCTGGGGGCCCGTTTCAAGACCTAGTGTGGGGCCCCCCACTTTTTTTTTCTTTTTAAATACATATTTCTTCAAAAAGAAAACAGATTGTAGAATCCAGTTGGTTCATAGACGGTTTATGAGATAATGGGCCACTGGGTGTAGACTCTTAAAGCCCCCCCCCCCCCCACTCCTACCTATCCAGTCAGGTACACTGACTTTTCCGCACATATACAATTAATGGTAAATCCATATTAAGGAAGTCAGTGTTTCCCACAGGATTTAGGGATACTGTGGGAGGGACCCTGGTCCTTGTTGGGGGGTCCGGCTGCACCCTCCCCCCCCCCCCGGAAGAAAATGTGTGCCTTTTGAATTAAAATGCATCAATCTGGTGCACTTTGAGGGGAACATTTAGAGGCTATATCAAATCCTGAGATGCAGAAGGAACATTATTTTTCAGATTTTTTTAATCAGACAGCACTCTTTACTCTGCAACTGTAAAAACAGTACAGTAGATTGGTCTGCAGACTCATGTTCTATGATGGAGAGACTCATTTCAACAGATACAGGGTGGATAGCTACTTTTTATGAACAGCATAGAATTTACACATATAAATCGTATTCCTGTATGTGTGTGGGGGCCCTAAAGGCTCATCATGAAGCCCCTTAGACAGAGCTATTAATGCTGTTTTCTTATGATTTTGTATTTCTCCCCTACTAGTTGAGGGGCCCATGATTTATTTCCTTATATTTAGGCTTATTCCTTTTTGGACCCTGTTATGACATGAGTGACTGAGCTCTTTGACAATGCGACATGAAAAGTTACTATGAGTATCTCTGGCTCAGGGCCCCATGAGGCCCATGGGCCCGGTAGCATACTCAAGAATTATTTATCGAAATAATTTGGGGAGGGGGGCCCCCCAGAGGGCGGGGCCCCATTCAATTGAATGGGTTGAAACATAGGTAAGGCCTATGTTTAGGAAAATTAAATTACATGTAGGCCTACTGTATGTATCGAACATATAGTAAGCTACTGAGCTAAGCTTTGACACAACCTCCCAGCTTTTGTCCGTTTTATCAAAATGGGCTTTTTTCCTTGCCATTCCTTATTGTGTGTCTACACCGTCAGACACCAAAAACACAAATTAATTTTCCCTCAATTTATGCTTAACCCATGAGATGTATAGTGATCACAAATATTCACCAAGACTGACAGAGGCCACAAAAGATATTTTCAAAATGTATATGAATATACATGTCCTCTATGTTCTTCAGTTGAAGCAATCAAGATGTGTTTCAAATTTCAAAACACATTCTCATGTTAGGTGACTGGTTAGATGTTCACATATGACCAACCATTCCTCAACAACTATGAATTATCATTATGCAATGTTATCAAAATAATATAAATCTGATAGAGTGGACACATATCTGACAGAGTAGACAAGTATATCTTATGGATTTGACATATCTGACGGTGGGGACAAAAACCCAGATGTAGTCATCTGAAAAGGATTGTTAGGTTTTGATTTAAAAGTTTCATTTTGACGGATATGTGAGACTTTTAACTCCTAGTGCTGTGTCTTATTCGGCCTGTGTGTTAAGTTTTGACGCACGTTTCAAAATTCTGCAACATGTGTCAAAGCATTTGGCAAAAACTCTAATGATATTGATTTGGTGTCAAATCGTCCAGCCCTTATATGTAATGTAGGGAGGGGTTTATTTTTTGGACAGGGGGTCTGGAACACATAATTCCAGTAACTGCTGGGAAACACCTGATTTGACTGCCTGATATTCTTGCAGGTGTTGTTTGGGGGAGTAGTTTTAATGAATCAATTTCTTATATCTATTTATCTCTACATTTCATGTGTAAGTGTGGTGTCAAGTTGTGATAGAGAAATCTAAATCTAAATCATTAAAAGCCAACCCAAACATTACATCTAGTGATTTGCAGACCTCTCTTGCAGCATCTGGGACAGATGTACATGGTTCCACAATAAGAAGAAAACTCAGTCAACATGGCTTTCAAGGGAGGGTTGCTGAAGAAGCCTCTGCTCTCAAAAAAGAACAAAACTGCTTGTCACAACTTTGCCAGAGAGCACCTTGAGATACCTGAAGTCTTATTCTGTGGACAGATTAGTCCAAAATTGAACTGTTTGGTCATAACCAAAACCGCCATGTTTGGGCAAAAACGCAACTCTGCCTACAACCAGAAGAACCATCTCCCAAGTGAAGAATGGTGGTGGCAAATGGTCTGCAAATCTCCAGATTTGGCTTGTACCTGAAAAATCCCTTTTCTTGTGGTGCTTGAGGATATTTTTGAAGGAAGTCCACTTCTAGGCAGATGTTAAGTCACTCTTAAAGCTCTCCATTTGTAGATGATTTGCCTCACGGTGGACCGATAGAGCTCAACATTTTTTTATATGAATTTATAGCTGTCCCCAGACAAATGTGCAACATCACAACTCTATTCCTGAGATCCCCTGAGATTGTTTCCCCTTTGAGTATGTCTGACCTGTATGGGTTCAGTTTGGTGGGCCTAAACTGACCTGGTTTTATCTTTGTTTTATCTAGTGCCGCCCAATTTCTTCCCTAAATATATCTCATTACATTGGTCTGTTAAACCCTTTGTGTGCCAAATGGTGACAAGATTGGGTTTTGATATTAAACAGTTTTGGCAGGATTTTATTTCCTGAGTCGTTCCTGCTCACGGAAAACACATGTAGGCCTACCTGCTACTTGAGTCTGGGTGTCGTTGTGAAAAGAATTTGGACCCCATGAAAAAACAGGTTGGGTACCTTTTGTAGTTCTTCTACATTCTTATAAAGAGGACAGGCTAGTTACTCTGTACTTTTCCTGAGTCTACAAACAGGTTTAAATTCTCTCTCCCCATAACGTACATTTTGGTGAAAAAGAATTTCCCTTTGTACCTAGGGGGCAAATTCCCTTTTTTTTTTAAAAACAGACATGGAGCGTTGTAAAAGGTTGTTCACCAGAAATGATATCCAGGACCTTCCAGGACCCCAACCTGGGTGGACAACCTGGTCAACAAGCTGCTGGAAAGCTACAGCGGGCCGACATAGAGCAAATCAGAACCACTGTTTAAGCGAATGGGGGACGGCTAATAGGGATTTTTTAAAACTTATATATATCATTATGAAACTTTGCAAGTTCATTACGGACATTAAAACAACAACTTTTTGTATTACAGTATTTTCCAAAAGGTTTGAATAAATATGAAAAATCATCAATATCTTACTAATGATGCATTACATTTGCATATCTGCAAAGCCCCAAAATTTAGATGTTAGACAAAAACAAAGTCAATTTATTTTTAAATTTTGAAAACAAAACAAGTGTCCAACTGCCTGAAGCCTTTCCTAATCACAGTTCAAATTTGATCAATAACCCATAGAAAATGAATTTTTTACACTGTTTTTTCCAAGGGAATGTCTAGCCGTTTCCTAAAATACCAGCTGGAGACTCCAAAAGGACACTTTTGGTCCATGGCACATGAAATGTAACTGTGTAAAAAATGTATTTTCTATGGGTTATTGATCAAATTTGAACTGTGATTAGGAAAGGCTTCAGGCAGTTGGACACTTGTTTTGTTTTCAAAATTTAAAAACAAATTCACTTGGTTTTCTTCCAACATCTAGATTTTGGGGCTTTGCAGATATGCAAAATTTCGCATCATTAGTAAGACATTGATGATTTTTCATATTTATTTAAACATTTTGGAAAATACTGTAATACAAAAAGTTTTTGTTTTAATGTCAGTAATCAACTGGCAAAATTTCATAATGATATCTATAAGTTTAAAAAATTCCCCATTAGCCCATCCCCATTCACCCCCATTCACTTAAACAGTGGTTCTGATTTGCTATGTCGGCCCACTGTAGCTTACCAGCAGCTTGTTGACAAGGTTGTCCACCCAGGTTGTGATCGTGGAAGGTCCTAGATGTCATTTTTGGTGAACAACCTTTTACAACGCTCCATGTCCATAAAATCACTTTGCCCTCTGGGTATTGGGGACTATACCTTCTGAAGGCTTTGACATAAGTCTTCAGGTTGACACGACCAGCCAGGTCTGACCAGTTTTTCACAAACCTGGCCAATTGACCAACCAGCCAGGTCTACCACAATGAAGCTGACGAGCAGCATCATCCTGTTTTAATTATTGCCGTAACCACCAAGGTCCTGCTTTCTGTATTGTTTCTAAAAATTAAAAATTAAAATAGACATAAAAAAGTTCTTAATGCAAAGAAAGACACAAGGCACAAAGAAGTTGGAAATAATTGAAGGAACAGATTTGAGTTCAAAGATTAAGAACTTATTTTGTAATGATTTCAGTGCTTTTGCAGTGATGAGAGCAGAATGAACTAAGCCTAAATGTTGTAACCAAACTAACGGCCTCCACACACATCCTACCTCTACTGCGCGTCTACCTCGCGTCTGCGTCTGACTTTTTGTCACTGACCATGTAATCAACCTAGAGCGGGCACACATCCAACCTCAGACGCACTGCTGATGCGCGTCGGAGGCACGTCTGCAGCGACGCTCCCCTTTACCTCAGGAGGCTCGCCTATTTTTTTTTGAGAGCCGCGCGTCTCTCTCGGGTCTCTCTGCTTTAACTGATGGAGAAAACTCTGCTGAGAGTCATATTGACTTCATACCGGCAGCTTTCGCTGTAGTTTCACCATTTCCTGGTGTGTCCCTTTCAAAATAAAACTTCAAAACAAGCGAAAATGTGAAAAAAAAAAGGCAATGGGGCACACGGATTACTGTCCAGACTCAATATTAGACTCAATATAAATCACATACATCATAAATGACACCAAAGAACTTCATTTTTAATGGAAATTATCTATGAAAACTCTATGTAGAAAGATAGGGCTTTTAGAAGCAGCGCTGCAGCAGCAGCTGCTGCTGAGACGTTCCATGTGTGTCCGAGAAAAGTCAGAGAGACGCAGCAGTAAGGTAAAGCGACGCGCTCCAGAGGTAGACGCAGGATGTGTGCAGAGGCCGTTAGGCCAACTTTATAATTTTGAAGGGTAGGTTGGTTTGGTTATTCATTTAGAGAACCGCCTTTTTTTCATTTGTGTGTGAAGAATTTGTTGTTGTTGTTTTTTAAGTGTTATTTATTTCAACAATACCACCAAAAGATTTCAAATGATCTAACCCTCTTGTTATGTTCCGGGTCAAATTGACCCGTTTTGAAGTTTGAAGATCTAGGAAAAATAGTTAAAAGTATTTTTTCAGTATGAAACTTCTTCTGCTTGCCTTAATTAGGGTAATCAACATATAATATGAAAATAGTTCATCTCACATATTTGCAACCACCCGCTGCATGTTTATATCACATAAATAATGTTCGGGTCAATTTGACCCAGCAGTAAAACTGGAGGTAAAAGGGTGTCAGAAATGTCAGACTATTTCTTTCTTTCCAACTGTGAGACATATTTCACCCAAATCTCACACACACACACACACACACACACACACACACACACACACACACACACACACACACACACACACACACACACACACACACACAGGTGCAAGTGTTATGACTTTTGACGGGAACCATTATGTTCTCGCGGGAACACTCCACCCACATTCAGTGGACACTCAACAGGGGAGGGGCAAAGCATATAAAAGATTATCAGCATGGGAGTCCTTCCAACATTACACTCTGTCAGGCAGACCTTTACACAATGAGAAGCAGAAGCAAAAGGATGACAGTCCAGGAGGCTCTGGAAGTCATCATTGATCATGCTAGTGAAATAGAGGAGGATGTACGTATCTTGAGCTAAATTCTGATTCTAATGATTCTGATTTTGAACCAGATGCAGGGTTTTTCCTGCATTCAAAAAATGTTGGCGCCCGCCAAAGGAATTTTAGCGCCCGCCAAAGGAAAATCCTCAGCGCCAAAGTGTTTTGTTTTTTTTTATATATAGATAAATAAATAAAAATCTACTTAAAACGGCTCCAAATGTGTTTCCATTTCCGCGCCATTCCAGTCATATTACTTGCAATCTCAGTTGTAAAAAAAGAAATCAGGTCGGGGATAATCGTTATTAAACTATCATTGTTCCGCTCGCCGGGGCATGCAGGCTTATAAATGCAGCAAACCCTTTCAGCCGTGAGCTCCGCTCGGCCCCTCCCTCACCTGATAGTTTCGCTAACGGCTAGTCCAGAGAGTAGCTACGAGGGAGATGTTGCGCATTGCCGGGTGTTTTGAAAAACTTCTAGATGACGAGAATAAAGGTAAAACTAATTGTGTTGTCTGAAAACACTTCAGACTCACAACAAACTAAAATAATGTGCAAGATTTGTCACGCGCGGACACGCGAGTAACATGACATACGCGACCGAGAGACAGAGAGAGAGAGAAAGAAAAGTGATATACGACCTGATCTGCACCTTTAAACATCCCGACCAATTTGTTTATTCACTTTAAGTCGAGTCATAGTGGTCTATGACCAAGCAATCAATGAATAAAAACACAGGAAGTTTAAAGCTCCTTAACTCCTGCCACCACAACTGTCAACACTACAATGCAACTGCCTATCCAGCCAGCTCCATGACATAAATAAATCATGCCCTTACATTTAATGCTAGCAAAAGACGTGCCCTATCAACACCATTTACAACTGGTTATTTCTATTTTGACATATTTTTATTAAATTATTAAAAATATGTTTAACTTATTTAGCCTATTTCTATTCTCCCTGTTTTCAGTTCAATTAGGCCTTTGTTTAAAGTCCAAAGTCATGGTGTTTTTAGAAAAAAAACCTTGTTAAAAGTAAAATAAATGCATAATGTTCTTAAATCAATGATTAACTGTCTTTAATAATCATGATAACACAATGTGATTACTCAAAATAATCATGATTATGATTTTTTCATAATTGAGCAGCCCTACCTTCTTCCATGGTTTAGATCAATTAGAAACAATTAAAGTATTAAACAGGTAGGCCTAGTCATTATTAGTATTTTGACTTCATATCTACAGGTTGTTTATTGTGATTTCATTAGCGTCAGTGAGCTCCATGGTAACGCAGTGATTGACAGGCTGACTGAAATGCTCTTGAGCTGGACAGAAACTCCCCTCTCCCAACCCAACACCCCTCTTAAAATACACAAACCGTTTGCCTTTACTGTTGCGACCCCAAAAAAAGTTGGTCGCGTACTGACCCCCCAAAGGCCCATTCTGAGCCAGGAAAAACCCTGAGATGGGGGAATTACTATTCCTATTCCTCCAAGCAAGACATTCATGTCAAACAATGGTGAAATACAGTGGTCTGGATCCCCAAATATGCGTCAGGCAAAACTTTCTGCAAAAAACATAAAAAAGACAGTGCCAGGGCCCACTAGGATGGCAGTGACTCGTGGGACTGACATCAAGTCAGCTTTTGAGCTGGTCATGCCAGATTCAATACATAAAATCATTCTGGAAATGCCTAATGTAGAAGGGAGGTGTGTTGTAATGGGAGAAGTGGAAGGAGCTGGACAAAACACATTTAGATGCGTATTTGGGGCTCCTTATCCTGGCAGGGGTCTATAAGTTGAATTATGAATTGACAGCCAGTCCGTGGGATGCAGAGACAGGCAGGACTATATTTCAAGCCACAATAACTCTTGAAACTGTTCACATTTTCTCCAGAGTAATCAGATTTGGTAATCGAGAGACAAGTGCTGGTATATGGGAGAGAGACAAGCTGGCAGCTGTTGGGACAGTGTGGGACAAGTGGGTAGAGCAACTTCCACTACTCTATAACCCAGGCACATTATGCATTATTATTATTCTCTGGGGCTCCTCCAACCGACTTTTCAGTGTAAACCGGCATGTTCTATGCATAGCTGGTGTTTGCAACACATAATGCCCGGATTTTTATCCATTATTTAGATGGTTTGGAAGGCATGTATTGCCTTAATGGGCAGCGACCTCTGAATACCACCAGCATTTCATGCACTGTGATATTAGGGCCTGGGTTGTAGAGTAATGTTGGTCTTTCAAAAGTAATAAAGTGATGAAACATTAAAAAAAAAAGTTTGAACATGTATTTTTTTAATTAAAAACTAGTGAATTATCCTAATTGAACCATTCCTTGTTAGAGGTAAGGAACACCATTGCACTAAATATTGATATAATAGTTAATGGAGTTAGTAATGAAATGTTCATGTTATGTTAGGATTTTTTTGGTTTCGGACATCTTTTGGATAATAAACATGCACCGGGTCAAATTGACCCGGGAACACCATTGCTGTTCCTGACAAATGAACATAACAGGAGGGTTAATGTCATGTGCAGAAATTAGTGGTGGGCCGTTATCGGCGTTAACGTGCTGCGTTAACGTCAGACTCTTATCGGCGATAAAAAAAATATCGCCGTTAATCTCTTATTCCACCTCCTGTTCGGCTCAGGGGAGATAATAATAGCCGGGGGCCGTTGTTGACACTTGAGGAGCCTTTATTCTCTCACACACCCGCCGCTCTCTCTCTCCATCACTTGCCCACGACACAATCGGGTATTGGAACGCAGGGTGGGTGTGTGTGGCCACCGGTCGCCACGTGACTATAAGTTTCCAAGTTTTAAACACTTCTATCTCTTCAACGTCAACGTCACCGTACCAGAATCCTAAATATCCCCATAGCAGACGCTATATTTCATCGGGGGGGAAACTTTGTTTTGCGCCACAGTTCGGCCGTAATGCTGCTGCACACACACACACAGACACAGACACAGGCGCACACACACACGCTGCATGACAGAGACGAGGGGCGCTACCAAAAAGACGAGAGGAGCGGTTGGAGCAGTTGGAGCGTTTAGAGACACATGCGTGCACATTTATTTACATAAAATCGCAATCGCAGTCATTTGTGCAGTTATGTAAAATGTTTCATTAAGGAAAATTACAGAAAAAGTAACGCACAGTGACTTTGATGAGTAACTTTAATCTGATTACTGGTTTGGAGATAGTAACGCGTTAGATTACTTGTTACTGAAAAAAGAGGTCCGATGCCGGTAACGCGTTACTAAGTAACATCTTGTTGAACATTATTTATTTTCATCACCAATTATCATAGTAGAACAGCTTCCTCAAGCAGTTTGTGATGCATGTTGGAAACAGGAGATGAGCCCCTGGTCTGATGCCCCACCTGGCTTGAGAAACACGTTCTCAAAGACTTACTTTGAGTCATTATTTAGGGAGCACACACATATTATGATTGAATTCAAATGAGCCATTTTAATCTAGATTAATCTAGATTAATTCCAAAATTAATCTAGATTAATCTAGATTAAAAAAATTAATCTATGCCCACCTCTAGCAGAAATACAAAAAAAGTGCAATATTTGGTGCAGTCAATTAGTGTAAATGTATCTTACCAGAAACTAGTAGCATAGAAAACGTGCAAATTCTGAAAAAAACTGTTTGCTTTAGTGAATACTAAAGAAGAACAATGTCTCTGTGTGAACTGATTATTTTGTAGAGATCTGTTGATCTGTTAAACAATTGTGTGAGTGTAAGGGAATCAAAATAAATTGGTAGGTATGCTGGGCTAAGTCAGAAATGTGCTACTATTTTAAAATAAGAATGAGCCCTTGCTCCCCCAACTGTCTCTGCAATTCCCTGGTTGATAAGATAGTTAGTCTCTCTACAAATACATGTATTTGTTTATTGAGGGATGAGCGAACTCACACTCACAAGAATTTCCCTTTGGGGACTATACCTTCTAAAGGCTTTGACATAAGTCTTCAGGTTGACACGACCAGCCAGGTCTGACCAGTTTTTCACAAACCTGGCCAATTGACCAACCAGCCGGGTCTACCACAATGAAGCTGACGAGCAGCATCATCCTGTTTTAATTATTGCCGTAACCACCAAGGTCCTGCTTTCTGTATTGTTTCTAAAAATTAAAAATTGAAATAGACATAAAAAAGTTCTTAATGCAAAGAAAGACACAAAGCACAAAGAAGTTGGAAATAATTGAAGGAACAGATTTGAGTTCAAAGATTAAGAACTTTTTTTGTGATGATTTCAGTGCTTTTGCCATTCCTTATTGTGTGTCTACACCGTCAGACACCAAAAACACAAATTAATTTTCCCTCAATTTATGCTTAACCCATGAGATGTATAGTGATCACAAATATTCACCAAGACTGACAGAGGCCACAAAAGATATTTTCAAAATGTATATGAATATACATGTCCTCTATGTTCTTCAGTTGAAGCAATCAAGATGTGTTTCAAATTTCAAAACACATTCTCATGTTAGGTGACTGGTTAGATGTTCACATATGACCAACCATTCCTCAACAACTATGAATTATCATTATGCAATGTTATCAAAATAATATAAATCTGATAGAGTGGACACATATCTGACAGAGTAGACAAGTATATCTGACGGAGTTGACAAGTATATCTTATGGATTTGACATATCTGACGGTGGTGACAAAAACCCAGATGTAGTCATCTGAAAAGGATTGTTAGGTTTTGATTTAAAAGTTTCATTTTGACGGATATGTGAGACGTTTAACTCCTAGTGCTGTGTCTTATTCGGCCTGTGTGTTAAGTTTTGACGCACGTTTCAAAATTCTGCAACATGTGTCAAAGCATTTGGCAAAAACTCTAATGATATTGATTTGGTGTCAAATCGTCCAGCCCTTATATGTAATGTAGGGAGGGGTTTATTTTTTGGACAGGGGGTCTGGAACACATAATTCCAGTAATTGTTGGGAAACACCTGATTTGACTGCCTGATATTCTTGCAGGTGTTGTTTGGGGGAGTAGTTTTAATGAATCAATTTCTTATATCTATTTATCTCTACATTTCACGTGTAAGTGTGGTGTCAAGTTGTGATAGAGAAATCTAAATCTAAATCATTAAAAGCCAACCCAAACATTACATCTAGTGATTTGCAGACCTCTCTTGCAGCATTTGGGACAGATGTGCATGGTTCCACAATAAGAAGAAAACTCAGTCAACATGGCTTTCAAGGGAGGGTTGCTGAAGAAGCCTCTGCTCTCAAAAAAGAACAAAACTGCTTGTCACAACTTTGCCAGAGAGCACCTTGAGATACCTGAAGTCTTATTCTGTGGACAGATTAGTCCAAAATTGAACTGTTTGGTCATAACCAAAACCGCCATGTTTGGGCAAAAACGCAACTCTGCCTACAACCAGAAGAACCATCTCCCAAGTGAAGAATGGTGGTGGCAAATGGTCTGCAAATCTCCAGATTTGGCCTGAAAAATCCCTTTTCTTGAGGTGCTTGAGGATATTTTTGAAGGAAGTCCACTTCTAGGCAGATGTTAAGTCACTCTTAAAGCTCTCCATTTGTAGATGATTTGCCTCACGGTGGACCGATAGAGCTCAAACTTTTTTTATATGAATTTATAGCTGTCCCCAGAAAAATGTGCAACATCACAACTCTATTCCTGAGATCCCCTGAGATTGTTTCCCCTTTGAGTATGTCTGACCTGTATGGGTTCAGTTTTGTGGGCCTAAACTGACCTGGTTTTATCTTTGTTTTATCTAGTGCCGCCCAATTTCTTCCCTAAATATCTCTCATTACATTGGTCTATTAAACCCTTTGTGTGCCAAATGGTGACAAGATTGGGTTTTGATATTAAACAGTTTTGGCAGGATTTTATTTCCTGAGTCGTTCCTGCTCACGGAATACACATGTAGGCCTACCTGCTACTTGAGTCTGGGTGTCGTTGTGAAAAGAATTTGGACCCCATGAAAAAACAGGTTGGGTACCTTTTGTAGTTCTTCTACATTCTTATAAAGAGGACAGGCTAGTTACTCTGTACTTTTCCTGAGTCTACAAACAGGTTTAAATTCTCTCTCCCCATAACGTACATTTTGGTGAAAAAGAATTTCCCTTTGGGGACTATACCTTCTAAAGGCTTTGACATAAGTCTTCAGGTTGACACGACCAGCCAGGTCTGACCAGTTTTTCACAAACCTGGCCAATTGACCAACCAGCCGGGTCTACCACAATGAAGCTGACGAGCAGCATCATCCTGTTTTAATTATTGCCGTAACCACCAAGGTCCTGCTTTCTGTATTGTTTCTAAAAATTAAAAATTGAAATAGACATAAAAAAGTTCTTAATGCAAAGAAAGACACAAAGCACAAAGAAGTTGGAAATAATTGAAGGAACAGATTTGAGTTCAAAGATTAAGAACTTTTTTTGTGATGATTTCAGTGCTTTTGCCATTCCTTATTGTGTGTCTACACCGTCAGACACCAAAAACACAAATTAATTTTCCCTCAATTTATGCTTAACCCATGAGATGTATAGTGATCACAAATATTCACCAAGACTGACAGAGGCCACAAAAGATATTTTCAAAATGTATATGAATATACATGTCCTCTATGTTCTTCAGTTGAAGCAATCAAGATGTGTTTCAAATTTCAAAACACATTCTCATGTTAGGTGACTGGTTAGATGTTCACATATGACCAACCATTCCTCAACAACTATGAATTATCATTATGCAATGTTATCAAAATAATATAAATCTGATAGAGTGGACACATATCTGACAGAGTAGACAAGTATATCTGACGGAGTTGACAAGTATATCTTATGGATTTGACATATCTGACGGTGGTGACAAAAACCCAGATGTAGTCATCTGAAAAGGATTGTTAGGTTTTGATTTAAAAGTTTCATTTTGACGGATATGTGAGACGTTTAACTCCTAGTGCTGTGTCTTATTCGGCCTGTGTGTTAAGTTTTGACGCACGTTTCAAAATTCTGCAACATGTGTCAAAGCATTTGGCAAAAACTCTAATGATATTGATTTGGTGTCAAATCGTCCAGCCCTTATATGTAATGTAGGGAGGGGTTTATTTTTTGGACAGGGGGTCTGGAACACATAATTCCAGTAATTGTTGGGAAACACCTGATTTGACTGCCTGATATTCTTGCAGGTGTTGTTTGGGGGAGTAGTTTTAATGAATCAATTTCTTATATCTATTTATCTCTACATTTCACGTGTAAGTGTGGTGTCAAGTTGTGATAGAGAAATCTAAATCTAAATCATTAAAAGCCAACCCAAACATTACATCTAGTGATTTGCAGACCTCTCTTGCAGCATTTGGGACAGATGTGCATGGTTCCACAATAAGAAGAAAACTCAGTCAACATGGCTTTCAAGGGAGGGTTGCTGAAGAAGCCTCTGCTCTCAAAAAAGAACAAAACTGCTTGTCACAACTTTGCCAGAGAGCACCTTGAGATACCTGAAGTCTTATTCTGTGGACAGATTAGTCCAAAATTGAACTGTTTGGTCATAACCAAAACCGCCATGTTTGGGCAAAAACGCAACTCTGCCTACAACCAGAAGAACCATCTCCCAAGTGAAGAATGGTGGTGGCAAATGGTCTGCAAATCTCCAGATTTGGCCTGAAAAATCCCTTTTCTTGAGGTGCTTGAGGATATTTTTGAAGGAAGTCCACTTCTAGGCAGATGTTAAGTCACTCTTAAAGCTCTCCATTTGTAGATGATTTGCCTCACGGTGGACCGATAGAGCTCAAACTTTTTTTATATGAATTTATAGCTGTCCCCAGAAAAATGTGCAACATCACAACTCTATTCCTGAGATCCCCTGAGATTGTTTCCCCTTTGAGTATGTCTGACCTGTATGGGTTCAGTTTTGTGGGCCTAAACTGACCTGGTTTTATCTTTGTTTTATCTAGTGCCGCCCAATTTCTTCCCTAAATATCTCTCATTACATTGGTCTATTAAACCCTTTGTGTGCCAAATGGTGACAAGATTGGGTTTTGATATTAAACAGTTTTGGCAGGATTTTATTTCCTGAGTCGTTCCTGCTCACGGAATACACATGTAGGCCTACCTGCTACTTGAGTCTGGGTGTCGTTGTGAAAAGAATTTGGACCCCATGAAAAAACAGGTTGGGTACCTTTTGTAGTTCTTCTACATTCTTATAAAGAGGACAGGCTAGTTACTCTGTACTTTTCCTGAGTCTACAAACAGGTTTAAATTCTCTCTCCCCATAACGTACATTTTGGTGAAAAAGAATTTCCCTTTGGGGACTATACCTTCTAAAGGCTTTGACATAAGTCTTCAGGTTGACACGACCAGCCAGGTCTGACCAGTTTTTCACAAACCTGGCCAATTGACCAACCAGCCGGGTCTACCACAATGAAGCTGACGAGCAGCATCATCCTGTTTTAATTATTGCCGTAACCACCAAGGTCCTGCTTTCTGTATTGTTTCTAAAAATTTAAAATAAAAATAGACCTAAAAAACTTCTTAATGCAAAGAAAGACACAAGGCACAAAGAAGTTGGAAATAATTGAAGGAACAGATTTGAGTTCAAAGATTAAGAACTTTTTTTGTAATGATTTCAGTACTTTTGCAGTGATGAGAGCAGAATGAACTATGCCTAAATGTTGCAACCAAACATAGGCCAACTTTATAGTTTTGAGGGTAGGTTGGTTTGGTTATTCATGTAGAAAACTGCCTTTTTTTCATTTGTGTGTGAAGAATTTGTTGTTGATGTTGTTTTTAAGTGTTATTTATTTCAACAATACCACCAAAATATTTCAAATGATTTAATGTCATGTGCAGAAATACAAAAAAGTGCAATATTTGGTGCAGTCAATTAGTGTAAATGTATCTTACCAGAAACTAGTAGCATAGAAAACGTGCAAATTGTGAAAAAACTGTTTGCTTTAGTGAATACTAAAGAAGAACAATGTCTCTGTGTGAACTGATTATTTTGTAGAGATCTGATGTTCTGTTACAATTGTATGAGTGTAAGGGAATCAAACTAAGACAAGGCATTTTGAGGTGCCACTGTCTGGTTCTTCCTGATTTTCCTTTTTTAGCCTTTGGGAGTGGTCTGGAACACGTAATTCAGGAAACTGTTTACCTGTTCCGTTATCTACATTCTTCCAGCACTGTATATAAGTGGAGAGACGGGAGACAGGGTTCATCGAGCCACACAGAGGTTCACACAACCGAAACATTCAACTTGAGTTCCTTGGTGAGTCTCTTTCTTTATATTTTGCTGAATAAGTTGTTTAAATGTGGACCTTTTTAATATATAGGACATTTGTAATATTTAACATACATCTCAGTGAATGTTCAAATTATTTCATGCACCACTTGAGAACTAATTGTGTGATACTTCTCACATGTAGTAGTATTCATGAATATGAATCATTTCCTTACAGGTGTAAGGGTCCCTCGTTTTCTGCAATCATGATGAAATTGGTAACGTATGATTTTTTGCATTCTAGTCTAGTTTAAGTTGTTCATTTCTACATCAGCAACAACAGAGGTGGAAAGTGTATACTGAAATATTTTACTCATGTAAAAATACAATTACTTCTTTGTACAAGTAAAATTGCCTGTTTAAAAGTCTAATCAATTAAAAATTGCTCATTTAAAATGTAGTCAGAGTAAAAGTTACTTTAGTTACTTTTTTTAACAGCAGGATGGGGGTCTCTCCTGTGCAGAGGGAAAGGAACACCCTTACAAATATCAATTGCAATAATACAATGTTTATTTGTATATCACCTTTCAAGAGCAGACGTAACTGAGTGCTTCACAACAAATGCAAGAACAGAAGAATAGAGAAAAAACCAGGGTCCTCACCCAAAGTTTAAAAGAAAAAAGCGAGCACATTTCACCAGTTCATAAATCCTTACACTTGCTGCACGTAAACCAGATAATCAATTCCAAAATTCCACGCTTGTTTATAGATCTCTCCGTGGCTCTGGGCCTAAAGACATTTCAGACATGCTTGTGTCATATTTAACCCTTGTAAAACGCTGAGTTAATTTGGGGCTGGTGGCCTACTGGTTGTTCCAAGAGTTAGAACAAAATACGATGAAGCAGCATTCTGTTATTACACAACTCAGACCTGGAACAGCCTTCCAGATGATATTAGACAAGCCAAGACTCTGACTGTTTTTATCTTAAAGCTAAACACGTTTCTTATATTGCCTATGCCATCCTGTAAATGAGTTTTTACTAGTTGTTTCTTCAATTTTTTACTTTGTTGGTTGATCGATGTTTTATTGTGAAGTTGTTTGATAGGTATTTTATTGTTAAGCACTTTGAGTTGCCTCTGTGTACAGAATGTTGCCTTGTGTAGACCTCCTCCAAAGTACAATATCCCCTTTGTCTTGAGCCTGTTTGTGGGAAGACCAGAAAACCCTAATCTGAGGATCTGGGATTCCTGCAGGTGTTGTTTGGGTGGAATAAATCTGTAGTATAGGGAGGTGCCTGACCATTTAAGGCTCTGAAAGGGATATTGATCTTGAAGTGGATTCGTGTGTGATTGTTTCACCTGTAAACTGAAAGGTTTATTTTGTATTTTAATTTTTAAAGTGCTTTTATGTTGTTTCCTTTTGTACCGAAAGTTAGGAAAGCCATGATCGTATTGTTAACAGTAATTGCTCACTACTAAAAGTAAGTTAATGAGACGAAACGGGAGAGTAATAAAAAGTCAATAAAGTTTAGTTCCGGTCGAAAAATGGTCACAAGCTCTTACTTTGGTCTGTGAACCTCATTTATTTATTTTTATTTTCATACTCAGTAGCTTGACGGATGTGCTAAACATTTTAGCGAAGTACAACGCCTCGAACAATACACAGTAAAAGTATACTTAGGTGTAACTAAAAGTAAAATAACAGATTTTAAAATCTACTGAGCCTACACAAAAAAATTGTTACTTTCCACTGTGTGTGTGTGTGTGTGTGTGTGTGTGTGTGTGTGTGTGTGTGTGTGTGTGTGTGTGTGTGTGTGTGTGTGTGTGTGTGTGTGAGAGAGAGTGTGCATATATATATATATAAACCTGTTTAATTGCCTAATCTTTTTTTCTCTTCAATAGTTAAGTGTTGCCATTGTTGCAGGATTGTTTTTTGGTAGGTTCATCTCAAAAGTTAAGGTCATAATCATACGCACAATTTTTATTACTTTATAATAATGAAAAATTAAACAAAATCCCAGTAAATAACTTTTTTCCTAATTACCATTACCAGGAAGCAATCAGCTGGACACCAACAATGTCAACGGTCTGGGTGTCAACGCAGTGGGATCAGCTGATGCAAACGGTAAGACCCTTTACTGTATACTGATAGATGGATATCATACACAATGTGCAGCATTGTCTGTGGGTGTGGGAGAAAACATTACAACCGCAGAGTGTGTGCACTGGAGAAAGTCTCGACTTACATGCAGTTAAAAAAAACTGAATGACTGCCAATTCAATATGAAGTCAAGTTCTGTTGTAGATAAACAATTGTGTAACAGTTAAAATGTGACTTTTTATATTGTATTATTTGTCACAGTCCAAAAACGAGGTGAGAGATTATTTGCAGGGGCAAATTCCTGACATTTAAAGCACAGATAGACCAGAGAGTGGCTCCTTGCATTGAAATGTCTAAAACCTATTGTATGATACTTTTTTTTTTTTTCTCCATTCAGGAGCGCCCGGTGGTAAGCAGATTACACCTTCTGTTTTTACATTTAACACCAAATTACAACATGTTCAAATACAGAAATATTTCAAATGCTTAGTTGCAAATATTTCCTAATTGGAATACCTTGCTACAGGATGCTGGACTGACTGGTTTAACATAGACGGTCCCTCTGGAAAAGGAGACTATGAAACTCTCAACAAACTCCACAGAGAGTACCGAGGAAAGATCTGCCGTAGACCGAGAGAGATTGAGGCCAAAACTCGAAATGGGCTCACTGCGGCTGAAGCAGGGGACAAGATTTATAAGTAAGTACAACGATCATGAATAACTTGACTACATTTGTCTCAGTGATTCATATTGTACTCTACTAAATGCTTTGCATTAATGTTGTCATTGCATGTGCTTGTGTACATGGAGAAAACAAACGTATTATACTATTTCCTATTTTACATTAAAAAAAATACAGCCATGTATAATAAGCTAATAAGCTTCCGAAAACACATTAAACAACAATGTGTTTATCTAAACAACTGTTGAAAACGTTAACGAGGGCTTACTTGATTCATTATTAGGTACATGTTTTTGTAGACATGATTGACCGGACAGTAAACTCTGTGGATATTTGGGAATCACCCTCTCTCTTTCGTGAATATTCAGCCTTCAGTCTGTTTCCTCCTACCCCTTGCCCCCTCCCGCCAAACCCACTCCGTTGTGATGGGTCACCTGTATCCACAGCCCTTTTTGTCCAAATACGGACACAAAATAAACACAGGTGGGACTCTGTAACTTACAGCTTGCACTTCTGACTGTCCAAGGCGAACACGTATCGTTGGAACAGCACTTCCTTGTACATTGTATTGTAGATGTATTTTTCCTATATTTATTTATATGCATGTCCATGTTTATATCCTTTGTTAATTAAGTTTGAAAACAGAACAGCACCGTCCTTTAGCGTCAGTTTTGCCGCTAATCCAGCTTCGTACTGCCCCATGTTGAGTAAACAGTCCTGTCACTTACTGTGTGTTTCTTTTCCAGGAGTGACACACGCAAAGGATTTATCTGCAGGAACAAGGACCAACGCGACAACAAGAGGTGTAATGATTATCGCGTTCGTTTCCGCTGCCGTCGCAGTTTCTGCCGTGGTGGAGATTGAATCTTAGTGTGCTCAGTGAATAAAGTATAATATCAAGCTTTTCCTTCAGTGGCACCTCAAAATGCCTTGTCTTGAAATAGCCCTGTAATGCGCTTTATCACTCTATATTTTGTATGTGTTTTGTTGGAAATTAAAGACACAGCAATGAGACTACTAACAAACAGCTTTTCCCTTGTATCATTAAGCTGCACTTATAACAACTCCACCCAACTTATTAGGATCTTACTAATGAGCTGCCAAGCTTACACAACGTGATGATTTGGTGTGAGTAATGCAGACTTGTGTGTTTTCAGATAGTGGAAACATATATAATATCAGTGATTCTTGAGTGGTACAAAACAGGGTGCAATGTTGAAAAAATACAAACCCTATGTTCAGTGGCGGCCTTAGCGATCTGGGGGCCCGTTTCAAGACCTAGTGTGGGGCCCCCCACTTTTTTTTTCTTTTTAAATACATATTTCTTCAAAAAGAAAACAGATTGTAGAATCCAGTTGGTTCATAGACGGTTTATGAGATAATGGTCCACTGGGTGTAGACTCTTAAAGCCCCCCCCCCCCCACTCCTACCTATCCAGTCAGGTACACTGACTTTTCCGCACATATACAATTAATGGTAAATCCATATTAAGGAAGTCAGTGTTTCCCACAGGATTTAGGGATACTGTGGGAGGGACCCTGGTCCTTGTTGGGGGGTCCGGCTGCACCCTCCCCCCCCCCCGGAAGAAAATGTGTGCCTTTTGAATTAAAATGCATCAATCTGGTGCACTTTGAGGGGAACATTTAGGGTGTATTCACACATGCTGTGTTTAGTTCGGTTGAAACGAACTCAGGTGCACTTCCACCTTCGGTGCGCATCTTTCAGACAGGTGTGAATACAGCAATCGCACTCGGGGGCGGACCAAACAAACGCTCCGAGACCCAGCTGAAGAGGTAGTCTCGATGCGCTTCAAAACGCACTCTGCTGCAGTTCGTTTGTGGTGTGAATTTGGCCGGACTCGATCCGACCCAATTGCAGGAAGCACTGCGCCTTTTCTTTCTTTTCTTTTTTAATAAATCGCCATCAGCTTCACATTATGGGAAAGTGTTGTTGTCGCCATTGTTAGGAAGATTAGTTGTGGTTTGACCGGGAGCCCCGAGCGAAAATATTACATTTGATAATGATGCGTGCGGATCAGCGATCAGATGGAGAGGAGCGTCTCCCGTAGCCTACAGTGCCAACAGGTTCACGCTGCGCTTTGCATGAAGTGTGTGTTTTTATTGTTCTTCCCAACGGGACCGTCAATACTGTCCCCGTGTCAGTTTGGTGCTGAACTGCGCCGAACTGACACCCAGCTGATACACAGCTTAATCAGCTGTGTTTCAGTTTGAGCCTATTCTTCACGCGAGTCGCGCGTCCAGAAGCAAAAATACAGTAAAAATGATGTTTCACATCGTAGGCTAGAAGCCACATAACGTGGCATTGTCATAGGGCTACATATTATAAACATATGAAACAACAATAATTAGATTTTTTTCTTCTTCATTTATAGGCTAGATGTAGGCATTTTTATTATTTTTAACTCCATATTATATCAATGATAAATTCGCAGTTTTTACTTCGTTCTTCCTGCTTCTCTCCACCCCAGAATGTCTGTCCAATCAATGAATGAATGACCTTAGATCACGTGTGGTTTTGCTTCGTAATGCTGGTTCACTTGCAAAAGGGGCAATATGAAAGTGGACCACACCAAACAAAAAAATCCAAATTCTATTTGGTCTGGACCAAAGCAAGTGAACTAACGGACTTTCCATGTGTGAATACACCCTTAGAGGCTATATCAAATCCTGAGATGCAGAAGGAACATTATTTTTCAGATTTTTTTAATCAGACAGCACTCTTTACTCTGCAACTGTAAAAACAGTACAGTAGATTGGTCTGCAGACTCATGTTCTATGATGGAGAGACTCATTTCAACAGATACAGGGTGGATAGCTACTTTTTATGAACAGCATAGAATTTACACATATAAATCGTATTCCTGTATGTGTGTGGGGGCCCTAAAGGCTCATCATGAAGCCCCTTAGACAGAGCTATTAATGCTGTTTTCTTATGATTTTGTATTTCTCCCCTACTAATTGAGGGGCCCATGATTTATTTCCTTATATTTAGGCTTATTCCTTTTTGGACCCTGTTATGACATGAGTGACTGAGCTCTTTGACAATGCGACATGAAAAGTTACTATGAGTATCTCTGGCTCAGGGCCCCATGAGGCCCATGGGCCCGGTAGCATACTCAAGAATTATTTATCGAAATAATTTGGGGAGGGGGGCCCCCCAGAGGGCGGGGCCCCATTCAATTGAATGGGTTGAAACATAGCTAAGGCCTATGTATAGGAAAATTAAATTACATGTAGGCCTACTGTATGTATCGAACATATAGTAAGCTACTGAGCTAAGCTTTGACACAACCTCCCAGCTTTTGTCCGTTTTATCAAAATGGGCTTTTTTCCTTGCCATTCCTTATTGTGTGTCTACACCGTCAGACACCAAAAACACAAATTAATTTTCCCTCAATTTATGCTTAACCCATGAGATGTATAGTGATCACAAATATTCACCAAGACTGACAGAGGCCACAAAAGATATTTTCAAAATGTATATGAATATACATGTCCTCTATGTTCTTCAGTTGAAGCAATCAAGATGTGTTTCAAATTTCAAAACACATTCTCATGTTAGTGGAATCAGAACCACTGTTTAAGCGAATGGGGGATGGCTAATAGGGATTTTTTTTAAACTTATATATATCATTATGAAACTTTGCAAGTTCATTACTGACATTAAAACAACAACTTTTTGTATTACAGTATTTTCCAAAAGGTTTGAATAAATATGAAAAATCATCAATATCTTACTAATGATGCATTACATTTGCATATCTGCAAAGCCCCAAAATTTAGATGTTAGACAAAAACAAAGTCAATTTATTTTTAAATTTTGAAAACAAAACAAGTGTCCAACTGCCTGAAGCCTTTCCTAATCACAGTTCAAATTTGATCAATAACCCATAGAAAATGAATTTTTTACACTGTTTTTTCCAAGGGAATGTCTAGCCGTTTCCTAAAATACCAGCTGGAGACTCCAAAAGGACACTTTTGGTCCATGGCACATGAAATGTAACTGTGTAAAAAATGTATTTTCTATGGGTTATTGATCAAATTTGAACTGTGATTAGGAAAGGCTTCAGGCAGTTGGACACTTGTTATGTTTTCAAAATTTAAAAACAAATTGACTTGGTTTTCTTCCAACATCTAGATTTTGGGGCTTTGCCGATATGCAAAATTTCGCATCATTAGTAAGACATTGATGATTTTTCATATTTATTTAAACATTTTGGAAAATACTGTAATACAAAAAGTTTTTGTTTTAATGTCAGTAATCAACTGGCAAAATTTCATAATGATATCTATAAGTTTAAAAAATTCCCCATTAGCCCATCCTCATTCACCCCCATTCACTTAAACAGTGGTTCTGATTTGCTATGTCGGCCCACTGTAGCTTACCAGCAGCTTGTTGACAAGGTTGTCCACCCAGGTTGTGATCGTGGAAGGTCCTAGATGTCATTTTTGGTGAACAACCTTTTACAACGCTCCATGTCCATAAAATCACTTTGCCCCCTGGGTATTGGGGACTATACCTTCTGAAGGCTTTGACATAAGTCTTCAGGTTGACACGACCAGCCAGGTCTGACCAGTTTTTCACAAACCTGGCCAATTGACCAACCAGCCAGGTCTACCACAATGAAGCTGACGAGCAGCATCATCCTGTTTTAATTATTGCCGTAACCACCAAGGTCCTGCTTTCTGTATTGTTTCTAAAAATTAAAAATTAAAATAGACCTAAAAAACTTCTTAATGCAAAGAAAGACACAAGGCACAAAGAAGTTGGAAATAATTGAAGGAACAGATTTGAGTTCAAAGATTAAGAACTTATTTTGTAATGATTTCAGTGCTTTTGCAGTGATGAGAGCAGAATGAACTAAGCCTAAATGTTGTAACCAAACTAACGGCCTCCACACACATCCTACCTCTACTGCGCGTCTACCTCGCGTCTGCGTCTGACTTTTTGTCACTGACCATGTAATCAACCTAGAGCGGGCACACATCCAACCTCAGACGCACTGCTGATGCGCGTCGGAGGCACGTCTGCAGCGACGCTCCCCTTTACCTCAGGAGGCTCGCCTATTTTTTTTTGAGAGCCGCGCGTCTCTCTCGGGTCTCTCTGCTTTAACTGATGGAGAAATACTCTGCTGAGAGTCATATTGACTTCATACCGGCAGCTTTCGCTGTAGTTTCACCATTTCCTGGTGTGTCCCTTTCAAAATAAAACTTCAAAACAAGCGAAAATGTGAAAAAAAAAAGGCAATGGGGCACACGGATTACTGTCCAGACTCAATATTAGACTCAATATAAATCACATACATCATAAATGACACCAAAGAACTTCATTTTTAATGGAAATTATCTATGAAAACTCTATGTAGAAAGATAGGGCTTTTAGAAGCAGCGCTGCAGCAGCAGCTGCTGCTGAGACGTTCCATGTGTGTCCGAGAAAAGTCCGAGAGACGCAGCAGTAAGGTAAGGCGACGCGCTCCAGAGGTAGACGCAGGATGTGTGCAGAGGCCGTTAGGCCAACTTTATAATTTTGAAGGGTAGGTTGGTTTGGTTATTCATTTAGAGAACCGCCTTTTTTTCATTTGTGTGTGAAGAATTTGTTGTTGTTTTTTAAGTGTTATTTATTTCAACAATACCACCAAAAGATTTCAAATGATCTAACCCTCTTGTTATGTTCCGGGTCAAATTGACCCGTTTTGAAGTTTGAAGATCTAGGAAAAATAGTTAAAAGTATTTTTTCAGTATGAAACTTCTTCTGCTTGCCTTAATTAGGGTAATCAACATAT
The DNA here is from genome assembly GCF_949987685.1 of Ammodytes marinus. Lineage (NCBI taxonomy): Eukaryota > Metazoa > Chordata > Actinopteri > Uranoscopiformes > Ammodytidae > Ammodytes > Ammodytes marinus. The sequence goes on along the minus strand of NC_137223.1, from coordinate 8,326,595 downwards.
AATATGAAAATAGTTCATCTCACATATTTGCAACCACCCGCTGCATGTTTATATCACATAAATAATGTTCGGGTCAATTTGACCCAGCAGTAAAACTGGAGGTAAAAGCGTGTCAGAAATGTCAGACTATTTCTTTCTTTACAACTGTGAGACATATTTCACCCAAATCTCACACACACACACACACACACACACACACACACACACACACACAGGTGCAAGTGTTATGACTTTTGACGGGAACCATTATGTTCTCGCGGGAACACTCCACCCACATTCAGTGGACACTCAACAGGGGAGGGGCAAAGCATATAAAAGATTATCAGCATGGGAGTCCTTCCAACATTACACTCTGTCAGGCAGACCTTTACAAAATGAGAAGCAGAAGCAAAAGGATGACAGTCCAGGAGGCTCTGGAAGTCATCATTGATCATGCTAGTGAAATAGAGGAGGATGTACGTATCTTGAGCTAAATTCTGATTCTAATGATTCTGATTTTGAACCAGATGCAGGGTTTTTCCTGCATTCAAAAAATGTTGGCGCCCGCCAAAGGAATTTTAGCGCCCGCCAAAGGAAAATCCTCAGCGCCAAAGTGTTTTTTTTTTTTTATATATAGATAAATAAATAAAAATCTACTTAAAACGGCTCCAAATGTGTTTCCATTTCCGCGCCATTCCAGTCATATTACTTGCAATCTCAGTTGTAAAAAAAGAAATCAGGTCGGGGATAATCGTTATTAAACTATCATTGTTCCGCTCGCCGGGGCATGCAGGCTTATAAATGCAGCAAACCCTTTCAGCCGTGAGCTCCGCTCGGCCCCTCCCTCACCTGATAGTTTCGCTAACGGCTAGTCCAGAGAGTAGCTACGAGGGAGATGTTGCGCATTGCCGGGTGTTTTGAAAAACTTCTAGATGACGAGAATAAAGGTAAAACTAATTGTGTTGTCTGAAAACACTTCAGACTCACAACAAACTAAAATAATGTGCAAGATTTGTCACGCGCGGACACGCGAGTAACATGACATACGCGACCGAGAGACAGAGAGAGAGAGAAAGAAAAGTGATATACGACCTGATCTGCACCTTTAAACATCCCGACCAATTTGTTTATTCACTTTAAGTCGAGTCATAGTGGTCTATGACCAAGCAATCAATGAATAAAAACACAGGAAGTTTAAAGCTCCTTAACTCCTGCCACCACAACTGTCAACACTACAATGCAACTGCCTATCCAGCCAGCTCCATGACATAAATAAATCATGCCCTTACATTTAATGCTAGCAAAAGACGTGCCCTATCAACACCATTTACAACTGGTTATTTCTATTTTGACATATTTTTATTAAATTATTAAAAATATGTTTAACTTATTTAGCCTATTTCTATTCTCCCTGTTTTCAGTTCAATTAGGCCTTTGTTTAAAGTCCAAAGTCATGGTGTTTTTAGAAAAAAAACCTTGTTAAAAGTAAAATAAATGCATAATGTTCTTAAATCAATGATTAACTGTCTTTAATAATCATGATAACACAATGTGATTACTCAAAATAATCATGATTATGATTTTTTCATAATTGAGCAGCCCTACCTTCTTCCATGGTTTAGATCAATTAGAAACAATTAAAGTATTAAACAGGTAGGCCTAGTCATTATTAGTATTTTGACTTCATATCTACAGGTTGTTTATTGTGATTTCATTAGCGTCAGTGAGCTCCACGGTAACGCAGTGATTGACAGGCTGACTGAAATGCTCTTGAGCTGGACAGAAACTCCCCTCTCCCAACCCAACACCCCTCTTAAAATACACAAACCGTTTGCCTTTACTGTCGCGACCCCAAAAAAAGTTGGTCGCGTACTGACCCCCCAAAGGCCCATTCTGAGCCAGGAAAAACCCTGAGATGGGGGAATTACTATTCCTATTCCTCCAAGCAAGACATTCATGTCAAACAATGGTGAAATACAGTGGTCTGGATCCCCAAATATGCGTCAGGCAAAACTTTCTGCAAAAAACATAAAAAAGACAGTGCCAGGGCCCACTAGGATGGCAGTGACTCGTGGGACTGACATCAAGTCAGCTTTTGAGCTGGTCATGCCAGATTCAATACATAAAATCATTCTGGAAATGCCTAATGTAGAAGGGAGGCGTGTTGTAATGGGAGAAGTGGAAGGAGCTGGACAAAACACATTTAGATGCGTATTTGGGGCTCCTTATCCTGGCAGGGGTCTATAAGTTGAATTATGAATTGACAGCCAGTCCGTGGGATGCAGAGACAGGCAGCACTATATTTCAAGCCACAATAACTCTTGAAACTGTTCACATTTTCTCCAGAGTAATCAGATTTGATAATCGAGAGACAAGTGCTGGTATATGGGAGAGAGACAAGCTGGCAGCTGTTGGGACAGTGTGGGACAAGTGGGTAGAGCAACTTCCACTACTCTATAACCCAGGCACATTATGCATTATTATTCTTCTCTGGGGCTCCTCCAACCGACTTTTCAGTGTAAACCGGCATGTTCTATGCATAGCTGGTGTTTGCAACACATAATGCCCGGATTTTTATCCATTATTTAGATGGTTTGGAAGGCATGTATTGCCTTAATGGGCAGCGACCTCTGAATACCACCAGCATTTCATGCACTGTGATATTAGGGCCTGGGTTGTAGAGTAATGTTGGTCTTTCAAAAGTAATAAAGTGATGAAACATAAAAAAAAAAAGTTTGAACATGTATTTTTTTAATTAAAAACTAGTGAATTATCCTAATTGAACCATTCCTTGTTAGAGGTAAGGAACACCATTGCACTAAATATTGATATAATAGTTAATGGAGTTAGTAATGAAATGTTCATGTTATGTTAGGATTTTTTTGGTTTCGGACATCTTTTGGATAATAAACATGCACCGGGTCAAATTGACCCGGGAACACCATTGCTGTTCCTGACAAATGAACATAACAGGAGGGTTAATGTCATGTGCAGAAATTAGTGGTGGGCCGTTATCGGCGTTAACGTGCTGCGTTAACGTCAGACTCTTATCGGCGATAAAAAAAATATCGCCGTTAATCTCTTATTCCACCTCCTGTTCGGCTCAGGGGAGATAATAATAGCCGGGGGCCGTTGTTGACACTTGAGGAGCCTTTATTCTCTCACACACCCGCCGCTCTCTCTCTCCATCACTTGCCCACGACACAATCGGGTATTGGAACGCAGGGTGGGTGTGTGTGGCCACCGGTCGCCACGTGACTATAAGTTTCCAAGTTTTAAACACTTCTATCTCTTCAACGTCAACGTCACCGTACCAGAATCCTAAATATCCCCATAGCAGACGCTATATTTCATCGGGGGGGAAACTTTGTTTTGCGCCACAGTTCGGCCGTAATGCTGCTGGACACACACACACAGACACAGACACAGGCGCACACACACACGCTGCATGACAGAGACGAGGGGCGCTACCAAAAAGACGAGAGGAGCGGTTGGAGCAGTTGGAGCGTTTAGAGACACATGCGTGCACATTTATTTACATAAAATCGCAATCGCAGTCATTTGTGCAGTTATGTAAAATGTTTCATTAAGGAAAATTACAGAAAAAGTAACGCACAGTGACTTTGATGAGTAACTTTAATCTGATTACTGGTTTGGAGATAGTAACGCGTTAGATTACTTGTTACTGAAAAAAGAGGTCCGATGCCGGTAACGCGTTACTAAGTAACATCTTGTTGAACATTATTTATTTTCATCACCAATTATCATAGTAGAACAGCTTCCTCAAGCAGTTTGTGATGCATGTTGGAAACAGGAGATGAGCCCCTGGTCTGATGCGCCACCTGGCTTGAGAAACACGTTCTCAAAGACTTACTTTGAGTCATTATTTAGGGAGCACACACATATTATGATTGAATTCAAATGAGCCATTTTAATCTAGATTAATCTAGATTAATTCCAAAATTAATCTAGATTAATCTAGATTAAAAAAATTAATCTATGCCCACCTCTAGCAGAAATACAAAAAAAGTGCAATATTTGGTGCAGTCAATTAGTGTAAATGTATCTTACCAGAAACTAGTAGCATAGAAAACGTGCAAATTCTGAAAAAAACTGTTTGCTTTAGTGAATACTAAAGAAGAACAATGTCTCTGTGTGAACTGATTATTTTGTAGAGATCTGTTGATCTGTTAAACAATTGTGTGAGTGTAAGGGAATCAAAATAAATTGGTAGGTATGCTGGGCTAAGTCAGAAATGTGCTACTATTTTAAAATAAGAATGAGCCCTTGCTCCCCCAACTGTCTCTGCAATTCCCTGGTTGATAAGATAGTTAGTCTCTCTACAAATACATGTATTTGTTTATTGAGGGATGAGCGAACTCACACTCACAAGAATTTCCCTTTGGGGACTATACCTTCTAAAGGCTTTGACATAAGTCTTCAGGTTGACACGACCAGCCAGGTCTGACCAGTTTTTCACAAACCTGGCCAATTGACCAACCAGCCGGGTCTACCACAATGAAGCTGACGAGCAGCATCATCCTGTTTTAATTATTGCCGTAACCACCAAGGTCCTGCTTTCTGTATTGTTTCTAAAAATTAAAAATTGAAATAGACATAAAAAAGTTCTTAATGCAAAGAAAGACACAAAGCACAAATAAATTGGAAATAATTGAAGGAACAGATTTGAGTTCAAAGATTAAGAACTTTTTTTGTAATGATTTCAGTGCTTTTGCCATTCCTTATTGTGTGTCTACACCGTCAGACACCAAAAACACAAATTAATTTTCCCTCAATTTATGCTTAACCCATGAGATGTATAGTGATCACAAATATTCACCAAGACTGACAGAGGCCACAAAAGATATTTTCAAAATGTATATGAATATACATGTCCTCTATGTTCTTCAGTTGAAGCAATCAAGATGTGTTTCAAATTTCAAAACACATTCTCATGTTAGGTGACTGGTTAGATGTTCACATATGACCAACCATTCCTCAACAACTATGAATTATCATTATGCAATGTTATCAAAATAATATAAATCTGATAGAGTGGACACATATCTGACAGAGTAGACAAGTATATCTGACGGAGTTGACAAGTATATCTTATGGATTTGACATATCTGACGGTGGTGACAAAAACCCAGATGTAGTCATCTGAAAAGGATTGTTAGGTTTTGATTTAAAAGTTTCATTTTGACGGATATGTGAGACGTTTAACTCCTAGTGCTGTGTCTTATTCGGCCTGTGTGTTAAGTTTTGACGCACGTTTCAAAATTCTGCAACATGTGTCAAAGCATTTGGCAAAAACTCTAATGATATTGATTTGGTGTCAAATCGTCCAGCCCTTATATGTAATGTAGGGAGGGGTTTATTTTTTGGACAGGGGGTCTGGAACACATAATTCCAGTAACTGTTGGGAAACACCTGATTTGACTGCCTGATATTCTTGCAGGTGTTGTTTGGGGGAGTAGTTTTAATGAATCAATTTCTTATATCTATTTATCTCTACATTTCACGTGTAAGTGTGGTGTCAAGTTGTGATAGAGAAATCTAAATCTAAATCATTAAAAGCCAACCCAAACATTACATCTAGTGATTTGCAGACCTCTCTTGCAGCATTTGGGACAGATGTGCATGGTTCCACAATAAGAAGAAAACTCAGTCAACATGGCTTTCAAGGGAGGGTTGCTGAAGAAGCCTCTGCTCTCAAAAAAGAACAAAACTGCTTGTCACAACTTTGCCAGAGAGCACCTTGAGATACCTGAAGTCTTATTCTGTGGACAGATTAGTCCAAAATTGAACTGTTTGGTCATAACCAAAACCGCCATGTTTGGGCAAAAACGCAACTCTGCCTACAACCAGAAGAACCATCTCCCAAGTGAAGAATGGTGGTGGCAAATGGTCTGCAAATCTCCAGATTTGGCCTGAAAAATCCCTTTTCTTGAGGTGCTTGAGGATATTTTTGAAGGAAGTCCACTTCTAGGCAGATGTTAAGTCACTCTTAAAGCTCTCCATTTGTAGATGATTTGCCTCACGGTGGACCGATAGAGCTCAAACTTTTTTATATGAATTTATAGCTGTCCCCAGAAAAATGTGCAACATCACAACTCTATTCCTGAGATCCCCTGAGATTGTTTCCCCTTTGAGTATGTCTGACCTGTATGGGTTCAGTTTTGTGGGCCTAAACTGACCTGGTTTTATCTTTGTTTTATCTAGTGCCGCCCAATTTCTTCCCTAAATATCTCTCATTACATTGGTCTATTAAACCCTTTGTGTGCCAAATGGTGACAAGATTGGGTTTTGATATTAAACAGTTTTGGCAGGATTTTATTTCCTGAGTCGTTCCTGCTCACGGAATACACATGTAGGCCTACCTGCTACTTGAGTCTGGGTGTCGTTGTGAAAAGAATTTGGACCCCATGAAAAAACAGGTTGGGTACCTTTTGTAGTTCTTCTACATTCTTATAAAGAGGACAGGCTAGTTACTCTGTACTTTTCCTGAGTCTACAAACAGGTTTAAATTCTCTCTCCCCATAACGTACATTTTGGTGAAAAAGAATTTCCCTTTGGGGACTATACCTTCTAAAGGCTTTGACATAAGTCTTCAGGTTGACACGACCAGCCAGGTCTGACCAGTTTTTCACAAACCTGGCCAATTGACCAACCAGCCGGGTCTACCACAATGAAGCTGACGAGCAGCATCATCCTGTTTTAATTATTGCCGTAACCACCAAGGTCCTGCTTTCTGTATTGTTTCTAAAAATTTAAAATAAAAATAGACCTAAAAAACTTCTTAATGCAAAGAAAGACACAAGGCACAAAGAAGTTGGAAATAATTGAAGGAACAGATTTGAGTTCAAAGATTAAGAACTTTTTTTGTAATGATTTCAGTACTTTTGCAGTGATGAGAGCAGAATGAACTATGCCTAAATGTTGCAACCAAACATAGGCCAACTTTATAGTTTTGAGGGTAGGTTGGTTTGGTTATTCATGTAGAAAACTGCCTTTTTTTCATTTGTGTGTGAAGAATTTGTTGTTGATGTTGTTTTTAAGTGTTATTTATTTCAACAATACCACCAAAATATTTCAAATGATTTAATGTCATGTGCAGAAATACAAAAAAGTGCAATATTTGGTGCAGTCAATTAGTGTAAATGTATCTTACCAGAAACTAGTAGCATAGAAAACGTGCAAATTGTGAAAAAACTGTTTGCTTTAGTGAATACTAAAGAAGAACAATGTCTCTGTGTGAACTGATTATTTTGTAGAGATCTGATGTTCTGTTACAATTGTATGAGTGTAAGGGAATCAAACTAAGACAAGGCATTTTGAGGTGCCACTGTCTGGTTCTTCCTGATTTTCCTTTTTTAGCCTTTGGGAGTGGTCTGGAACACGTAATTCAGGAAACTGTTTACCTGTTCCGTTATCTACATTCTTCCAGCACTGTATATAAGTGGAGAGACGGGAGACAGGGTTCATCGAGCCACACAGAGGTTCACACAACCGAAACATTCAACTTGAGTTCCTTGGTGAGTCTCTTTCTTTATATTTTGCTGAATAAGTTGTTTAAATGTGGACCTTTTTAATATATAGGACATTTGTAATATTTAACATACATCTCAGTGAATGTTCAAATTATTTCATGCACCACTTGAGAACTAATTGTGTGATACTTCTCACATGTAGTAGTATTCATGAATATGAATCATTTCCTTACAGGTGTAAGGGTCCCTCGTTTTCTGCAATCATGATGAAATTGGTAACGTATGATTTTTTGCATTCTAGTCTAGTTTAAGTTGTTCATTTCTACATCAGCAACAACAGAGGTGGAAAGTGTATACTGAAATATTTTACTCATGTAAAAATACAATTACTTCTTTGTACAAGTAAAATTGCCTGTTTAAAAGTCTAATCAATTAAAAATTGCTCATTTAAAATGTAGTCAGAGTAAAAGTTACTTTAGTTACTTTTTTTAACAGCAGGATGGGGGTCTCTCCTGTGCAGAGGGAAAGGAACACCCTTACAAATATCAATTGCAATAATACAATGTTTATTTGTATATCACCTTTCAAGAGCAGACGTAACTGAGTGCTTCACAACAAATGCAAGAACAGAAGAATAGAGAAAAAAACAGGGTCCTCACCCAAAGTTTAAAAGAAAAAAGCGAGCACATTTCACCAGTTCATAAATCCTTACACTTGCTGCACGTAAACCAGATAATCAATTCCAAAATTCCACGCTTGTTTATAGATCTCTCCGTGGTTCTGGGCCTAAAGACATTTCAGACATGCTTGTGTCATATTTAACCCTTGTAAAACGCTGAGTTAATTTGGGGCTGGTGGCCTACTGGTTGTTCCAAGAGTTAGAACAAAACACGATGAAGCAGCATTCTGTTATTACACAACTCAGACCTGGAACAGCCTTCCAGATGATATTAGACAAGCCAAGACTCTGACTGTTTTTATCTTAAAGCTAAACACGTTTCTTATATTGCCTATGCCATCCTGTAAATGAGTTTTTACTAGTTGTTTCTTCAATTTTTTACTTTGTTGGTTGATGGATGTTTTATTGTGAAGTTGTTTGATAGGTATTTTATTGTTAAGCACTTTGAGTTGCCTCTGTGTACAGAATGTTGCCTTGTGTAGACCTCTTCCAAAGAACAATATCCCCTTTGTCTTGAGCCTGTTTGTGGGAAGACCAGAAAACCCTAATCTGAGGATCTGGGATTCCTGCAGGTGTTGTTTGGGTGGAATAAATCTGTAGTATAGGGAGGTGCCTGACCATTTAAGGCTCTGAAAGGGATATTGATCTTGAAGTGGATTCGTGTGTGATTGTTTCACCTGTAAACTGAAAGGTTTATTTTGTATTTTAATTTTTAAAGTGCTTTTATGTTGTTTCCTTTTGTACCGAAAGTTAGGAAAGCCATGATCGTATTGTTAACAGTAATTGCTCACTACTAAAAGTAAGTTAATGAGACGAAACGGGAGAGTAATAAAAAGTCAATAAAGTTTAGTTCCGGTCGAAAAATGGTCACAAGCTCTTACTTTGGTCTGTGAACCTCATTTATTTATTTTTATTTTCATACTCAGTAGCTTGACGGATGTGCTAAACATTTTAGCGAAGTACAACGCCTCGAACAATACACAGTAAAAGTATACTTAGGTCTAATTAAAAGTAAAATAACAGATTTTAAAATCTACTGAGCCTACACAAAACAATTGTTACTTTCCACTGTGTGTGTGTGTGTGTGTGTGTGTGTGTGTGTGTGTGTGTGTGTGTGTGTGTGAGAGAGAGTGTGCATATATATATATAAACCTGTTTAATTGCCTAATCTTTTTTTCTCTTCAATAGTTAAGTGTTGCCATTGTTGCAGGATTGTTTTTTGGTAGGTTCATCTCAAAAGTTAAGGTCATAATCATACGCACAATTTTTATTACTTTATAATAATGAAAAATTAAACAAAATCCCAGTAAATAACTTTTTTCCTAATTACCATTACCAGGAAGCAATCAGCTGGACACCAACAATGTCAACGGTCTGGGTGTCAACGCAGTGGGATCAGCTGATGCAAACGGTAAGACCCTTTACTGTATACTGATAGATGGATATCATACACAATGTGCAGCATTGTCTGTGGGTGTGGGAGAAAACATTACAACCGCAGAGTGTGTGCACTGGAGAAAGTCTCGACTTACATGCAGTTAAAAAAAACTGAATGACTGCCAATTCAATATGAAGTCAAGTTCTGTTGTAGATAAACAATTGTGTAACAGTTAAAATGTGACTTTTTATATTGTATTATTTGTCACAGTCCAAAAACGAGGTGAGAGATTATTTGCAGGGGCAAATTCCTGACATTTAAAGCACAGATAGACCAGAGAGTGGCTCCTTGCATTGAAACGTCTAAAACCTATTGTATGATACTTTTTTTTTTTCTCCATTCAGGAGCGCCCCGTGGTCCCGGTGGTAAGCAGATTACACCTTCTGTTTTTACATTTAACACCAAATTACAACATGTTCAAATACAGAAATATTTCAAATGCTTAGTTGCAAATATTTCCTAATTGGAATACCTTGCTACAGGATGCTGGACTGACTGGTTTAACATAGACGGTCCCTCTGGAAAAGGAGACTATGAAACTCTCAACAAACTCCACAGAGAGTACCCAGGAAAGATCTGCCGTAGACCGAGAGAGATTGAGGCCAAAACTCGAAATGGGCTCACTGCGGCTGAAGCAGGGGACAAGATTTTTAAGTAAGTACAACGATCATGAATAACTTGACTACATTTGTCTCAGTGATTCATATTGTACTCTACTAAATGCTTTGCATTAATGTTGTCATTGCATGTGCTTGTGTACATGGAGAAAACAAACGTATTATACTATTTCCTATTTTACATTAAAAAAAATACAGCCATGTATAATAAGCTAATAAGCTTCCGAAAACACATTAAACAACAATGTGTTTATCTAAACAACTGTTGAAAACGTTAACGAGGGCTTACTTGATTCATTATTAGGTACATGTTTTTGTAGACATGATTGACCGGACAGTAAACTCTGTGGATATTTGGGAATCACCCTCTCTCTTTCGTGAATATTCAGCCTTCAGTCTGTTTCCTCCTACCCCTTGCCCCCTCCCGCCAAACCCACTCCGTTGTGATGGGTCACCTGTATCCACAGCCCTTTTTGTCCAAATACGGACACAAAATAAACACAGGTGGGACTCTGTAACTTACAGCTTGCGCTTCTGACTGTCCAAGGCGAACACGTATCGTTGGAACAGCACTTCCTTGTACATTGTATTGTAGATGTATTTTTCCTATATTTATTTATATGCATGTCCATGTTTATATCCTTTGTTAATTAAGTTTGAAAACAGAACAGCACCGTCCTTTAGCGTCAGTTTTGCCGCTAATCCAGCTTCGTACTGCCCCATGTTGAGTAAACAGTCCTGTCACTTACTGTGTGTTTCTTTTCCAGGAGTGACACACGCAAAGGATTTATCTGCAGGAACAAGGACCAACGCGACAAGAGGTGTAATGATTATCGCGTTCGTTTCCGCTGCCCTCGCAGTTTCTGCCGTGGTGGAGATTGAATCTTAGTGTGCTCAGTGAATAAAGTATAATATCAAGCTTTTCCTTCAGTGGCACCTCAAAATGCCTTGTCTTGAAATAGCCCTGTAATTCGCTTTATCACTCTATATTTTGTATGTGTTTTGTTGGAAATTAAAGACACAGCAATGAGACTACTAACAAATAGCTTTTCCCTTGTATCATTAAGCTGCACTTATAACAACTCCACCCAACTTATTAGGATCTTACTAATGAGCTGCCAAGCTTACACAACGTGATGATTTGGTGTGAGTAATGCAGACTTATGTGTTTTCAGATAGTGGAAACATATATAATATCAGTGATTCTTGAGTGGTACAAAACAGGGTGCAATGTTGAAAAAATACAAACCGTATGTTCAGTGGCGGCCTTAGCGATCTGGGGGCCCGTTTCAAGACCTAGTGTGGGGCCCCCCACTTTTTTTTCTTTTTAAATACATATTTCTTCAAAAAGAAAACAGATTGTAGAATCCAGTTGGTTCATAGACGGTTTATGAGATAATGGGCCACTGGGTGTAGACTCTTAAAGCCCCCCCCCCCACACTCCTACCTATCCAGTCAGGTACACTGACTTTTCCGCACATATACAATTAATGGTAAATCCATATTAAGGAAGTCAGTGTTTCCCACAGGATTTAGGGATACTGTGGGAGGGACCCTGGTCCTTGTTGGGGGGTCCGGCTGCACCCTCCCCCCCCCCCCCCGGAAGAAAATGTGTGCCTTTTGAATTAAAATGCATCAATCTGGTGCACTTTGAGGGGAACATTTAGAGGCTATATCAAATCCTGAGATGCAGAAGGAACATTATTTTTCAGATTTTTTTAATCAGACAGCACTCTTTACTCTGCAACTGTAAAAACAGTACAGTAGATTGGTCTGCAGACTCATGTTCTATGATGGAGAGCCTCATTTCAACAGATACAGGGTGGATAGCTACTTTTTATGAACAGCATAGAATTTACACATATAAATCGTATTCCTGTATGTGTTTGGGGGCCCTAAAGGCTCATCATGAAGCCCCTTAGACAGAGCTATTAATGCTGTTTTCTTATGATTTTGTATTTCTCCCCTACTAGTTGAGGGGCCCATGATTTATTTCCTTATATTTAGGCTTATTCCTTTTTGGACCCTGTTATGACATGAGTGACTGAGCTCTTTGACAATGCGACATGAAAAGTTACTATGAGTATCTCTGGCTCAGGGCCCCATGAGGCCCATGGGCCCGGTAGCATACTCAAGAATTATTTATCGAAATAATTTGGGGAGGGGGGCCCCCCAGAGGGCGGGGCCCCATTCAATTGAATGGGTTGAAACATAGCTAAAGCCTATGTATAGGAAAATTAAATTACATGTAGGCCTACTGTATGTATCGAACATATAGTAAGCTACTGAGCTAAGCTTTGACACAACCTCCCAGCTTTTGTCCGTTTTATCAAAATGGGCTTTTTTCCTTGCCATTCCTTATTGTGTGTCTACACCGTCAGACACCAAAAACACAAATTAATTTTCCCTCAATTTCTGCTTAACCCATGAGATGTATAGTGATCACAAATATTCACCAAGACTGACAGAGGCCACAAAAGATATTTTCAAAATGTATATGAATATACATGTCCTCTATGTTCTTCAGTTGAAGCAATCAAGATGTGTTTCAAATTTCAAAACACATTCTCATGTTAGGTGACTGGTTAGATGTTCACATATGACCAACCATTCCTCAACAACTATGAATTATCATTATGCAATGTTATCAAAATAATATAAATCTGATAGAGTGGACACATATCTGACAGAGTTGACAAGTATATCTTATGGATTTGACATATCTGACGGTGGGGACAAAAACCCAGATGTAGTCATCTGAAAAGGATTGTTAGGTTTTGATTTAAAAGTTTCATTTTGACAGATATGTGAGACGTTTAACTCCTAGTGCTGTGTCTTATTCGGCCTGTGTGTTAAGTTTTGACGCACGTTTCAAAATTCTGCAACATGTGTCAAAGCATTTGGCAAAAACTCTAATGATATTGATTTGGAGTCGAATCGTCCAGCCCTTATATGTAATGTAGGGAGGGGTTTATTTTTTGGACAGGGGGTCTGGAACACATAATTCCAGTAACTGCTAGGAAACACCTGATTTGACTGCCTGATATTCTTGCAGGTGTTGTTTGGGGGAGTAGTTTTAATGAATCAATTTCTTATATCTATTTATCTCTACATTTCACGTGTAAGTGTGGTATCAAGTTGTGATAGAGAAATCTAAATCTAAATCATTAAAAGCCAACCCAAACATTACATCTAGTGATTTGCAGACCTCTCTTGCAGCATCTGGGACAGATGTGCATGGTTCCACAATAAGAAGAAAACTCAGTCAACATGGCCTTCAAGGGAGGGTTGCTGAAGAAGCCTCTGCTCTCAAAAAAGAACAAAACTGCTTGTCACAACTTTGCCAGAGAGCACCTTGAGATACCTGAAGTCTTATTCTGTGGACAGATTAGTCCAAAATTTAACTGTTTGGTCATAACCAAAACCGCCATGTTTGGGCAAAAACGCAACTCTGCCTACAACCAGAAGAACCATCTCCCAAGTGAAGAATGGTGGTGGCAAATGGTCTGCAAATCTCCAGATTTGGCTTGTACCTGAAAAATCCCTTTTCTTGTGGTGCTTGAGGATATTTTTGAAGGAAGTCCACTTCTAGGCAGATGTTAAGTCACTCTTAAAGCTCTCCATTTGTAGATGATTTGCCTCACGGTGGACCGATAGAGCTCAAACTTTTTTTATATGAATTTATAGCTGTCCCCAGACAAATGTGCAACATCACAACTCTATTCCTGAGATCCCCTGAGATTGTTTCCCCTTTGAGTATGTCTGACCTGTATGGGTTCAGTTTGGTGGGCCTAAACTGACCTGGTTTTATCTTTGTTCTATCTAGTGCCGCCCAATTTCTTCCCTAAATATCTCTCATTACATTGGGCTATTAAACCCTTTGTGTGCCAAATGGTGACAAGATTGGGTTTTGATATTAAACAGTTTTGTCAGGATTTTATTTCCTGAGTCGTTCCTGCTCACGGAAAACACATGTAGGCCTACCTGCTACTTGAGTCTGGGTGTCGTTGTGAAAAGAATTTGGACCCCATGAAAAAACAGGTTGGGTACCTTTTGTAGTTCTTCTACATTCTTATAAAGAGGACAGGCTAGTTACTCTGTACTTTTCCTGAGTCTACAAACAGGTTTAAATTATCTCTCCCCATAACGTACATTTTGGTGAAAAAGAATTTCCCTTTGGGGACTATACCTTCTGAAGGCTTTGACATAAGTCTTCAGGTTGACACGACCAGCCAGGTCTGACCAGTTTTTCACAAACCTGGCCAATTGACCAACCAGCCGGGTCTACCACAATGAAGCTGACGAGCAGCATCATCCTGTTTTAATTATTGCCGTAACCACCAAGGTCCTGCTTTCTGTATTGTTTCTAAAAATTAAAAATTAAAATAGACCTAAAAAACTTCTTAATGCAAAGAAAGACACAAGGCACAAAGAAGTTGGAAATAATTGAAGGAACAGATTTGAGTTCAAAGATTAAGAACTTTTTTTGTAATGATTTCAGTACTTTTGCAGTGATGAGAGCAGAATGAACTATGCCTAAATGTTGCAACCAAACATAGGCCAACTTTATAGTTTTGAGGGTAGGTTGGTTTGGTTATTCATGTAGAGAACTACCTTTTTTTCATTTGTGTGTGAAGAATTTGTTGTTGATGTTGTTTTTAAGTGTTATTTATTTCAACAATACCACCAAAATATTTCAAATGATTTAATGTCATGTGCAGAAATACAAAAAAGTGCAATATTTGGTGCAGTCAATTAGTGTAAATGTATCTTACCAGAAACTAGTAGCATAGAAAACGTGCAAATTGTGAAAAAACTGTTTGCTTTAGTGAATACTAAAGAAGAACAATGTCTCTGTGTGAACTGATTATTTTGTGGAGATCTGTTGATCTGTTAAACAATTGTGTGAGTGTAAGGGAATCAAAATAAATTGGTAGGTATGTGGGGTCAAGTCAGAAATGTGCTACTATTTTAAAATAATAATGAGCCCTTGCTCCCACAAATGTCTCTGCAATTCCCTAGTTGATAAGATAGTTAGTCTCTCTACAAATACATGTATGTGTTTATTGAGGGATGAGCGCACTCACACTCATTGTTGATAGGAGTAATGGGTAAGGGGGGCCCATTGACTGGAGGTTTTCAGGGGCCCAGCCATTTGTGTGGGCAGGCCTGCTTGGATACACTTGTTGCCACACACACACACACAGACACACACACACCCGCACCCACACACCCCCACACACACACGATACATGCATAGTCTAATTCCACCTTTGTGGGGGGGACCACGGGGCACTGTGTGTGACTTTTGCGCTGATAAAGAGGTGGCTGATCGTTTTGCCTGGCATCAATTCATTCAGTTTCAGCACCACCGCGGTGGACAGCTCCCACTAAGAGCGTCTTACGATGCTTCTTTTGCTTCATCTTACGGGTTCTCCAAAGAAGTCAGTTAAGAAGGCATCTGGGAAACACCCGTATCTTAGCACTCCTTCTTAGCCGAACCCTTCTTTCGAGCCTTCTTTGGTCCCAAAGAACGATCGAATCTGCGAAACGCGGCCCTTGTCAGTGAACTAAGGGGGAAAATGATCCACAAAATACATGGTTGAAAAGGAAACCAAAGTAGTTTATTGAAACCATATGGGGGAGGGGTGGCTCCGCGCTGTCTTTACTGGGCGTCTGCATCACCTGCAACGAAGGGAGATTGATTAGTGAAACCTTCGCACTCTTCCTTTTTGTTTGGTTCTGGAACTCCTGCCACTTCTTCCTCACAGCACGCCAGTCACGCAGGCCACATGGGCTGGAGGGGGACATCTTTTCGGCTATGGCCTGCCAAACACGGTTCTTCACCGTGATGTTCTTTTTGCCCCTTGTTCCCCCGAATAAAACTCCCCGGTGCTGCCAGACCTCGTCCACTAAGACGCCCATCTCCTCCACGGTAAACGACGGAGCCCACTTGTTTCTTTTGCTGCCGGTTTCTTCCATTCACATGTGTGTGCCTATATCCACGGGGGTATATATGCGCTAATGGGCTTGATTACTACTTGGATACAGGGCCTCCCATAAGGGGTAGAAAGTGGGAAGGCTTTCTAGGGCCCAGCCACTTGGGGGGCCCATGGTCTTTGGAAGCCAAGAACCTAACTAAGCTAAACTTTATATTTAGATATTTATGTAAATATCTATTCAAAGTTGGGTGTTTACACAGAGCCGCGGTTCCACTTACGGCCATTTAAAAAGCAGTAGAAAAGCAGAAATTTTAAAAATGTTTCAGATTGAGCACAGCGGAGTGTAACTGTTTCAAACATAATCCATCCTATAAACCCTTTGTGTGCCAAATGGTGACAAGATTGGGTTTTGATATTAAACAGTTTTGGCAGGATTTTATTTCCTGAGTCGTTCCTGCTCAAGGAAAACACATGTAGGCCTACCTGCTACTTGAGTCTGGGTGTTGTTGTGAAAAGTATTTGGACCACATGAAAAAAACAGGTTGGGTACCTTTTGTAGTTCTTCTACATTCTTATAAAGAGGACAGGCTAGTTACTCTGTACTTTTCCTGAGTCTACAAACAGGTTTAAATTCTCTCTCCCCATAACGTACATTTTGGTGAAAAAGAATTTCCCTTTGGGGACTATACCTTCTAAAGGCTTTGACATAAGTCTTCAGGTTGACACGACCAGCCAGGTCTGACCAGTTTTTCACAAACCTGGCCAATTGACCAACCAGCCGGGTCTACCACAATGAAGCTGACGAGCAGCATCATCCTGTTTTAATTATTGCCGTAACCATCAAGGTCCTGCTTTCTGTATTGTTTCTAAAAATTAAAAATTAAAATAGACGTAAAAAAGTTCTTAATGCAAAGAAAGACTCAAGGCACAAATAAGTTGGAAATAATTGAAGGAACAGATTTGAGTTCAAAGATTAAGAACTTTTTTTGTAATGATTTCAGTGCTTTTGCAGTGATGAGAGCAGAATGAACTAAGCCTAAATGTTGTAACCAAACTTAGGCCAACTTTATAGTTTTGAGGGTAGGTTGGTTTGGTTATTCATGTAGAGAACCGCCTTTTTTTATTTATGTGTGAACAATTTGTTGTTGATGTTCTCTTTTTAAATGTTATTTATTTCAACAATACCACCAAACGATTTCAAATGATTTAATGTCATGTGCAGAAATACAAAAAAAGTGCAATATGTGGTGCAGTCAATTAGTGTAAATGTATCTTACCAGAAACTAGTAGCATAGAAAACGTGCAAATTGTGAAAAAACTGTTTGCTTTAGTGAATACTAAAGAAGAACAATGTCTCTGTGTGAACTGATTATTTTGTAGAGATCTGATGTTCTGTTACAATTGTATGAGTGTAAGGGAATCAAACTAAGACAAGGCATTTTGAGGTGCCACTGTCTGGTTCTTCCTGATTTTCCTTTTTTAGCCTTTGGGAGTGGTCTGGAACACGTAATTCAGGAAACTGTTTACCTGTTCCGTTATCTACATTCTTCCAGCACTGTATATAAGTGGAGAGACGGGAGACAGGGTTCATCGAGCCACACAGAGGTTCACACAACCGAAACATTCAACTTGAGTTCCTTGGTGAGTCTCTTTCTTTATATTTTGCTGAATAAGTTGTTTAAATGTGGACCTTTTTAATATATAGGACATTTGTAATATTTAACATACATCTCAGTGAATGTTCAAATTATTTCATGCACCACTTGAGAACTAATTGTGTGATACTTCTCACATGTAGTAGTATTCATGAATATGAATCATTTCCTTACAGGTGTAAGGGTCCCTCGTTTTCTGCAATCATGATGAAATTGGTAACGTATGATTTTTTGCATTCTAGTCTAGTTTAAGTTGTTCATTTCTACATCAGCAACAACAGAGGTGGAAAGTGTATACTGAAATATTTTACTCATGTAAAAATACAATTACTTCTTTGTACAAGTACAATTGCCTGTTTAAAAGTCTAATCAATTAAAAATTGCTCATTTAAAATGTAGTCAGAGTAAAAGTTACTTTAGTTACTTTTTTTAACAGCAGGATGGGGGTCTCTCCTGTGCAGAGGGAAAGGAACACCCTTACAAATATCAATTGCAATAATACAATGTTTATTTGTATATCACCTTTCAAGAGCAGACGTAACTGACTGCTTCACAACAAATGCAAGAACAGAAGAATAGAGAAAAAACCAGGGTCCTCACCCAAAGTTTAAAAGAAAAAAGCGAGCACATTACACCAGTTCATAAATCCTTACACTTGCTGCACGTAAACCAGATAATCAATTCCAAAATTCCACGCTTGTTTATAAATCTCTCCGTGGCTCTGGGCCTAAAGACATTTCAGACATGCTTGTGTCATATTTAACCCTTGTAAAACGCTGAGTTAATTTGGGGCTGGTGGCCTACTGGTTGTTCCAAGAGTTAGAACAAAATACGATGAAGCAGCATTCTGTTATTACACAACTCAGACCTGGAACAGCCTTCCAGATGATATTAGACAAGCCAAGACTCTGACTGTTTTTATCTTAAAGCTAAACACGTTTCTTATATTGCCTATGCCATCCTGTAAATGAGTTTTTACTAGTTGTTTCTTCAATTTTTTACTTTGTTGGTTGATGGATGTTTTATTGTGAAGTTGTTTGATAGGTATTTTATTGTTAAGCACTTTGAGTTGCCTCTGTGTACAGAATGTTGCCTTGTGTAGACCTCCTCCAAAGTACAATATCCCCTTTGTCTTGAGCCTGTTTGTGGGAAGACCAGAAAACCCTAATCTGAGGATCTGGGATTCCTGCAGGTGTTGTTTGGGTGGAATAAATCTGTAGTATAGGGAGGTGCCTGACCATTTAAGGCTCTGAAAGGGATATTGATCTTGAAGTGGATTCGTGTGTGATTGTTTCACCTGTAAACTGAAAGGTTTATTTTGTATTTTAATTTTTAAAGTGCTTTTATGTTGTTTCCTTTTGTACCGAAAGTTAGGAAAGCCATGATCGTATTGTTAACAGTAATTGCTCACTACTAAAAGTAAGTTAATGAGACGAAACGGGAGAGTAATAAAAAGTCAATAAAGTTTAGTTCCGGTCGAAAAATGGTCACAAGCTCTTACTTTGGTCTGTGAACCTCATTTATTTATTTTTATTTTCATACTCAGTAGCTTGACGGATGTGCTAAACATTTTAGCGAAGTACAACGCCTCGAACAATACACAGTAAAAGTATACTTAGGTCTAATTAAAAGTAAAATAACAGATTTTAAAATCTACTGAGCCTACACAAAACAATTGTTACTTTCCACTGTGTGTGTGTGTGTGTGTGTGTGTGTGTGTGTGTGTGTGTGTGTGTGTGTGTGTGTGTGTGTGTGTGTGTGTGTGAGAGAGAGAGTGTGCATATATATATATATAAACCTGTTTAATTGCCTAATCTTTTTTTCTCTTCAATAGTTAAGTGTTGCCATTGTTGCAGGATTGTTTTTTGGTAGGTTCATCTCAAAAGTTAAGGTCATAATCATACGCACAATTTTTATTACTTTATAATAATGAAAAATTAAACAAAATCCCAGTAAATAACTTTTTTCCTAATTACCATTACCAGGAAGCAATCAGCTGGACACCAACAATGTCAACGGTCTGGGTGTCAACGCAGTGGGATCAGCTGATGCAAACGGTAAGACCCTTTACTGTATACTGATAGATGGATATCATACACAATGTGCAGCATTGTCTGTGGGTGTGGGAGAAAACATTACAACCGCAGAGTGTGTGCACTGGAGAAAGTCTCGACTTACATGCAGTTAAAAAAAACTGAATGACTGCCAATTCAATATGAAGTCAAGTTCTGTTGTAGATAAACAATTGTGTAACAGTTAAAATGTGACTTTTTATATTGTATTATCTGTCACAGTCCAAAAACGAGGTGAGAGATTATTTGCAGGGGCAAATTCCTGACATTTAAAGCACAGATAGACCAGAGAGTGGCTCCTTGCATTGAAACGTCTAAAACCTATTGTATGATACTTTTTTTTTTTTTCTCCATTCAGGAGCGCCCCGTGGTCCCGGTGGTAAGCAGATTACACCTTCTGTTTTTACATTTAACACCAAATTACAACATGTTCAAATACAGAAATATTTCAAATGCTTAGTTGCAAATATTTCCTAATTGGAATACCTTGCTACAGGATGCTGGACTGACTGGTTTAACATAGACGGTCCCTCTGGAAAAGGAGACTATGAAACTCTCAACAAACTCCACAGAGAGTACCGAGGAAAGATCTGCCGTAGACCGAGAGAGATTGAGGCCAAAACTCGAAATGGGCTCACTGCGGCTGAAGCAGGGGACAAGATTTTTAAGTAAGTACAACGATCATGAATAACTTGACTACATTTGTCTCAGTGATTCATATTGTACTCTACTAAATGCTTTGCATTAATGTTGTCATTGCATGTGCTTGTGTACATGGAGAAAACAAACGTATTATACTATTTCCTATTTTACATTAAAAAAAATACAGCCATGTATAATAAGCTAATAAGCTTCCGAAAACACATTAAACAACAATGTGTTTATCTAAACAACTGTTGAAAACGTTAACGAGGGCTTACTTGATTCATTATTAGGTACATGTTTTTGTAGACATGATTGACCGGACAGTAAACTCTGTGGATATTTGGGAATCACCCTCTCTCTTTCGTGAATATTCAGCCTTCAGTCTGTTTCCTCCTACCCCTTGCCCCCTCCCGCCAAACCCACTCCGTTGTGATGGGTCACCTGTATCCACAGCCCTTTTTGTCCAAATACGGACACAAAATAAACACAGGTGGGACTCTGTAACTTACAGCTTGCGCTTCTGACTGTCCAAGGCGAACACGTATCGTTGGAACAGCACTTCCTTGTACATTGTATTGTAGATGTATTTTTCCTATATTTATTTATATGCATGTCCATGTTTATATCCTTTGTTAATTAAGTTTGAAAACAGAACAGCACCGTCCTTTAGCGTCAGTTTTGCCGCTAATCCAGCTTCGTACTGCCCCATGTTGAGTAAACAGTCCTGTCACTTACTGTGTGTTTCTTTTCCAGGAGTGACACACGCAAAGGATTTATCTGCAGGAACAAGGACCAACGCGACAAGAGGTGTAATGATTATCGCGTTCGTTTCCGCTGCCCTCGCAGTTTCTGCCGTGGTGGAGATTGAATCTTAGTGTGCTCAGTGAATAAAGTATAATATCAAGCTTTTCCTTCAGTGGCACCTCAAAATGCCTTGTCTTGAAATAGCCCTGTAATTCGCTTTATCACTCTATATTTTGTATGTGTTTTGTTGGAAATTAAAGACACAGCAATGAGACTACTAACAAACAGCTTTTCCCTTGTATCATTAAGCTGCACTTATAACAACTCCACCCAACTTATTAGGATCTTACTAATGAGCTGCCAAGCTTACACAACGTGATGATTTGGTGTGAGTAATGCAGACTTATGTGTTTTCAGATAGTGGAAACATATATAATATCAGTGATTCTTGAGTGGTACAAAACAGGGTGCAATGTTGAAAAAATACAAACCGTATGTTCAGTGGCGGCCTTAGCGATCTGGGGGCCCGTTTCAAGACCTAGTGTGGGGCCCCCCACTTTTTTTTCTTTTTAAATACATATTTCTTCAAAAAGAAAACAGATTGTAGAATCCAGTTGGTTCATAGACGGTTTATGAGATAATGGGCCACTGGGTGTAGACTCTTAAAGCCCCCCCCCCCACACTCCTACCTATCCAGTCAGGTACACTGACTTTTCCGCACATATACAATTAATGGTAAATCCATATTAAGGAAGTCAGTGTTTCCCACAGGATTTAGGGATACTGTGGGAGGGACCCTGGTCCTTGTTGGGGGGTCCGGCTGCACCCTCCCCCCCCCCCGGAAGAAAATGTGTGCCTTTTGAATTAAAATGCATCAATCTGGTGCACTTTGAGGGGAACATT
Source organism: Ammodytes marinus (assembly GCF_949987685.1). Taxonomy (NCBI): domain Eukaryota; kingdom Metazoa; phylum Chordata; class Actinopteri; order Uranoscopiformes; family Ammodytidae; genus Ammodytes; species Ammodytes marinus. The sequence continues at coordinate 8,304,428 of NC_137223.1, read as the reverse complement.
TAGAGGCTATATCAAATCCTGAGATGCAGAAGGAACATTATTTTTCAGATTTTTTTAATCAGACAGCACTCTTTACTCTGCAACTGTAAAAACAGTACAGTAGATTGGTCTGCAGACTCATGTTCTATGATGGAGAGACTCATTTCAACAGATACAGGGTGGATAGCTACTTTTTATGAACAGCATAGAATTTACACATATAAATCGTATTCCTGTATGTGTGTGGGGGCCCTAAAGGCTCATCATGAAGCCCCTTAGACAGAGCTATTAATGCTGTTTTCTTATGATTTTGTATTTCTCCCCTACTAGTTGAGGGGCCCATGATTTATTTCCTTATATTTAGGCTTATTCCTTTTTGGACCCTGTTATGACATGAGTGACTGAGCTCTTTGACAATGCGACATGAAAAGTTACTATGAGTATCTCTGGCTCAGGGCCCCATGAGGCCCATGGGCCCGGTAGCATACTCAAGAATTATTTATCGAAATAATTTGGGGAGGGGGGCCCCCCAGAGGGCGGGGCCCCATTCAATTGAATGGGTTGAAACATAGCTAAGGCCTATGTATAGGAAAATTAAATTACATGTAGGCCTACTGTATGTATCGAACATATAGTAAGCTACTGAGCTAAGCTTTGACACAACCTCCCAGCTTTTGTCCGTTTTATCAAAATGGGCTTTTTTCCTTGCCATTCCTTATTGTGTGTCTACACCGTCAGACACCAAAAACACAAATTAATTTTCCCTCAATTTCTGCTTAACCCATGAGATGTATAGTGATCACAAATATTCACCAAGACTGACAGAGGCCACAAAAGATATTTTCAAAATGTATATGAATATACATGTCCTCTATGTTCTTCAGTTGAAGCAATCAAGATGTGTTTCAAATTTCAAAACACATTCTCATGTTAGGTGACTGGTTAGATGTTCACATATGACCAACCATTCCTCAACAACTATGAATTATCATTATGCAATGTTATCAAAATAATATAAATCTGATAGAGTGGACACATATCTGACAGAGTTGACAAGTATATCTTATGGATTTGACATATCTGACGGTGGGGACAAAAACCCAGATGTAGTCATCTGAAAAGGATTGTTAGGTTTTGATTTAAAAGTTTCATTTTGACAGATATGTGAGACGTTTAACTCCTAGTGCTGTGTCTTATTCGGCCTGTGTGTTAAGTTTTGACGCACGTTTCAAAATTCTGCAACATGTGTCAAAGCATTTGGCAAAAACTCTAATGATATTGATTTGGAGTCGAATCGTCCAGCCCTTATATGTAATGTAGGGAGGGGTTTATTTTTTGGACAGGGGGTCTGGAACACATAATTCCAGTAACTGCTAGGAAACACCTGATTTGACTGCCTGATATTCTTGCAGGTGTTGTTTGGGGGAGTAGTTTTAATGAATCAATTTCTTATATCTATTTATCTCTACATTTCACGTGTAAGTGTGGTATCAAGTTGTGATAGAGAAATCTAAATCTAAATCATTAAAAGCCAACCCAAACATTACATCTAGTGATTTGCAGACCTCTCTTGCAGCATCTGGGACAGATGTGCATGGTTCCACAATAAGAAGAAAACTCAGTCAACATGGCCTTCAAGGGAGGGTTGCTGAAGAAGCCTCTGCTCTCAAAAAAGAACAAAACTGCTTGTCACAACTTTGCCAGAGAGCACCTTGAGATACCTGAAGTCTTATTCTGTGGACAGATTAGTCCAAAATTTAACTGTTTGGTCATAACCAAAACCGCCATGTTTGGGCAAAAACGCAACTCTGCCTACAACCAGAAGAACCATCTCCCAAGTGAAGAATGGTGGTGGCAAATGGTCTGCAAATCTCCAGATTTGGCTTGTACCTGAAAAATCCCTTTTCTTGTGGTGCTTGAGGATATTTTTGAAGGAAGTCCACTCCTAGGCAGATGTTAAGTCACTCTTAAAGCTCTCCATTTGTAGATGATTTGCCTCACGGTGGACCGATAGAGCTCAAACTTTTTTTATATGAATTTATAGCTGTCCCCAGACAAATGTGCAACATCACAACTCTATTCCTGAGATCCCCTGAGATTGTTTCCCCTTTGAGTATGTCTGACCTGTATGGGTTCAGTTTGGTGGGCCTAAACTGACCTGGTTTTATCTTTGTTCTATCTAGTGCCGCCCAATTTATTCCCTAAATATCTCTCATTACATTGGGCTATTAAACCCTTTGTGTGCCAAATGGTGACAAGATTGGGTTTTGATATTAAACAGTTTTGGCAAGATTTTATTTCCTGAGTCGTTCCTGCTCACGGAAAACACATGTAGGCCTACCTGCTACTTGAGTCTGGGTGTCGTTGTGAAAAGAATTTGGACCCCATGAAAAAACAGGTTGGGTACCTTTTGTAGTTCTTCTACATTCTTATAAAGAGGACAGGCTAGTTACTCTGTACTTTTCCTGAGTCTACAAACAGGTTTAAATTATCTCTCCCCATAACGTACATTTTGGTGAAAAAGAATTTCCCTTTGGGGACTATACCTTCTGAAGGCTTTGACATAAGTCTTCAGGTTGACACGACCAGCCAGGTCTGACCAGTTTTTCACAAACCTGGCCAATTGACCAACCAGCCGGGTCTACCACAATGAAGCTGACGAGCAGCATCATCCTGTTTTAATTATTGCCGTAACCACCAAGGTCCTGCTTTCTGTATTGTTTCTAAAAATTAAAAATTAAAATAGACCTAAAAAACTTCTTAATGCAAAGAAAGACACAAGGCACAAAGAAGTTGGAAATAATTGAAGGAACAGATTTGAGTTCAAAGATTAAGAACTTTTTTTGTAATGATTTCAGTACTTTTGCAGTGATGAGAGCAGAATGAACTATGCCTAAATGTTGCAACCAAACATAGGCCAACTTTATAGTTTTGAGGGTAGGTTGGTTTGGTTATTCATGTAGAGAACTACCTTTTTTTCATTTGTGTGTGAAGAATTTGTTGTTGATGTTGTTTTTAAGTGTTATTTATTTCAACAATACCACCAAAATATTTCAAATGATTTAATGTCATGTGCAGAAATACAAAAAAGTGCAATATTTGGTGCAGTCAATTAGTGTAAATGTATCTTACCAGAAACTAGTAGCATAGAAAACGTGCAAATTGTGAAAAAACTGTTTGCTTTAGTGAATACTAAAGAAGAACAATGTCTCTGTGTGAACTGATTATTTTGTGGAGATCTGTTGATCTGTTAAACAATTGTGTGAGTGTAAGGGAATCAAAATAAATTGGTAGGTATGTGGGGCCAAGTCAGAAATGTGCTACTATTTTAAAATAATAATGAGCCCTTGCTCCCACAAATGTCTCTGCAATTCCCTAGTTGATAAGATAGTTAGTCTCTCTACAAATACATGTATGTGTTTATTGAGGGATGAGCGCACTCACACTCATTGTTGATAGGAGTAATGGGTAAGGGGGGCCCATTGACTGGAGGTTTTCAGGGGCCCAGCCATTTGTGTGGGCAGGCCTGCTTGGATACACTTGTTGCCACACACACACACACAGACACACACACACCCGCACCCACACACCCCCACACACACACGATACATGCATAGTCTAATTCCACCTTTGTGGGGGGGACCACGGGGCACTGTGTGTGACTTTTGCGCTGATAAAGAGGTGGCTGATCGTTTTGCCTGGCATCAATTCATTCAGTTTCAGCACCACCGCGGTGGACAGCTCCCACTAAGAGCGTCTTACGATGCTTCTTTTGCTTCATCTTACGGGTTCTCCAAAGAAGTCAGTTAAGAAGGCATCTGGGAAACACCCGTATCTTAGCACTCCTTCTTAGCCGAACCCTTCTTTCGAGCCTTCTTTGGTCCCAAAGAACGATCGAATCTGCGAAACGCGGCCCTTGTCAGTGAACTAAGGGGGAAAATGATCCACAAAATACATGGTTGAAAAGGAAACCAAAGTAGTTTATTGAAACCATATGGGGGAGGGGTGGCTCCGCGCTGTCTTTACTGGGCGTCTGCATCACCTGCAACGAAGGGAGATTGATTAGTGAAACCTTCGCACTCTTCCTTTTTGTTTGGTTCTGGAACTCCTGCCACTTCTTCCTCACAGCACGCCAGTCACGCAGGCCACATGGGCTGGAGGGGGACATCTTTTCGGCTATGGCCTGCCAAACACGGTTCTTCACCGTGATGTTCTTTTTGCCCCTTGTTCCCCCGAATAAAACTCCCCGGTGCTGCCAGACCTCGTCCACTAAGACGCCCATCTCCTCCACGGTAAACGACGGAGCCCACTTGTTTCTTTTGCTGCCGGTTTCTTCCATTCACATGTGTGTGCCTATATCCACGGGGGTATATATGCGCTAATGGGCTTGATTACTACTTGGATACAGGGCCTCCCATAAGGGGTAGAAAGTGGGAAGGCTTTCTAGGGCCCAGCCACTTGGGGGGCCCATGGTCTTTGGAAGCCAAGAACCTAACTAAGCTAAACTTTATATTTAGATATTTATGTAAATATCTATTCAAAGTTGGGTGTTTACACAGAGCCGCGGTTCCACTTACGGCCATTTAAAAAGCAGTAGAAAAGCAGAAATTTTAAAAATGTTTCAGATTGAGCACAGCGGAGTGTAACTGTTTCAAACATAATCCATCCTATAAACCCTTTGTGTGCCAAATGGTGACAAGATTTGGTTTTGATATTAAACAGTTTTGGCAGGATTTTATTTCCTGAGTCGTTCCTGCTCAAGGAAAACACATGTAGGCCTACCTGCTACTTGAGTCTGGGTGTTGTTGTGAAAAGTATTTGGACCACATGAAAAAAACAGGTTGGGTACCTTTTGTAGTTCTTCTACATTCTTATAAAGAGGACAGGCTAGTTACTCTGTACTTTTCCTGAGTCTACAAACAGGTTTAAATTCTCTCTCCCCATAACGTACATTTTGGTGAAAAAGAATTTCCCTTTGGGGACTATACCTTCTAAAGGCTTTGACATAAGTCTTCAGGTTGACACGACCAGCCAGGTCTGACCAGTTTTTCACAAACCTGGCCAATTGACCAACCAGCCGGGTCTACCACAATGAAGCTGACGAGCAGCATCATCCTGTTTTAATTATTGCCGTAACCATCAAGGTCCTGCTTTCTGTATTGTTTCTAAAAATTAAAAATTAAAATAGACGTAAAAAAGTTCTTAATGCAAAGAAAGACTCAAGGCACAAATAAGTTGGAAATAATTGAAGGAACAGATTTGAGTTCAAAGATTAAGAACTTTTTTTGTAATGATTTCAGTGCTTTTGCAGTGATGAGAGCAGAATGAACTAAGCCTAAATGTTGTAACCAAACTTAGGCCAACTTTATAGTTTTGAGGGTAGGTTGGTTTGGTTATTCATGTAGAGAACCGCCTTTTTTTATTTATGTGTGAACAATTTGTTGTTGATGTTCTCTTTTTAAATGTTATTTATTTCAACAATACCACCAAACGATTTCAAATGATTTAATGTCATGTGCAGAAATACAAAAAAAGTGCAATATGTGGTGCAGTCAATTAGTGTAAATGTATCTTACCAGAAACTAGTAGCATAGAAAACGTGCAAATTGTGAAAAAACTGTTTGCTTTAGTGAATACTAAAGAAGAACAATGTCTCTGTGTGAACTGATTATTTTGTAGAGATCTGATGTTCTGTTACAATTGTATGAGTGTAAGGGAATCAAACTAAGACAAGGCATTTTGAGGTGCCACTGTCTGCTTCTTCCTGATTTTCCTTTTTTAGCCTTTGGGAGTGGTCTGGAACACGTAATTCAGGAAACTGTTTACCTGTTCCGTTATCTACATTCTTCCAGCACTGTATATAAGTGGAGAGACGGGAGACAGGGTTCATCGAGCCACACAGAGGTTCACACAACCGAAACATTCAACTTGAGTTCCTTGGTGAGTCTCTTTCTTTATATTTTGCTGAATAAGTTGTTTAAATGTGGACCTTTTTAATATATAGGACATTTGTAATATTTAACATACATCTCAGTGAATGTTCAAATTATTTCATGCACCACTTGAGAACTAATTGTGTGATACTTCTCACATGTAGTAGTATTCATGAATATGAATCATTTCCTTACAGGTGTAAGGGTCCCTCGTTTTCTGCAATCATGATGAAATTGGTAACGTATGATTTTTTGCATTCTAGTCTAGTTTAAGTTGTTCATTTCTACATCAGCAACAACAGAGGTGGAAAGTGTATACTGAAATATTTTACTCATGTAAAAATACAATTACTTCTTTGTACAAGTACAATTGCCTGTTTAAAAGTCTAATCAATTAAAAATTGCTCATTTAAAATGTAGTCAGAGTAAAAGTTACTTTAGTTACTTTTTTTAACAGCAGGATGGGGGTCTCTCCTGTGCAGAGGGAAAGGAACACCCTTACAAATATCAATTGCAATAATACAATGTTTATTTGTATATCACCTTTCAAGAGCAGACGTAACTGAGTGCTTCACAACAAATGCAAGAACAGAAGAATAGAGAAAAAACCAGGGTCCTCACCCAAAGTTTAAAAGAAAAAAGCGAGCACATTACACCAGTTCATAAATCCTTACACTTGCTGCACGTAAACCAGATAATCAATTCCAAAATTCCACGCTTGTTTATAAATCTCTCCGTGGCTCTGGGCCTAAAGACATTTCAGACATGCTTGTGTCATATTTAACCCTTGTAAAACGCTGAGTTAATTTGGGGCTGGTGGCCTACTGGTTGTTCCAAGAGTTAGAACAAAATACGATGAAGCAGCATTCTGTTATTACACAACTCAGACCTGGAACAGCCTTCCAGATGATATTAGACAAGCCAAGACTCTGACTGTTTTTATCTTAAAGCTAAACACGTTTCTTATATTGCCTATGCCATCCTGTAAATGAGTTTTTACTAGTTGTTTCTTCAATTTTTTACTTTGTTGGTTGATCGATGTTTTATTGTGAAGTTGTTTGATAGGTATTTTATTGTTAAGCACTTTGAGTTGCCTCTGTGTACAGAATGTTGCCTTGTGTAGACCTCCTCCAAAGTACAATATCCCCTTTGTCTTGAGCCTGTTTGTGGGAAGACCAGAAAACCCTAATCTGAGGATCTGGGATTCCTGCAGGTGTTGTTTGGGTGGAATAAATCTGTAGTATAGGGAGGTGCCTGACCATTTAAGGCTCTGAAAGGGATATTGATCTTGAAGTGGATTCGTGTGTGATTGTTTCACCTGTAAACTGAAAGGTTTATTTTGTATTTTAATTTTTAAAGTGCTTTTATGTTGTTTCCTTTTGTACCGAAAGTTAGGAAAGCCATGATCGTATTGTTAACAGTAATTGCTCACTACTAAAAGTAAGTTAATGAGACGAAACGGGAGAGTAATAAAAAGTCAATAAAGTTTAGTTCCGGTCGAAAAATGGTCACAAGCTCTTACTTTGGTCTGTGAACCTCATTTATTTATTTTTATTTTCATACTCAGTAGCTTGACGGATGTGCTAAACATTTTAGCGAAGTACAACGCCTCGAACAATACACAGTAAAAGTATACTTAGGTCTAACTAAAAGTAAAATAACAGATTTTAAAATCTACTGAGCCTACACAAAAAAATTGTTACTTTCCACTGTGTGTGTGTGTGTGTGTGTGTGTGTGTGTGTGTGAGAGAGAGTGTGCATACAGTCAAGTGCGAAAGTTTGTGAACCCCTTGAGCCTTTTGGAATTTTATTTATTTTAACCATTATTAATTCATTTTTATCAATACCAGTATTTTTTATATGAAATAACAGATGTTTGTTTATCAATTCAAAATTTTTCTTTTCCAGAAATCAATTGTTAAAACAGATAAAACAAATTATTTGACGAATGTTGTATGTGCAAAAGTTTGTGAACCCTGAGCTGCATTGCTTAAATCGAGCAGGTTGACACAATCAGGTGGGCCAAATTGGTTGATGAAATAGACCAATGTAATGAGAGATCTTTAGGAAAGAAATTGGGCGGCACTAGATAAAACAGAGATAAAACCAGGTCAGTTTAGGCTCACCAAAGTGAACCCATACAGGTCAGACATGCTAAAAGGGAAACAAATCTCAGAGGATCTCAGGAATAGAGTTTTGATGTTGCACATTTGTCTGGGGACAGTTATAAATTCATAAAAAAAATTTGAGCTCAATCGGTCCACCGTGAGGCAAATCATCTACAAATGGAGAGCTTTAAGAGTGACTTAACATCTGCCTAGAAGTGGACTTCCTTCAAAAATATCCTCAAGCGCCACAAGAAAAGTGATTTTTCAGGTAAAAGCCAACCCAAACATTACATCTGGAGATTTGCAGACAATTTGAAACCACCATTATTCACTTGGGAGAAGGTTCTGTAGGTGGTAGGCAGAATTGCGTTTTTGCCCAAACATGGCGGTTTTGGTTATGACCAAACAGTTCAATTTTGGACTAATTTGTCCACAGAATAAGACTTCAGGTATCTCCAGGTGCTCTGTGGCAAAGTTGTGACAAACAGTTTTGTTCTTTTTTGAGAGCAGAGGCTTCTTCAGCAACCATCCCATGAAAGCCATGTTGACTGAGTTTTCTTCTTATTGTGGAACCATGCACATCTGTCCCAGATGCTGCAAGAGAGGTCTGCAAATCACTAGATGTAATGTTTGGGTTGGCTTTTACCTGAAAAATCACTTATCTTGTGGCGCTTGTGGATATTTTTGAAGGAAGTCCACTTCTAGGCAGATGTTCAGTCACTCTTAAAGCTCTCCATTTGTAGATGATTTGCCTCACGGTGGACCGATGGAGCTCAAACTTTTAAAAAAATAATTTATAGCTGTCCCCAGACAAATGTGCAACATCAAAACTCTATTCCTGAGATCCTCAGAGATTGGGTTCCCTTTTAGCATGTCTGACCTGTATGGGTTCACTTTGGTGAGCCTAAACTGACCTGGTGTTATCTCTGTTGTATCTAGTGCCACCCAATTTCTTCCCTAAAGATCTCTCACTACATTGGTCCATTTCATGACTCAATTTGGCCCATCTGATTGTGTTTACTTGCTCGATTTAAGCAATGCAGCTTAGGGTTCACAAACTTTTGATCATACAACATTTGTCAAATAATTTGTTTTATCTGTTTTAACAATTTATTTCTGGGAAAGAAAAATGTTGAATTGATAAACAAACACCTGCTATTTCATATAAAAAATACTGGTATTGATAAAAATGAATTATTAATGGTAAAAATAAATAAAATTCCAAAATGTTCAAGGGGTTCACAAACTTTCGCACTTGACTGTATATATATATATAAACCTGTTTAATTGCCTAATCTTTTTTTCTCTTCAATAGTTAAGTGTTGCCATTGTTGCAGGATTGTTTTTTGGTAGGTTCATCTCAAAAGTTAAGGTCATATTCATACGCACAATTTTTATTACTTTATAATAATAAAAAATTAAACAAAATCCCAGTAAATAACTTTTTTCCTAATTACCATTACCAGGAAGCAATCAGCTGGACACCAACAATGTCAACGGTCTGGGTGTCAACGCAGTGGAAACAGCTGGTGCAAACGGTAAGACCCTTTACTGTATACTGATAGATGGATATCATACACAATGTGCAGCATTGTCTGTGGGTGTGGGAGAAAACATTACAACCGCAGAGTGTGCACTGGAGAAAGTCTTGACTTGCATGCAGTTAAAAAAAATGAATGACTGCCAATTCAATATGAAGTCAAGTTCTGTTGTAGATAAACAATTGTGTAACAGTTAAAATGTGACTTTTTATATTGTATTATTTGTCACAGTCCAAAAACGAGGTGAGAGATTCTTTGCAGGGGCAAATTCCTGACATTTAAAGCACAGATAGACCAGAGAGTGGCTCTTTGCATTGAAATGTCTAAAACCTATTGTATGATACTTTTTTTTTTTTTTCTCCATTCAGGAGCGCCCCGTGGTCCCGGTGGTAAGCAGATTACACCTTCTGTTTTTACATTTAACACCAAATTACAACATGTTCAAATACAGAAATATTTCAAATGCTTAGTTGCAAATATTTCCTAATTGGAATACCTTGCTACAGGATGCTTGACTGACTGGTTTAACATAGACGGTCCCTCTGGAAAAGGAGACTATGAAACTCTCAACAAACTCCACAGAGAGTACCCAGGAAAGATCTGCCGTAGACCGAGAGAGATTGAGGCCAAAACTCGAAATGGGCTCACTGCGGCTGAAGCAGGGGACAAGATTTATAAGTAAGTACAACGATCATGAATAACTTGACTACATTTGTCTCAGTGATTCATATTGTACTCTACTAAATGCTTTGCATTAATGTTGTCATTGCATGTGCTTGTGTACATGGAGAAAACAAACGTATTATACTATTTCCTATTTTACATTAAAAAAAATACAGCCATGTATAATAAGCTAATAAGCTTCCGAAAACACATTAAACAACAATGTGTTTATCTAAACAACTGTTGAAAACGTTAACGAGGGCTTACTTGATTCATTATTAGGTACATGTTTTTGTAGACATGATTGACCGGACAGTAAACTCTGTGGATATTTGGGAATCACCCTCTCTCTTTCGTGAATATTCAGCCTTCAGTCTGTTTCCTCCTACCCCTTGCCCCCTCCCGCCAAACCCACTCCGTTGTGATGGGTCACCTGTATCCACAGCCCTTTTTGTCCAAATACGGACACAAAATAAACACAGGTGGGACTCTGTAACTTACAGCTTGCGCTTCTGACTGTCCAAGGCGAACAAGTATCGTTGGAACAGCACTACCTTGTACATTGTATTGTAGATGTATTTTTCCTATATTTATTTATATCCATGTCCATGTTTATATCCTTTGTTAATAAAGTTTGAAAACAGAACAGCACCGTCCTTTAGCGTCAGTTTTGCCGCTAATCCAGCTTCGTACTGCCCCATGTTGAGTAAACAGTCCTGTCACTTACTGTGTGTTTCTTTTCCAGGAGTGACACACGCACAGGATTTATCTGCAGGAACAAGGACCAACGCAAGAGGTGTAATGATTATCGCGTTCGTTTCCGCTGCCCTCGCAGTTTCTGCCGTGGAGGAGATTGAATCTTAGTGTGCTCAGTGAATAAAGTATAATATCAAGCTTTTCCTTCAGTGGCACCTCAAAATGCCTTGTCTTGAAATAGCCCTGTAATGCACTTTATCACTCTATATTTTGTATGTGTTTTGTTGGAAATTAAAGACACAGCAATGAAACTACTAACAAACAGCTTTTCCCTTGTATCATTAAGCTGCACTCATAACAACTCCATCCAACTTATTGGGATCTTACTAATGAGCTGCCAAGCTTACACAACGTGATGATTTGGTGTGAGTAATGCAGACTTATGTGTTTTCAGATAGTGGAAACATATATAATATCAGTGATTCTTGAGTGGTACAAAACAGGGTGCAATGTTGAAAAAATACAAACCCTATGTTCAGTGGCGGCCTTAGCGATCTGGGGGCCCGTTTCAAGACCTAGTGTGGGTCCCCCCACTTTTTTTTTTTTTTTAAATACATATTTCTTCAAAAAGAAAACAGATTGTAGAATCCAGTTGGTTCATAGACGGTTTATGAGATAATGGGCCACTGGGTGTAGACTCTTAAAGCCGCCCCCCCCACACTCCTACCTATCCAGTCAGGTACACTGACTTTTCCGCACATATACAATAAATGGTAAATCCATATTAAGGAAGTCAGTGTTTCCCACAGGATTTAGGGATACTGTGGGAGGGACCCTGGTCCTTGTTGGGGGGTCCGGCGGCACCCTCCCCCCCCCCCCCCCCGGAAGAAAATGTGTGCCTTTTGAATTAAAATGCATCAATCTGGTGCACTTTGAGGGGAACATTTAGAGGCTATATCAAATCCTGAGATGCAGAAGGAACATTATTTTTCAGATTTTTTTAATCAGACAGCACTCTTTACTCTGCAACTGTAAAAACAGTACAGTAGATTGGTCTGCAGACTCATGTTCTATGATGGAGAGACTCATTTCAACAGATACAGGGTGGATAGCTACTTTTTATGAACAGCATAGAATTTACACATATAAATCGTATTCCTGTATGTGTGTGGGGGCCCTAAAGGCTCATCATGAAGCCCCTTAGACAGAGCTATTAATGCTGTTTTCTTATGATTTTGTATTTCTCCCCTACTAGTTGAGGGGCCCATGATTTATTTCCTTATATTTAGGCTTATTCCTTTTTGGACCCTGTTATGACATGAGTGACTGAGCTCTTTGACAATGCGACATGAAAAGTTACTATGAGTATCTCTGGCTCAGGGCCCCATGAGGCCCCTGGGCCCGGTAGCATACTCAAGAATTATTTATCGAAATAATTTGGGGAGGGGGGCCGCCCAGAGGGCGGGGCCCCATTCAATTGAATGGGTTGAAACATAGCTAAGGCCTATGTTTAGGAAAATTAAATTACATGTAGGCCTACTGTATGTATCCAACATATAGTAAGCTACTGAGCTAAGCTTTGACACAACCTCCCAGCTTTTGTCCGTTTTATCAAAATGGGCTTTTTTCCTTGCCATTCCTTATTGTGTGTCTACACCGTCAGACACCAAAAACACAAATTAATTTTCCCTCAATTTATGCTTAACCCATGAGATGTATAGTGATCACAAATATTCACCAAGACTGACAGAGGCCACAAAAGATATTTTCAAAATGTATATGAATATACATGTCCTCTATGTTCTTCAGTTGAAGCAATCAAGATGTGTTTCAAATTTCAAAACACATTCTCATGTTAGGTGACTGGTTAGATGTTCACATATGACCAACCATTCCTCAACAACTATGAATTATCATTATGCAATGTTATCAAAATAATATAAATCTGATAGAGTGGACACATATCTGACAGAGTAGACAAGTATATCTGACGGAGTTGACAAGTATATCTTATGGATTTGACATATCTGACGGTGGTGACAAAAACCCAGATGTAGTCATCTGAAAAGGATTGTTAGGTTTTGATTTAAAAGTTTCATTTTGACGGATATGTGAGACGTTTAACTCCTAGTGCTGTGTCTTATTCGGCCTGTGTGTTAAGTTTTGACGCACGTTTCAAAATTCTGCAACATGTGTCAAAGCATTTGGCAAAAACTCTAATGATATTGATTTGGAGTCGAATCGTCCAGCCCTTATATGTAATGTAGGGAGGGGTTTATTTTTTGGACAGGGGGTCTGGAACACATAATTCCAGTAACTGCTAGGAAACACCTGATTTGACTGCCTGATATTCTTGCAGGTGTTGTTTGGGGGAGTAGTTTTAATGAATCAATTTCTTATATCTATTTATCTCTACATTTCACAAGTAAGTGTGGTATCAAGTTGTGATAGAGAAATCTAAATCTAAATCATTAAAAGCCAACCCAAACATTACATCTAGTGATTTGCAGACCTCTCTTGCAGCATCTGGGACAGATGTGCATGGTTCCACAATAAGAAGAAAACTCAGTCAACATGGCCTTCAAGGGAGGGTTGCTGAAGAAGCCTCTGCTCTCAAAAAAGAACAAAACTGCTTGTCACAACTTTGCCAGAGAGCACCTTGAGATACCTGAAGTCTTATTCTGTGGACAGATTAGTCCAAAATTGAACTGTTTGGTCATAACCAAAACCGCCATGTTTGGGCAAAAACGCAACTCTGCCTACAACCAGAAGAACCATCTCCCAAGTGAAGAATGGTGGTGGCAAATGGTCTGCAAATCTCCAGATTTGGCTTGTACCTGAAAAATCCCTTTTCTTGTGGTGCTTGAGGATATTTTTGAAGGAAGTCCACTTCTAGGCAGATGTTAAGTCACTCTTAAAGCTCTCCATTTGTAGATGATTTGCCTCACGGTGGACCGATAGAGCTCAAACTTTTTTTATATGAATTTATAGCTGTCCCCAGACAAATGTGCAACATCACAACTCTATTCCTGAGATCCCCTGAGATTGTTTCCCCTTTGAGTATGTCTGACCTGTATGGGTTCAGTTTGGTGGGCCTAAACTGACCTGGTTTTATCTTTGTTCTATCTAGTGCCGCCCAATTTCTTCCCTAAATATCTCTCATTACATTGGGCTATTAAACCCTTTGTGTGCCAAATGGTGACAAGATTGGGTTTTGATATTAAACAGTTTTGGCAGGATTTTATTTCCTGAGTCGTTCCTGCTCACGGAAAACACATGTAGGCCTACCTGCTACTTGAGTCTGGGTGTCGTTGTGAAAAGAATTTGGACCCCATGAAAAAACAGGTTGGGTACCTTTTGTAGTTCTTCTACATTCTTATAAAGAGGACAGGCTAGTTACTCTGTACTTTTCCTGAGTCTACAAACAGGTTTAAATTCTCTCTCCCCATAACGTACATTTTGGTGAAAAATAATTTCCCTTTGGGGACTATACCTTCTAAAGGCTTTGACATAAGTCTTCAGGTTGACACGACCAGCCAAGTCTGACCAGTTTTTCACAAACCTGGCCAATTGACCAACCAGCCGGGTCTACCACAATGAAGCTGACGAGCAGCATCATCCTGTTTTAATTATTGCCGTAACCACCAAGGTCCTGCTTTCTGTATTGTTTCTAAAAATTAAAAATTGAAATAGACATAAAAAATTTCTTAATGCAAAGAAAGACACAAAGCACAAAGAAGTTGGAAATAATTGAAGGAACAGATTTGAGTTCAAAGATTAAGAACTTTTTTTGTAATGATTTCAGTGCTTTTGCCATTCCTTATTGTGTGTCTACACCGTCAGACACCAAAAACACAAATTAATTTTCCCTCAATTTATGCTTAACCCATGAGATGTATAGTGATCACAAATATTCACCAAGACGGACAGAGGCCACAAAAGATATTTTCAAAATGTATATGAATATACATGTCCTCTATGTTCTTCAGTTGAAGCAATCAAGATGTGTTTCAAATTTCAAAACACATTCTCATGTTAGGTGACTGGTTAGATGTTCACATATGACCAACCATTCCTCAACAACTATGAATTATCATTATGCAATGTTATCAAAATAATATAAATCTGATAGAGTGGACACATATCTGACAGAGTAGACAAGTATATCTGACGGAGTTGACAAGTATATCTTATGGATTTGACATATCTGACGGTGGTGACAAAAACCCAGATGTAGTCATCTGAAAAGGATTGTTAGGTTTTGATTTAAAAGTTTCATTTTGACAGATATGTGAGACGTTTAACTCCTAGTGCTGTGTCTTATTCGGCCTGTGTGTTAAGTTTTGACGCACGTTTCAAAATTCTGCAACATGTGTCAAAGCATTTGGCAAAAACTCTAATGATATTGATTTGGAGTCGAATCGTCCAGCCCTTATATGTAATGTAGGGAGGGGTTTATTTTTTGGACAGGGGGTCTGGAACACATAATTCCAGTAACTGCTAGGAAACACCTGATTTGACTGCCTGATATTCTTGCAGGTGTTGTTTGGGGGAGTAGTTTTAATGAATCAATTTCTTATATCTATTTATCTCTACATTTCACGTGTAAGTGTGGTATCAAGTTGTGATAGAGAAATCTAAATCTAAATCATTAAAAGCCAACCCAAACATTACATCTAGTGATTTGCAGACCTCTCTTGCAGCATCTGGGACAGATGTGCATGGTTCCACAATAAGAAGAAAACTCAGTCAACATGGCTTTTAAGGGAGGGTTGCTGAAGAAGCCTCTGCTCTCAAAAAAGAACAAAACTGCTTGTCACAACTTTGCCAGAGAGCACCTTTAGATACCTGAAGTCTTATTCTGTGGACAGATTAGTCCAAAATTGAACTGTTTGGTCATAACCAAAACCGCCATGTTTGGGCAAAAACGCAACTCTGCCTAAAACCAGAAGAACCATCTCCCAAGTGAAGAATGGTGGTGGCAAATGGTCTGCAAATCTCCAGATTTGGCTTGTACCTGAAAAATCCCTTTTCTTGTGGTGCTTGAGGATATTTTTGAAGGAAGTCCACTTCTAGGCAGATGTTAAGTCACTCTTAAAGCTCTCCATTTGTAGATGATTTGCCTCACGGTGGAACGATAGAGCTCAAACTTTTTTTATATGAATTTATAGCTGTCCCCAGACAAATGTGCAACATCACAACTCTATTCCTGAGATCCCCTGAGATTGTTTCCCCTTTGAGTATGTCTGACCTGTATGGGTTCAGTTTGGTGGGCCTAAACTGACCTGGTTTTATCTTTGTTTTATCTAGTGCCGCCCAATTTCTTCCCTAAATATCTCTCATTACATTGGTCTATTAAACCCTTTGTGTGCCAAATGGTGACAAGATTGGGTTTTGATATTAAACAGTTTTGGCAGGATTTTATTTCCTGAGTCGTTCCTGCTCACGGAAAACACATGTAGGCCTACCTGCTACTTGTGTCTGGGTGTCGTTGTGAAAAGTATTTGGACCCCATGAAAAAACAGGTTGGGTACCTTTTGTAGTTCTTCTACATTCTTATGAAGAGGACAGGCTAGTTACTCTGTAATTTTCCTGAGTCTACAAACAGGTTTAAATTCCCTCTCCCCATAACTTAGATTTTTGTGAAAAAGAATTTCCCTTTGGGGACTATACCTTCTAAAGGCTTTGACATAAGTCTTCAGGTTGACACGATCAGCCAGGTCTGACCAGTTTTTCACAAACCTGGCCAATTGACCAACCAGCCGGATCTACCACAATGAAGCTGACGAGCAGCATCATCCTGTTTTAATTATTGCCGTAACCACCAAGGTCCTGCTTTCTGTATTGTTTCTAAAAATTATAAATACAAATAGACCTAAAAAACTTCTTAATGCAAAGAAAGACACAAGGCACAAAGAAGTTGGAAATAATTGAAGGAACAGATTTGAGTTCAAAGATTAAGAACTTTTTTTGTAATGATTTCAGTGCTTTTGCAGTGATGAGAGCAGAATGAACTAAGCCTAAATGTTGCAACCAAACTTAGGCCAACTTTATAGTTTTGAGGGTAGGTTGGTTTGGTTATTCATGTGGAGAACCGCCTTTTTTTCATTTGTGTGTGAAGAATTTGTTGTTGATGTTGTTTTTTAAGTGTTATTTATTTCAACAATACCACCAAAAGATTTCAAATGATTTAATGTCATGTGCAGAAATACAAAAAAGTGCAATATTTGGTGCAGTCAATTAGTGTAAATGTATCTTACCAGAAACTAGTAGCATAGAAAACGTGCAAATTGTGAAAACACTGTTTGCTTTAGTGAATACTAAAGAAGAACAATGTCTCTGTGTGAACTGATTATTTTGTAGAGATCTGTTGATCTGTTAAACAATTGTGTGAGTGTAAGGGAATCAAAATAAATTGGTAGGTATGCTGGGCTAAGTCAGAAATGTGCTACTATTTTAAAATAATAATGAGCCCTTGCTCCCCCAACTGTCCCTGCAAGTCCCTTGTTGATAAGATAGTTAGTCCCTCTACAAATACATGTATTTGTTTATTGAGGGATGAGCGCACTCTCACTCATTGTTGATAGGAGTAATGGTTAAGGGGGGCCCATTGACTGGAGGTTTTCAGTCAGTTTTGGCTGGATTATATTTCCTGAGTTGTTCCTGCTCACGGAAAACACATGTAGGCCAACCAGCTACTTGTGTCATTTTGAAAAGCATTTGGACCCCATGAAAAAACAGGTTGGGTACCTTTTGTAGTTCTTCTACATTCTTATAAAGAGGACAGGCTAGTTACTCTGTAATTTTCCTGAGTCTACACGATTTGAATGATTTGAATATTTTATTATTGTGTCATGCATTAGCATGCCCAGCCCACAAGGGCTTACAAGACACCATTATAAAACACAGACAGACCAAAAACCAAAAATAGATGCTTAACAATACTAACATTAACTATATAAACCATCCTGACGTTTCATCCAGGCTTTAGTAACAAAAGAGGCCAACTTATAAACATTAAAGGTAAACAAACATTCCATCCTGACATCATCATTACTCCAAAATATTTCAGGGTTTTGAGCAAACAGTTCATTTACAAAAGGTACTCTCAGTTCATCATAGAAGGGACAGTATAAAAGAAAATGAGATTCATTCTCCACTTCTCCTAGGTCACATAGTTCACACAGTCTCTGTTCCTCTGGGATGTTCTTAAATCTGCCAACCTCAAGTGCCAGGGGAAGGATTCCCATTCTTAATTGGTCAATCAAGGATCTCTGATTTCTTGGTAAAATAGTTTTAATATATAATTCTGTTTCATAATTATGCTTGATCTGGATATATGTCCGTAATTTTGGTTTTAACATTATATCATTTAACCATTTTTCATTGAACGCGACAAGTATCTTTTTTCTAATTTTGTTAATGCTGCATGATAAATTATTTCTATAGATATACTGAACATCGGTTTAAATTCTCTCTCCCCATAATGTAAATTTTTGTGAAAAAGAATTTCCCTTTGGGGACTATACCTTCTAAAGGCTTTGACATAAGTCTTCAGGTTGACACGACCAGCCAGGTCTGACCAGTTTTTCACAAACCTGGCTAATTGACCAACCAGCCGGGTCTACCACAATGAAGCTAACGAGCAGCATCATCCTGTTTTACTTATTGCCGTAACCACCAAGGTCCTGCTTTCTGTATTGTTTCTAAAAAAAAAAAAAAGAAATTGACCTAAAAAGTTCTTAATGCAAGGAAAGACACAAGGCAGAAAGAAGTTGGAAATAATTGAAGGAACAGATTTGAGTTCAAAGATTAAGAACTTTTTTTGTAATGATTTCAGTGCTTTTGCAGTGATGAGAGCAGAATGAACTAAGCCTAAATGTTGCAACCAAACATAGGCCAACTTTATAGTCTTGAGGGTATGTTGGTTTGGTTATTCATGTGGAGAACCGCCTTTTTTTCATTTGTGTGTGAAGAATTTGTTGTTGATGTTGTTTTTTAAGTGTTATTTATTTCAACAATACCACCAAAATATTTCAAATGATTTAATGTCATGTGCAGAAATACAAAAAGGTGCAATATTTGGTGCAGTCAATTAGTGTAAATGTATCTTACCAGAAACTAGCATAGAAAACGTGCAAATTGTGAAAACACTGTTTGCTTTAGTGAATACTAAAGAAGAACAATGTCTCTGTGTGAACTGATTATTTTGTAGAGATCTGTTGATCTGTTAAACAATTGTGTGAGTGTAAGGGAATCAAAATAAATTGGTAGGTATGCTGGGCTAAGTCAGAAATGTGCTACTATTTAAAAATAATAATGAGCCCTTGCTCCCCCAACTGTCCCTGCAAGTCCCTGGTTGATAAGATAGTTAGTCTCTCTACAAATACATGTATTTGTTTATTGAGGGATGAGCGCACTCTCACTCATTGTTGATAGGAGTAATGGTTAAGGGGGGCCCATTGACTGGAGGTTTTCAGTCAGTTTTGGCTGGATTATATTTCCTGAGTTGTTCCTGCTCACGGAAAACACATGTAGGCCAACCAACTACTTGTGTCATTTTGAAAAGCATTTGGACCCCATGAAAAAACAGGTTGGGTACCTTTTGTAGTTCTTCTACATTCTTATAAAGAGGACAGGCTAGTTACTCTGTAATTTTCCTGAGTCTACACGATTTGAATGAATTGAATATTTTATTATTGTGTCATGCATTAGCATGCCCAGCCTACAAGGGCTTACAAGACACCATTATAAAACACAGACAGACCAAAAACCAAAAATAGATGCTTAACAATACTAACATTAACGATATAAACCATCCTGACGTTTCATCCAGGCTTTAGTAACAAAAGAGGCCAACTTATAAACATTAAAGGTAAACAAACATTCCATCCTGACATCATCATTACTCCAAAATATTTCAGGGTTTTGAGCAAACAGTTCATTTACAAAAGGTACTCTCAGTTCATCATAAAAGGGACAGTATAAAATAAAATGAGATTCATTCTCCACTTCTCCTAGGTCACATAGTTCACACAGTCTCTGTTCCTCTGGGATGTTCTTAAATCTGCCAACCTCAAGTGCCAGGGGAAGGATTCCCATTCTTAATTGGTCAATCAAGGATCTCTGATTTCTTGGTAAAATAGTTTTAACATATAATTCTGTTTCATAATTATGCTTGATCTGGATATATGTCCGTAATTTTGGTTTTAACATTATATCATTTAACCATTTTTCATTGAACGCGACAAGTAACTTTTGTCTAATTTTGTTGATGCTGCATGATAAATTATTTCTATAGATATACTGAACATCGGTTTAAATTCTCTCTCCCCATAATGTAAATTTTTGTGAAAAATAATTTCCCTTTGGGGACTATACCTTCTAAAGGCTTTGACATAAGTCTTCAGGTTGACACGACCAGCCAGGTCTGACCAGTTTTTCACAAACCTGGCTAATTGACCAACCAGCCGGGTCTACCACAATGAAGCTGACGAGCAGCATCATCCTGTTTTAATTATTGCCGTAACCACCAAGGTCCTGCTTTCTGTATTGTTTCTAAAAAAAAAATAATAAATTGACCTAAAAAGTTCTTAATGCAAGGAAAGACACAAGGCAGAAAGAAGTTGGAAATAATTGAAGGAACAGATTTGAGTTCAAAGATTAAGAACTTTTTTTGTAATGATTTCAGTGCTTTTGCAGTGATGAGAGCAGAATGAACTAAGCCTAAATGTTGCAACCAAACATAGGCCAACTTTATAGTTTTGAGGGTAGGTTGGTTTGGTTATTCATGTAGAGAACCGCCTTTTTTCATTTGTGCGTGAAGAATTTGTTGTTGATGTTGTTTTTTAAGTGTTATTTATTTCAACAATACCACCAAAAGATTTCAAATGATTTAATGTCATGTGCAGAAATGCAAAAAAGTGCAATATTTGGTGCAGTTAATTAGTGTAAATGTATCTTACCAGAAACTAGTAGCATAGAAAACGTGCAAATTGTGAAAAAACTGTTTGCTTTAGTGAATACTAAAGAAGAACAATGTCTCTGTGTGAACTGATTATTTTGTAGAGATCTGATGTTCTGTTACAATTGTATGAGTGTAAGGGAATCAAACTAAGACAAGGCATTTTGAGGTGCCACTGTCTGGTTCTTCCTGATTTTCCTTTTTTAGCCTTTGGGAGTGGTCTGGAACACGTAATTCAGGAAACTGTTTACCTGTTCCGTTATCTACATTCTTCCAGCACTGTATATAAGTGGAGAGACGGGAGACAGGGTTCATCGAGCCACACAGAGGTTCACACAACCGAAACATTCAACTTGAGTTCCTTGGTGAGTCTCTTTCTTTATATTTTGCTGAATAAGTTGTTTAAATGTGGACCTTTTTAATATATAGGACATTTGTAATATTTAACATACATCTCAGTGAATGTTCAAATTATTTCATGCACCACTTGAGAACTAATTGTGTGATACTTCTCACATGTAGTAGTATTCATGAATATGAATCATTTCCTTACAGGTGTAAGGGTCCCTCGTTTTCTGCAATCATGATGAAATTGGTAACGTATGATTTTTTGCATTCTAGTCTAGTTTAAGTTGTTCATTTCTACATCAGCAACAACAGAGGTGGAAAGTGTATACTGAAATATTTTACTCATGTAAAAATACAATTACTTCTTTGTACAAGTAAAATTGCCTGTTTAAAAGTCTAATCAATTAAAAATTGCTCATTTAAAATGTAGTCAGAGTAAAAGTTACTTTAGTTACTTTTTTTAACAGCAGGATGGGGGTCTCTCCTGTGCAGAGGGAAAGGAACACCCTTACAAATATCAATTGCAATAATACAATGTTTATTTGTATATCACCTTTCAAGAGCAGACGTAACTGAGTGCTTCACAACAAATGCAAGAACAGAAGAATAGAGAAAAAACCAGGGTCCTCACCCAAAGTTTAAAAGAAAAAAGCGAGCACAGTACACCAGTTCATAAATCCTTACACTTGCTGCACGTAAACCAGATAATCAATTCCAAAATTCCACGCTTGTTTATAAATCTCTCCGTGGCTCTGGGCCTAAAGACATTTCAGACATGCTTGTGTCATATTTAACCCTTGTAAAACGCTGAGTTAATTTGGGGCTGGTGGCCTACTGGTTGTTCCAAGAGTTAGAACAAAATACGATGAAGCAGCATTCTGTTATTACACAACTCAGACCTGGAACAGCCTTCCAGATGATATTAGACAAGCCAAGACTCTGACTGTTTTTATATTAAAGCTAAACACGTTTCTTATATTGCCTATGCCATCCTGTAAATGAGTTTTTACTAGTTGTTTCTTCAATTTTTTACTTTGTTGGTTGATCGATGTTTTATTGTGAAGTTGTTTGATAGGTATTTTATTGTTAAGCACTTTGAGTTGCCTCTGTGTACAGAATGTTGCCTTGTGTAGACCTCCTCCAAAGTACAATATCCCCTTTGTCTTGAGCATGTTTGTGGGAAGACCAGAAAACCCTAATCTGAGGATCTGGGATTCCTGCAGGTGTTGTTTGGGTGGAATAAATCTGTAGTATAGGGAGGTGCCTGACCATTTAAGGCTCTGAAAGGGATATTGATCTTGAAGTGGATTCGTGTGTGATTGTTTCACCTGTAAACTGAAAGGTTTATTTTGTATTTTAATTTTTAAAGTGCTTTTATGTTGTTTCCTTTTGTACCGAAAGTTAGGAAAGCCATGATCGTATTGTTAACAGTAATTGCTCACTACTAAAAGTAAGTTAATGAGACGAAACGGGAGAGTAATAAAAAGTCAATAAAGTTTAGTTCCGGTCGAAAAATGGTCACAAGCTCTTACTTTGGTCTGTGAACCTCATTTATTTATTTTTATTTTCATACTCAGTAGCTTGACGGATGTGCTAAACATTTTAGCGAAGTACAACGCCTCGAACAATACACAGTAAAAGTATACTTAGGTCTAACTAAAAGTAAAATAACAGATTTTAAAATCTACTGAGCCTACACAAAAAAATTGTTACTTTCCACTGTGTGTGTGTGTGTGTGTGTGTGTGTGTGTGTGTGTGTGTGTGTGTGTGTGTGAGAGAGAGTGTGCATATATATATATATATAAACCTGTTTAATTGCCTAATCTTTTTTTCTCTTCAATAGTTAAGTGTTGCCATTGTTGCAGGATTGTTTTTTGGTAGGTTCATCTCAAAAGTTAAGGTCATAATCATACGCACAATTTTTATTACTTTATAATAATGAAAAATTAAACAAAATCCCAGTAAATAACTTTTTTCCTAATTACCATTACCAGGAAGCAATCAGCTGGACACCAACAATGTCAACGGTCTGGGTGTCAACGCAGTGGGATCAGCTGATGCAAACGGTAAGATCCTTTACTGTATACTGATAGATGGATATCATACACAATGTGCAGCATTGTCTGTGGGTGTGGGAGAAAACATTACAACCGCAGAGTGTGTGCACTGGAGAAAGTCTCGACTTACATGCAGTTAAAAAAAACTGAATGACTGCCAATTCAATATGAAGTCAAGTTCTGTTGTAGATAAACAATTGTGTAACAGTTAAAATGTGACTTTTTATATTGTATTATTTGTCACAGTCCAAAAACGAGGTGAGAGATTATTTGCAGGGGCAAATTCCTGACATTTAAAGCACAGATAGACCAGAGAGTGGCTCCTTGCATTGAAATGTCTAAAACCTATTGTATGATACTTTTTTTTTTTCTCCATTCAGGAGCGCCCGGTGGTAAGCAGATTACACCTTCTGTTTTTACATTTAACACCAAATTACAACATGTTCAAATACAGAAATATTTCAAATGCTTAGTTGCAAATATTTCCTAATTGGAATACCTTGCTACAGGATGCTGGACTGACTGGTTTAACATAGACGGTCCCTCTGGAAAAGGAGACTATGAAACTCTCAACAAACTCCACAGAGAGTACCGAGGAAAGATCTGCCGTAGACCGAGAGAGATTGAGGCCAAAACTCGAAATGGGCTCACTGCGGCTGAAGCAGGGGACAAGATTTATAAGTAAGTACAACGATCATGAATAACTTGACTACATTTGTCTCAGTGATTCATATTGTACTCTACTAAATGCTTTGCATTAATGTTGTCATTGCATGTGCTTGTGTACATGGAGAAAACAAACGTATTATACTATTTCCTATTTTACATTAAAAAAAATACAGCCATGTATAATAAGCTAATAAGCTTCCGAAAACACATTAAACAACAATGTGTTTATCTAAACAACTGTTGAAAACGTTAACGAGGGCTTACTTGATTCATTATTAGGTACATGTTTTTGTAGACATGATTGACCGGACAGTAAACTCTGTGGATATTTGGGAATCACCCTCTCTCTTTCGTGAATATTCAGCCTTCAGTCTGTTTCCTCCTACCCCTTGCCCCCTCCCGCCAAACCCACTCCGTTGTGATGGGTCACCTGTATCCACAGCCCTTTTTGTCCAAATACGGACACAAAATAAACACAGGTGGGACTCTGTAACTTACAGCTTGCGCTTCTGACTGTCCAAGGCGAACAAGTATCGTTGGAACAGCACTACCTTGTACATTGTATTGTAGATGTATTTTTCCTATATTTATTTATATCCATGTCCATGTTTATATCCTTTGTTAATAAAGTTTGAAAACAGAACAGCACCGTCCTTTAGCGTCAGTTTTGCCGCTAATCCAGCTTCGTACTGCCCCATGTTGAGTAAACAGTCCTGTCACTTACTGTGTGTTTATTTTCCAGGAGTGACACACGCAAAGGATTTATCTGCAGGAACAAGGACCAACGCGACAACAAGAGGTGTAATGATTATCGCGTTCGTTTCCGCTGCCGTCGCAGTTTCTGCCGTGGTGGAGATTGAATCTTAGTGTGCTCAGTGAATAAAGTATAATATCAAGCTTTTCCTTCAGTGGCACCTCAAAATGCCTTGTCTTGAAATAGCCCTGTAATGCGCTTTATCACTCTATATTTTGTATGTGTTTTGTTGGAAATTAAAGACACAGCAATGAGACTACTAACAAACAGCTTTTCCCTTGTATCATTAAGCTGCACTTATAACAACTCCACCCAACTTATTAGGATCTTACTAATGAGCTGCCAAGCTTACACAACGTGATGATTTGGTGTGAGTAATGCAGACTTATGTGTTTTCAGATAGTGGAAACATATATAATATCAGTGATTCTTGAGTGGTACAAAACAGGGTGCAATGTTGAAAAAATACAAACCCTATGTTCAGTGGCGGCCTTAGCGATCTGGGGGCCCGTTTCAAGACCTAGTGTGGGGCCCCCCACTTTTTTTTTCTTTTTAAATACATATTTCTTCAAAAAGAAAACAGATTGTAGAATCCAGTTGGTTCATAGACGGTTTATGAGATAATGGGCCACTGGGTGTAGACTCTTAAAGCCCCCCCCCCCCCCCACTCCTACCTATCCAGTCAGGTACACTGACTTTTCCGCACATATACAATTAATGGTAAATCCATATTAAGGAAGTCAGTGTTTCCCACAGGATTTAGGGATACTGTGGGAGGGACCCTGGTCCTTGTTGGGGGGTCCGGCTGCACCCTCCCCCCTCCCCCGGAAGAAAATGTGTGCCTTTTGAATTAAAATGCATCAATCTGGTGCACTTTGAGGGGAACATTTAGAGGCTATATCAAATCCTGAGATGCAGAAGGAACATTATTTTTCAGATTTTTTTAATCAGACAGCACTCTTTACTCTGCAACTGTAAAAACAGTACAGTAGATTGGTCTGCAGACTCATGTTCTATGATGGAGAGACTCATTTCAACAGATACAGGGTGGATAGCTACTTTTTATGAACAGCATAGAATTTACACATATAAATCGTATTCCTGTATGTGTGTGGGGGCCCTAAAGGCTCATCATGAAGCCCCTTAGACAGAGCTATTAATGCTGTTTTCTTATGATTTTGTATTTCTCCCCTACCAGTTGAGGGGCCCATGATTTATTTCCTTATATTTAGGCTTATTCCTTTTTGGACCCTGTTATGACATGAGTGACTGAGCTCTTTGACAATGCGACATGAAAAGTTACTATGAGTATCTCTGGCTCAGGGCCCCATGAGGCCCATGGGCCCGGTAGCATACTCAAGAATTATTTATCGAAATAATTTGGGGAGGGGGGCCCCCCAGAGGGCGGGGCCCCATTCAATTGAATGGGTTGAAACATAGCTAAGGCCTATGTTTAGGAAAATTAAATTACATGTAGGCCTACTGTATGTATCGAACATATAGTAAGCTACTGAGCTAAGCTTTGACACAACCTCCCAGCTTTTGTCCGTTTTATCAAAATGGGCTTTTTTCCTTGCCATTCCTTATTGTGTGTCTACACCGTCAGACACCAAAAACACAAATTAATTTTCCCTCAATTTATGCTTAACCCATGAGATGTATAGTGATCACAAATATTCACCAAGACTGACAGAGGCCACAAAAGATATTTTCTAAATGTATATGAATATACATGTCCTCTATGTTCTTCAGTTGAAGCAATCAAGATGTGTTTCAAATTTCAAAACACATTCTCATGTTAGGTGACTGGTTAGATGTTCACATATGACCAACCATTCCTCAACAACTATGAATTATCATTATGCAATGTTATCAAAATAATATAAATCTGATAGAGTGGACACATATCTGACAGAGTAGACAAGTATATCTTATGGATTTGACATATCTGACGGTGGGGACAAAAACCCAGATGTAGTCATCTGAAAAGGATTGTTAGGTTTTGATTTAAAAGTTTCATTTTGACGGATATGTGAGACTTTTAACTCCTAGTGCTGTGTCTTATTTGGCCTGTGTGTTAAGTTTTGACGCACGTTTCAAAATTCTGCAACATGTGTCAAAGCATTTGGCAAAAACTCTAATGATATTGATTTGGTGTCAAATCGTCCAGCCCTTATATGTAATGTAGGGAAGGGTTTATTTTTTGGACAGGGGGTCTGGAACACATAATTCCAGTAACTGCTGGGAAACACCTGATTTGACTGCCTGATATTCTTGCAGATGTTGTTTGGGGGAGTAGTTTTAATGAATCAATTTCTTATATCTATTTATCTCTACATTTCACGTGTAAGTGTGGTGTCAAGTTGTGATAGAGAAATCTAAATCTAAATCATTAAAAGCCAACCCAAACATTACATCTAGTGATTTGCGGACCTCTCTTGCAGCATCTGGGACAGATGTGCATGGTTCCACAATAAGAAGAAAACTCAGTCAACATGGCTTTCAAGGGAGGGTTGCTGAAGAAGCCTCTGCTCTCAAAAAAGAACAAAACTGCTTGTCACAACTTTGCCAGAGAGCACCTTGAGATACCTGAAGTCTTATTCTGTGGACAGATTAGTCCAAAATTTCACTGTTTGGTCATAACCAAAACCGCCATGTTTGGGCAAAAACGCAACTCTGCCTACAACCAGATGAACCATCTCCCAAGTGAAGAATGGTGGTGGCAAATGGTCTGCAAATCTCCAGATTTGGCTTGTACCTGAAAAATCCCTTTTCTTGAGGTGCTTGAGGATAGTTTTGAAGGAAGTCCACTTCTAGGCAGATGTTAAGTCACTCTTAAAGCTCTCCATTTGTAGATGATTTGCCTCACGGTGGACCGATAGAGCTCAAACTTTTTTTATATGAATTTATAGCTGTCCAAAGACAAATGTGCAACATCACAACTCTATTCCTGAGATCCCCTGTGATTGTTTCCCCTTTGAGTATGTCTGACCTGTATGGGTTCAGTTTGGTGGGCCTAAACTGACCTGGTTTTATCTTTGTTTTATCTAGTGCCGCCCAATTTCTTCCCTAAATATCTCTCATTACATTGGGCTATTAAACCCTTTGTGTGCCAAATGGTGACAAGATTGGGTTTTGATATTAAACAGTTTTGGCAGGATTTTATTTCCTGAGTCGTTCCTGCTCACGGAAAACACATGTAGGCCTACCTGCTACTTGAGTCTGGGTGTCGTTGTGAAAAGAATTTGGACCCCATGAAAAAACAGGTTGGGTACCTTTTGTAGTTCTTCTACATTCTTATAAAGAGGACAGGCTAGTTACTCTGTACTTTTCCTGAGTCTACAAACAGGTTTAAATTCTCTCTCCCCATAACGTACATTTTGGTGAAAAAGAATTTCCCTTTGGGGACTATACCTTCTGAAGGCTTTGACATAAGTCTTCAGGTTGACACGACCAGCCAGGTCTGACCAGTTTTTCACAAACCTGGCCAATTGACCAACCAGCCGGGTCTACCACAATGAAGCTGACGAGCAGCATCATCCTGTTTTAATTATTGCCGTAACCACCAAGGTCCTGCTTTCTGTATTGTTTCTAAAAATTAAAAATTAAAATAGACCTAAAAAACTTCTTAATGCAAAGAAAGACACAAGGCACAAAGAAGTTGGAAATAATTGAAGGAACAGATTTGAGTTCAAAGATTAAGAACTTTTTTTGTAATGATTTCAGTACTTTTGCAGTGATGAGAGCAGAATGAACTATGCCTAAATGTTGCAACCAAACATAGGCCAACTTTATAGTTTTGAGGGTAGGTTGGTTTGGTTATTCATGTAGAGAACTACCTTTTTTTCATTTGTGTGTGAAGAATTTGTTGTTGATGTTGTTTTTAAGTGTTATTTATTTCAACAATACCACCAAAATATTTCAAATGATTTAATGTCATGTGCAGAAATACAAAAAAGTGCAATATTTGGTGCAGTCAATTAGTGTAAATGTATCTTACCAGAAACTAGTAGCATAGAAAACGTGCAAATTGTGAAAAAACTGTTTGCTTTAGTGAATACTAAAGAAGAACAATGTCTCTGTGTGAACTGATTATTTTGTGGAGATCTGTTGATCTGTTAAACAATTGTGTGAGTGTAAGGGAATCAAAATAAATTGGTAGGTATGTGGGGCCAAGTCAGAAATGTGCTACTATTTTTAAATAATAATGAGCCCTTGCTCCCACAAATGTCTCTGCAATTCCCTAGTTGATAAGATAGTTAGTCTCTCTACAAATACATGTATGTGTTTATTGAGGGATGAGCGCACTCACACTCATTGTTGATAGGAGTAATGGGTAAGGGGGGCCCATTGACTGGAGGTTTTCAGGGGCCCAGCCATTTGTGTGGGCAGGCCTGCTTGGATACACTTGTTGCCACACACACACACACAGACACACACACACACCCGCACCCACACACCCCCACACACACACGATACATGCATAGTCTAATTCCACGTTTTTGGGGGGGACCACGGGGCACTGTGTGTGACTTTTGCGCTGATAAAGAGGTGGCTGATCGTTTTGCCTGGCATCAATTCATTCAGTTTCAGCACCACCGCGGTGGACAGCTCCCACTAAGAGCGTCTTACGATGCTTCTTTTGCTTCATCTTACGGGTTCTCCAAAGAAGTCAGTTAAGAAGGCATCTGGGAAACACCCGTATCTTAGCACTCCTTCTTAGCCGAACCCTTCTTTCGAGCCTTCTTTGGTCCCAAAGAACGATCGAATCTGCGAAACGCGGCCCTTGTCAGTGAACTAAGGGGGAAAATGATCCACAAAATAAATGGTTGAAAAGGAAACCAAAGTAGTTTATTGAAACCATATGGGGGAGGGGTGGCTCCGCGCTGTCTTTACTGGGCGTCTGCATCACCTGCAACGAAGGGAGATTGATTAGTGAAACCTTCGCACTCTTCCTTTTTGTTTGGTTCTGGAACTCCTGCCACTTCTTCCTCACAGCACGCCAGTCACGCAGGCCTCATGGGCTGGAGGGGGACATCTTTTCGGCTATGGCCTGCCAAACACGGTTCTTCACCGTGATGTTCTTTTTGCCCCTTGTTCCCCCGAATAAAACTCCCCGGTGCTGCCAGACCTCGTCCACTAAGACGCCCATCTCCTCCACGTTAAACGACGGAGCCCACTTGTTTCTTTTGCTGCCGGTGTCTTCCATTCACATGTGTGTGCCTATATCCACGGGGGTATATATGCGCTAATGGGCTTGATTACTACTTGGATACAGGGCCGCCCATAAGGGGTAGAAAGTGGGAAGGCTTTCTAGGGCCCAGCCACTTGGGGGGCCCATGGTCTTTGGAAGCCAAGAACCTAACTAAGCTAAACTTTATATTTAGATATTTATGTAAATATCTATTCAAAGTTGGGTGTTTACACAGAGCCGCGGTTCCACTTACGGCCATTTAAAAAGCAGTAGAAAAGCAGAAATTTTAAAAATGTTTCAGATTGAGCACAGCGGAGTGTAACTGTTTCAAACATAATCCATCCTATAAACCCTTTGTGTGCCAAATGGTGACAAGATTGGGTTTTGATATTAAACAGTTTTGGCAGGATTTTATTTCCTGAGTCGTTCCTGCTCAAGGAAAACACATGTAGGCCTACCTGCTACTTGAGTCTGGGTGTTGTTGTGAAAAGTATTTGGACCACATGAAAAAAACAGGTTGGGTACCTTTTGTAGTTCTTCTACATTCTTATAAAGAGGACAGGCTAGTTACTCTGTACTTTTCCTGAGTCTACAAACAGGTTTAAATTCTCTCTCCCCATAACGTACATTTTGGTGAAAAAGAATTTCCCTTTGGGGACTATACCTTCTAAAGGCTTTGACATAAGTCTTCAGGTTGACACGACCAGCCAGGTCTGACCAGTTTTTCACAAACCTGGCCAATTGACCAACCAGCCGGGTCTACCACAATGAAGCTGACGAGCAGCATCATCCTGTTTTAATTATTGCCGTAACCACCAAGGTCCTGCTTTCTGTATTGTTTCTAAAAATTAAAAATTAAAATAGACCTAAAAAACTTCTTAATGCAAAGAAAGACACAAGGCACAAAGAAGTTGGAAATAATTGAAGGAACAGATTTGAGTTCAAAGATTAAGAACTTTTTTTGTAATGATTTCAGTACTTTTGCAGTGATGAGAGCAGAATGAACTATGCCTAAATGTTGCAACCAAACATAGGCCAACTTTATAGTTTTGAGGGTAGGTTGGTTTGGTTATTCATGTAGAGAACTACCTTTTTTCATTTGTGTGTGAAGAATTTGTTGTTGATGTTGTTTTTAAGTGTTATTTATTTCAACAATACCACCAAAATATTTCAAATGATTTAATGTCATGTGCAGAAATACAAAAAAGTGCAATATTTGGTGCAGTCAATTAGTGTAAATGTATCTTACCAGAAACTAGTAGCATAGAAAACGTGCAAATTGTGAAAAAACTGTTTGCTTTAGTGAATACTAAAGAAGAACAATGTCTCTGTGTGAACTGATTATTTTGTAGAGATCTGTTGATCTGTTACAATTGTATGAGTGTAAGGGAATCAAACTAAGACAAGGCATTTTGAGGTGCCACTGTCTGGTTCTTCCTGATTTTCCTTTTTTAGCCTTTGGGAGTGGTCTGGAACACGTAATTCAGGAAACTGTTTACCTGTTCCGTTATCTACATTCTTCCAGCACTGTATATAAGTGGAGAGACGGGAGACAGGGTTCATCGAGCCACACAGAGGTTCACACAACCGAAACATTCAACTTGAGTTCCTTGGTGAGTCTCTTTCTTTATATTTTGCTGAATAAGTTGTTTAAATGTGGACCTTTTTAATATATAGGACATTTGTAATATTTAACATACATCTCAGTGAATGTTCAAATTATTTCATGCACCACTTGAGAACTAATTGTGTGATACTTCTCACATGTAGTAGTATTCATGAATATGAATCATTTCCTTACAGGTGTAAGGGTCCCTCGTTTTCTGCAATCATGATGAAATTGGTAACGTATGATTTTTTGCATTCTAGTCTAGTTTAAGTTGTTCATTTCTACATCAGCAACAACAGAGGTGGAAAGTGTATACTGAAATATTTTACTCATGTAAAAATACAATTACTTCTTTGTACAAGTACAATTGCCTGTTTAAAAGTCTAATCAATTAAAAATTGCTCATTTAAAATGTAGTCAGAGTAAAAGTTACTTTAGTTACTTTTTTTAACAGCAGGATGGGGGTCTCTCCTGTGCAGAGGGAAAGGAACACCCTTACAAATATCAATTGCAATAATACAATGTTTATTTGTATATCACCTTTCAAGAGCAGACGTAACTGAGTGCTTCACAACAAATGCAAGAACAGAAGAATAGAGAAAAAACCAGGGTCCTCACCCAAAGTTTAAAAGAAAAAAGCGAGCACATTTCACCAGTTCATAAATCCTTACACTTGCTGCACGTAAACCAGATAATCAATTCCAAAATTCCACGCTTGTTTATAGATCTCTCCGTGGCTCTGGGCCTAAAGACATTTCAGACATGCTTGTGTCATATTTAACCCTTGTAAAACGCTGAGTTAATTTGGGGCTGGTGGCCTACTGGTTGTTCCAAGAGTTAGAACAAAATACGATGAAGCAGCATTCTGTTATTACACAACTCAGACCTGGAACAGCCTTCCAGATGATATTAGACAAGCCAAGACTCTGACTGTTTTTATCTTAAAGCTAAACACGTTTCTTATATTGCCTATGCCATCCTGTAAATGAGTTTTTACTAGTTGTTTCTTCAATTTTTTACTTTGTTGGTTGATCGATGTTTTATTGTGAAGTTGTTTGATAGGTATTTTATTGTTAAGCACTTTGAGTTGCCTCTGTGTACAGAATGTTGCCTTGTGTAGACCTCCTCCAAAGTACAATATCCCCTTTGTCTTGAGCCTGTTTGTGGGAAGACCAGAAAACCCTAATCTGAGGATCTGGGATTCCTGCAGGTGTTGTTTGGGTGGAATAAATCTGTAGTATAGGGAGGTGCCTGACCATTTAAGGCTCTGAAAGGGATATTGATCTTGAAGTGGATTCGTGTGTGATTGTTTCACCTGTAAACTGAAAGGTTTATTTTGTATTTTAATTTTTAAAGTGCTTTTATGTTGTTTCCTTTTGTACCGAAAGTTAGGAAAGCCATGATCGTATTGTTAACAGTAATTGCTCACTACTAAAAGTAAGTTAATGAGACGAAACGGGAGAGTAATAAAAAGTCAATAAAGTTTAGTTCTGGTCGAAAAATGGTCACAAGCTTTTTGGTCTGTGAACCTCATTTATTTATTTTTATTTTCATACTCAGTAGCTTGACGGATGTGCTAAACATTTTAGCGAAGTACAACGCCTCGAACAATACACAGTAAAAGTATACTTAGGTCTAACTAAAAGTAAAATAACAGATTTTAAAATCTACTGAGCCTACACAAAAAAATTGTTACTTTCCACTGTGTGTGTGTGTGTGTGTGTGTGTGTGTGTGTGTGTGTGTGTGTGTGTGTGTGTGAGAGAGAGTGTGCATATATATATATATAAACCTGTTTAATTGCCTAATCTTTTTTTCTCTTCAATAGTTAAGTGTTGCCATTGTTGCAGGATTGTTTTTTGGTAGGTTCATCTCAAAAGTTAAGGTCATAATCATACGCACAATTTTTATTACTTTATAATAATGAAAAATTAAACAAAATCCCAGTAAATAACTTTTTTCCTAATTACCATTACCAGGAAGCAATCAGCTGGACACCAACAATGTCAACGGTCTGGGTGTCAACGCAGTGGGATCAGCTGATGCAAACGGTAAGACCCTTTACTGTATACTGATAGATGGATATCATACACAATGTGCAGCATTGTCTGTGGGTGTGGGAGAAAACATTACAACCGCAGAGTGTGTGCACTGGAGAAAGTCTCGACTTACATGCAGTTAAAAAAAACTGAATGACTGCCAATTCAATATGAAGTCAAGTTCTGTTGTAGATAAACAATTGTGTAACAGTTAAAATGTGACTTTTTATATTGTATTATTTGTCACAGTCCAAAAACGAGGTGAGAGATTATTTGCAGGGGCAAATTCCTGACATTTAAAGCACAGATAGACCAGAGAGTGGCTCCTTGCATTGAAATGTCTAAAACCTATTGTATGATACTTTTTTTTTTTCTCTCCATTCAGGAGCGCCCGGTGGTAAGCAGATTACACCTTCTGTTTTTACATTTAACACCAAATTACAACATGTTCAAATACAGAAATATTTCAAATGCTTAGTTGCAAATATTTCCTAATTGGAATACCTTGCTACAGGATGCTGGACTGACTGGTTTAACATAGACGGTCCCTCTGGAAAAGGAGACTATGAAACTCTCAACAAACTCCACAGAGAGTACCGAGGAAAGATCTGCCGTAGACCGAGAGAGATTGAGGCCAAAACTCGAAATGGGCTCACTGCGGCTGAAGCAGGGGACAAGATTTATAAGTAAGTACAACGATCATGAATAACTTGACTACATTTGTCTCAGTGATTCATATTGTACTCTACTAAATGCTTTGCATTAATGTTGTCATTGCATGTGCTTGTGTACATGGAGAAAACAAACGTATTATACTATTTCCTATTTTACATTAAAAAAAATACAGCCATGTATAATAAGCTAATAAGCTTCCGAAAACACATTAAACAACAATGTGTTTATCTAAACAACTGTTGAAAACGTTAACGAGGGCTTACTTGATTCATTATTAGGTACATGTTTTTGTAGACATGATTGACCGGACAGTAAACTCTGTGGATATTTGGGAATCACCCTCTCTCTTTCGTGAATATTCAGCCTTCAGTCTGTTTCCTCCTACCCCTTGCCCCCTCCCGCCAAACCCACTCCGTTGTGATGGGTCACCTGTATCCACAGCCCTTTTTGTCCAAATACGGACACAAAATAAACACAGGTGGGACTCTGTAACTTACAGCTTGCGCTTCTGACTGTCCAAGGCGAACACGTATCGTTGGAACAGCACTTCCTTGTACATTGTATTGTAGATGTATTTTTCCTATATTTATTTATATGCATGTCCATGTTTATATCCTTTGTTAATTAAGTTTGAAAACAGAACAGCACCGTCCTTTAGCGTCAGTTTTGCCGCTAATCCAGCTTCGTACTGCCCCATGTTGAGTAAACAGTCCTGTCACTTACTGTGTGTTTCTTTTCCAGGAGTGACACACGCAAAGGATTTATCTGCAGGAACAAGGACCAACGCGACAACAAGAGGTGTAATGATTATCGCGTTCGTTTCCGCTGCCGTCGCAGTTTCTGCCGTGGTGGAGATTGAATCTTAGTGTGCTCAGTGAATAAAGTATAATATCAAGCTTTTCCTTCAGTGGCACCTCAAAATGCCTTGTCTTGAAATAGCCCTGTAATGCGCTTTATCACTCTATATTTTGTATGTGTTTTGTTGGAAATTAAAGACACAGCAATGAGACTACTAACAAACAGCTTTTCCCTTGTATCATTAAGCTGCACTTATAACAACTCCACCCAACTTATTAGGATCTTACTAATGAGCTGCCAAGCTTACACAACGTGATGATTTGGTGTGAGTAATGCAGACTTATGTGTTTTCAGATAGTGGAAACATATATAATATCAGTGATTCTTGAGTGGTACAAAACAGGGTGCAATGTTGAAAAAATACAAACCCTATGTTCAGTGGCGGCCTTAGCGATCTGGGGGCCCGTTTCAAGACCTAGTGTGGGGCCCCCCACTTTTTTTTTCTTTTTAAATACATATTTCTTCAAAAAGAAAACAGATTGTAGAATCCAGTTGGTTCATAGACGGTTTATGAGATAATGGGCCACTGGGTGTAGACTCTTAAAGCCCCCCCCCCCCACTCCTACCTATCCAGTCAGGTACACTGACTTTTCCGCACATATACAATTAATGGTAAATCCATATTAAGGAAGTCAGTGTTTCCCACAGGATTTAGGGATACTGTGGGAGGGACCCTGGTCCTTGTTGGGGGGTCCGGCTGCACCCTCCCCCCCCCCGGAAGAAAATGTGTGCCTTTTGAATTAAAATGCATCAATCTGGTGCACTTTGAGGGGAACATTTAGGGTGTATTCACACATGGAAAGTCCGTTAGTTCACTTGCTTTGGTCCAGACCAAATAGAATTTGGATTTTTTTGTTTGGTGTGGTCCACTTTCATATTGCCCCTTTTGCAAGTGAACCAGCATTACGAAACAAAACCACACGTGATCTAAGGTCATTCATTCATTGGACAGACATTCTGGGGTGGAGAGAAGCAGGAAGAACGAAGTAAAAACTGCGAATTTATCATTGATATAATATGGAGTTAAAAATAATAAAAATGCCTACATCTAGCCTATAAATAAAGAAGAAAAAAATCTAATTATTGTTGTTTCATATGTTTATAATATGTAGCCCTATGACAATGCCACGTTATGTGGCTTCTAGCCTACGATGTGAAACATCATTTTTACTGTATTTTTGCTGCTGGACGCGCGACTCGCGTGAAGAATAGGCTCAAACTGAAACACAGCTGATTAAGCTGTGTATCAGCTGGGTGTCAGTTCGGCGCAGTTCAGCACCAAACTGACACGGGGACAGTATTGACGGTCCCGTTGGGAAGAACAATAAAAACACACACTTCATGCAAAGCGCAGCGTGAACCTGTTGGCACTGTAGGCTACGGGAGACGCTCCTCTCCATCTGATCGCTGATCCGCACGCATCATTATCAAATGTAATATTTTCGCTCGGGGCTCCCGGTCAAACCACAACTAATCTTCCTAACAATGGCGACAACAACACTTTCCCATAATGTGAAGCTGATGGCGATTTATTAAAAAAGAAAAGAAAGAAAAGGCGCAGTGCTTCCTGCAATTGGGTCGGATCGAGTCCGGCCAAATTCACACCACAAACGAACTGCAGCAGAGTGCGTTTTGAAGCGCATCGAGACTACCTCTTCAGCTGGGTCTCGGAGCGTTTGTTTGGTCCGCCCCCGAGTGCGATTGCTGTATTCACACCTGTCTGAAAGATGCGCACCGAAGGTGGAAGTGCACCTGAGTTCGTTTCAACCGAACTAAACACAGCATGTGTGAATACACCCTTAGAGGCTATATCAAATCCTGAGATGCAGAAGGAACATTATTTTTCAGATTTTTTTAATCAGACAGCACTCTTTACTCTGCAACTGTAAAAACAGTACAGTAGATTGGTCTGCAGACTCATGTTCTATGATGGAGAGACTCATTTCAACAGATACAGGGTGGATAGCTACTTTTTATGAACAGCATAGAATTTACACATATAAATCGTATTCCTGTATGTGTGTGGGGGCCCTAAAGGCTCATCATGAAGCCCCTTAGACAGAGCTATTAATGCTGTTTTCTTATGATTTTGTATTTCTCCCCTACTAATTGAGGGGCCCATGATTTATTTCCTTATATTTAGGCTTATTCCTTTTTGGACCCTGTTATGACATGAGTGACTGAGCTCTTTGACAATGCGACATGAAAAGTTACTATGAGTATCTCTGGCTCAGGGCCCCATGAGGCCCATGGGCCCGGTAGCATACTCAAGAATTATTTATCGAAATAATTTGGGGAGGGGGGCCCCCCAGAGGGCGGGGCCCCATTCAATTGAATGGGTTGAAACATAGCTAAGGCCTATGTATAGGAAAATTAAATTACATGTAGGCCTACTGTATGTATCGAACATATAGTAAGCTACTGAGCTAAGCTTTGACACAACCTCCCAGCTTTTGTCCGTTTTATCAAAATGGGCTTTTTTCCTTGCCATTCCTTATTGTGTGTCTACACCGTCAGACACCAAAAACACAAATTAATTTTCCCTCAATTTATGCTTAACCCATGAGATGTATAGTGATCACAAATATTCACCAAGACTGACAGAGGCCACAAAAGATATTTTCAAAATGTATATGAATATACATGTCCTCTATGTTCTTCAGTTGAAGCAATCAAGATGTGTTTCAAATTTCAAAACACATTCTCATGTTAGGTGACTGGTTAGATGTTCACATATGACCAACCATTCCTCAACAACTATGAATTATCATTATGCAATGTTATCAAAATAATATAAATCTGATAGAGTGGACACATATCTGACAGAGTAGACAAGTATATCTGACGGAGTTGACAAGTATATCTTATGGATTTGACATATCTGACGGTGGTGACAAAAACCCAGATGTAGTCATCTGAAAAGGATTGTTAGGTTTTGATTTAAAAGTTTCATTTTGACGGATATGTGAGACGTTTAACTCCTAGTGCTGTGTCTTATTCGGCCTGTGTGTTAAGTTTTGACGCACGTTTCAAAATTCTGCAACATGTGTCAAAGCATTTGGCAAAAACTGTAATCATGATATTGATTTGGTGTCAAATCGTCCAGCCCTTATATGTAATGTCGGGAAGGGTTTATTTTTTGGACAGGTTGTCTGGAACACATAATTCCAGTAACTGCTGGGAAACACCTGATTTGACTGCCTGATATTCTTGCAGATGTTGTTTGGGGGAGTAGTTTTAATTAATCAATTTCTTATATCTATTTATCTCTACATTTCACGTGTAAGTGTGGTGTCAAGTTGTGATAGAGAAATCTAAATCTAAATCATTAAAAGCCAACCCAAACATTACATCTAGTGATTTGCAGACCTCTCTTGCAGCATCTGGGACAGATGTGCATGGTTCCACAATAAGAAGAAAACTCAGTCAACATGGCTTTCAAGGGAGGGTTGCTGAAGAAGCCTCTGCTCTCAAAAAAGAACAAAACTGCTTGTCACAACTTTGCCAGAGAGCACCTTGAGATACCTGAAGTCTTATTCTGTGGACAGATTAGTCCAAAATTTCACTGTTTGGTCATAACCAAAACCGCCATGTTTGGGCAAAAACGCAACTCTGCCTACAACCAGATGAACCATCTCCCAAGTGAAGAATGGTGGTGGCAAATGGTCTGCAAATCTCCAGATTTGGCTTGTACCTGAAAAATCCCTTTTCTTGAGGTGCTTGAGGATAGTTTTGAAGGAAGTCCACTTCTAGGCAGATGTTAAGTCACTCTTAAAGCTCTCCATTTGTAGATGATTTGCCTCACGGTGGACCGATAGAGCTCAAACTTTTTTTATATGAATTTATAGCTGTCCAAAGACAAATGTGCAACATCACAACTCTATTCCTGAGATCCCCTGAGATTGTTTCCCCTTTGAGTATGTCTGACCTGTATGGGTTCAGTTTGGTGGGCCTAAACTGACCTGGTTTTATCTTTGTTGTATCTAGTGCCGCCCAATTTCTTCCCTAAATATCTCTCATTACATTGGTCTATTAAACCCTTTGTGTGCCAAATGGTGACAAGATTGGGTTTTGATATTAAACAGTTTTGGCAGGATTTTATTTCCTGAGTCGTTCCTGCTCACGGAAAACACATGTAGGCCTACCTGCTACTTGTGTCTGGGTGTCGTTGTGAAAAGTATTTGGACCCAATGAAAAAACAGGTTGGGTACCTTTTGTATTTCTTCTACATTCTTATGAAGAGGACAGGCTAGTTACTCTGTAATTTTCCTGAGTCTACAAACAGGTTTAAATTCCCTCTCCCCATAACTTAGATTTTTGTGAAAAAGAATTTCCCTTTGGGGACTATACCTTCTAAAGGCTTTGACATAAGTCTTCAGGTTGACACGATCAGCCAGGTCTGACCAGTTTTTCACAAACCTGGCCAATTGACCAACCAGCCGGATCTACCACAATGAAGCTGACGAGCAGCATCATCCTGTTTTAATTATTGCCGTAACCACCAAGGTCCTGCTTTCTGTATTGTTTCTAAAAAATATAAATAAAAATAGACCTAAAAAGTTCTTAATGCAAGGAAAGACACAAGGCAGAAAGAAGTTGGAAATAATTGAAGGAACAGATTTAAGTTCAAAGATTAAGAACTTTTTTTGTAATGATTTCAGTGCTTTTGCAGTGATGAGAGCAGAATGAACTAAGCCTAAATGTTGCAACCAAACATAGGCCAACTTTATAGTTTTGAGGGTAGGTTGGTTTGGTTATTCATGTAGAGAACCGCCTTTTTTCATTTGTGCGTGAAGAATTTGTTGTTGATGTTGTTTTTTAAGTGTTATTTATTTCAACAATACCACCAAAAGATTTCAAATGATTTAATGTCATGTGCAGAAATGCAAAAAAGTGCAATATTTGGTGCAGTTAATTAGTGTAAATGTATCTTACCAGAAACTAGTAGCATAGAAAATGTGCAAATTGTGAAAAAACTGTTTGCTTTAGTGAATACTAAAGAAGAACAATGTCTCTGTGTGAACTGATTATTTTGTAGAGATCTGTTGATCAGTTAAACAATTGTGTGAGTGTAAGGGAATCAAAATAAATTGGTAGGTATGCTGGGCTAAGTCAGAAATGTGCTACTATTTTAAAATAATAATGAGCCCTTGCTCCCCCAACTGTCTTTGCAATTCCCTGGAGGATAAACACCCGTATCTTAGCACTCCGTCTTAGCCGAACCCTTCTTTCGAGCCTTCTTTGGTCCCAAAGAACGATCGAATCTGGGAAACGCGGCCCTTGTCAGTGAACTAAGGGGGAAAATGATCCAAACAATACATGGTTGAAAAAGAAACCAAAGTAGTTTATTGAAACCATATGGGGGAGGGGTGGCTCCGCGCTGTCTTTACTGGGCGTCTGCATCACCTGCAACGAAGGGAGATTGATTAGTGAAACCTTCGCACTTTTCCTTTTGGTTTGGTTCTGGAACTCCTGCCACTTCTTCCTCACAGCACGCCAGTCACGCAGGCCACATGGGCTGGAGGGGGACATCTTTTCGGCCATGGCCTGCCAAACACGGTTCTTCACAGTGATGTTCTTTTTGCCCCTTGTTCCCCCGAATATAACTCCCCGGTGCTGCCAGACCTCGTCCACTAAGACGCCCATCTCCTCCGCGGTAAACGACGGTGCCCGCTTGTTTCTTTTGCTGCCGGTTTCTTCCATTCACATGTGTGTGCCTATATCCACGGGGGTATATATGCGCTAATGGGCTTGATTACTACTTGGATACAGGGGTAGAAAGTGGGAAGGCTTTCTAGGGCCCAGCCACTTGGGGGGCCCATGGTCTTTGGAAGCCAAGAACCTAACTAAGCTAAACTTTATTTTTAGATATTTATGTCAATAATATCTATTCAAAGTTGGGTCTTTACACAGAGCCGCGGCTCCGCTTACGGCCATTTAAAAA
This sequence comes from Ammodytes marinus, assembly GCF_949987685.1. Lineage (NCBI taxonomy): Eukaryota > Metazoa > Chordata > Actinopteri > Uranoscopiformes > Ammodytidae > Ammodytes > Ammodytes marinus. The sequence continues at coordinate 8,263,399 of NC_137223.1, read as the reverse complement.
GCAGTAGAAAAGCAGAAATGTTCAAAATGTTTCAGATTGAGCACAGCGGAGTGTAACTGTTTCAAACATAATCCATCCTATAAACCCTTTGTGTGCCAAATGGTGACAAGATTGGGTTTTGATATTAAACAGTTTTGGCAGGATTTTATTTCCTGAGTCGTTCCTGCTCACGGAAAACACATGTAGGCCTACCTGCTACTTGAGTCTGGGTGTCGTTGTGAAAAGAATTTGGACCCCATGAAAAAACAGGTTGGGTACCTTTTGTAGTTCTTCTACATTCTTATAAAGAGGACAGGCTAGTTACTCTGTACTTTTCCTGAGTCTACAAACAGGTTTAAATTCTCTCTCCCCATAACGTACATTTTGGTGAAAAATAATTTCCCTTTGGGGACTATACCTTCTAAAGGCTTTGACATAAGTCTTCAGGTTGACACGACCAGCCAGGTCTGACCAGTTTTTCACAAACCTGGCCAATTGACCAACCAGCCGGGTCTACCACAATGACGCTGACGAGCAGCATCATCCTGTTTTAATTATTGCCGTAACCACCAAGGTCCTGCTTTCTGTATTGTTTCTAAAAATTAAAAATTGAAATAGACATAAAAAAGTTCTTAATGCAAAGAAAGACACAAAGCACAAAGAAGTTGGAAATAATTGAAGGAACAGATTTGAGTTCAAAGATTAAGAACTTTTTTTGTAATGATTTCAGTGCTTTTGCCATTCCTTATTGTGTGTCTACACCGTCAGACACCAAAAACACAAATTAATTTTCCCTCAATTTATGCTTAACCCATGAGATGTATAGTGATCACAAATATTCACCAAGACGGACAGAGGCCACAAAAGATATTTTCAAAATGTATATGAATATACATGTCCTCTATGTTCTTCAGTTGAAGCAATCAAGATGTGTTTCAAATTTCAAAACACATTCTCATGTTAGGTGACTGGTTAGATGTTCACATATGACCAACCATTCCTCAACAACTATGAATTATCATTATGCAATGTTATCAAAATAATATAAATCTGATAGAGTGGACACATATCTGACAGAGTAGACAAGTATATCTGACGGAGTTGACAAGTATATCTTATGGATTTGACATATCTGACGGTGGGGACAAAAACCCAGATGTAGTCATCTGAAAAGGATTGTTAGGTTTTGATTTAAAAGTTTCATTTTGACAGATATGTGAGACGTTTAACTCCTAGTGCTGTGTCTTATTCGGCCTGTGTGTTAAGTTTTGACGCACGTTTCAAAATTCTGCAACATGTGTCAAAGCATTTGGCAAAAACTCTAATGATATTGATTTGGAGTCGAATCGTCCAGCCCTTATATGTAATGTAGGGAGGGGTTTATTTTTTGGACAGGGGGTCTGGAACACATAATTCCAGTAACTGCTAGGAAACACCTGATTTGACTGCCTGATATTCTTGCAGGTGTTGTTTGGGGGAGTAGTTTTAATGAATCAATTTCTTATATCTATTTATCTCTACATTTCATGTGTAAGTGTGGTGTCAAGTTGTGATAGAGAAATCTAAATCTAAATCATTAAAAGCCAACCCAAACATTACATCTAGTGATTTGCAGACCTCTCTTGCAGCATCTGGGACAGATGTGCATGGTTCCACAATAAGAAGAAAACTCAGTCAACATGGCCTTCAAGGGAGGGTTGCTGAAGAAGCCTCTGCTCTCAAAAAAGAACAAAACTGCTTGTCACAACTTTGCCAGAGAGCACCTTGAGATACCTGAAGTCTTATTCTGTGGACAGATTAGTCCAAAATTGAACTGTTTGGTCATAACCAAAACCGCCATGTTTGGGCAAAAACGCAACTCTGCCTACAACCAGAAGAACCATCTCCCAAGTGAAGAATGGTGGTGGCAAATGGTCTGCAAATCTCCAGATTTGGCTTGTACCTGAAAAATCCCTTTTCTTGTGGTGCTTGAGGATATTTTTGAAGGAAGTCCACTTCTAGGCAGATGTTAAGTCACTCTTAAAGCTCTCCATTTGTAGATGATTTGCCTCACGGTGGACCGATAGAGCTCAAACTTTTTTTATATGAATTTATAGCTGTCCCCAGACAAATGTGCAACATCACAACTCTATTCCTGAGATCCCCTGAGATTGTTTCCCCTTTGAGTATGTCTGACCTGTATGGGTTCAGTTTGGTGGGCCTAAACTGACCTGGTTTTATCTTTGTTCTATCTAGTGCCGCCCAATTTCTTCCCTAAATATCTCTCATTACATTGGGCTATTAAACCCTTTGTGTGCCAAATGGTGACAAGATTGGGTTTTGATATTAAACAGTTTTGGCAGGATTTTATTTCCTGAGTCGTTCCTGCTCACGGAAAACACATGTAGGCCTACCTGCTACTTGAGTCTGGGTGTCGTTGTGAAAAGAATTTGGACCCCATGAAAAAACAGGTTGGGTACCTTTTGTAGTTCTTCTACATTCTTATAAAGAGGACAGGCTAGTTACTCTGTACTTTTCCTGAGTCTACAAACAGGTTTAAATTCTCTCTCCCCATAACGTACATTTTGGTGAAAAATAATTTCCCTTTGGGGACTATACCTTCTAAAGGCTTTGACATAAGTCTTCAGGTTGACACGACCAGCCAGGTCTGACCAGTTTTTCACAAACCTGGCCAATTGACCAACCAGCCGGGTCTACCACAATGAAGCTGACGAGCAGCATCATCCTGTTTTAATTATTGCCGTAACCACCAAGGTCCTGCTTTCTGTATTGTTTCTAAAAATTAAAAATTGAAATAGACATAAAAAAGTTCTTAATGCAAAGAAAGACACAAGGCAAAAAGAAGTTGGAAATAATTGAAGGAACAGATTTGAGTTCAAAGATTAAGAACTTTTTTTGTAATGATTTCAGTGCTTTTGCCATTCCTTATTGTGTGTCTACACCGTCAGACACCAAAAACACAAATTAATTTTCCCTCAATTTATGCTTAACCCATGAGATGTATAGTGATCACAAATATTCACCAAGACTGACAGAGGCCACAAAAGATATTTTCAAAATGTATATGAATATACATGTCCTCTATGTTCTTCAGTTGAAGCAATCAAGATGTGTTTCAAATTTCAAAACACATTCTCATGTTAGGTGACTGGTTAGATGTTCACATATGACCAACCATTCCTCAACAACTATGAATTATCATTATGCAATGTTATCAAAATAATATAAATCTGATAGAGTGGACACATATCTGACAGAGTAGACAAGTATATCTGACGGAGTTGACAAGTATATCTTATGGATTTGACATATCTGACGGTGGTGACAAAAACCCAGATGTAGTCATCTGAAAAGGATTGTTAGGTTTTGATTTAAAAGTTTCATTTTGACGGATATATGAGACGTTTAACTCCTAGTGCTGTGTCTTATTCGGCCTGTGTGTTAAGTTTTGACGCACGTTTAAAAATTCTGCAACATGTGTCAAAGCATTTGGCAAAAACTCTAATGATATTGATTTGGTGTCAAATCGTCCAGCCCTTATATGTAATGTAGGGAAGGGTTTATTTTTTGGACAGGTTGTCTGGAACACATAATTCCAGTAACTGCTGGGAAACACCTGATTTGACTGCCTGATATTCTTGCAGATGTTGTTTGGGGGAGTAGTTTTAATGAATCAATTTCTTATATCTATTTATCTCTACATTTCACGTGTAAGTGTGGTGTCAAGTTGTGATAGAGAAATCTAAATCTAAATCATTAAAAGCCAACCCAAACATTACATCTAGTGATTTGCGGACCTCTCTTGCAGCATCTGGGACAGATGTGCATGGTTCCACAATAAGAAGAAAACTCAGTCAACATGGCTTTCAAGGGAGGGTTGCTGAAGAAGCCTCTGCTCTCAAAAAAGAACAAAACTGCTTGTCACAACTTTGCCAGAGAGCACCTTGAGATACCTGAAGTCTTATTCTGTGGACAGATTAGTCCAAAATTTAACTGTTTGGTCATAACCAAAACCGCCATGTTTGGGCAAAAACGCAACTCTGCCTACAACCAGATGAACCATCTCCCAAGTGAAGAATGGTGGTGGCAAATGGTCTGCAAATCTCCAGATTTGGCTTGTACCTGAAAAATCCCTTTTCTTGAGGTGCTTGAGGATAGTTTTGAAGGAAGTCCACTTCTAGGCAGATGTTAAGTCACTCTTAAAGCTCTCCATTTGTAGATGATTTGCCTCACGGTGGACCGATAGAGCTCAAACTTTTTTTATATGAATTTATAGCTGTCCAAAGACAAATGTGCAACATCACAACTCTATTCCTGAGATCCCCTGTGATTGTTTCCCCTTTGAGTATGTCTGACCTGTATGGGTTCAGTTTGGTGGGCCTAAACTGACCTGGTTTTATCTTTGTTTTATCTAGTGCCGCCCAATTTCTTCCCTAAATATCTCTCATTACATTGGGCTATTAAACCCTTTGTGTGCCAAATGGTGACAAGATTGGGTTTTGATATTAAACAGTTTTGGCAGGATTTTATTTCCTGAGTCGTTCCTGCTCACGGAAAACACATGTAGGCCTACCTGCTACTTGAGTCTGGGTGTCGTTGTGAAAAGAATTTGGACCCCATGAAAAAACAGGTTGGGTACCTTTTGTAGTTCTTCTACATTCTTATAAAGAGGACAGGCTAGTTACTCTGTACTTTTCCTGAGTCTACAAACAGGTTTAAATTCTCTCTCCCCATAACGTACATTTTGGTGAAAAAGAATTTCCCTTTGGGGACTATACCTTCTGAAGGCTTTGACATAAGTCTTCAGGTTGACACGACCAGCCAGGTCTGACCAGTTTTTCACAAACCTGGCCAATTGACCAACCAGCCGGGTCTACCACAATGAAGCTGACGAGCAGCATCATCCTGTTTTAATTATTGCCGTAACCACCAAGGTCCTGCTTTCTGTATTGTTTCTAAAAATTAAAAATTAAAATAGACCTAAAAAACTTCTTAATGCAAAGAAAGACACAAGGCACAAAGAAGTTGGAAATAATTGAAGGAACAGATTTGAGTTCAAAGATTAAGAACTTTTTTTGTAATGATTTCAGTACTTTTGCAGTGATGAGAGCAGAATGAACTATGCCTAAATGTTGCAACCAAACATAGGCCAACTTTATAGTTTTGAGGGTAGGTTGGTTTGGTTATTCATGTAGAGAACTACCTTTTTTTCATTTGTGTGTGAAGAATTTGTTGTTGATGTTGTTTTTAAGTGTTATTTATTTCAACAATACCACCAAAATATTTCAAATGATTTAATGTCATGTGCAGAAATACAAAAAAGTGCAATATTTGGTGCAGTCAATTAGTGTAAATGTATCTTACCAGAAACTAGTAGCATAGAAAACGTGCAAATTGTGAAAAAACTGTTTGCTTTAGTGAATACTAAAGAAGAACAATGTCTCTGTGTGAACTGATTATTTTGTGGAGATCTGTTGATCTGTTAAACAATTGTGTGAGTGTAAGGGAATCAAAATAAATTGGTAGGTATGTGGGGCCAAGTCAGAAATGTGCTACTATTTTAAAATAATAATGAGCCCTTGCTCCCACAAATGTCTCTGCAATTCCCTAGTTGATAAGATAGTTAGTCTCTCTACAAATACATGTATGTGTTTATTGAGGGATGAGCGCACTCACACTCATTGTTGATAGGAGTAATGGGTAAGGGGGGCCCATTGACTGGAGGTTTTCAGGGGCCCAGCCATTTGTGTGGGCAGGCCTGCTTGGATACACTTGTTGCCACACACACACACACAGACACACACACACACCCGCACCCACACACCCCCACACACACACGATACATGCATAGTCTAATTCCACGTTTTTGGGGGGGACCACGGGGCACTGTGTGTGACTTTTGCGCTGATAAAGAGGTGGCTGATCGTTTTGCCTGGCATCAATTCATTCAGTTTCAGCACCACCGCGGTGGACAGCTCCCACTAAGAGCGTCTTACGATGCTTCTTTTGCTTCATCTTACGGGTTCTCCAAAGAAGTCAGTTAAGAAGGCATCTGGGAAACACCCGTATCTTAGCACTCCTTCTTAGCCGAACCCTTCTTTCGAGCCTTCTTTGGTCCCAAAGAACGATCGAATCTGCGAAACGCGGCCCTTGTCAGTGAACTAAGGGGGAAAATGATCCACAAAATACATGGTTGAAAAGGAAACCAAAGTAGTTTATTGAAACCATATGGGGGAGGGGTGGCTCCGCGCTGTCTTTACTGGGCGTCTGCATCACCTGCAACGAAGGGAGATTGATTAGTGAAACCTTCGCACTCTTCCTTTTTGTTTGGTTCTGGAACTCCTGCCACTTCTTCCTCACAGCACGCCAGTCACGCAGGCCTCATGGGCTGGAGGGGGACATCTTTTCGGCTATGGCCTGCCAAACACGGTTCTTCACCGTGATGTTCTTTTTGCCCCTTGTTCCCCCGAATAAAACTCCCCGGTGCTGCCAGACCTCGTCCACTAAGACGCCCATCTCCTCCACGGTAAACGACGGAGCCCACTTGTTTCTTTTGCTGCCGGTGTCTTCCATTCACATGTGTGTGCCTATATCCACGGGGGTATATATGCGCTAATGGGCTTGATTACTACTTGGATACAGGGCCGCCCATAAGGGGTAGAAAGTGGGAAGGCTTTCTAGGGCCCAGCCACTTGGGGGGCCCATGGTCTTTGGAAGCCAAGAACCTAACTAAGCTAAACTTTATATTTAGATATTTATGTAAATATCTATTCAAAGTTGGGTGTTTACACAGAGCCGCGGTTCCACTTACGGCCATTTAAAAAGCAGTAGAAAAGCAGAAATTTTAAAAATGTTTCAGATTGAGCACAGCGGAGTGTAACTGTTTCAAACATAATCCATCCTATAAACCCTTTGTGTGCCAAATGGTGACAAGATTGGGTTTTGATATTAAACAGTTTTGGCAGGATTTTATTTCCTGAGTCGTTCCTGCTCAAGGAAAACACATGTAGGCCTACCTGCTACTTGAGTCTGGGTGTTGTTGTGAAAAGTATTTGGACCACATGAAAAAACAGGTTGGGTACCTTTTGTAGTTCTTCTACATTCTTATAAAGAGGACAGGCTAGTTACTCTGTACTTTTCCTGAGTCTACAAACAGGTTTAAATTCTCTCTCCCCATAACGTACATTTTGGTGAAAAAGAATTTCCCTTTGGGGACTATACCTTCTAAAGGCTTTGACATAAGTCTTCAGGTTGACACGACCAGCCAGGTCTGACCAGTTTTTCACAAACCTGGCCAATTGACCAACCAGCCGGGTCTACCACAATGAAGCTGACGAGCAGCATCATCCTGTTTTAATTATTGCCGTAACCACCAAGGTCCTGCTTTCTGTATTGTTTCTAAAAATTAAAAATTAAAATAGACCTAAAAAACTTCTTAATGCAAAGAAAGACACAAGGCACAAAGAAGTTGGAAATAATTGAAGGAACAGATTTGAGTTCAAAGATTAAGAACTTTTTTTGTAATGATTTCAGTACTTTTGCAGTGATGAGAGCAGAATGAACTATGCCTAAATGTTGCAACCAAACATAGGCCAACTTTATAGTTTTGAGGGTAGGTTGGTTTGGTTATTCATGTAGAGAACTACCTTTTTTCATTTGTGTGTGAAGAATTTGTTGTTGATGTTGTTTTTAAGTGTTATTTATTTCAACAATACCACCAAAATATTTCAAATGATTTAATGTCATGTGCAGAAATACAAAAAAGTGCAATATTTGGTGCAGTCAATTAGTGTAAATGTATCTTACCAGAAACTAGTAGCATAGAAAACGTGCAAATTGTGAAAAAACTGTTTGCTTTAGTGAATACTAAAGAAGAACAATGTCTCTGTGTGAACTGATTATTTTGTAGAGATCTGTTGATCAGTTAAACAATTGTGTGAGTGTAAGGGAATCAAAATAAATTGGTAGGTATGCTGGGCTAAGTCAGAAATGTGCTACTATTTTAAAATAATAATGAGCCCTTGCTCCCCCAACTGTCTTTGCAATTCCCTGGAGGATAAACACCCGTATCTTAGCACTCCGTCTTAGCCGAACCCTTCTTTCGAGCCTTCTTTGGTCCCAAAGAACGATCGAATCTGGGAAACGCGGCCCTTGTCAGTGAACTAAGGGGGAAAATGATCCAAACAATACATGGTTGAAAAAGAAACCAAAGTAGTTTATTGAAACCATATGGGGGAGGGGTGGCTCCGCGCTGTCTTTACTGGGCGTCTGCATCACCTGCAACGAAGGGAGATTGATTAGTGAAACCTTCGCACTTTTCCTTTTGGTTTGGTTCTGGAACTCCTGCCACTTCTTCCTCACAGCACGCCAGTCACGCAGGCCACATGGGCTGGAGGGGGACATCTTTTCGGCCATGGCCTGCCAAACACGGTTCTTCACAGTGATGTTCTTTTTGCCCCTTGTTCCCCCGAATATAACTCCCCGGTGCTGCCAGACCTCGTCCACTAAGACGCCCATCTCCTCCGCGGTAAACGACGGTGCCCGCTTGTTTCTTTTGCTGCCGGTTTCTTCCATTCACATGTGTGTGCCTATATCCACGGGGGTATATATGCGCTAATGGGCTTGATTACTACTTGGATACAGGGGTAGAAAGTGGGAAGGCTTTCTAGGGCCCAGCCACTTGGGGGGCCCAAGAAGAACAATGTCTCTGTGTGAACTGATTATTTTGTAGAGATCTGTTGATCTGTTACAATTGTATGAGTGTAAGGGAATCAAACTAAGACAAGGCATTTTGAGGTGCCACTGTCTGGTTCTTCCTGATTTTCCTTTTTTAGCCTTTGGGAGTGGTCTGGAACACGTAATTCAGGAAACTGTTTACCTGTTCCGTTATCTACATTCTTCCAGCACTGTATATAAGTGGAGAGACGGGAGACAGGGTTCATCGAGCCACACAGAGGTTCACACAACCGAAACATTCAACTTGAGTTCCTTGGTGAGTCTCTTTCTTTATATTTTGCTGAATAAGTTGTTTAAATGTGGACCTTTTTAATATATAGGACATTTGTAATATTTAACATACATCTCAGTGAATGTTCAAATTATTTCATGCACCACTTGAGAACTAATTGTGTGATACTTCTCACATGTAGTAGTATTCATGAATATGAATCATTTCCTTACAGGTGTAAGGGTCCCTCGTTTTCTGCAATCATGATGAAATTGGTAACGTATGATTTTTTGCATTCTAGTCTAGTTTAAGTTGTTCATTTCTACATCAGCAACAACAGAGGTGGAAAGTGTATACTGAAATATTTTACTCATGTAAAAATACAATTACTTCTTTGTACAAGTAAAATTGCCTGTTTAAAAGTCTAATCAATTAAAAATTGCTCATTTAAAATGTAGTCAGAGTAAAAGTTACTTTAGTTACTTTTTTTAACAGCAGGATGGGGGTCTCTCCTGTGCAGAGGGAAAGGAACACCCTTACAAATATCAATTGCAATAATACAATGTTTATTTGTATATCACCTTTCAAGAGCAGACGTAACTGAGTGCTTCACAACAAATGCAAGAACAGAAGAATAGAGAAAAAACCAGGGTCCTCACCCAAAGTTTAAAAGAAAAAAGCGAGCACATTTCACCAGTTCATAAATCCTTACACTTGCTGCACGTAAACCAGATAATCAATTCCAAAATTCCACGCTTGTTTATAGATCTCTCCGTGGCTCTGGGCCTAAAGACATTTCAGACATGCTTGTGTCATATTTAACCCTTGTAAAACGCTGAGTTAATTTGGGGCTGGTGGCCTACTGGTTGTTCCAAGAGTTAGAACAAAATACGATGAAGCAGCATTCTGTTATTACACAACTCAGACCTGGAACAGCCTTCCAGATGATATTAGACAAGCCAAGACTCTGACTGTTTTTATCTTAAAGCTAAACACGTTTCTTATATTGCCTATGCCATCCTGTAAATGAGTTTTTACTAGTTGTTTCTTCAATTTTTTACTTTGTTGGTTGATGGATGTTTTATTGTGAAGTTGTTTGATAGGTATTTTATTGTTAAGCACTTTGAGTTGCCTCTGTGTACAGAATGTTGCCTTGTGTAGACCTCCTCCAAAGTACAATATCCCCTTTGTCTTGAGCCTGTTTGTGGGAAGACCAGAAAACCCTAATCTGAGGATCTGGGATTCCTGCAGGTGTTGTTTGGGTGGAATAAATCTGTAGTATAGGGAGGTGCCTGACCATTTAAGGCTCTGAAAGGGATATTGATCTTGAAGTGGATTCGTGTGTGATTGTTTCACCTGTAAACTGAAAGGTTTATTTTGTATTTTAATTTTTAAAGTGCTTTTATGTTGTTTCCTTTTGTACCGAAAGTTAGGAAAGCCATGATCGTATTGTTAACAGTAATTGCTCACTACTAAAAGTAAGTTAATGAGACGAAACGGGAGAGTAATAAAAAGTCAATAAAGTTTAGTTCCGGTCGAAAAATGGTCACAAGCTTTTTGGTCTGTGAACCTCATTTATTTATTTTTATTTTCATACTCAGTAGCTTGACGGATGTGCTAAACATTTTAGCGAAGTACAACGCCTCGAACAATACACAGTAAAAGTATACTTAGGTCTAACTAAAAGTAAAATAACAGATTTTAAAATCTACTGAGCCTACACAAAAAAATTGTTACTTTCCACTGTGTGTGTGTGTGTGTGTGTGTGTGTGTGTGTGTGTGTGTGTGTGTGTGTGTGTGTGTGTGTGTGAGAGAGAGTGTGCATATATATATATATAAACCTGTTTAATTGCCTAATCTTTTTTTCTCTTCAATAGTTAAGTGTTGCCATTGTTGCAGGATTGTTTTTTGGTAGGTTCATCTCAAAAGTTAAGGTCATAATCATACGCACAATTTTTATTACTTTATAATAATGAAAAATTAAACAAAATCCCAGTAAATAACTTTTTTCCTAATTACCATTACCAGGAAGCAATCAGCTGGACACCAACAATGTCAACGGTCTGGGTGTCAACGCAGTGGGATCAGCTGATGCAAACGGTAAGACCCTTTACTCTATACTGATAGATGGATATCATACACAATGTGCAGCATTGTCTGTAGGTGTGGGAGAAAACATTACAACCGCAGAGTGTGTGCACTGGAGAAAGTCTCGACTTACATGCAGTTAAAAAAAACTGAATGACTGCCAATTCAATATGAAGTCAAGTTCTGTTGTAGATAAACAATTGTGTAACAGTTAAAATGTGACTTTTTATATTGTATTATTTGTCACAGTCCAAAAACGAGGTGAGAGATTATTTGCAGGGGCAAATTCCTGACATTTAAAGCACAGATAGACCAGAGAGTGGCTCCTTGCATTGAAATGTCTAAAACCTATTGTATGATACTTTTTTTTTTTTCTCCATTCAGGAGCGCCCGGTGGTAAGCAGATTACACCTTCTGTTTTTACATTTAACACCAAATTACAACATGTTCAAATACAGAAATATTTCAAATGCTTAGTTGCAAATATTTCCTAATTGGAATACCTTGCTACAGGATGCTGGACTGACTGGTTTAACATAGACGGTCCCTCTGGAAAAGGAGACTATGAAACTCTCAACAAACTCCACAGAGAGTACCGAGGAAAGATCTGCCGTAGACCGAGAGAGATTGAGGCCAAAACTCGAAATGGGCTCACTGCGGCTGAAGCAGGGGACAAGATTTATAAGTAAGTACAACGATCATGAATAACTTGACTACATTTGTCTCAGTGATTCATATTGTACTCTACTAAATGCTTTGCATTAATGTTGTCATTGCATGTGCTTGTGTACATGGAGAAAACAAACGTATTATACTATTTCCTATTTTACATTAAAAAAAATACAGCCATGTATAATAAGCTAATAAGCTTCCGAAAACACATTAAACAACAATGTGTTTATCTAAACAACTGTTGAAAACGTTAACGAGGGCTTACTTGATTCATTATTAGGTACATGTTTTTGTAGACATGATTGACCGGACAGTAAACTCTGTGGATATTTGGGAATCACCCTCTCTCTTTCGTGAATATTCAGCCTTCAGTCTGTTTCCTCCTACCCCTTGCCCCCTCCCGCCAAACCCACTCCGTTGTGATGGGTCACCTGTATCCACAGCCCTTTTTGTCCAAATACGGACACAAAATAAACACAGGTGGGACTCTGTAACTTACAGCTTGCGCTTCTGACTGTCCAAGGCGAACAAGTATCGTTGGAACAGCACTACCTTGTACATTGTATTGTAGATGTATTTTTCCTATATTTATTTATATCCATGTCCATGTTTATATCCTTTGTTAATAAAGTTTGAAAACAGAACAGCACCGTCCTTTAGCGTCAGTTTTGCCGCTAATCCAGCTTCGTACTGCCCCATGTTGAGTAAACAGTCCTGTCACTTACTGTGTGTTTCTTTTCCAGGAGTGACACACGCAAAGGATTTATCTGCAGGAACAAGGACCAACGCGACAACAAGAGGTGTAATGATTATCGCGTTCGTTTCCGCTGCCGTCGCAGTTTCTGCCGTGGTGGAGATTGAATCTTAGTGTGCTCAGTGAATAAAGTATAATATCAAGCTTTTCCTTCAGTGGCACCTCAAAATGCCTTGTCTTGAAATAGCCCTGTAATGCGCTTTATCACTCTATATTTTGTATGTGTTTTGTTGGAAATTAAAGACACAGCAATGAGACTACTAACAAACAGCTTTTCCCTTGTATCATTAAGCTGCACTTATAACAACTCCACCCAACTTATTAGGATCTTACTAATGAGCTGCCAAGCTTACACAACGTGATGATTTGGTGTGAGTAATGCAGACTTATGTGTTTTCAGATAGTGGAAACATATATAATATCAGTGATTCTTGAGTGGTACAAAACAGGGTGCAATGTTGAAAAAATACAAACCCTATGTTCAGTGGCGGCCTTAGCGATCTGGGGGCCCGTTTCAAGACCTAGTGTGGGGCCCCCCACTTTTTTTTTCTTTTTAAATACATATTTCTTCAAAAAGAAAACAGATTGTAGAATCCAGTTGGTTCATAGACGGTTTATGAGATAATGGGACACTGGGTGTAGACTCTTAAAGCCCCCCCCCCCCCCCACTCCTACCTATCCAGTCAGGTACACTGACTTTTCCGCACATATACAATTAATGGTAAATCCATATTAAGGAAGTCAGTGTTTCCCACAGGATTTAGGGATACTGTGGGAGGGACCCTGGTCCTTGTTGGGGGGTCCGGCTGCACCCTCCCCCCCCCCCCCCCCCGGAAGAAAATGTGTGCCTTTTGAATTAAAATGCATCAATCTGGTGCACTTTGAGGGGAACATTTAGAGGCTATATCAAATCCTGAGATGCAGAAGGAACATTATTTTTCAGATTTTTTTAATCAGACAGCACTCTTTACTCTGCAACTGTAAAAACAGTACAGTAGATTGGTCTGCAGACTCATGTTCTATGATGGAGAGACTCATTTCAACAGATACAGGGTGGATAGCTACTTTTTATGAACAGCATAGAATTTACACATATAAATCGTATTCCTGTATGTGTGTGGGGGCCCTAAAGGCTCATCATGAAGCCCCTTAGACAGAGCTATTAATGCTGTTTTCTTATGATTTTGTATTTCTCCCCTACTAGTTGAGGGGCCCATGATTTATTTCCTTATATTTAGGCTTATTCCTTTTTGGACCCTGTTATGACATGAGTGACTGAGCTCTTTGACAATGCGACATGAAAAGTTACTATGAGTATCTCTGGCTCAGGGCCCCATGAGGCCCATGGGCCCGGTAGCATACTCAAGAATTATTTATCGAAATAATTTGGGGAGGGGGGCCCCCCAGAGGGCGGGGCCCCATTCAATTGAATGGGTTGAAACATAGCTAAGGCCTATGTTTAGGAAAATTAAATTACATGTAGGCCTACTGTATGTATCGAACATATAGTAAGCTACTGAGCTAAGCTTTGACACAACCTCCCAGCTTTTGTCCATTTTATCAAAATGGGCTTTTTTCCTTGCCATTCCTTATTGTGTGTCTACACCGTCAGACACCAAAAACACAAATTAATTTTCCCTCAATTTATGCTTAACCCATGAGATGTATAGTGATCACAAATATTCACCAAGACTGACAGAGGCCACAAAAGATATTTTCAAAATGTATATGAATATACATGTCCTCTATGTTCTTCAGTTGAAGCAATCAAGATGTGTTTCAAATTTCAAAACACATTCTCATGTTAGGTGACTGGTTAGATGTTCACATATGACCAACCATTCCTCAACAACTATGAATTATCATTATGCAATGTTATCAAAATAATATAAATCTGATAGAGTGGACACATATCTGACAGAGTAGACAAGTATATCTTATGGATTTGACATATCTGACGGTGGGGACAAAAACCCAGATGTAGTCATCTGAAAAGGATTGTTAGGTTTTGATTTAAAAGTTTCATTTTGACGGATATGTGAGACTTTTAACTCCTAGTGCTGTGTCTTATTCGGCCTGTGTGTTAAGTTTTGACGCACGTTTCAAAATTCTGCAACATGTGTCAAAGCATTTGGCAAAAACTCTAATGATATTGATTTGGTGTCAAATCGTCCAGCCCTTATATGTAATGTAGGGAGGGGTTTATTTTTTGGACAGGGGGTCTGGAACACATAATTCCAGTAACTGCTGGGAAACACCTGATTTGACTGCCTGATATTCTTGCAGGTGTTGTTTGGGGGAGTAGTTTTAATGAATCAATTTCTTATATCTATTTATCTCTACATTTCATGTGTAAGTGTGGTGTCAAGTTGTGATAGAGAAATCTAAATCTAAATCATTAAAAGCCAACCCAAACATTACATCTAGTGATTTGCAGACCTCTCTTGCAGCATCTGGGACAGATGTACATGGTTCCACAATAAGAAGAAAACTCAGTCAACATGGCTTTCAAGGGAGGGTTGCTGAAGAAGCCTCTGCTCTCAAAAAAGAACAAAACTGCTTGTCACAACTTTGCCAGAGAGCACCTTGAGATACCTGAAGTCTTATTCTGTGGACAGATTAGTCCAAAATTGAACTGTTTGGTCATAACCAAAACCGCCATGTTTGGGCAAAAACGCAACTCTGCCTACAACCAGAAGAACCATCTCCCAAGTGAAGAATGGTGGTGGCAAATGGTCTGCAAATCTCCAGATTTGGCTTGTACCTGAAAAATCCCTTTTCTTGTGGTGCTTGAGGATATTTTTGAAGGAAGTCCACTTCTAGGCAGATGTTAAGTCACTCTTAAAGCTCTCCATTTGTAGATGATTTGCCTCACGGTGGACCGATAGAGCTCAACATTTTTTTATATGAATTTATAGCTGTCCCCAGACAAATGTGCAACATCACAACTCTATTCCTGAGATCCCCTGAGATTGTTTCCCCTTTGAGTATGTCTGACCTGTATGGGTTCAGTTTGGTGGGCCTAAACTGACCTGGTTTTATCTTTGTTTTATCTAGTGCCGCCCAATTTCTTCCCTAAATATCTCTCATTACATTGGTCTGTTAAACCCTTTGTGTGCCAAATGGTGACAAGATTGGGTTTTGATATTAAACAGTTTTGGCAGGATTTTATTTCCTGAGTCGTTCCTGCTCACGGAAAACACATGTAGGCCTACCTGCTACTTGAGTCTGGGTGTCGTTGTGAAAAGAATTTGGACCCCATGAAAAAACAGGTTGGGTACCTTTTGTAGTTCTTCTACATTCTTATAAAGAGGACAGGCTAGTTACTCTGTACTTTTCCTGAGTCTACAAACAGGTTTAAATTCTCTCTCCCCATAACGTACATTTTGGTGAAAAAGAATTTCCCTTTGTACCTAGGGGGCAAATTCCCTTTTTTTTTTAAAAACAGACATGGAGCGTTGTAAAAGGTTGTTCACCAGAAATGATATCCAGGACCTTCCAGGACCCCAACCTGGGTGGACAACCTGGTCAACAAGCTGCTGGAAAGCTACAGCGGGCCGACATAGAGCAAATCAGAACCACTGTTTAAGCGAATGGGGGACGGCTAATAGGGATTTTTTTAAACTTATATATATCATTATGAAACTTTGCAAGTTCATTACTGACATTAAAACAACAACTTTTTGTATTACAGTATTTTCCAAAAGGTTTGAATAAATATGAAAAATCATCAATATCTTACTAATGATGCATTACATTTGCATATCTGCAAAGCCCCAAAATTTAGATGTTAGACAAAAACAAAGTCAATTTATTTTTAAATTTTGAAAACAAAACAAGTGTCCAACTGCCTGAAGCCTTTCCTAATCACAGTTCAAATTTGATCAATAACCCATAGAAAATGAATTTTTTACACTGTTTTTTCCAAGGGAATGTCTAGCCGTTTCCTAAAATACCAGCTGGAGACTCCAAAAGGACACTTTTGGTCCATGGCACATGAAATGTAACTGTGTAAAAAATGTATTTTCTATGGGTTATTGATCAAATTTGAACTGTGATTAGGAAAGGCTTCAGGCAGTTGGACACTTGTTTTGTTTTCAAAATTTAAAAACAAATTGACTTGGTTTTCTTCCAACATCTAGATGTTGGGGCTTTGCAGATATTCAAAATTTCGCATCATTAGTAAGACATTGATGATTTTTCATATTTATTTAAACATTTTGGAAAATACTGTAATACAAAAAGTTTTTGTTTTAATGTCAGTAATCAACTGGCAAAATTTCATAATGATATCTATAAGTTTAAAAAATTCCCCATTAGCCCATCCCCATTCACCCCCATTCACTTAAACAGTGGTTCTGATTTGCTATGTCGGCCCACTGTAGCTTACCAGCAGCTTGTTGACAAGGTTGTCCACCCAGGTTGTGATCGTGGAAGGTCCTAGATGTCATTTTTGGTGAACAACCTTTTACAACGCTCCATGTCCATAAAATCACTTTGCCCCCTGGGTATTGGGGACTATACCTTCTGAAGGCTTTGACATAAGTCTTCAGGTTGACACGACCAGCCAGGTCTGACCAGTTTTTCACAAACCTGGCCAATTGACCAACCAGCCAGGTCTACCACAATGAAGCTGACGAGCAGCATCATCCTGTTTTAATTATTGCCGTAACCACCAAGGTCCTGCTTTCTGTATTGTTTCTAAAAATTAAAAATTAAAATAGACATAAAAAAGTTCTTAATGCAAAGAAAGACACAAGGCACAAAGAAGTTGGAAATAATTGAAGGAACAGATTTGAGTTCAAAGATTAAGAACTTATTTTGTAATGATTTCAGTGCTTTTGCCATTCCTTATTGTGTGTCTACACCGTCAGACACCAAAAACACAAATTAATTTTCCCTCAATTTATGCTTAACCCATGAGATGTATAGTGATCACAAATATTCACCAAGACTGACAGAGGCCACAAAAGATATTTTCAAAATGTATATGAATATACATGTCCTCTATGTTCTTCAGTTGAAGCAATCAAGATGTGTTTCAAATTTCAAAACACATTCTCATGTTAGGTGACTGGTTAGATGTTCACATATGACCAACCATTCCTCAACAACTATGAATTATCATTATGCAATGTTATCAAAATAATATAAATCTGATAGAGTGGACACATATCTGACAGAGTAGACAAGTATATCTGACGGAGTTGACAAGTATATCTTATGGATTTGACATATCTGACGGTGGTGACAAAAACCCAGATGTAGTCATCTGAAAAGGATTGTTAGGTTTTGATTTAAAAGTTTCATTTTGACGGATAAGTGAGACGTTTAACTCCTAGTGCTGTGTCTTATTCGGCCTGTGTGTTAAGTTTTGACGCACGTTTCAAAATTCTGCAACATGTGTCAAAGCATTTGGCAAAAACTCTAATGATATTGATTTGGTGTCAAATCGTCCAGCCCTTATATGTAATGTAGGGAGGGGTTTATTTTTTGGACAGGGGGTCTGGAACACATAATTCCAGTAACTGTTGGGAAACACCTGATTTGACTGCCTGATATTCTTGCAGGTGTTGTTTGGGGGAGTAGTTTTAATGAATCAATTTCTTATATCTATTTATCTCTACATTTCACGTGTAAGTGTGGTGTCAAGTTGTGATAGAGAAATCTAAATCTAAATCATTAAAAGCCAACCCAAACATTACATCTAGTGATTTGCAGACCTCTCTTGCAGCATTTGGGACAGATGTGCATGGTTCCACAATAAGAAGAAAACTCAGTCAACATGGCTTTCAAGGGAAGGTTGCTGAAGAAGCCTCTGCTCTCAAAAAAGAACAAAACTGCTTGTCACAACTTTGCCAGAGAGCACCTTGAGATACCTGAAGTCTTATTCTGTGGACAGATTAGTCCAAAATTGAACTGTTTGGTCATAACCAAAACCGCCATGTTTGGGCAAAAACGCAACTCTGCCTACAACCAGAAGAACCATCTCCCAAGTGAAGAATGGTGGTGGCAAATGGTCTGCAAATCTCCAGATTTGGCCTGAAAAATCCCTTTTCTTGAGGTGCTTGAGGATATTTTTGAAGGAAGTCCACTTCTAGGCAGATGTTAAGTCACTCTTAAAGCTCTCCATTTGTAGATGATTTGCCTCACGGTGGACCGATAGAGCTCAAACTTTTTTTATATGAATTTATAGCTGTCCCCAGAAAAATGTGCAACATCACAACTCTATTCCTGAGATCCCCTGAGATTGTTTCCCCTTTGAGTATGTCTGACCTGTATGGGTTCAGTTTTGTGGGCCTAAACTGACCTGGTTTTATCTTTGTTTTATCTAGTGCCGCCCAATTTCTTCCCTAAATATCTCTCATTACATTGGTCTATTAAACCCTTTGTGTGCCAAATGGTGACAAGATTGGGTTTTGATATTAAACAGTTTTGGCAGGATTTTATTTCCTGAGTCGTTCCTGCTCACGGAATACACATGTAGGCCTACCTGCTACTTGAGTCTGGGTGTCGTTGTGAAAAGAATTTGGACCCCATGAAAAAACAGGTTGGGTACCTTTTGTAGTTCTTCTACATTCTTATAAAGAGGACAGGCTAGTTACTCTGTACTTTTCCTGAGTCTACAAACAGGTTTAAATTCTCTCTCCCCATAACGTACATTTTGGTGAAAAAGAATTTCCCTTTGGGGACTATACCTTCTAAAGGCTTTGACATAAGTCTTCAGGTTGACACGACCAGCCAGGTCTGACCAGTTTTTCACAAACCTGGCCAATTGACCAACCAGCCGGGTCTACCACAATGAAGCTGACGAGCAGCATCATCCTGTTTTAATTATTGCCGTAACCACCAAGGTCCTGCTTTCTGTATTGTTTCTAAAAATTTAAAATAAAAATAGACCTAAAAAACTTCTTAATGCAAAGAAAGACACAAGGCACAAAGAAGTTGGAAATAATTGAAGGAACAGATTTGAGTTCAAAGATTAAGAACTTTTTTTGTAATGATTTCAGTACTTTTGCAGTGATGAGAGCAGAATGAACTATGCCTAAATGTTGCAACCAAACATAGGCCAACTTTATAGTTTTGAGGGTAGGTTGGTTTGGTTATTCATGTAGAAAACTGCCTTTTTTTCATTTGTGTGTGAAGAATTTGTTGTTGATGTTGTTTTTAAGTGTTATTTATTTCAACAATACCACCAAAATATTTCAAATGATTTAATGTCATGTGCAGAAATACAAAAAAAGTGCAATATGTGGTGCAGTCAATTAGTGTAAATGTATCTTACCAGAAACTAGTAGCATAGAAAACGTGCAAATTGTGAAAAAACTGTTTGCTTTAGTGAATACTAAAGAAGAACAATGTCTCTGTGTGAACTGATTATTTTGTAGAGATCTGATGTTCTGTTACAATTGTATGAGTGTAAGGGAATCAAACTAAGACAAGGCATTTTGAGGTGCCACTGTCTGGTTCTTCCTGATTTTCCTTTTTTAGCCTTTGGGAGTGGTCTGGAACACGTAATTCAGGAAACTGTTTACCTGTTCCGTTATCTACATTCTTCCAGCACTGTATATAAGTGGAGAGACGGGAGACAGGGTTCATCGAGCCACACAGAGGTTCACACAACCGAAACATTCAACTTGAGTTCCTTGGTGAGTCTCTTTCTTTATATTTTGCTGAATAAGTTGTTTAAATGTGGACCTTTTTAATATATAGGACATTTGTAATATTTAACATACATCTCAGTGAATGTTCAAATTATTTCATGCACCACTTGAGAACTAATTGTGTGATACTTCTCACATGTAGTAGTATTCATGAATATGAATCATTTCCTTACAGGTGTAAGGGTCCCTCGTTTTCTGCAATCATGATGAAATTGGTAACGTATGATTTTTTGCATTCTAGTCTAGTTTAAGTTGTTCATTTCTACATCAGCAACAACAGAGGTGGAAAGTGTATACTGAAATATTTTACTCATGTAAAAATACAATTACTTCTTTGTACAAGTACAATTGCCTGTTTAAAAGTCTAATCAATTAAAAATTGCTCATTTAAAATGTAGTCAGAGTAAAAGTTACTTTAGTTACTTTTTTTAACAGCAGGATGGGGGTCTCTCCTGTGCAGAGGGAAAGGAACACCCTTACAAATATCAATTGCAATAATACAATGTTTATTTGTATATCACCTTTCAAGAGCAGACGTAACTGACTGCTTCACAACAAATGCAAGAACAGAAGAATAGAGAAAAAACCAGGGTCCTCACCCAAAGTTTAAAAGAAAAAAGCGAGCACATTTCACCAGTTCATAAATCCTTACACTTGCTGCACGTAAACCAGATAATCAATTCCAAAATTCCACGCTTGTTTATAGATCTCTCCGTGGCTTTGGGCCTAAAGACATTTCAGACATGCTTGTGTCATATTTAACCCTTGTAAAACGCTGAGTTAATTTGGGGCTGCTGGCCTACTGGTTGTTCCAAGAGTTAGAACAAAATACGATGAAGCAGCATTCTGTTATTACACAACTCAGACCTGGAACAGCCTTCCAGATGATATTAGACAAGCCAAGACTCTGACTGTTTTTATCTTAAAGCTAAACACGTTTCTTATATTGCCTATGCCATCCTGTAAATGAGTTTTTACTAGTTGTTTCTTCAATTTTTTACTTTGTTGGTTGATCGATGTTTTATTGTGAAGTTGTTTGATAGGTATTTTATTGTTAAGCACTTTGAGTTGCCTCTGTGTACAGAATGTTGCCTTGTGTAGACCTCCTCCAAAGTACAATATCCCCTTTGTCTTGAGCCTGTTTGTGGGAAGACCAGAAAACCCTAATCTGAGGATCTGGGATTCCTGCAGGTGTTGTTTGGGTGGAATAAATCTGTAGTATAGGGAGGTGCCTGACCATTTTAGGCTCTGAAAGGGATATTGATCTTGAAGTGGATTCGTGTGTGATTGTTTCACCTGTAAACTGAAAGGTTTATTTTGTATTTTAATTTTTAAAGTGCTTTTATGTTGTTTCCTTTTGTACCGAAAGTTAGGAAAGCCATGATCGTATTGTTAACAGTAATTGCTCACTACTAAAAGTAAGTTAATGAGACGAAACGGGAGAGTAATAAAAAGTCAATAAAGTTTAGTTCCGGTCGAAAAATGGTCACAAGCTCTTACTTTGGTCTGTGAACCTCATTTATTTATTTTTATTTTCATACTCAGTAGCTTGACGGATGTGCTAAACATTTTAGCGAAGTACAACGCCTCGAACAATACACAGTAAAAGTATACTTAGGTCTAACTAAAAGTAAAATAACAGATTTTAAAATCTACTGAGCCTACACAAAACAATTGTTACTTTCCACTGTGTGTGTGTGTGTGTGTGTGTGTGTGTGTGTGTGAGAGAGAGAGTGTGCATATATATATATATAAACCTGTTTAATTGCCTAATCTTTTTTTCTCTTCAATAGTTAAGTGTTGCCATTGTTGCAGGATTGTTTTTTGGTAGGTTCATCTCAAAAGTTAAGGTCATAATCATACGCACAATTTTTATTACTTTATAATAATGAAAAATTAAACAAAATCCCAGTAAATAACTTTTTTCCTAATTACCATTACCAGGAAGCAATCAGCTGGACACCAACAATGTCAACGGTCTGGGTGTCAACGCAGTGGGATCAGCTGATGCAAACGGTAAGACCCTTTACTGTATACTGATAGATGGATATCATACACAATGTGCAGCATTGTCTGTGGGTGTGGGAGAAAACATTACAACCGCAGAGTGTGTGCACTGGAGAAAGTCTCGACTTACATGCAGTTAAAAAAAACTGAATGACTGCCAATTCAATATGAAGTCAAGTTCTGTTGTAGATAAACAATTGTGTAACAGTTAAAATGTGACTTTTTATATTGTATTATTTGTCACAGTCCAAAAACGAGGTGAGAGATTATTTGCAGGGGCAAATTCCTGACATTTAAAGCACAGATAGACCAGAGAGTGGCTCCTTACATTGAAATGTCTAAAACCTATTGTATGATACTTTTTTTTTTTTTCTCCATTCAGGAGCGCCCGGTGGTAAGCAGATTACACCTTCTGTTTTTACATTTAACACCAAATTACAACATGTTCAAATACAGAAATATTTCAAATGCTTAGTTGCAAATATTTCCTAATTGGAATACCTTGCTACAGGATGCTGGACTGACTGGTTTAACATAGACGGTCCCTCTGGAAAAGGAGACTATGAAACTCTCAACAAACTCCACAGAGAGTACCGAGGAAAGATCTGCCGTAGACCGAGAGAGATTGAGGCCAAAACTCGAAATGGGCTCACTGCGGCTGAAGCAGGGGACAAGATTTATAAGTAAGTACAACGATCATGAATAACTTGACTACATTTGTCTCAGTGATTCATATTGTACTCTACTAAATGCTTTGCATTAATGTTGTCATTGCATGTGCTTGTGTACATGGAGAAAACAAACGTATTATACTATTTCCTATTTTACATTAAAAAAAATACAGCCATGTATAATAAGCTAATAAGCTTCCGAAAACACATTAAACAACAATGTGTTTATCTAAACAACTGTTGAAAACGTTAACGAGGGCTTACTTGATTCATTATTAGGTACATGTTTTTGTAGACATGATTGACCGGACAGTAAACTCTGTGGATATTTGGGAATCACCCTCTCTCTTTCGTGAATATTCAGCCTTCAGTCTGTTTCCTCCTACCCCTTGCCCCCTCCCGCCAAACCCACTCCGTTGTGATGGGTCACCTGTATCCACAGCCCTTTTTGTCCAAATACGGACACAAAATAAACACAGGTGGGACTCTGTAACTTACAGCTTGCGCTTCTGACTGTCCAAGGCGAACACGTATCGTTGGAACAGCACTTCCTTGTACATTGTATTGTAGATGTATTTTTCCTATATTTATTTATATGCATGTCCATGTTTATATCCTTTGTTAATTAAGTTTGAAAACAGAACAGCACCGTCCTTTAGCGTCAATTTTGCCGCTAATCCAGCTTCGTACTGCCCCATGTTGAGTAAACAGTCCTGTCACTTACTGTGTGTTTCTTTTCCAGGAGTGACACACGCAAAGGATTTATCTGCAGGAACAAGGACCAACGCGACAACAAGAGGTGTAATGATTATCGCGTTCGTTTCCGCTGCCGTCGCAGTTTCTGCCGTGGTGGAGATTGAATCTTAGTGTGCTCAGTGAATAAAGTATAATATCAAGCTTTTCCTTCAGTGGCACCTCAAAATGCCTTGTCTTGAAATAGCCCTGTAATGCGCTTTATCACTCTATATTTTGTATGTGTTTTGTTGGAAATTAAAGACACAGCAATGAGACTACTAACAAACAGCTTTTCCCTTGTATCATTAAGCTGCACTTATAACAACTCCACCCAACTTATTAGGATCTTACTAATGAGCTGCCAAGCTTACACAACGTGATGATTTGGTGTGAGTAATGCAGACTTATGTGTTTTCAGATAGTGGAAACATATATAATATCAGTGATTCTTGAGTGGTACAAAACAGGGTGCAATGTTGAAAAAATACAAACCCTATGTTCAGTGGCGGCCTTAGCGATCTGGGGGCCCGTTTCAAGACCTAGTGTGGGGCCCCCCACTTTTTTTTTCTTTTTAAATACATATTTCTTCAAAAAGAAAACAGATTGTAGAATCCAGTTGGTTCATAGACGGTTTATGAGATAATGGGCCACTGGGTGTAGACTCTTAAAGCCCCCCCCCCCCCCCCCCACTCCTACCTATCCAGTCAGGTACACTGACTTTTCCGCACATATACAATTAATGGTAAATCCATATTAAGGAAGTCAGTGTTTCCCACAGGATTTAGGGATACTGTGGGAGGGACCCTGGTCCTTGTTGGGGGGTCCGGCTGCACCCTCCCCCCCCCCCGGAAGAAAATGTGTGCCTTTTGAATTAAAATGCATCAATCTGGTGCACTTTGAGGGGAACATTTAGGGTGTATTCACACATGCTGTGTTTAGTTCGGTTGAAACGAACTCAGGTGCACTTCCACCTTCGGTGCGCATCTTTCAGACAGGTGTGAATACAGCAATCGCACTCGGGGGCGGACCAAACAAACGCTCCGAGACCCAGCTGAAGAGGTAGTCTCGATGCGCTTCAAAACGCATTCTGCTGCAGTTCGTTTGTGGTGTGAATTTGGCCGGACTCGATCCGACCCAATTGCAGGAAGCACTGCGCCTTTTCTTTCTTTTCTTTTTTAATAAATCGCCATCAGCTTCACATTATGGGAAAGTGTTGTTGTCGCCATTGTTAGGAAGATTAGTTGTGGTTTGACCGGGAGCCCCGAGCGAAAATATTACATTTGATAATGATGCGTGCGGATCAGCGATCAGATGGAGAGGAGCGTCTCCCGTAGCCTACAGTGCCAACAGGTTCACGCTGCGCTTTGCATGAAGTGTGTGTTTTTATTGTTCTTCCCAACGGGACCGTCAATACTGTCCCCGTGTCAGTTTGGTGCTGAACTGCGCCGAACTGACACCCAGCTGATACACAGCTTAATCAGCTGTGTTTCAGTTTGAGCCTATTCTTCACGCGAGTCGCGCGTCCAGAAGCAAAAATACAGTAAAAATGATGTTTCACATCGTAGGCTAGAAGCCACATAACGTGGCATTGTCATAGGGCTACATATTATAAACATATGAAACAACAATAATTAGATTTTTTTCTTCTTTATTTATAGGCTAGATGTAGGCATTTTTATTATTTTTAACTCCATATTATATCAATGATAAATTCGCAGTTTTTACTTCGTTCTTCCTGCTTCTCTCCACCCCAGAATGTCTGTCCAATCAATGAATGAATGACCTTAGATCACGTGTGGTTTTGCTTCGTAATGCTGGTTCACTTGCAAAAGGGGCAATATGAAAGTGGACCACACCAAACAAAAAAATCCAAATTCTATTTGGTCTGGACCAAAGCAAGTGAACTAACGGACTTTCCATGTGTGAATACACCCTTAGAGGCTATATCAAATCCTGAGATGCAGAAGGAACATTATTTTTCAGATTTTTTTAATCAGACAGCACTCTTTACTCTGCAACTGTAAAAACAGTACAGTAGATTGGTCTGCAGACTCATGTTCTATGATGGAGAGACTCATTTCAACAGATACAGGGTGGATAGCTACTTTTTATGAACAGCATAGAATTTACACATATAAATCGTATTCCTGTATGTGTGTGGGGGCCCTAAAGGCTCATCATGAAGCCCCTTAGACAGAGCTATTAATGCTGTTTTCTTATGATTTTGTATTTCTCCCCTACTAATTGAGGGGCCCATGATTTATTTCCTTATATTTAGGCTTATTCCTTTTTGGACCCTGTTATGACATGAGTGACTGAGCTCTTTGACAATGCGACATGAAAAGTTACTATGAGTATCTCTGGCTCAGGGCCCCATGAGGCCCATGGGCCCGGTAGCATACTCAAGAATTATTTATCGAAATAATTTGGGGAGGGGGGCCCCCCAGAGGGCGGGGCCCCATTCAATTGAATGGGTTGAAACATAGCTAAGGCCTATGTATAGGAAAATTAAATTACATGTAGGCCTACTGTATGTATCGAACATATAGTAAGCTACTGAGCTAAGCTTTGACACAACCTCCCAGCTTTTGTCCGTTTTATCAAAATGGGCTTTTTTCCTTGCCATTCCTTATTGTGTGTCTACACCGTCAGACACCAAAAACACAAATTAATTTTCCCTCAATTTATGCTTAACCCATGAGATGTATAGTGATCACAAATATTCACCAAGACTGACAGAGGCCACAAAAGATATTTTCAAAATGTATATGAATATACATGTCCTCTATGTTCTTCAGTTGAAGCAATCAAGATGTGTTTCAAATTTCAAAACACATTCTCATGTTAGGTGACTGGTTAGATGTTCACATATGACCAACCATTCCTCAACAACTATGAATTATCATTATGCAATGTTATCAAAATAATATAAATCTGATAGAGTGGACACATATCTGACAGAGTAGACAAGTATATCTGACGGATTTGACATATCTGACGGTGGGGACAAAAACCCAGATGTAGTCATCTGAAAAGGATTGTTAGGTTTTGATTTAAAAGTTTCATTTTGACGGATATGTGAGACTTTTAACTCCTAGTGCTGTGTCTTATTCGGCCTGTAAGTTTTGACGCACGTTTCAAAATTCTGCAACATGTGTCAAAGCATTTGGCAAAAACTCTAATGATATTGATTTGGTGTCAAATCGTCCAGCCCTTATATGTAATGTAGGGAAGGGTTTATTTTTTGGACAGGGGGTCTGGAACACATAATTCCAGTAACTGCTGGGAAACACCTGATTTGACTGCCTGATATTCTTGCAGGTGTTGTTTGGGGGAGTAGTTTTAATGAATCAATTTCTTATATCTATTTATCTCTACATTTCATGTGTAAGTGTGGTGTCAAGTTGTGATAGAGAAATCTAAATCTAAATCATTAAAAGCCAACCCAAACATTACATCTAGTGATTTGCAGACCTCTCTTGCAGCATCTGGGACAGATGTACATGGTTCCACAATAAGAAGAAAACTCAGTCAACATGGCTTTCAAGGGAGGGTTGCTGAAGAAGCCTCTGCTCTCAAAAAAGAACAAAACTGCTTGTCACAACTTTGCCAGAGAGCACCTTGAGATACCTGAAGTCTTATTCTGTGGACAGATTAGTCCAAAATTGAACTGTTTGGTCATAACCAAAACCGCCATGTTTGGGCAAAAACGCAACTCTGCCTACAACCAGAAGAACCATCTCCCAAGTGAAGAATGGTGGTGGCAAATGGTCTGCAAATCTCCAGATTTGGCTTGTACCTGAAAAATCCCTTTTCTTGTGGTGCTTGAGGATATTTTTGAAGGAAGTCCACTTCTAGGCAGATGTTAAGTCACTCTTAAAGCTCTCCATTTGTAGATGATTTGCCTCACGGTGGACCGATAGAGCTCAACATTTTTTTATATGAATTTATAGCTGTCCCCAGACAAATGTGCAACATCACAACTCTATTCCTGAGATCCCCTGAGATTGTTTCCCCTTTGAGTATGTCTGACCTGTATGGGTTCAGTTTGGTGGGCCTAAACTGACCTGGTTTTATCTTTGTTTTATCTAGTGCCGCCCAATTTCTTCCCTAAATATCTCTCATTACATTGGTCTGTTAAACCCTTTGTGTGCCAAATGGTGACAAGATTGGGTTTTGATATTAAACAGTTTTGGCAGGATTTTATTTCCTGAGTCGTTCCTGCTCACGGAAAACACATGTAGGCCTACCTGCTACTTGAGTCTGGGTGTCGTTGTGAAAAGAATTTGGACCCCATGAAAAAACAGGTTGGGTACCTTTTGTAGTTCTTCTACATTCTTATAAAGAGGACAGGCTAGTTACTCTGTACTTTTCCTGAGTCTACAAACAGGTTTAAATTCTCTCTCCCCATAACGTACATTTTGGTGAAAAAGAATTTCCCTTTGTACCTAGGGGGCAAATTCCCTTTTTTTTTTTAAAACAGACATGGAGCGTTGTAAAAGGTTGTTCACCAGAAATGATATCCAGGACCTTCCAGGACCCCAACCTGGGTGGACAACCTGGTCAACAAGCTGCTGGAAAGTTACAGCGGGCCGACATAGAGCAAATCAGAACCACTGTTTAAGCGAATGGGGGACGGCTAATAGGGATTTTTTTTAAACTTATATATATCATTATGAAACTTTGCAAGTTCATTACTGACATTAAAACAACAACTTTTTGTATTACAGTATTTTCCAAAAGGTTTGAATAAATATGAAAAATCATCAATATCTTACTAATGATGCATTACATTTGCATATCTGCAAAGCCCCAAAATTTAGATGTTAGACAAAAACAAAGTCAATTTATTTTTAAATTTTGAAAACAAAACAAGTGTCCAACTGCCTGAAGCCTTTCCTAATCACAGTTCAAATTTGATCAATAACCCATAGAAAATGAATTTTTTACACTGTTTTTTCCAAGGGAATGTCTAGCCGTTTCCTAAAATACCAGCTGGAGACTCCAAAAGGACACTTTTGGTCCATGGCACATGAAATGTAACTGTGTAAAAAATTTATTTTCTATGGGTTATTGATCAAATTTGAACTGTGATTAGGAAAGGCTTCAGGCAGTTGGACACTTGTTTTGTTTTCAAAATTTAAAAACAAATTGACTTGGTTTTCTTCCAACATCTAGATTTTGGGGCTTTGCCGATATGCAAAATTTCGCATCATTAGTAAGACATTGATGATTTTTCATATTTATTTAAACATTTTGGAAAATACTGTAATACAAAAAGTTTTTGTTTTAATGTCAGTAATCAACTGGCAAAATTTCATAATGATATCTATAAGTTTAAAAAATTCCCCATTAGCCCATCCCCATTCACCCCCATTCACTTAAACAGTGGTTCTGATTTGCTATGTCGGCCCACTGTAGCTTACCAGCAGCTTGTTGACAAGGTTGTCCACCCAGGTTGTGATCGTGGAAGGTCCTAGATGTCATTTTTGGTGAACAACCTTTTACAACGCTCCATGTCCATAAAATCACTTTGCCCCCTGGGTATTGGGGACTATACCTTCTGAAGGCTTTGACATAAGTCTTCAGGTTGACACGACCAGCCAGGTCTGACCAGTTTTTCACAAACCTGGCCAATTGACCAACCAGCCAGGTCTACCACAATGAAGCTGACGAGCACCATCATCCTGTTTTAATTATTGCCGTAACCACCAAGGTCCTGCTTTCTGTATTGTTTCTAAAAATTAAAAATTAAAATAGACCTAAAAAACTTCTTAATGCAAAGAAAGACACAAGGCACAAAGAAGTTGGAAATAATTGAAGGAACAGATTTGAGTTCAAAGATTAAGAACTTATTTTGTAATGATTTCAGTGCTTTTGCAGTGATGAGAGCAGAATGAACTAAGCCTAAATGTTGTAACCAAACTAACGGCCTCCACACACATCCTACCTCTACTGCGCGTCTACCTCGCGTCTGCGTCTGACTTTTTGTCACTGACCATGTAATCAACCTAGAGCGGGCACACATCCAACCTCAGACGCACTGCTGATGCGCGTCGGAGGCACGTCTGCAGCGACGCTCCCCTTTACCTCAGGAGGCTCGCCTATTTTTTTTTGAGAGCCGCGCGTCTCTCTCGGGTCTCTCTGCTTTAACTGATGGAGAAATACTCTGCTGAGAGTCATATTGACTTCATACCGGCAGCTTTCGCTGTAGTTTCACCATTTCCTGGTGTGTCCCTTTCAAAATAAAACTTCAAAACAAGCGAAAATGTGAAAAAAAAAAGGCAATGGGGCACACGGATTACTGTCCAGACTCAATATTAGACTCAATATAAATCACATACATCATAAATGACACCAAAGAACTTCATTTTTAATGGAAATTATCTATGAAAACTCTATGTAGAAAGATAGGGCTTTTAGAAGCAGCGCTGCAGCAGCAGCTGCTGCTGAGACGTTCCATGTGTGTCCGAGAAAAGTCCGAGAGACGCAGCAGTAAGGTAAGGCGACGCGCTCCAGAGGTAGACGCAGGATGTGTGCAGAGGCCGTAAGGCCAACTTTATAATTTTGAAGGGTAGGTTGGTTTGGTTATTCATTTAGAGAACCGCCTTTTTTTCATTTGTGTGTGAAGAATTTGTTGTTGTTTTTTAAGTGTTATTTATTTCAACAATACCACCAAAAGATTTCAAATGATCTAACCCTCTTGTTATGTTCCGGGTCAAATTGACCCGTTTTGAAGTTTGAAGATCTAGGAAAAATAGTTAAAAGTATTTTTTCAGTATGAAACTTCTTCTGCTTGCCTTAATTAGGGTAATCAACATATAATATGAAAATAGTTCATCTCACATATTTGCAACCACCCGCTGCATGTTTATATCACATAAATAATGTTCGGGTCAATTTGACCCAGCAGTAAAACTGGAGGTAAAAGCGTGTCAGAAATGTCAGACTATTTCTTTCTTTACAACTGTGAGACATATTTCACCCAAATCTCACACACACACACACACACACACACACACACACACACACACACACACACACACACACACACACACACACAGGTGCAAGTGTTATGACTTTTGACGGGAACCATTATGTTCTCGCGGGAACACTCCACCCACATTCAGTGGACACTCAACAGGGGAGGGGCAAAGCATATAAAAGATTATCAGCATGGGAGTCCTTCCAACATTACACTCTGTCAGGCAGACCTTTACAAAATGAGAAGCAGAAGCAAAAGGATGACAGTCCAGGAGGCTCTGGAAGTCATCATTGATCATGCTAGTGAAATAGAGGAGGATGTACGTATCTTGAGCTAAATTCTGATTCTAATGATTCTGATTTTGAACCAGATGCAGGGTTTTTCCTGCATTCAAAAAATGTTGGCGCCCGCCAAAGGAATTTTAGCGCCCGCCAAAGGAAAATCCTCAGCGCCAAAGTGTTTTTTTTTTTTTATATAGATAAATAAATAAAAATCTACTTAAAACGGCTCCAAATGTGTTTCCATTTCCGCGCCATTCCAGTCATATTACTTGCAATCTCAGTTGTAAAAAAAGAAATCAGGTCGGGGATAATCGTTATTAAACTATCATTGTTCCGCTCGCCGGGGCATGCAGGCTTATAAATGCAGCAAACCCTTTCAGCCGTGAGCTCCGCTCGGCCCCTCCCTCACCTGATAGTTTCGCTAACGGCTAGTCCAGAGAGTAGCTACGAGGGAGATGTTGCGCATTGCCGGGTGTTTTGAAAAACTTCTAGATGACGAGAATAAAGGTAAAACTAATTGTGTTGTCTGAAAACACTTCAGACTCACAACAAACTAAAATAATGTGCAAGATTTGTCACGCGCGGACACGCGAGTAACATGACATACGCGACCGAGAGACAGAGAGAGAGAGAAAGAAAAGTGATATACGACCTGATCTGCACCTTTAAACATCCCGACCAATTTGTTTATTCACTTTAAGTCGAGTCATAGTGGTCTATGACCAAGCAATCAATGAATAAAAACACAGGAAGTTTAAAGCTCCTTAACTCCTGCCACCACAACTGTCAACACTACAATGCAACTGCCTATCCAGCCAGCTCCATGACATAAATAAATCATGCCCTTACATTTAATGCTAGCAAAAGACGTGCCCTATCAACACCATTTACAACTGGTTATTTCTATTTTGACATATTTTTATTAAATTATTAAAAATATGTTTAACTTATTTAGCCTATTTCTATTCTCCCTGTTTTCAGTTCAATTAGGCCTTTGTTTAAAGTCCAAAGTCATGGTGTTTTTAGAAAAAAAACCTTGTTAAAAGTAAAATAAATGCATAATGTTCTTAAATCAATGATTAACTGTCTTTAATAATCATGATAACACAATGTGATTACTCAAAATAATCATGATTATGATTTTTTCATAATTGAGCAGCCCTACCTTCTTCCATGGTTTAGATCAATTAGAAACAATTAAAGTATTAAACAGGTAGGCCTAGTCATTATTAGTATTTTGACTTCATATCTACAGGTTGTTTATTGTGATTTCATTAGCGTCAGTGAGCTCCACGGTAACGCAGTGATTGACAGGCTGACTGAAATGCTCTTGAGCTGGACAGAAACTCCCCTCTCCCAACCCAACACCCCTCTTAAAATACACAAACCGTTTGCCTTTACTGTCGCGACCCCAAAAAAAGTTGGTCGCGTACTGACCCCCCAAAGGCCCATTCTGAGCCAGGAAAAACCCTGAGATGGGGGAATTACTATTCCTATTCCTCCAAGCAAGACATTCATGTCAAACAATGGTGAAATACAGTGGTCTGGATCCCCAAATATGCGTCAGGCAAAACTTTCTGCAAAAAACATAAAAAAGACAGTGCCAGGGCCCACTAGGATGGCAGTGACTCGTGGGACTGACATCAAGTCAGCTTTTGAGCTGGTCATGCCAGATTCAATACAGAAAATCATTCTGGAAATGCCTAATGTAGAAGGGAGGCGTGTTGTAATGGGAGAAGTGGAAGGAGCTGGACAAAACACATTTAGATGCGTATTTGGGGCTCCTTATCCTGGCAGGGGTCTATAAGTTGAATTATGAATTGACAGCCAGTCCGTGGGATGCAGAGACAGGCAGGACTATATTTCAAGCCACAATAACTCTTGAAACTGTTCACATTTTCTCCAGAGTAATCAGATTTGATAATCGAGAGACAAGTGCTGGTATATGGGAGAGAGACAAGCTGGCAGCTGTTGGGACAGTGTGGGACAAGTGGGTAGAGCAACTTCCACTACTCTATAACCCAGGCACATTATGCATTATTATTCTTCTCTGGGGCTCCTCCAACCGACTTTTCAATGTAAACCGGCATGTTCTATGCATAGCTGGTGTTTGCAACACATAATGCCCGGATTTTTATCCATTATTTAGATGGTTTGGAAGGCATGTATTGCCTTAATGGGCAGCGACCTCTGAATACCACCAGCATTTCATGCACTGTGATATTAGGGCCTGGGTTGTAGAGTAATGTTGGTCTTTCAAAAGTAATAAAGTGATGAAACATTAAAAAAAAAAGTTCGAACATGTATTTTTTTAATTAAAAACTAGTGAATTATCCTAATTGAACCATTCCTTGTTAGAGGTAAGGAACACCATTGCACTAAATATTGATATAATAGTTAATGGAGTTAGTAATGAAATGTTCATGTTATGTTAGGATTTTTTTGGTTTCGGACATCTTTTGGATAATAAACATGCACCGGGTCAAATTAACCCGGGAACACCATTGCTGTTCCTGACAAATGAACATAACAGGAGGGTTAATGTCATGTGCAGAAATACAAAAAAAGTGCAATATTTGGTGCAGTCAATTAGTGTAAATGTATCTTACCAGAAACTAGTAGCATAGAAAACGTGCAAATTCTGAAAAAAACTGTTTGCTTTAGTGAATACTAAAGAAGAACAATGTCTCTGTGTGAACTGATTATTTTGTAGAGATCTGTTGATCTGTTAAACAATTGTGTGAGTGTAAGGGAATCAAAATAAATTGGTAGGTATGCTGGGCTAAGTCAGAAATGTGCTACTATTTTAAAATAAGAATGAGCCCTTGCTCCCCCAACTGTCTCTGCAATTCCCTGGTTGATAAGATAGTTAGTCTCTCTACAAATACATGTATTTGTTTATTGAGGGATGAGCGAACTCACACTCACAAGAATTTCCCTTTGGGGACTATACCTTCTAAAGGCTTTGACATAAGTCTTCAGGTTGACACGACCAGCCAGGTCTGACCAGTTTTTCACAAACCTGGCCAATTGACCAACCAGCCGGGTCTACCACAATGAAGCTGACGAGCAGCATCATCCTGTTTTAATTATTGCCGTAACCACCAAGGTCCTGCTTTCTGTATTGTTTCTAAAAATTAAAAATTGAAATAGACATAAAAAAGTTCTTAATGCAAAGAAAGACACAAGGCAAAAAGAAGTTGGAAATAATTGAAGGAACAGATTTGAGTTCAAAGATTAAGAACTTTTTTTGTAATGATTTCAGTGCTTTTGCCATTCCTTATTGTGTGTCTACACCGTCAGACACCAAAAACACAAATTAATTTTCCCTCAATTTATGCTTAACCCATGAGATGTATAGTGATCACAAATATTCACCAAGACTGACAGAGGCCACAAAAGATATTTTCAAAATGTATATGAATATACATGTCCTCTATGTTCTTCAGTTGAAGCAATCAAGATGTGTTTCAAATTTCAAAACACATTCTCATGTTAGGTGACTGGTTAGATGTTCACATATGACCAACCATTCCTCAACAACTATGAATTATCATTATGCAATGTTATCAAAATAATATAAATCTGATAGAGTGGACACATATCTGACAGAGTAGACAAGTATATCTGACGGAGTTGACAAGTATATCTTATGGATTTGACATATCTGACGGTGGTGACAAAAACCCAGATGTAGTCATCTGAAAAGGATTGTTAGGTTTTGATTTAAAAGTTTCATTTTGACGGATATATGAGACGTTTAACTCCTAGTGCTGTGTCTTATTCGGCCTGTGTGTTAAGTTTTGACGCACGTTTCAAAATTCTGCAACATGTGTCAAAGCATTTGGCAAAAACTCTAATGATATTGATTTGGTGTCAAATCGTCCAGCCCTTATATGTAATGTAGGGAGGGGTTTATTTTTTGGACAGGGGGTCTGGAACACATAATTCCAGTAACTGTTGGGAAACACCTGATTTGACTGCCTGATATTCTTGCAGGTGTTGTTTGGGGGAGTAGTTTTAATGAATCAATTTCTTATATCTATTTATCTCTACATTTCACGTGTAAGTGTGGTGTCAAGTTGTGATAGAGAAATCTAAATCTAAATCATTAAAAGCCAACCCAAACATTACATCTAGTGATTTGCAGACCTCTCTTGCAGCATTTGGGACAGATGTGCATGGTTCCACAATAAGAAGAAAACTCAGTCAACATGGCTTTCAAGGGAGGGTTGCTGAAGAAGCCTCTGCTCTCAAAAAAGAACAAAACTGCTTGTCACAACTTTGCCAGAGAGCACCTTGAGATACCTGAAGTCTTATTCTGTGGACAGATTAGTCCAAAATTGAACTGTTTGGTCATAACCAAAACCGCCATGTTTGGGCAAAAACGCAACTCT
The DNA here is from genome assembly GCF_949987685.1 of Ammodytes marinus. Taxonomy (NCBI): domain Eukaryota; kingdom Metazoa; phylum Chordata; class Actinopteri; order Uranoscopiformes; family Ammodytidae; genus Ammodytes; species Ammodytes marinus. Next base: position 8,228,219 of record NC_137223.1, on the reverse strand, counting down.
GCCTACAACCAGAAGAACCATCTCCCAAGTGAAGAATGGTGGTGGCAAATGGTCTGCAAATCTCCAGATTTGGCCTGAAAAATCCCTTTTCTTGAGGTGCTTGAGGATATTTTTGAAGGAAGTCCACTTCTAGGCAGATGTTAAGTCACTCTTAAAGCTCTCCATTTGTAGATGATTTGCCTCACGGTGGACCGATAGAGCTCAAACTTTTTTTATATGAATTTATAGCTGTCCCCAGAAAAATGTGCAACATCACAACTCTATTCCTGAGATCCCCTGAGATTGTTTCCCCTTTGAGTATGTCTGACCTGTATGGGTTCAGTTTTGTGGGCCTAAACTGACCTGGTTTTATCTTTGTTTTATCTAGTGCCGCCCAATTTCTTCCCTAAATATCTCTCATTACATTGGTCTATTAAACCCTTTGTGTGCCAAATGGTGACAAGATTGGGTTTTGATATTAAACAGTTTTGGCAGGATTTTATTTCCTGAGTCGTTCCTGCTCACGGAATACACATGTAGGCCTACCTGCTACTTGAGTCTGGGTGTCGTTGTGAAAAGAATTTGGACCCCATGAAAAAACAGGTTGGGTACCTTTTGTAGTTCTTCTACATTCTTATAAAGAGGACAGGCTAGTTACTCTGTACTTTTCCTGAGTCTACAAACAGGTTTAAATTCTCTCTCCCCATAACGTACATTTTGGTGAAAAAGAATTTCCCTTTGGGGACTATACCTTCTAAAGGCTTTGACATAAGTCTTCAGGTTGACACGACCAGCCAGGTCTGACCAGTTTTTCACAAACCTGGCCAATTGACCAACCAGCCGGGTCTACCACAATGAAGCTGACGAGCAGCATCATCCTGTTTTAATTATTGCTGTAACCACCAAGGTCCTGCTTTCTGTATTGTTTCTAAAAATTTAAAATAAAAATAGACCTAAAAAACTTCTTAATGCAAAGAAAGACACAAGGCACAAAGAAGTTGGAAATAATTGAAGGAACAGATTTGAGTTCAAAGATTAAGAACTTTTTTTGTAATGATTTCAGTACTTTTGCAGTGATGAGAGCAGAATGAACTATGCCTAAATGTTGCAACCAAACATAGGCCAACTTTATAGTTTTGAGGGTAGGTTGGTTTGGTTATTCATGTAGAAAACTGCCTTTTTTTCATTTGTGTGTGAAGAATTTGTTGTTGATGTTGTTTTTAAGTGTTATTTATTTCAACAATACCACCAAAATATTTCAAATGATTTAATGTCATGTGCAGAAATACAAAAAAGTGCAATATTTGGTGCAGTCAATTAGTGTAAATGTATCTTACCAGAAACTAGTAGCATAGAAAACGTGCAAATTGTGAAAAAACTGTTTGCTTTAGTGAATACTAAAGAAGAACAATGTCTCTGTGTGAACTGATTATTTTGTAAAGATCTTATGTTCTGTTACAATTGTATGAGTGTAAGGGAATCAAACTAAGACAAGGCATTTTGAGGTGCCACTGTCTGGTTCTTCCTGATTTTCCTTTTTTAGCCTTTTGGAGTGGTCTGGAACACGTAATTCAGGAAACTGTTTACCTGTTCCGTTATCTACATTCTTCCAGCACTGTATATAAGTGGAGAGACGGGAGACAGGGTTCATCGAGCCACACAGAGGTTCACACAACCGAAACATTCAACTTGAGTTCCTTGGTGAGTCTCTTTCTTTATATTTTGCTGAATAAGTTGTTTAAATGTGGACCTTTTTAATATATAGGACATTTGTAATATTTAACATACATCTCAGTGAATGTTCAAATTATTTCATGCACCACTTGAGAACTAATTGTGTGATACTTCTCACATGTAGTAGTATTCATGAATATGAATCATTTCCTTACAGGTGTAAGGGTCCCTCGTTTTCTGCAATCATGATGAAATTGGTAACGTATGATTTTTTGCATTCTAGTCTAGTTTAAGTTGTTCATTTCTACATCAGCAACAACAGAGGTGGAAAGTGTATACTGAAATATTTTACTCATGTAAAAATACAATTACTTCTTTGTACAAGTAAAATTGCCTGTTTAAAAGTCTAATCAATTAAAAATTGCTCATTTAAAATGTAGTCAGAGTAAAAGTTACTTTAGTTACTTTTTTTAACAGCAGGATGGGGGTCTCTCCTGTGCAGAGGGAAAGGAACACCCTTACAAATATCAATTGCAATAATACAATGTTTATTTGTATATCACCTTTCAAGAGCAGACGTAACTGAGTGCTTCACAACAAATGCAAGAACAGAAGAATAGAGAAAAAACCAGGGTCCTCACCCAAAGTTTAAAAGAAAAAAGCGAGCACATTTCACCAGTTCATAAATCCTTACACTTGCTGCACGTAAACCAGATAATCAATTCCAAAATTCCACGCTTGTTTATAGATCTCTCCGTGGCTCTGGGCCTAAAGACATTTCAGACATGCTTGTGTCATATTTAACCCTTGTAAAACGCTGAGTTAATTTGGGGCTGGTGGCCTACTGGTTGTTCCAAGAGTTAGAACAAAATACGATGAAGCAGCATTCTGTTATTACACAACTCAGACCTGGAACAGCCTTCCAGATGATATTAGACAAGCCAAGACTCTGACTGTTTTTATCTTAAAGCTAAACACGTTTCTTATATTGCCTATGCCATCCTGTAAATGAGTTTTTACTAGTTGTTTCTTCAATTTTTTACTTTGTTGGTTGATGGATGTTTTATTGTGAAGTTGTTTGATAGGTATTTTATTGTTAAGCACTTTGAGTTGCCTCTGTGTACAGAATGTTGCCTTGTGTAGACCTCCTCCAAAGTACAATATCCCCTTTGTCTTGAGCCTGTTTGTGGGAAGACCAGAAAACCCTAATCTGAGGATCTGGGATTCCTGCAGGTGTTGTTTGGGTGGAATAAATCTGTAGTATAGGGAGGTGCCTGACCATTTAAGGCTCTGAAAGGGATCTTGATCTTGAAGTGGATTCGTGTGTGATTGTTTCACCTGTAAACTGAAAGGTTTATTTTGTATTTTAATTTTTAAAGTGCTTTTATGTTGTTTCCTTTTGTACCGAAAGTTAGGAAAGCCATGATCGTATTGTTAACAGTAATTGCTCACTACTAAAAGTAAGTTAATGAGACGAAACGGGAGAGTAATAAAAAGTCAATAAAGTTTAGTTCCGGTCGAAAAATGGTCACAAGCTCTTACTTTGGTCTGTGAACCTCATTTATTTATTTTTATTTTCATACTCAGTAGCTTGACGGATGTGCTAAAAAATTTAGCGAAGTACAACGCCTCGAACAATACACAGTAAAAGTATACTTAGGTCTAATTAAAAGTAAAATAACAGATTTTAAAATCTACTGAGCCTACACAAAAAAATTGTTACTTTCCACTGTGTGTGTGTGTGTGTGTGTGTGTGTGCATATATATATATATATATATATATATATATATATATATATATATATATATATAAACCTGTTTAATTGCCTAATCTTTTTTCTCATTCTTATCCTTCAATAGTTAAGTGTTGCCATTGTTGCAGGATTGTTTTTTGGTAGGTTCATCTCAAAAGTTAAGGTCATAATCATACGCACAATTTTTATTACTTTATAATAATGAAAAATTAAACAAAATCCCAGTAAATAACTTTTTTCCTAATTACCATTACCAGGAAGCAATCAGCTGGACACCAACAATGTCAACGGTCTGGGTGTCAACGCAGTGGAAACAGCTGGTGCAAACGGTAAGACCCTTTACTGTATACTGATAGATGGATATCATACACAATGTGCAGCATTGTCTGTGGGTGTGGGAGAAAACATTACAACCGCAGAGTGTGCACTGGAGAAAGTCTTGACTTGCATGCAGTTAAAAAAAATGAATGACTGCCAATTCAATATGAAGTCAAGTTCTGTTGTAGATAAACAATTGTGTAACAGTTAAAATGTGACTTTTTATATTGTATTATTTGTCACAGTCCAAAAACGAGGTGAGAGATTATTTGCAGGGGCAAATTCCTGACATTTAAAGCACAGATAGACCAGAGAGTGGCTCTTTGCATTGAAATGTCTAAAACCTATTGTATGATACTTTTTTTTTTTCTCCATTCAGGAGTGCCCCGTGGTCCCCGTCGTAAGCAGAATACACCTTCTGTTTTTACATTTAACACCAAATTACAACATGTGCAAATACAGAAATATTTCAAATGTCTAGTTGCAAATATTTCCTAATTAAAATGCCTTGCTACAGCATGCTGGACTGATTGGTTTGACAGAGACGATCCCTCTGGAACTGGAGACTGGGAAACTCTCTACAATCTCCGCAACGAGAACCCAGGAAAGATCTGCCCTAAACCGGTAGACATTGAGGCCAAAACTCTATCTGGGCTCACTGCTGATGCAGCAGGGGACGTGGTTTATAAGTAACTACATCGACCATGAATAACTTGAATACATTTGTCTCAGTGATTCATATTGCACTCCACTAAATGCTTTGCATTAATGTTGTCATTGCATGTGCTTGTGTACATGGTGAAAACAAGCGTATTATACTATTTCCTATTTTACATAAAAAAAATTTCAGCCATGTTTACTTGCTAACTAATAAGCTTCCGAAAACACATTATACAACAATGTGTCTATCTAAACAACTGTTGAAAACGTTAACAAGGGCTTATTTTACTCATTATTAGGTACATGTTTTTGTAGACATAATTGACCGGATAGTTAAAGGTGAAGTAAGCCGTTTATTTATGTTAATATAAGTGTTAAATCGCTCTTTATTCATAGAGTGATCACTTACATAATGTGCGCGTTTCATAAAGCTGATCTTTTAGTCAGCTGCTCTGCATGTAATCGGCAAATAAACTTATTGGAGGATCCCGGAATTTTTATCCAATCACAAGAGAGAACGCTACAAACTGACACCCATCTCACTCATGGTCTCCCTGCCGGTGCACGCCAGTGCAACAGATGGGTGAATGTTTATGCGCATACAATGGCGGAGCAGATAAAAATCCTTCCCAATGTCTGTTTTGATGGTTTTTATCATGTTTTATCACACTTGTGGATCTGAGATGATGCTAAATAACTCGCTGCTTGAAGACCGCAGTGCATTAATGTGGTGACGTAGGGACGAGCGAGGGGACTGCTAACTGCAGTAACTGACAGGAAGTTAGCTAAAAGAACCATTCCGCTTACAGCACCTTTAACTCTGTAGATATTTTGGAATCACCCTCTCTCTTTCGTGAATGTTCAGCCTTATCTCAAAGCGGTCTGTTTCCTCCTACCCCTTGCCCCCTCCCTCCAAACCCACTCTGTTGTGATGGGTCACCTGTATCCACAGCCCTTTTTGTCCAAATACGGACACAAAATAAACACAGGTGGGACACTGTAACTTACAGCTTGCGCTTCTGACTGTTCAAGTTTGCCGCTAATCCAGCTTCGTACTGCCCCATGTTGAGTAAACAGTCCTGTCACTTACTGTGTGTTTCTTTTCCAGGAGTGACACAGTCTCAGGATTTGTCTGCAGAAACCAGGACCAACCCGACAAGAAGTGTAATGACTATCGCGTTCGTTTCAGCTGCCATCCCCCTTTCTGTGGTGGAGGAGGTACCGTATGCTCACGCTCTGAATGTGCAGTGTTTAAGCTGCAAATGCAAAGTGGATTTCCCCTTCTCTTTCATTGTTTGTGTGCCTAAGCATTCATTTAGAATGGTGCTTTGGCTCCCTGCAGTTTGCCTCCAGTCATACTGTGTCTCATCTCCTCTTGCAGTGTGCTGGACCGAGTGGTATGACCGGGACAATCCCAGTGGAAAGGGGGACTATGAACTTCTGAACAATCTTCGGGAAGAATACCCAGGACAGATTTGCGACCATCCCCTGTACATTGAGGCCGTTACCACAGACACATTGACCCCATCCATCTCCACAGGGGAGAACATATATATGTAAGTTTCCTGAAAGGGGAAGACATTTAAAAATGTACATTATGCCATTGCAATACCAACAACACTAATCAATCAATACTTCTCAACATAAATACATCTTTTCCCAAAGTTTCCAAATCATTAAGACGCATTGCCTGGAGCCAGTGCAGGGAAACTTGATGCACATTTACATTAGCTTAGATGATATTTTAACGAGCCCCAAGAGGGAAGTGGGATATAGACGTATTATGTCTGAAAGATTTGAACCAAGCTGGGCCTCACTTTATTCTTATGCTGACAGCTTTGACTGAGAAATACATGAATTACCCAATTTATTGGCATTCCTTATTTATTATAATTTTTTTTAATTTGAATGCCCTTGGATATCTGAGACAAGAACATTATAAGACTAAATAGGGAATTAAGTTGATGTATTCCTTTTTGACCTAGCAACAGTTCATCCTTAAACTCAATCATATAATTTTTCGGTCCCAAAAAATATTTATGATTTCTAGCGATGTACCCCATAAATTATTTTAAGTAAGCTATTAACTTCTTTAAAAAAATAACAATAATAGTAATTTTTTAAAAAAGCATTCTGACTCTTTAACTCCTTGCAATCATTTTCCAGCAACAATCCAACTCAGGGATTTGCTTGCGTCAACAAGCAGCAGAAAGATGGCAGGTGCCGTGACTACAAAGTTCGGTTTGGATGCCTATGCAGTGAGTAGGCCGCGGCTCCACAACAGCAAACACTGAGAAGGAAGAGGAGAGAACACAATCAAGCTCCCGTTGCCTAAAATGTTGTGTCCTCTGTCTTTTCTTTCTTGAATCTTAGTGTGCTCGGTCAATAAAGTATAATATCAAGCTTTTCCTACAGTGGCACCTCAAAATGCCTTGTCTTGAAGTAGCCCTGTTATGCACGTTATCACTATCGTGTATGTGTTCTGTAGGAAATTAAAGACACAGCAATGAAACTACTAACAAACAGCGTATCCCTTGTATCAATAAGCTGCACTCATAACAAATTATTAGGATCTTACTAATGAGCTGCCAAGCTTACACGTCATGATGATTTGGTGTGAGTAATGCAGACTTATGTGCTTTCAGATGGTGGGAACTGATATAATATACAGACAGTAGGAGGTGCTGTATGACAGTGCTGTTCTATGGTGGAAAGCACAAGTCAGTGATACCAGAAAAGCATGGTTATAACAGGCATTATCGGTTCAGGTTTGTGTTTCAAACTTAAAAAGGTGGAGTCAGCGATTCTGTAGAAAATGCTTGTTGTCGAAATCACTTTTTCACTTTTTCTTTCTTTCTTTCTTTCTTTCTTTCTTTCTTTCTTTCTTTCTTTCTTTCTTTCTTTCTTTCTTTCTTTCTTTCTTTCTTTCTTTCTTTCTTTCTTTCTTTCTTTCTTTCTTTCTTTCTTTCTTTCTTTCTTTTCCTTTGTTTACAAACCTGTTTAAAGAGCCTAGGCTGTGTATTAACTCCAGATATTCTATTGGCACACACACACTACGGAAAGGTAGCATATCGGGATGAGCTATTCACTGATTTTGAAAAAAAAAATTACAACATACATTGTCCAGAATCACTGACTCCACCTTTAACTTCCCCTCTGTTTATAAATATTCTGTCCCTACAACCTCTCTCTCTCTCTCTCTCTCTCTCTCTCGTTCCTCTGACCTTCATCTTTCCCCTCCCACGTTTCTCTCAAAGTCAAATGCTCTCGATTGTGAGCCTTAACCACACAAACTACTGCAAAACCCCTTGAACTTACACACAGTCTCATACGCACACAAAAGCATGGGCGCAATGAGGCAGGGAGCAGGGAGATACAAGGTGATTCCTGTCACAGCAACAGTGTCAACACTTCCTCAGGAGATAAGCACTTGTGATGGGTGCTGAAAAGAAACTCTGCAGCGCACAGTTCAGAATGTGAAATGAGGGGAGAAAAACCTTTTTGGGGTGTGCACGGCATTACAATTTATGTTAGTTATTTTCTATATTTGGTGCATTTTACCTTCCCAGTGTGCATATTGTTTTGCCCTCCAGTGAGACTGTGTCGAAGTAGTTAAACTATGAAAAGACAGAGAGTAGGGGGAGGACAGAAGGAGTCAACTGGATATGAACTGGTGGACTACCTCTTTTTTCACTTTTTAAAAATGTTATATGTGTTTAGATAGAATGTATTGGCATTTTTCAGAACAGACATGATAGAAATGGAATATGATAGTCACAAGTATGTTTTAATTAGTGTATGATCGCTTGGAAAAAAAAATAAAAAATTATTTTA